>NW_004567102.1:1950317-1980040 GCF_000260355.1 Condylura cristata | reverse complement strand
CCCCCGCCAGCCCTGTCCCTACCAGACCTGCCTCCTGCACTGTTCCCTGGAGAAGGGATGGGAGCTTCTGCAGGAAGCAACGCATGTGGCCCGTGGATCGCCCCACACCTGAGCCAGAGAGGGGTCACTGAGCGGGCGTCTCTGCCTGTTGTCAAGGCCCACGGGAGGGCAGTGCCCGCCTCCACCCTCCCCTCTGGCCCCTCCCCAGGTGCCTGCAGAGCAGGTTTTGGGAATTAAAGCCGTAAACAAGGCAGATGTGGCATCCATCTTTTTGACAGCACTGCCAGCCAGGTGATGGCTGAGTGGAGGGAGGCCCGGTTTATGAGGAGATAGGAGAAATTTACTGCCTGCTGCTCCCAGGGGCCGGGAGCGCTGTGAGGGAGGTGGCTGCCGGCCCCCAGGAGTGTGGGGAGATGCATCGCCCGGCCTGTGCCGGCGGCAATGACTCCGCCAACAATAATAGCTCTAATGACAGCTAATGTTTATATAGCATTTAGTACTTGCCAAGTGCTGCTCCAGCGAGTGCGTTTCTCTTCACAGCCACCCACCCATTGCCCAGATGAGGACGTTGAGGCACAGGCTTGCCCAGGGTCACACAGGGAGTAAGTAGCAGAGCTGGGATTTGAACCCAGGCTGTCTTGATTCCAGAGGTGGCCTAGCCCCAGGGCCCTGTTGCTATTCCAGGATGGATTTGAAGGTTTTTCCCATCTCCACGTTCCCAAAGGAACCTGAGGAATCGTCTTCCTGGGGCAAGGAAGACCCGCATCGGGAATTCTCTGACCTGTGCCGCACCTTAGAGGAGCTCACGCTTGCTTAAAGCATTGGCCCCATGGTGAGCGGTGGATCCTGGGCCCCTGTCCCCTGTGCTGCTTCTCACTTGTTCAGCAAGTCTTTATGCAGAGGTTGACTCGTGTGCTGGACTCTGGTGGGGACTGACCTGCCCGAGGAGATCACCCTTGCCGGTGGGGGACGTACACCTTGCAGGAGAGGTGTGTGTGATGGTGTGGACCCAGGAGTCACGGCCTGGGCCTCCAGTGGGCCTAACAGTGAGTCAGGAGGCACAGGTCCAGGAGGCCTCTCGGCCTCCTGGGAGGCCAGGGAGGTGCCCCTTTGAGGGTCAGAAGCCCTCACTTGGCAGGTGACACTTGAGCAAAGGCCTCAAGGTGAGGAGAGAACAAGTCACGGGGAGACCCGAGGGAGAGCATGCCAGGTAGAGGGCACAGCGTGTGCAAAGGCCCTGAGTTGGGCTCCTGCCTGGCAGGTCTCGGAGGCAGGTAGGGGCCCACGTGACTGAAGCAAAGAGAGCAACAGGTCCGGACCGGGTTGGAGAGGATCATGTGGGCCTCGTAGGCAATCTGAAAGGATTTAGTCTTTTACGCAGGAGCCAAAGCGATTGCAGGGTTTGAAAGAGGATTGATGTGATCCGATTTATGTGCTAACAGGCTCACTCTGGCTGCTGTCTGGAGGCGGCTGGGTAAGGGCAGGGCGGGGGACCAGCTAGGAAGCCACGGCTAGTCCAGGTGGGGGGCCGTGGGGGCTGAGGAGGGGGTGAGAAAGGGCTGGAGTCTTTATAAATTTTTCAGCACGCAGTTTGTGGGAGGACTTGTGGTGAGAGGAAGATGGCAAGGAATCAAAGCTGACGCCAAGGTTCTTGGCCATGGGCTGAGGTGAGGTGGGGGCTGGGGGGTGGGGGGAGGGGTCAGCTTGGCAAAGAAAGTCAGGAGTGGGGTTCAGGCCGGGGGAGCGCGAGAAGCCTGGCGGGCACCTACCGCATGTGGAGTGTGAGCTGGAGTTGGGGGAGAGACCGGTTGACCTGGTAGTTGGGGGTGCGGGGTGGGGGTGGGGTGGTTGTCAGACTACAGACGGGACTGGCTGGGAGCACACAAAGGGGCGAGTACAGTTCCAGGTCCGAGGTCTGAGCCCTGGACCCTCAAATGTTGGGGGGATTGGAGAGCGGAGCTGGAATGGGAGCCCAGGGGGCACGGCCAGGGAGGTTGGGAAGAATCTGAGGGCTCGGGGCCCCCACAAAGCCAGCGAGGCGCAGAGGTGGTCTTTAGCCAGAGTCGGCCCGTGAGGGTCAGGCTGGCCTCGGCCACAGGGGCCACTTGTCCCTAAGGTCCTGGTGCCAGCCCCCACTTCACAGATGGGGTTACGGAAGCTCAGGGGTGCTGAGCCACTCCCCGGGTCTGAGAGGCTGCGGCTGCTCCCACCTGGCCGTGTTTCTCCAGCGGGGCTCTGTGGATATCCGGGGACACTTCTTGAGGCCAGGCTCTTGGGGACGCAGGAGTTCCGTGACGC
Organism: Condylura cristata; assembly: GCF_000260355.1. Classification (NCBI taxonomy): domain Eukaryota; kingdom Metazoa; phylum Chordata; class Mammalia; order Eulipotyphla; family Talpidae; genus Condylura; species Condylura cristata. The sequence goes on along the minus strand of NW_004567102.1, from coordinate 1,977,742 downwards.
TTCTTAGACTCTACATTTTCGCGTGATGTCCATCCAGAGTGACCTTTATCGATGGCAAAGATGCAGCTTCTCCGCCGCTCTGAACATTTGCATTCGGGAATCACTGTCATAGCGAGGACTTGAGCTTCTGATGTCAGCTTTTTCTAGAGTCATATTCTTGGGGAGTTGGCAAGAATTGCTCTCCTTCCAAAGGCAAGCCCAAGGCTGAGGACCCTCAGTGCGGACCCTCTCAGAGCAGACAGGTAACACTGTGGGTGTTGGGGTCCTACCCCTGCCGGGCAAGTCACTTCACCTCCCTGCCCCTAGGTTTCCTTGCCCCTGGTGCGGTGACCCCCCCACCGGCCCCAACCAGTCATCCCTCCAACTAACTGCGCTGGCTTGGCATTCCCTGGGGCAGGAGTTGGTAGACTCAGGCTAGATTTGGGCGAACAGACCTAGGGATGGAGAGACCACGCTCAGCTGTTTAGAGATACCCCAGAGGGGAAGGCAGGTGGCTGGATGGAGGCTGCACGTCAAGGGGAGGGAGGAGCCCACAGAGTGGTCGTGGGGCTGAGGGACAAGCGGGGGTGGGTGGAGGAGAGCCTGCCAGGGGACCCCTGGGAACGCAGGGCAGGCTCGGGGTACGGGGTCCTGGCCTTGCAGTAGCCTCCCAGGACGCTCAGAAGGATCTGTGCGTTTCAGGGAGATGATGGGGAAAATGCCTGGACCCCGGGTGGCATCAAGGAAGAAGCGACATGTTGGGGGTCAGAATGGCAGCTTCTGTTTATGGGAGCTGACCCAGCCCTGTCTGCGCGGGGCGGGTATCCTTTGCTCATCTCGCTGGGCAGGGGGAGCCCACACTTCAGTGGATTGGAGGGGTGTCCTCGGCCGGTGGGATGCCTCAGGGGTGGGGTGTCAGGGAGGAGAGGAAAACCCAGGCTTGGAGAGGACCAGGCAAGGTGTTGCATGCTTTGCCCCTGGGCCCCTTGGAGCCCTCCCGGTGGCCCCCCAGGTAAGTACTGTTCTCCTGAATTTACCTGTGGGGAAAACTGAGGCCCTCGGGCACAGGTGCTCGACTTGAGACATGTAGCTGGTCTTCACCAGAGTGAGTGTCTTGCTGCTTCAGCTACATCAGATGGCTTTCTGGGGGGCCAGCTGGGACCCTCTCCTACTCCCTGTAAGTGGCTTCAGGAATGAAGCTTGGGGTGCACGTTTACATATTTGTATGTGAATCAAGCCTTCGAGCGCGTAGATGCACGTGATGTGGACGTGCTCGGAAAGGGGTGATTGGAAGGACCCCACGTGTGGGTACACACGTGGTCTGGACAGCAGACACTGCCGGGCCCCTGCGTCCCCTTGGCCCTCACCTCCCTGTCTTTGTCTTTGGAGGTTCATGCCCTGGGTGCCACCCTTGGGGGGTCTGGCAGGAGTGGGGTCTTTACCTCCCTCCAACCCTTCCCGTGGGACAACCTGGCAGCATGTCCTACACAGTCCAGTGGGGGCCCCTGGGGGGCTGAGCCCCGCACCCAGTGTCGCCTGCCTTCCCTCCTCCTCCCCATGTTACTTCCTTCCAGTGCTTCCAGGCATCGCCCAGTAAAACACCTGCACTCAAGTCCTGGTCAGGACCTGCTTGCGGGGCTGCCTGGTGCTCGGAAGGGGGTGATTGGAAGGACCCTATGCTTGTACGCGTGTCGTGCTGGTTGTGTAGCTGTGGGTGTGTCGGATGTGTTTCTGCGTGCACTTGTGTTTCTGGATGTCGGAGCACAGGTAAGTGGATAAATGCATGTCGATTTGTGTGGTCGCTACTCTGTGCATAAACGTGAAAGTCTGTGTGGATGTCTGGTTGTATACCAGTGTGGGAGGGAGCTGCATCCAGGCTGTGTGTGTGTGTGTGTGTGTGTGTGTGCGCGCGCGCGCGCGTGTGCTCATTACAACTCAGGAGCCTTGCATCTGGGCGGGCTGAGTTGTGGAGAGGTGGAGGGGGGGAGAAAGAGAGGAACTCTGATTATTTCAACCTTGAAAACTCATTTCAATTACAATTTACAACCTGCAGACAAAGGCTGCAGTCTCCGTAGTAACCACAGCTGTGGGGTTTTGACGGAGAAAATCCTCTCCCCGATGGCTCCCGGCTGGCTGTCACCCGTGGCAGAGCCAACCGCTCCTGCTCGCTGTGCCCCGGGACACAATTAGGACATCTTCAAACTGTTGCTGCTGTCACTGCCGCCATGTGTCCGGAATTTATCTCCTTCAGTAGCTCTCAGAAATGTATCTTGCTTCCTCCCAGAACCGCCATGCCCTGCCTGGGCCTGGGGGTCCCCCCGCCCCCCGCCGTCACAAAGAGGGCTTTTCTGACTCCTCTTTCCTCTATGGCCACATGCCCTCACTAGCCCTGCAGACAAGGACCCTCAAGTCCTGGGGAGGCTTGGCCAGACCCTTGGGGCTGAGGAGGCAAAGGATGGAGGTTGGGGCTGGACGGAGGGAGGGGCAGGGGAGGGACAGTTGAGGGGAAATCCTGTTGGAGCTAGAGAAGATCCAGGTTCAAATCCCAGCCCTGCCCTTAGCAGATCCGCCATTCCCCGGCATGGGGGGACACCCACCGGGGGCCGGACTCCATGGAGACCGGGGAATGTCCCTGACCACCCGCAGCCCTTCTCCGGGTGTGGGGGCCGGTGCGACCTGTGCCCCAGCTTTGCCCGGAAGAGAGAGTGCCAGGCGCGTGATGGAGCAGCTCTCCCTGAGCGCGGCCATGCTGGGGGTTTTCTGTTAAGCAGCGGGGTGCAGGAACCGGCTCTGGGAATGCGCACAGCTTCCGGCACTGGGGACAGAGCGTTCTGTCCTTGCTTAGTGTGGGCTTGTGACTCCGGAGGCTCCTCTTAAGCGCCCCTCCACATGGGTGCACGGGGGGCTCTGTGCTGCATCCTGAGGGGCGCGGGGGCAGGCTCCTGGGGGTGCGGGTAGCGGGCTAGGTGCGCCCTTGTCAGCAAGGGTCCTTTGCAGGTCACCTCACTGCGACTGTTTTCTCCTCGGTAATTGTGGCTGCCCTTGAGCTAGAAGTCAAGGATGTGGAAGTTTATTGAGAAGTCTCTAGAAGCCTGTGGCAAGCAGCCTGACAACTCTGGGGTGGAGATTCTGGAGGGCCCATAGGCGCCTCCCGGGTAGGGGGGCTTCCCGGTGAGGGCGCTCCTGTGGGTCATCTGCACCCGGGCGTCGGTGCGGCTGGCTCCATAACCCCAGTGGGAGCGGCGCTCGGTGGTGAACCCCAGTGGCCCAGGAGGAACCCCTAGAGGCAGAGAACAGCCTGAGAGCCCTCAGGGGAAGGCACAGCCAGGCTCCCTCCACTCCGGTGTGTCCTTGGCCGGGGAGCAAACTGCCCCCCTCTGCAGTGGCCGTGGCCGCCTCTCTGTCCGGGGTAATAGTCGAGCCACCCACATACGGCGAAGGCAGAGTGGGTGCTTCTGGGGAGCCCGGTGGGGCTTTTTTGTGTTCTTCAGTTAGCAGCAGCAGGACCTGGGGGCTGGGGGTGAGGTGGATCCAGGGCTGGGGCTTTCTGGGAACCTGTGGCCATCTGTCTGCTGCCCTTTGTGGACAGGATTGTCCCTCTGCTTCTCTCGCGGCTCTCAGAACCCTGTGATCAGAAGCCTGGAAGAGGGGAGCAGGATGGCAAAGCCGGAGAATTTGCCTTTCATGTTCATCCCTGTCTCCGCTTTGGCCCCAAAATAGTGTTGCCTGTTAGCAGAGTTGTGCAGGCAGGGCAGGGCTGACCCCCCACTTTGTACCCTCCGTGTTTAACAAATGCTCTGGTGCACTCAGCCTGCCAGGACTCTGGGACCTGCTGTGAACAGTCACCGTTCATCCTCATGGGGCCCTCTGACCCCACCAGCTCAGTGCATCATTATCTTCATTTTGCAGATGAGGAGACTGAACCCCAAAGGATGAGATGACAGGTCCAAGGTCACACACTAGGGTAGCTGGTGGAGCCAGGGGTCAGCCCTACAAGTCTGGACCTGGAGTCTGGGTTCGTGTGTGTGCCGTGCAGGGTCAGTGGGTAGCCAGGGGCTCAGCTGACCTGGGACAGGGCCAGGGAGGCAGCCTTGAAGCCCACCCTGGCCCCGCGCATGTGGGAAAAGCTGTGGGATCTGTCCGAAAGTCCCCCAGAATCAGCCAGGCTGCATGATCTGAGTGCAGGTGACCCTGAGGTCGGGGCAACCGGAGCCAGCTTTGAACCTTGGTCTCAGGGTGACTGGGGCAGGAGGAGTGTCACCAGCCCTGTGTGGGCAGGGCACAGTGACCGTCACTGGCTGACGGTTCGAGAACCTAGGCAGTGAGCTGGGCCAGCGCAGTCTGGGCTGGAGAGTGCTGAGCTGGGGGTGTCATCAAGAGGCCCGACCTCTTGACCACAGGACCTGGGGCCGCCCTCTCGGGCCTGTTTCCTCATCTGTAAAATGACGGGGTCCGAGTCGAGGACCGCTGCTGTCTTCCCACCCTAGCATCGCGGGTCCGTGACTTCTAGTGTCTACGCAGCATCTTACTCGGGGTGGGGGGTGGGGAGGATCAGGCTCGTGGCTGAGGGTGCACTGAGTGACAGGAGCCCAGCCCGGCCATCCCCACAGCCCGTGGGCAGCAGCTCCCCTTCAAGTGCGAGGGGATGAAGCGGCGGAGCAGACCACGGGACGGCAGCGTCCCCCTGTACCCCGGGCCTGCCTCCAGTGTGTCTAAGGCAAGGGGGTGGGCACGGTGACTGCTGCGGTTCCCAGGGCTGCGGCCCTAGTGCCGGCCCACCCCGACCCGGCCCCCACCCGACGGACGAGGCTCAGGCCTGGCCCATGGGGCTGGGCACGGGCGCTGCCACCCAGCCTGCTGTCCACTGGCTGGGAATGACCCGGGCAGGGTGTGGCCCTCTAGCAGGTGACCTGGGTGGGAACAGGGGCTCAGGGGGTTTCATTTCCTTGTCCTGACCTTGACAGGGGAAGCTGCCCGCCCGGCTGTGTGCGGGGCTGTAGCCTAGGGGGAGCCAGGCTTCCCCAGGGTTCTGCCGTCCTCATCCTCTCCCTCTCCCTGCTATCACACCCCCACATGCTCCTCCCAAAGCCCCTGCTCCTCCCCTCCCCCACTCTTCTCCCACCCTCCCCCACCTCCAGCCCGGTCAGGCTCTTACAATCCCTCTGCCCCCCCCCCCCACCGCCGTGAGGCCCCAGAATACCTGGGTTCCCAGGCAGCGCCGCAGGGGCCTGGGACATCACTGAGCTAGGTGCCCCGGTTACTCCCCCTCCATAATGTGGATCATTGCTCACTTGCTTGTGCAGACTCAGTGGATCAATGCACACGAAGAGCTCCGAATAATGCCTGCATGGAGGAGGTACTCCACGGAGGCAGCAGCCCAGGCTTCCGGCCCGCAAGCGCCTCTGCCTCCGGGAAGTCTTCCCAGCCTGCTCCAACCCAGGGGTCGCTGTCTGTTCTCAGAACCCCCATCTTACCACTCTGCACAGTTTGTGGTGTGCTGGGGTCACCTATCTGTGCCAGTGTTTCTGTGCCTCCCAGCACCTCTGTGAGGCAGGTCTGTGAACCCCTTTAATTGAGAGAACCCAAGGTCTCAGGCGGCCGAGGAGCACGCACGGGCCCCAGGCAGAAGGGTCTCCTGTGCCCGGCGCCCTGGGACACCACTGCAGTTTGTGGTGAAAGGAGGGGCGTGGGCTCCCCGTCTTGCAAGGCTCGCTCTCCTGGCTAACGCGGAGGGGCCAGCCATGTGGGGAAGTGGGTGGGGATGATGGTGACTTCTAGTTTCTGGGTAACTAGAGGCGTTGAGGGCATCAGGAGACCTGGGGGGTCCTCAGCCCCCTGGGAGCTGCCGTCTGTCGCCCTCTCTGGGCCTGTGGCCCTGCGGTGGGGGCAGCGTCCCCGGCGGGAAGGGCTGCTCGTGAGCGGGCCTGTGGGCTCTGCTGTTCTCGGTGACAGACGCGGCTCCCGCCCCGGGGGCTCCAGTGCACTGGAGGGCTGCTGCTCTGTGGTGAGCCCCGGCCAGGCTGGGCGAGGGCAGGGGTCACACAGCCCAGGGGCCCCCACTCCCGCCGTGCCTTCCCAGGGCAGTGGTGCCACAGGGTACTACTGCCTGGCTGCTCTGGGGCCTGGGAACACAGGCACCAGCAGTGAGGAGGCGGTGGGCGCTCCCCTTGGCCCCTGGGGCTGACCCCGGTGAGGGAGCAAGCTGGGGCTGGAGCCAGGAGCTCGGGGCATGCTGCCAGGCCTGGCCGCCGGCTCTCCTGGCGGCCGTGAGCCTGGTGGGCCTCACAGCCCCCCACCCCACCGCTGTATTGCAGACCGCGAGCGCATCGGGCAGGACTCTGCCTACGAGCAGGAGGGGAAGGTGCAGTTTGTGATCGACGCTGTGTACGCCATGGGCCAGGCGCTGCACGCCATGCACCGAGACCTGTGTCCCGGCCGCGTGGGGCTCTGCCCGCGCATGGACCCGGTGGATGGCACCCAGCTGCTTAAGTACATCCGCAGCGTCAACTTCTCAGGTGGGGGCTGGGCGAGGGCCAGCAGCCGGCCTCCGCCGTATTGGCCGTGCGGCCGGGGGAGGGTGGGAGAGAGGGTCTCTGTTGCTGTTTCCAAGGGGTGAGCCCTCCCCAGGTGCTTCATGCAGGGGTCTCCCAAGACGGGGTCGTAACCTTTCTGCCTCTGGGCAGAGGCGCAACCAAGTGTGTGACGCCCCACGGCCCCCACAGGCATCGCAGGGAACCCTGTGACCTTCAACGAGAACGGAGACGCCCCCGGGCGCTATGACATCTACCAGTACCAGGTGCGCAACGGCTCTGCCGAGTACAAGGTCATTGGCTCCTGGACCGACCACCTGCATCTCAGAGTAAGCCCTGGGGGGAAGGGAGGCCGGGTTGGGGGGGCGAGGGGGGCTGGCGGGGTGGGCAGTCACGCATGCCACCCCAGCCCTTGGGTGGGGGAGACCAAGAGGAGACAGCTGTTGACTGGCTCGGAACCCTGGGACCCCTGCTGCCAACTTGGGGCTTCCTTCTGTGCCCCTGCCCAGACCGCAGTGTCCCCCGTGGCCCCTGGGACAGAGCAGGGCAGCTGTACTGTGGTGCCCGATCGGCCCCTGCCCCTGTCTTAGCCTCCCTGCCTGCCACCCACTCGCAGGGGGCAAACTCTGGATACACATTCACGCTGCAGCGAAGTGGCTCGAAGACTGGGTGGGGTGTCACATGCGGTGGGGAGGGGGCGAGCCGTCCAGACAAGGCACAGTCAGGTGGGGTTTCTGGCTGGCGGAGGGGGAGCTAGTTGAGTCTGGAGCCATGTCACCTGTATCGGGGTGACGTCGTTTTTCTGGGTATCACGGTGGGGTCCTTCTGGGTCCTTCTAGCCACAGGATGGCCCAGGCATGCGGTGGCCTTCCCTGTCTGAGCCTCGGTGTCCTCAGCTGTGCAGAGGGCCGTGGTTTTAGAGAGAAGGACCTGTGGTTTGTGCCCAAGGAGATGCTGTGAACCCCCGGGCCTGAGCTTGCAAGGTAAAGGGGTGAGCCGTGCTGGGCGTGGCCACAGTGTGGTCGCTAGATGCACCAGGGACACCCAGGAGGTCCAGGTCCCTGCCTGGCCTCAGACATGCTTGTGCTGGATGCTGGCAGACCTGCGTCATGTCCCCACGGTGACTCTTCTAATAATCTCTTGCAGAGACGAGCCCCTGGAGCTCTTCAAAGCACTTTCTGCCCATGATCTCATTTAGCTCGACAATCTTCTAAGTCAGAGAGAGAGCTCGGGAAGCCCGGCCTGAGGGACATGGCAAAGGCCACACACAGCATGATGGGGCAGAGCGCATCCCACAGCGATGCTTCCCGGGTTGCGGAGCGGAGACAGACAGACAGAACAGAGCGGAGGGAGTCCTCGCCCCGGGGGGCGGCGCTCCGAGCGGAGGCCGTCTGCTTTTGGTGCCGTGGGCAGTGACTCAGGTGGCTAGGAGCAGCAGCAGCTGGTCCTTATCCGGCCTGCTGCGGGCAGCTGCTGTGAGCGTGGCCGCCCTGCTCTGGAGACAGGCGCTCTATGACCCCATTCTCCAGGTGCGGTAACCAAAGGCAGGGCTTGGGTATGCGGGGGTAGCGGAAGGTCCCCCCAGTAATATAGGGCCCCTTGTCGTCATGGAGTTGGGGGGCTGGAGGTGGTGAGGAGGGGCCGCACCTCAACTCCTCATCTTCCCTACTTTCTCTTTGAGTGCTCAGTTTGGGCTGAGCTGTGGGGGCCACTGTGTAAGCAAGACTGTGGCGGGGTTCACCCTACCTGACCATTGTCTTCCTCCAGAGTCTGAAGTGAGGCTCCCTGCCAGGGCCCCCTCCTCACTACTTCTCTTATAGTCACACAGATTCACTGGTCCCCCGGTGCTGGGATTGGAGACAGCAGGGCAACAGTCAGAGCCCCTCAGGGGCTGATGCTCTAATGAAATAAGAAGAGTTTGCATTATGATTTCTAAACGGATGCCCCCTAAGTAACAAAGGGCAAAGTGACTTCATAGCAGCTGTCATCAGAACTGGTGGGAGAATAAAGGCTCGAAGAGGTCGAGGCATTTGCTCAAGGGCACTCAGCCCGCTCACAACAGAACTGTGATCCCAGGATCTGGCTGCATTCGTAGCTTTTCTATCGGAGGGCTGAGTTTTGCAGAACACCCACTGTCTCCCCGTGTCCTGTGGGGAAAGGCCTTGTTCCTGCAGTCTCACAGTTCCAGCGTGCAGGGATTGTCCTGCCTTGTCACTCCTGCAGGGCAGTGGCCCGGGTCACTGCTGTGCCCTTTGGCTTCTGGGTACCACGCAGCCCCGCCGAGCCCTAAACCACGGCTTCTTCCTTGGGGGTTTCTTCCCACCTGCCGTGGTGCCGTCTTTGGACTTCTCACCTGCCCTACCCCACCCTACCCCTCTGTGACCTTCCCCTGGATGCCGGGACAGACTGGCTCTGCTTTCTCCAGGGGCAGCCACCAGCATGAAGATGGCGCCAGTCTAGCCAGGCCCGCTACTTGCTACTCTCCACTTGGGTCGAGCGGCCGCTTTGGATCTGGCTCCCGAGTGTGGCCACGCTCCCTGCCTGCGGTCTGGGGCTCTTTTGGCCCTTGTGCTTAGCTTGGGGATCTTGTCACCTGTTCGGTAGGGCTCACCAATGCTGCGGACCCCTTGCTCATAGCCTTTGAAAATGTCACTGTGCCTAGCACTGATTTGGAGCAAGCCGTAGGGGAGCGCTAACCCTGGGCTCATGTGTCCACGTCGTGTCCGCCGATTAAACCCTCGCAGGTGTCCGCCGACCCGGGTCCCCGCGCCGCCTGCAGAAGGCCCAGAGGGCCGAGCCACGGGGCAGCGCCTCGCGTGCCCTGTTCAGCAGGCACACGAACCACCTGGGGCCGGGGTCTTGTTGAAGCTTGGATGCCGGGACTCCGTTGCGGCCTAGGGGTTAAGTCTCAGCGCTGTCACCGCTGTGGCCTGAGTTCGATCCCCGGCCGGGGAGCTAGCAGACAGGGTGCAGCAGGCCTCCCCTGTCTGGCCCGCTGCTCCCCTCAGCAGTGTATTTCAGTGGATTCGCCTGTTCTGCTCCCCACTCCGTCCCTGGCGAATCCTCTCACCCCCCTGCACCTCTGGCCTGTACCCCGGTTCTTGCATGCATGCATGCATAAATAAAGCAGTCTTTAAAAAGATATAGAGCTTAGGTTCTAGTTGGGTCGGCGTTTTCGAGGTGTGGGGTGCTGCTGCTGCTCTGGGAGCACCTCGGGGGGCTGTCGGAGAGCACCTCAGGGGCTGGGAGTCAGGGCCAGGCCTCCGCTGTGCTGCTTGCCCGCAGGCTCAGCTCCTCTGCGCAGCCCTTGAGAGTCTCGGGTTTGGTCCCCCTAGGTCCGTGCTGTCTGGACCACACCGGGAGTGGTTGGACGCCCGGTCCCGGTGGGGCCCAGGCGGCGGGCCGGGCGAGTCAGGCGGGGGCTGCCGGGGCCCGGCGGCGTGTCCTGAGCCCCGCTCCTCCGTGCTGTCGTTGCCAGATAGAGCGGATGCACTGGCCGGGGAGTGGGCAGCAGCTGCCTCGCTCCATCTGCAGCCTGCCCTGCCAGCCGGGCGAGCGGAAGAAGACGGTGAAGGGCATGCCCTGCTGCTGGCACTGTGAGCCCTGCACGGGGTACCAGTACCAGGTGGACCGCTACACCTGCAAGACGTGTCCCTACGACATGCGGCCCACGGAGAACCGCACGGGCTGCCGGCCCATCCCCATCATCAAGCTGGAGTGGGGCTCGCCCTGGGCCGTGCTGCCCCTCTTCCTGGCCGTGGTGGGCATCGCCGCCACGCTCTTCGTAGTGGTCACCTTCGTGCGCTACAACGACACGCCCATCGTCAAGGCCTCGGGCCGCGAACTGAGCTACGTGCTGCTGGCCGGCATCTTCCTGTGCTACGCCACCACCTTCCTCATGATCGCCGAGCCCGACCTGGGCACCTGCTCTCTGCGCCGCATCTTCCTGGGGCTGGGCATGAGCATCAGCTACGCCGCCCTGCTCACCAAGACCAACCGCATCTACCGCATCTTCGAGCAGGGCAAGCGGTCGGTCAGCGCCCCGCGCTTCATCAGCCCCGCCTCGCAGCTGGCCATCACCTTCATCCTCATCTCGCTGCAGCTGCTGGGCATCTGCGTGTGGTTCGTGGTGGACCCCTCCCACTCGGTGGTGGACTTCCAGGACCAGCGGACGCTCGACCCCCGCTTCGCCAGGGGGGTGCTCAAGTGCGACATCTCGGACCTGTCGCTCATCTGCCTGCTGGGCTACAGCATGCTGCTCATGGTCACCTGCACCGTGTACGCCATCAAGACGCGCGGCGTGCCCGAGACCTTCAACGAGGCCAAGCCCATTGGCTTCACCATGTACACCACCTGCATCGTCTGGCTCGCCTTCATCCCCATCTTCTTTGGCACCTCGCAGTCGGCCGACAAGGTGATTGGGGCGGGGGCGGGAGGCCGGGGCTGGGACAGCCTCGGGGGCTGCTCCCCTCTCGCCCACTCTGGAGACGCTCTCTTTCCTGCTTCATTCTGCCGTTTCCCTGGGAGGTTTGTCCTCAGCTCCTGAGTCCTCCCTTCCTGCTTCCTCTCGCTTTTCCTTTCATCTCTCTCCTGCCGGCCCTCCCGCGCTCTGTCCTCCTCCTCTCCTTTCCCAATCTCTCCGTCCCTGCCTCCTGCCTCGTCTTCCATCTTCTAGCCTTCCCTCTCCTGCTCTCTTTCCTGTATCAGCCTGGGGTGAACTCTGTTGCAGATTCTCTTACCTCTCTCCCTGTCCAGCCCTTCCCCACTTGGTCTTCTCTTCCTCCTCCCTCTACCCTGCTCCTGCCCTCACGGGATCCCGGATCCCCATGGGTACCAGATGTGGGAGGGATGTCAGACCTTTCCTTCCTCCACCTCTGCCTGACTCCCCTAGGCTACCTGGAAGCCCTGGGGCCTGACCCCTCCACCGGCTGGAGCTGCTCTGTCTGACTCTATCGGGCCATCCTGTGTCTGACCTGAAGGTCTGGACACCCTCTGTGGGCCCAGTGGGCTCTGCCCAACCCCAGCCCCTGCGCTGCCTGCCTCGTGGGGGCTTTATCTGGAAGGATCAGTTTCTTCATCTGCAGATTGGGGCTGTGATCCTGCCCCTGCGGTCTGCAGGTTCCCTCACTGGGAAGAGGCTGGGCTGAGGGTCTGCAGGAGGTGGGGGGCCCAGGTCAGGGGCATGACAGGACAGACAGCACAGGACCCAGAGAGGCTCTGGCAGGGAGGTTGGCTTCTTCCGATGAGTGAGGAGGGAGCCACTGTGGGGTTCTGAGCAGTGGGGGACACACCTTCCTTGTGGGTCTTTCCAGTGGCTGTTGGGTGGTGCTCAGAGGAGGGGACCGGGAGCAGGGCAGCCAGTGTGGAGGCTACCAGGATGGTCCTGGCAGACAGGGGCTGCTGGTGGCAGAGTGTGAGAAGGGGGGCTCTGGCCGTGCCTGGAGGCGGGGCTGCCGGGTTGCTGATGGACAGCAGGTGGGTGCGACCAGAGGAGAGGCAAGGATGTTTTGTGGTTTGGTGTGAGCACGGGAAGGAAGCCATGTCTGTCTGGGCGCTTAGGTGGGGTGACAGTGGCGGGGCCTGTGTTGGGAGGCCTGGAGGGACCAAAGATGTGCTAAGTTTGCAGCGCCCCTTACAAGTCCAAGTGTAGGCATCGAGTCAAACTTGGATATGTGGGGTTCAGGGTCTTGGGCCGGGCTGGAGACATAACTGGGGGAGTCTTCATTCTGTGGGTGAAAGCCACGAGCCTGGCTGTGAGTTCCCGGGCACACCTGGCCTCCAGGGAGGTTGCCACTAAAGGCGGCACAGACGTGGTGCTCGGCACACGCCAGGACCTTTCCCTACGGCCAACAAGGCCCCAGGGCAGCAGGCAAGGGTGGGTATCGCCATGTCCAGTTGCAGATGAGGGCATATAGGCTCAGAGAGGCCAAGCGACATGTCTGAAATCACACAGCCACTCGATGGCCTGGCCAGACTTGACCCTGCTCGGGCTCAGGGGCCCTCCACCCCAGCCCACACTGCTCCCTGCAACTCTGGGACCCCTCTTCCTGGGCCTTCCTTGGCGGATACCACCTCTTCTCCATCTGTTCCTCAGCCACCCTTGGGCCTGGCCCGGGGAGGCTTGTGGCTGGGAGGTTTCGAGAAGCAGACCTTGGGGGCTGGCGGGGAGTACCCTGAAGGCTGAGAGCAGGCCCGACTCCGGGCCACCCTGCCCCCCCTGGGCCAGAAACCATCAGGCTAATCTACCCAGTGAGCCGGGCTGCCAGCCTCTGCCAGGCCTGTGAGAGGCCCTCCCTGCCGAGGGCAGGTGCAGGAAAAGGCCCTACCCCCCGCGGCTCCCGGAGGGCCCACAGAGCAAGCAGGGGAGGCCATCCTTCACTCTGGGGAGCTGGCAGCTTGAGAAATCACCCTCAGCAATACCAGGAGGGCCCTTCCCGCACCTGCGCAGGTTGCACAGATGCTGGCGCCAGGGCCTGCTGGGTGAGCCCCTCCTCTGCCTTCCCATGATTTCCTCTGGCTGCCTGCCAGGACACTGCTCCCGTGGGGCTCCCTGTCATCCCAGGTGTCAGGCCCTCCCACCCTGAGAAGTGGGCCCAGCCCCCCTCCCATGGCCCTGCCTCTCCGGGCCAGCCCTTGCCCATGCTTCCTGCCTTTCTAGGAGGCTGCCTCAGCACTGCTTGTGAACGGGAGCCTTGGGGAGGACCTTTCAGAGGCCCAGAGAGGGGCACGCAACAGGCTGGCCGCACACCAGCATGGGGCTGCAAGGGGCAGCTCTGATGCTGCGGGCTGGGCCCCTCCCCTCCTGCTCCAGCGTCTGGATGAAGTGGGTAGCTGCAGCACCAAAGAGCTGCTGGCTGAGACTCCTGGTCTTCTTGGGTTCAGGCCACGCTGGGGCTGTGTCTTTGTAGTCACTTCAGAGCTACCTGGTGCCCCAGCAAAAGCCTCAGGCATGCACGTGTGTGTGTGTGTGTATGTGTGTGTGTGTGTGTGGCGGGGAGTTGTGGTGCGTGCAGGTGTGTCTGTGCCTTTCCGTGCGTGTTCTCCGTGGGTGGGCGTGCACATGTGCAGATCAGGTGGGGCCGGGCAGCGTGTGCGCCAGGGGCTGGTGGCGGCTGGCACACACACAGGTGTGCAGATGAGGGGCGTGTGTGCGGGCGAGTGAATGCACCCGTGTGTCTGCGTGTGTGTGCCCAGGACCTGCGGGGGGCTGTGGCGGGGGCTCAGGTGTGTGTGAGTCAGGTCTGAGCGTGCAGCCGAGGCTCGGGTGAGCGTGTGAGCGCAGCGGTGCAGGTGTACACCGCTGTGTGTGCCCAGATGCCCACGGCTCGCTCGCAGGCGCTCAGCTGTGCTGTCCCCCTGGGGTGCAGGTGCCGCACAAAGTGAAGCTGTCTGCGCCGCTCTGGTGAGCAGCCGGATGGATTTCCCAGCATTAACCCGGATTTCCAGGGCTTACCGCCGCAGCCGGGTGGCAGTATCCCGAGCTGCCCAGAGTAGACTCCCCCACCCCAGTGGGGCTACTGTTCAGCCAGGCTGGGGCTGGACGTGGCTGCCGCGGCCAGCCAGGTCGTGGGGCGTTCACTGGTCTGCTTTGTGCAGGTTCTGAGGAGCTCTGTGTCCACCAGTCTGGCACCAGCTCAGTGTGGGCAAGTCTCGTCAGTGCCCCCCTCGGGGCTCCTCACCCCTGTGCCATACCAGGCCTAGCAAAAATACAGCAAGTTCATCATCCACCTCCATGTCCTTTGCCCCGCCCGGGTGACCTCTGTCCTCCACCATCCATCCCGGCTCCAGCCACCTCCCCAGGCAAGGGGAGGGACTGGGGTGTGCAGCTCCACTGCTGAGGGGTGTGCATGGGCGCCCCCCCCCCCAGCCTGGGATGGCTAGAGGAGCCCCGGCCAGCCTGGGAAGGAGGGGCCCAGAGGTGCGGGGCAGTTTGCTCAGATTTGGTCTCTTTATACCCCTCCTTGCATGCTGCTTGCAGACAGGCTCCTGAGCTGAAAATAGAAGAAACTAAGGACTGTGTCATGCCTCAGCTCCGGGCTGGCCCCCTAGCTCTCAGGGCTTGGTCCCAAAATGGAAAGGAAGGCCCTGCGCTCTTTTTGAAGAATCAGTCAGGGTTCGGCATGGCGGCAGCAGGGCACTAGGCCGCGCGGGTGGAGCTGAGTCTGCCTGTGCTTGTGGGAGGTGCCCAGCAACCCACAGGGCCGGGGAAGAGTGGGACCTGCAGCTGGCCACAGGTCCCCCGGAACACTCACTGTGTCCAGACAGGGAGCCTCTGTCCATGGTCCTGCCAACTCCCTCTGGGCCGGCTGCACCCTGGCCACCAGCGCCCTCTGGATGGGTGGGAGGGTGGCCAGCACCCTGCAGCTGGCTTGTCATAACCTGTCCTGGGTCGTGCTGGGGCGCACTCTGTCCGCATGGGTGGGTTGCTTGCGAGGGCCTGTGACGCCTGTGGCGGCCAGACGGGCAGCTGAGGTCTGGAGGCAGTGGGGAGAGGTCTCATTTTCCTGGGCCTGCGGCCTTTCCCGGAATGGTGGCAAGTGAAACAGCCCCTCACACTCCCTGCCTCCTTCCCATGGTGCTGTGAACTGTCACATGGCTCAGGCGCTCAGCCGGGTTGGTCGCCTTGTGGTTTGGGGAAGGCAGGCACCATCACCCCAGTCCCTGAGGGCCAGGGAGGGCTGCGACTTCCCAGGGTCACATGTTGCTCTCCTCTCAGACTCTAGAACTTCTCAGCCCCCTCTTCCAGGTAGGAAACTCTCTGGAGCAGAGGCCTTCAGATCCAGGTCAGAAGGCACGAGTGCGGCTGGGGAGACCTGGGCCCTTCACTCAGGATGCAAGCCCTGACCCTCGTCCCCCACAGCCTGGCTGGATACAGGGATGAGGGGTGCAGTGGGCGCAGTTGATAGACCTGGAGTCCTGGAAAGCTTCCTGGAGGAGGCAGCCCATCAGCCAGGCCCCCAGAGAGTGGGGACAGGAACTCCTCCCTTCCCAGTGCCCAGACCTGGGCCACAGCCTGGGTCCTCCCGGCCCCACCCTCGCTGAGGGCAGCCGGAGGAGCAGCTGAAGCCTGGAGCGAGGGAGGGGGCAGAGGGGATCCCAGCGGGGGCCGGGGAATTGTCAGGCCCTGCTCGGAAGGCCCCACTATTGAAGAATGGATTATCCGACACCCAGATTAATGGACTTTCATTTTGCTAAACATCTGTCACCGTTAGTGCTGGCGAGCGAGCGTGAAATGAGCTTTGACTGTGCCGCCGCCGCCGTGCACCGGGCGCGGTGAGTCCCCTGCCAGCAGGCTGCTCTGCACAGGGTGGCGAGTGGGGCGCGGTCACCAAGTGGGGTCCCGGCGGAGGGACTGTGGCACGGCCACTAGGAGTTCCTCCCGGGTGTCGACAGGTATTCCACTGGCTCCCAGAGCTCTGCAAGGCTGCCCCCCGGGGGTGTCAGCTGTGGCCCCCGGAACCCCTCCTTAGGGCTGCTGCCCCCAAACAGAGCTCACAGTGGGAAACAGTGTGCCGGCATAGTTTCACATGCGCGAGTCACCTCATCGTCACGGTGCCCGGGAGGTGTGCCCTGGAATCGCACCTGTCCTGTCGGTGAGGCAGGGGCATGGGGGTGGGGCACGAGATGGAGCCGGGATTTGAACCCAGGCGCTCTGAGCTGGCGCCCCAGCCCTGGATCCCGAAGACACGTGGGACGCAGGTGGGGCCCGGGGGTCTGTCCCTGCCGCTCTGACGCCGCCCCGCCCGCCCCCAGCTGTACATCCAGACGACCACCCTGACGGTCTCGGTGAGTCTGAGCGCCTCCGTGTCCCTGGGGATGCTCTACATGCCCAAGGTCTACATCATCCTCTTCCACCCGGAGCAGAACGTGCCCAAGCGCAAACGCAGCCTCAAGGCCGTCGTCACCGCCGCCACCATGTCCAACAAATTCACGCAGAAGGGCAACTTCCGACCCAACGGGGAGGCCAAGTCTGAACTCTGCGAGAACCTGGAGGCCCCCGGTGAGTGCTGCCCCGCCCGCGCCATCGGTGCCCACACAGGTCCTGCCCCCAGGCCTGGCCAAGCCCATCCCTAGGGCCGCCCTCTCGGGGGGCTGCTAGGAGCAGGAGCCCTGAGACCGCAGGTGAGCTGCTGTCCCCCAACCCCCTCTCTAGGGAGCTCCAGGAGACAACTAGTTCATGCTCCCGTGTTTCCCCTCCTTCCAGAGAGAACCTGCCCTCCCCTCACTCCTCCCAAGCCCTGTCCTTCCTGGGAACTCTGCTTTACCTGGGGTGATGCCTTGGGGTCCTGGTTCAGGCTGGTGACCCCGGGTTTCCCTGCCTTGGGACCCACATCTCCATCTGTGTCCCCGCGGGCCTTCCCGGAGCACAGTTGTCACAGAGAGGGCCCTCTGTGCCTCTGGTTACCCCAAGGGGTGGCCTCCTGGCAGGGCTCTAAGAGGTGGGGACCTGGGCCTGGCCACGTGGATGCTTGAGCAAGGGAGTGGGGGGGTGGAGGGCCCACATGGACCACAGTTCTCAGGTAGGGTGTCCCCGGGAGGTTATCTCAGGACACCTCAGCTGTGGAGGGTCACACTTGGATGGGGCTGGGAAGGGAAGGGGAAGGGGCCCTGGCATATAAGGGTCTGGGTCTGGGCAGGTCAGGCCCCTCCCATGCCAACAGGCTGCTCTGCACGGGGTGGGGAGTCGGGGGGCGGTCACCAAAACAGGGGGCCTGGTAGAGAGGCTTGGCACGACCAGCAGGAGTTACTCTGGGACACTGACAGGTTAAGGAATCTACACAGGAGGGAGGAGGGCACCGTCTTTGCCAACTTTCCTGCCCCCTGGAGCCTGCCCTCTCTGTGAGGAGAGACCCAGCGCAGGCGAGGGGCCAGGCCCCGAGGGACAGGGCCCCTCCGTGGTGGTCGTTTCTTGAATCCCAGCTGTGCGCCAGTGTGCATGAAGACAGTCTGTCTTTGTACCGTCTGTGCGATACAAATGAGGAAGGAGAGCTGAGAGGCGGGGACCCCCCCACCCCCAAGTCGCACATCAGCAGTGGCAGGCTGGGCCTCTGCTGTGCGGCCCCCCGCTGTCTGCCCACAGAGGACAGAGGCGGGCCTCCTGCTGAGTGAGCCAGGGGTGTCCCGGGTGGGCCGGGCCTCCACTGATTCACTCCCAGCTGCTTCAGGGCGTGGAGGGGTGGCGGGGTCGCCGTGGTCACCCCCACCCCACTGCAGACCCTGGCTCTCTCCCTAGAGAGAGCTGTGAGTGCCCAGCGGGTGTCAGCGGCAGCTACCCTCCCCCTCTCTGAAGGAGCCCCTCTCTGTCCGCCCAGAGTACCAGATCAGCAGCTCAGCGGACCTGGGGGGAGGTCTAGGACTGGGGGCAGCCGTGAAGGGCACATTGCCTGTGGCAGCAGGGAGGATGTGGGGTGGGCTGTAGGGGGTCCAGGCTCGAGAGTGGGGGCTGTTTGTTACCCACCAAGAAAGCAGGAGAAGCAGGAGTCCTCCCTCCCCTGGTGCCTTCAGGCTGGGGCAGCATCTGTCCCGGGCTCCTCCCTCCAGGTGAGGCTCCACTTCTCCTGTGTGGAGAGATTGTCAGCTCCGGAAGGGTGAAAAGCCCCCTCCCACTTCCAAGCAGGAGTTTTTACTTCCTAGAGCCCCTCTCCTGCTGAGTGATGTCACAGCAATCCTGTGAGACCTGAGCAGGGCTGGAGGGTTAATTCCCAGCTGAGGCCCAGAGAGGGTGAGAGGTCCTCCTCGGGCCACACAGCATCGTGGTGGCTGGCTGACCCCACAGTGTTTTTCCCTTGACACTGACTTCATGTGACCCCCCTCCCCTGGGGTCTGCCTTCTCAGTGTTAAGCAGCAGATCTGGTTTCTGATATGCCATTCCTTTGACTGAGGGTGGTGCCCCACCCTCCACCAACTACCTCTGGTCCTCTCCTGTCCTATGTGTCCTCCCAGAGCACCAGCTTCCCTATGCCTGCAGCCTTGTGGCTCCCCTCAGATGCCATCTGCACCCTCCACTCTGGATGAGAAGTCCAGAGTCTCCCCCCACCCCACCGACTCTGACCTTTATCCATTGAGACGTGTACAAACCCGAAATGCAGCCCCTCACCAGGCCCTTCTGTCCTAAGCAGGGATCCGCCTTATGCTCCTGACTCCAGTCTGCCTCCTCCTCACAGAGATGGGCCCTTCCTGGGTCCCCACTCTCAAGCAAGCTCTGCTCCAGGGCTCCTAAGAGCACGTGGGCCCCCACCCGTGGGGACCATGGTGGCCAATTGGAATAACACCCTGACCCTAAGGTGACACTCCTGGCTACTCAGGCTGGATACCAGGGGTCCCTGAGGACAAGGAGGAGTGTGGAGACGGGGTGGGGGGGGGGGACGGGGACCCTGCAGGGCCAGCCTGCTTCCCGCCAGGGCCTAAGGTGACACTCCTGGCTACTCAGGCCCCGGCCCAGGGGTCCCTGAGGACAAGGAGGAGTGTGGAGACGGGGTGGGGGGGGGGACGGGGACCCTGCAGGGCCAGCCTGCTTCCCGCCAGGGGAGGTGAGAGCTGCTCACCCCCACACCTCCGCAGGGCACCTGAGGCCGGTGCCCCTTGGTCCCACTGCCTCTCAGCTCAGTGACAGCCGAGGCCATGGAGCCAGGTGATTAATTCTGGGTTCAGCCAGACCAGGGGGCTGTGAGCGGGAGGAGTGGGAAGATGTCACTCCTGTGGAGTAGGGACATTTTTCACTCTGTCACTGGCAGACTGCGTATCTTTAAACAAACAACAGAATAAATAATTCAGGGACCTGATTGCACGCAGATTGGGTGCTGAGACACGGGGCTACAAGTGGGAGCTGTCGGCTCGTGTCTGCCACCGCCCAGCTAATTATTAGACGAGGTGGCGGAGACATCCGGGGATGAGTTTGGGGTCCTCTGCCCCCACGTGCACCCCCGTGATGAGGCTCCCCCAGAGCGTCACTCCCCCCAGAGTGTCGCCTCTCCCGTGCTGTCCTCATGGCGGTGGTGGTGTTACTGAATGCTGGTCTCAGTTTCCCTCGGCCAATAAAAGGAAACAGAGTTTGAGGAGAAGGAAAGTGGCTTTATGTGTCGACAATGAGGAAGGCAGCAGGCTCCTGTCCCAAAGACCACCGTCCTGTGCATTGGCGAGTTCCAGGGCTGTTTGTACAGTGTCCAACAAGAAAAAGGGGAGGGGGTGAGAGTTAGTGCTGGGATGGAGACAGGAGGGCACCGGCCTGTATTTACACAAAGAGAAACCAAAATGGGGAATCAGCAAGGGTGATGGGGAGGGGGCAGGGGACAGCACAGGGAGGAAGAGGATGTGTGGTGCCCACGAGCTTTCTCACTGCTTTTGTTTTGGGATTCCTTTCCTTGACCCTAAACCTGTCAAGAGAAGAGAAACTGCAAGGAAAGGAGAGGAAAAAAAAAAGTAAACCCACAGTCAATTAAGAAAACCAATTCCGTCTTAAAGGAGGCGAATCTGCAAATGCTTATCTCAGAGCCCATTCACTGTATCAGTTGATTCAGCCCCTCCCATTTGCCCACCACTTATCAGGTAGAAGGAGCATTTCCATCTGCCCGTGACTGAGAACCAGCCGAGATCTGTCACCCCCATTTTATGATGAGGCCCTGAGAGGCTCAGCTGGTACAGAAGGACCACCTGGCGGGTGCCGAGAGCCCCCAGACGGCCGAGCGCAGACTGGGCCTCAAGTCTCCCGACTCTTGGTCAGAGCACTGCCTTTTCTGCCTCACAGTTAGCCCCCGGGGTGCTGGGAGACAGTGCTCCCACTTTGCAGATGGTGAAACGGGGGCTCTGCGGAAGGGCTCTGGTCCCCCGATGCACGCCTGAGGCCCGAATGCGTCCAGGTTCAGCCTGTGGGTTGGACTCTCTAGGGCAGACAGCGCTGGTCATGGAGGACAAGTGGGGACCCGGCTGCCCCTCACCCCCACCCCCTTGCTCTCGTCCCCCTGCCCTCGGTAGCCCCCCTCGGCCACCCTCAGCCTCTTGCTTCCCTGCAGTCAGCGGAGACTTGGCTGCTGCTGAGTTTCCCTTCGCCTCTGAGCCAGGAGCTGCTGACGGGTTTACAGGTTTGGAAACTCAATTTTATCAGTTCACCTGGGGGTGATGGAACCCTGGGGGATTGATTCTCACCAGCCTGGCCTGCGGCTGGCCCATGATTCACACAGCCAACTGCAGGCGCTTTTTCTGACAGTGGGAAACAGAACTACATGTGGAGCCGGGGAGCCCCTCAGGGAAAGATGTCTGGGCAAAAAGGGCCACCCCTTGTGTGTGACAGGTGGGGAAACCGAGACCTACGGGGGCCAGGGAGGGGCTGCCTGAGGTGGGGGGGGGGCTTGCACCTCCACCGGGCGGACCCGCCTGTGTGCTTCACCTCCCTTGAGCAGCTTCCGCCACCCTGGGCCCAGCTTCCAGCCACTCAGCTCCTTCCCTGAAGCGTGCCTGGGCCGTCCTGTCTTCCTCCCAGCACCCTGGATGGCTGAGGGTCATTTTAGAAAGGAAGATGGGGTTCTCTGTACCCCGTAGGCACCATGCCTTTGCTCTTCTGGGCTGTCCTGGGCTCTATCCCCTCCTTAACACCTGTCCAGGTAGCACCTGGAAGGTGAAGCTTCCCTTTCCTTGTCCAGCAAGTGATGCCCATTCCTGTGGACAGGGAGCTCCGCCACACAAGGGCCCCCCCTCACAGTCAGCTCTGGCGGCGAGAAAGTTCTTCAAGTTTAGCTCAAAGGCGCTCTGCTGCTCGGCCTCCCCACTGGCCCCACGGAGCCTCCCTCTGCTCACCCCCTCAGGCGGCTTCTTCCCACACACTACGCCCAGACCCTGAGTCCTCCGCTGTAACCCTGGGACCCAGGACGGGCAGGCCCTTCCTCTGGTGTGGTGTGAGCCGTGGCTGGGCCGGAGGCTCCGGCTCCCTGCTATCTGTCACTGCTTCAGCTCCAGGGGTCGTCCTCGTCCTTGTCCTTGTCCTCATGGCTGAGGCTGGCTGTCCTCAGTGTCTGTTCTGCCCATGGACAGGGAGTCCCCTGTTTATAGTCAAGTAAGCGGAGGTTGCATTGGCCGTCATGGAGGTCGGGGTGCTGGGGACAGTGTGCAGCCCTCCCCTCAATGCCCTCTTTTCCAGGCGAGGCCACCCCCACCTGAGCCTGGCAGATGCGCCTCCATTTGGGGGCTGATCAAATCCCCACAAAGGATCAGGGCAATTGTAGGATGAAGGCTCCACGACTTCCCTGCTCCTGCCTCCTCCCAGCTCCGCCCAGCCCCAGGCAGCAGTGCTGTGCTCTGAGCCCCTGAGATCCTCCCGGGCCAGGGCCAACAAGGGAGATACTGAACCTGCTGGGACCTGGCCGCTCCCTGCACCCACCCTTCTGACCTCAGCCACCCTTTTTTCAAGTAGGGGTGATGCTTATCTGGGGTCTTCACTATACTGCTGTGAGGGCTCATAGGGTGGAGGGGGGGCACCCACGTTGTGGCTGGGAAAAGGCCTCCGGGGGGCTGTGGCCAGACACGCCAGGAGTGGGTGAGCCAGGGGCAGGGCGAGGAGTGGGTGAAAGGTGCCTGAGGCAGAGGTCAGACACAGACACCCAGAAATGGGGAGGCAAGAAGGGGCCTTCCTGGGGGCTCAGCTGACCGGGAGGCCGGGTGACTGCTTCTTCCCTTGGGTGTGGGTCTCGGTGGGCTGCAGCCCCGGTCTCAGATTCCGGCCTCACAAGCGCCTCCCCGGTTCTGGCGTTTCCTTCCTGTCCCATTTCCCCACTCACGTCCCCCAGCTCCTGGGCCAGCGTGTCTGATGTCTGTTCTTCCAGAACGTGTGCTGGTGAACGTCTGAAAAAGTTCCCCGCGCTGATATTTCAAGGGTACAGCGTTCTATCACCCAAAAGTGGTCTCCTTCAAGTGCTACGGAATCAGGAAGGTGGCAAAACTCCCTGGGGGCAAAACTCCGCTGGTGGGCTGGGGTCGGGGAGGGGGTGCCAGAGGAGGAGTCGTAGCTGAATGACAGGCGACGAGGGAGGGCACCCCAGGAGCGCCAGGCCTGAGCAAAGGTGGGGGACCGGGCAGCTGTTGCAGGCTCAGGGGCCTGGACTCAGAGCTGTGGGCAGGGCTGTGCTGGGGTTGAAGAAGTGAGCGCCTGACTCCCGGGCATCCCGCTCTCCCTCTCTTTCCAGCGCTGGCCACCAAACAGACCTACGTCACCTACACCAACCACGCAATCTAGCCAGGCCGCCAGACCGAGCAGGAGGAGGAGCCGAGACCCCTGCGGATGGTGCATCGGCCGGGGCCACCCCTAGAGGCCCAGCTGATGTCCTGCCTGCCCGTGGGCTTTCACGGTTTGGCTTGGTGCTGAGGACAGCAGCCCCCAGTGTCACTGCCGGGCAGCCTGGGCCAGCCGGGCGGGTGGCAGGAAGAGGACGAGGGGCCGGGCAGCTTCAGGCACCCAGAGCCTGTGTCTGGGCGGCTGCCTCCCTGGCCCCAAACCGCGGGGGCTCGGGTGGTGGGCCAGCGCTTGCTCAGTCTCTCTGCCTGTCGCCTTGGTGATCCGTCGGTCTGTCTCCACCCCTGTCTGTTCTCTCTTTTTTCCTGTTTCTCTTCTCTGTGTCTTCTGTGCTCGCTGCACTGCCGTATCCTCTCCCTTTCCGCCTCTGCCTCCTCTCCGGCTCCAGGTTTTTCTCTTGTGCCACTGGGCCCGTCCTCTCGCTCATCTTTCTTTCCAGTCTCCTCAACTCCCTCGTCCCCTTCATTTACGTCCAGCCTCCGCTCTCCTCTCCCTGACGGCCTCTCGACGTCACCAAATCTTACATGTCGCAAAAGAGAAAAAAGAAAAAAAAAATCAAAACTCAAAAAAGCCAGAACAAAAACAAATCTTGAGTGTGTTGCAAAGTGCCGCGTCCTCCTGGTGGCCTCTGTGTGTGTCCCTGTGGCCCACAGCCCGCCCGCCCGCCTGCCCGCCCGCCCGCCTGCCCGCCTGCCCCTCCTGCGACGACACGGAGTTCAGTGCCTGGGTGTCTGGTGATGGTTATTGATGACTATGTGTAGCGCATGATTGTTTTTATACAAAGAACATTTCTAATAAAAATAAACACATGGTTTTGCACTCCGGCTCCAAATCCGCTGAGCGGGTCCTGCAGTGGGACCCCAGGCCCAACGGGCAGGTGAGGGCCTGGAGTTAGAGGGAAGGGGGGACTGGGCCATCCAGACTGGGCTTAGGGTGTGGAGGCTGCTCCCCTGGGCTGGTTTGGAGTAGGGCTGTGGAACAGCCTTGGGGCGGGAGGGCCCAGGACATTGCAAAAGATTCCAGAAGTCAGCCCCTGGTGGCACCCTAAGGCAGGGATGCTGGGCTGCCCCTGTCCTGCGTCCTGAAGCCCCCTCGGAGGGTAGGATTTCTGCCCTGCCTTTTCACCGTCACACCAGGGACCCCCGCCCGGCCCGCCCCACCCGGTAACCTCAGCCTCTCCTCCCTGCCACCCAGGAAATTCTCTGCAGAATTCGGCTTCCGGGCTCCAAGCACCCACAGCCCTCCCCTCCTACCCATTCTGTCTCCTTGTCACAGGTGCTAAGATGACGTGTGTCCGTTCTGGAGATCGGTGTGGCATGTGCCCGTGGGGGCCAGGTGTGCAGCCCAGGTGTGCGTGTGGCCCCCCAGCCCCGTGCAGGTGTTTGGGCTGCATGTCTGTGCTCCCAGCACCTCCATATGCATACTTGTTTGTCTCGTGTGTGTCTGTTCAGACCCAAGTAGGGGTGGGTCTACAATGCACCCACATCTCGAGGATGTGTGCAAGTGTGTTCACGCAGCTGACTTCCTTGGCAGGTGGGGATTGGGCGTGGCTTAGGGGCTGGCCCTGCCAGGGGTAAATTACACAGCCAGGGACACAATGAGGCCACAGCAGCAGCTGGAGCCCAGGCAGCCTGCCCTGCCCCTCCGCTCCACCCCCACCTCGTCCCCTGGGCCCGCACCCCGCCCACTTCCTCAGCTAGCTGACTGGGTGTGGGGCACAGTGGCCCAGAGCCTGGAGGGGCCTCCAGGGGAGGCAGGCAGGCCCTGGGTGTGGGGATGGGCTGGGGCAGCAGTGGGAGCCCCTTTGTCAGCCCATCTTGCTCCTGGGGGAGGCTGGCCTCACACAGATACGCTTAGGGGACCTGTCCCCCCTTCCCCACCCCCGTCTGTGAGACCACACACGTGTGGGAGTTAGTGTTTGTGTCAGGGAAGGGAGACAATGGGTCTGTCTCCATTCTCTTAGGGGCCAGTGATGGTCTCTGAGACCCGCAATG
The DNA here is from genome assembly GCF_000260355.1 of Condylura cristata. NCBI lineage: Eukaryota > Metazoa > Chordata > Mammalia > Eulipotyphla > Talpidae > Condylura > Condylura cristata. The sequence continues at coordinate 1,952,960 of NW_004567102.1, read as the reverse complement.
ATGTCTGATGAGTGCCGCAGCCTAAGCAGGCAAAGTTAGACCGTCAGACCAAGAAGCTTCCAGGGCGGCACTTACCTGTGGGTGTAGAAGGGATGGGAGGGGGCTGGAGTGAGGCCAGGCCCCCCCTGCTGGCTCCCTGGCAGCACCTTGGCCCTGCCTCCCCTGGAGGCCCCTCCAGGCTCTGGGCCACTGTGCCCCACACCCAGTCAGCTAGCTGAGGAGGTGGGCAGGCACGGCCCTCGGGCGAGGTGGGGGTGGGGCGCAGGGGCAGAGCACCTGGCGTGCCTTTACCAGGCGTGCCAAGGGTGAGCACCCTCTGAGCAAGGCTTGGCAGAGGGCTGGTCTGGAGCCCGAGACCTGAACCTTAGGAAAGGCCTTTCCAGGTACCCTCCTCAATTCTGTGGAGCCCCCTTCTAGATTCCAGGGGAAGAATCACATTTCCAAGTAGGATGCCCCCTTCCCCACCCCCACTCCCTACCCCTTCCCCTGAGTACTCAGAAGAGTGCAGTAGGGGGCCAAGGTCAACACTCAGGGCCTCCTGTAGGGAGGAGGTGGTTGAGGGTCAGGCAGGAGCTGGATGGTGCTCAGAGCCCTCATGCACCCCCAGACTTGGCCTACTCTGGCCTGCCTAGGGCTCCCAGAAAGGGAGGATTGGGGTATCACCTGTACCTATCCTCAGGGCTGTCTTTCGCAGGGACGTCCCTCACATTTAAGAACGGCCCATCATGGAGGAGAAACTCCCCCACCTTCAGGAAGCTTCTGAAGAGACACTGCTGCCTGGGAGCCCGTGAGCACAGGGACTAGAGCAGAATAATATGACAGGCGGGTCAAGCGGAGTGTCCTTGGTGGGTGTGGCTTCTGAGCCGGGCATGGCCGCGTGGTGAGTGGGATCCGTGGCCTCAGTGCAGGTGAGGGGCTGCTGGAGTCACCCCTGCTGCGGTGGGGAGGGGGTGGGCGTCATCCTGGTTGAGCTGGCACAGGCCCTTGCATCCAAGTGGGCCCCCTGTGGTCAGCAGGGCCTGTGGGATGCAGGCTGTGGGAAGAGCATGGGTTCTTCCTTGACTCTCTCTCTGCCCCATGTGATTGATTCTGTGGGCTCAGGTGGGATGCTGAAGAGGAGTGGACAGATGATGAGTGTCTTCTGAATCTTGTTTTATTTATTTAAGATATTTATGCCTACAAAACTGGGGTACAGGCCAGAGGTGCAGGGACAGTGAGAGGACTCACTACAGACAGAGTGGGGAGCAGAACAGGCAGACTGACTGAAACACATTGCTGAGGGAAGCAGCTGGGCCATATGGGTCAGCTCCCTGGCTGGGGATGGAACTCAGAGAGCCTCATAGTGCAGCACTTTAACCCGTTCCACCAGGGAGGGCCCAGTTCAGAATTTTATATAGCAGTAAAATTGGGGGTTGTCTGGTCTCTGTCTCCCAGGACAGAGAGTTGGTAGTCCCCAAATTTTTGCTTAACGAAGAGGGGTGCTGTGATTTCTCTAGGCTTGGTGCTCCCCGCTCCTGCAGGAGGCCCAGGGTCGGCATGCTCAAGGGTGAACGAGGGACTAGACGAGGAGATTCTACCCCACACTGCACTTTCACACCCCCATGGTGCTTTCAGACCCCAAGAAAGCTGGCTGCTCCCCAGAAGGATGGAACTTGAAGCTCTGAGGTTGCGGGAGTAGGTCTTACAAGCTCCCTAGGAGACCAGCTGAGCACCCCATTGGGCTAGGTAAAGTTTTGGGGGGCCGAGGGGAGATTCTCTTAAAACCAGTGACAGCACCCCTGGAGGCTGTTAGAAAAGCAAATTATGGCCCTCACTTCCCTGCCGTGCCCAGGCCCGCTGAACTGCATGATCTGGGGGGTGGGGCTGTGGGCTGTTGCAGGTGCTGTTCAGATCCTGACACGAGCCCAAGAAACTGCGGAAAGCTGTGGAAAGGCCAGCATGTGATGTGAGGTGGGAGGTGGGGAAGGATGGAGTCTGGGCCCAGGTTTGGGGGGCGGGGGGGGGCCCAGTATGTGGACACAGGACTTTCAGTGCTAAAGCCAGGCAAGTCTTCCAACCGTTACAGGGCTGAGCTAACTAACCATGAGGGGCCAGGCCCTGTGGGGTGGGGGTGGGCCGTCTGTAGAGGGGAGCAGCCAGGGGTGGTTTCAGGTCTGGGGGTTTCTGCAGTCCGGAGGGAACAAAGCAGACTCGAGCTCGTGGGGGCTAAAAGCCAAGACTGGGCTGCTCCCTGCCCCGGGCAGGAGCCCCCTGCACGAGCTGTCTCATGGAACTCCCGGGACCCTGGGTTCAGCTTGGGACCCTTCCTGCACAGAGCACTGGTCCTGAGTCCCAAAGTCCTCGTGGTCTGTCTCCATCCTGCCTTCAGGTCCCAGAGGCAGAACAGGAAGGGAGAGGGTGGCCTGGGAGCACCACCTCCGGCCGCACCACCTCAGCCTCCAGACCCGGGAGGAGTCTCTGGAGACGCGGGAAGATACTGAGCTTCTAGGAAACTGTGCTGGCTCCTCCGACCAGGGGCCAGGCCCGAGCCCCTCCTTCTTGACGTTCTCATAGCCGCCCCCCCCCCCCGCATCCTCCCAGCGTGGGGCTTCAGCTGCCCATGGAACATGGAGGGGAGAGGGGGTGCTCACCCTGCTGCGGGAG
>NW_004567102.1:1947964-1950217 GCF_000260355.1 Condylura cristata | reverse complement strand
GGGGCTTCAGCTGCCCATGGAACATGGAGGGGAGAGGGGGTGCTCACCCTGCTGCGGGAGTGGGGGGCCCCTCTGGCTGCCTGCCGACCCTGGGCCGGGCCCTGGCACCCTGAGCTCGGACCTCCCTGCAGACAACGTGGCACCAAATGGCCCACGGTGCCCACATCTCACTCCAGTTGGCAAAAGCAGCAATTAGCATCTAATGAGGCTTCTTGCTTTATTTTTAGGCAGCCTCCAAGGGCCTGCCTGTGTAATTCAGCCCGCCATTGCTCTGCGGATAATTAAAGCATGTCACCACAATTGGCCTTTTTTTAAAAATATAAAGCCCATAATTATGTTTTTATTGAGAGTGGGGGGTGGGGGGAGGGAAGAGGAAGGACAGAAAACAAAGAGAGGAGGGGCTGGGGCAGGAAGTGGGGCTGGATCCCTCAGCCAGTTTCCTTGTCCTCGCTCTGGGCGCAGCGACCCCTGGGGCCTGCTGAACTTGAGGTACTTCCTGCCCAAGACCCTCCTTGTTGGCTTCCCTTGCCCACATTGCTGAGTCCTCTCCCAGGCTTGGTTGGGAGGGTCTTTCCGTCATCCCCTTTCCTGGAGACCCCAGCTCCGGTGAGCCTCACGGGGCTCCAATGGGCAGGAAGGAGCTTACCCCGAGTAGCCACGCGCGGATCTCCCTAGAGCTGGCCAGGCGCCCGGGAGTTCTGTCTACTACTTCCTGTCGCGCGTGTTTGACAGTCCGTAATATAAATGCTAAGTGAGACGCCCTCCTAGGAAGACGTCTGCTCCAGAGACTGGTCTGCTCAGAGTCCCTTGTGATGTGTTCTTCTTTTCTAACTACGAGGTGAAGGACTGTCTGCGTGCACCAGGAGCTGCGTCTCAGCCATTATTTTGGTGCTGGTGAGTGGTGGTGGGTGATCCTGGGCATTGGAAATCAGACTTCAAGTGGCAGGCAGCTGCCCACACTGTTCAGGGGGCCCATTGCCCCCAAATACCTTCCCAACTGCTACCTACACTTCCCTAAAATTCTGCAGTTACAGCCTTAGGCTTCCAGGCCAAGTCATGTTCTCCCCAGACACATCAATCAAGGGGCATGTTGGAATCAGATATGAAGACGCCAGCTGCTCTGAAGGTGTGGGGTGGGCGACAGATAAGTTTTGAAAGACTTGATTTTGAAGAACTGCCAGGTCACCTCCACTGCGGCAGCCAGCAGTCCCTCTACCCCTTGGTGAACACTCAGCCCCTCACATGTTCTATTCATGCTGGTGTGTTCGCTACCTTCACCCTCCCGTTAGAATGTCAGCCACACCAAGGCAGGAATTTTCCTTTATCCCTGAACCCCCCAGGGCCTAGAACAGTACCTGGCACACAGCAGGTGTACAATGAAGATCTGTTGACTGCATGAACTGGGGGTAGGGAGCTGCACTGGAGAGCCAGTAGAAACTATTTAGTTGTCTCCACCTGCCCATTCACACCCCCGCCTTCACCCCCCCACCCACACACCAGCTTTATCTCCTGAGTTTCCACCCAAAGCCCAAGGGGTCACAAGGTCATTAAAACTTTCCAAGACGTTTCCTAAAGGCCTGAGGAGAGCATGGATGTGGCATGTGGGGCATTGGATGGGGTTTGTTCATCCACAAAATGAGGGACTGAACTCCAAGACCTGAGAGCCTGGGTAAGCAGCCAACATTCCAGCAGTACAGAAGGGGAGGGGACTGCAAAGAAGAGTCTTTTGGGGCCAGTTGCTATGGCAACTGTGCACACACTCTGGGAGGGGGAGGGGCCAGAGTATGCAAATCAGGCCCTTCCTTTGGCTTCTCCAGCTCTGGTTGTCTGTCTGTGATCAGAGGAAGGGGCTTTGTTGGGGTGTGGATGATGGAAGGGGATGGAGAAACGATAAAAATTGTTGGGGAGCATGGGCCAGTTGCAGGTGGGTCTGCCCGCCCTGCACTCCACCACCGTGTGGAGAAGGGCTTGCCAGTGCAGAACATGTAGAGCTAGATGTCAAAGCAGGACAAGACCCCCAAGGACCATCCACTGCTCCTGCAACACACACATGGTAGCAGAGGAGGAAACTGAGCTCAGTCCAGAGAGAAAGGAGTTGGTCAAGATTTGAGAGGTCCCAGAAGGACCCTTCCCATCATCATCCTGATCAACCTAGAAAGTTAGGGGAGCATGGTTTTCAGAGCCCACCCCCCCCAACACTGTTCCTTTCAGCTTATACTCCAGAAAGCAGGGGTGTAGCTTGAAGAAAGGACC
>NW_004567102.1:1946356-1947154 GCF_000260355.1 Condylura cristata | reverse complement strand
CACATGGCCCAGCAGACCTCTCCTGACCCGCCCGCTGCTCCCCTCAGCAGTGTACTTCGTCAGTCAGCCTGTTCTGCTCCCCACTCTGTCTCTGGGAAATCCTCTCACTGCCCCTGTGCCTCTGGCCTGTACCCCAGTTCTGTAAACATAAAGTAATTAATTAATCTAAAAAAGAAAGAAAGAAGTTTCCTGTATGGGAAGATGCCTGGATTTACTTGTTTCTGAGCTATAGCTTCTCCTCCCTGAATAATGCATCATCAGATAACAGCCAAGTTTTATCTTCCCCAGCCTCCAGCCTCACTGGCTGCTCGGAACTTTCCCCAGGTGGAACCCATCATCTTCTGAATTTGTTCCTCCTCCAGGCGCCGCGTTTCGGTAATCAGCAGCCACACAATTCAGAAACGGTCTTAGTCCTCCAACCTACTTGTCATCAGCAGGGCGCCCCTTCACCCCCTTCTTTCTGCCTGGTCCCCACGTCCACCTGAGATGTTGGCACAGTCTCCCAACTTCCAGCTGTCATCCAGGATTTTTAAATTGGTTGCTCCCTTCTTTTGGATGTGTGGCTTCCCGGGGATACCATCATCCTCTTCGTTACACCTTTGTCTCTGTCTCCTTCCTCTGGATGCTCCTAAGCTTTTCTCTTTATCTCTGGTTTAAGCATCTTGATTATGATGTGCCTTGGTGTTGCGGTCTGTTTCCTGTTTTTTGTACTTGTTTGTTGAACTTGGAACTGTGGGTTTATGGCTTTTGTTGTATTTGGAAAAAATTTGGCCATTATTTCTTCAAAGCTGTTTCTTT
>NW_004567102.1:1921691-1946061 GCF_000260355.1 Condylura cristata | reverse complement strand
AAGATTTATTTACTTATGCACACAGAACTGGGGTACAGGCCAGAGGTGCTGGGGTGGTGAGAGGATTCGCCAGAGACAGTATGGGGAGCAGAACAGGCAGATGGATGAAGTACATTGCTGAGGGGAGCGGGTCAGACGAGGTCTGCCGTGCCATGTGGGTCACCTCTGGGGCCAGGGATCGAACTCAGTCTAGAGCAGCTGTGGCTAGATTCACAGAGCTGTGCTTTAACCCGCTGCACCACCAGGGAGGGCCCTCTTCAAGACTATTTCTAAATGTGTTATTCTATTTCTATCCTTTCTCTTTCAGGGACTTCTAGTTAACACATATTTAGGCCTCAAAACTGGCCAATAATTCAATGACAGGTTATCCCTTTTTCTCTTTGTGTTTCATTGTAGATAGTTGCTATTGCATTGTCTTCAAATCCATTACTCTTTTTCCTCTGTTATACCCAATCTGCTGTTAATTGTATCCATAGCTGTTTTCATCTCAGCATTGTGGTTCTCATCTCTAAAAGCTTGAGTCTATTTTACATCTTCTGTGTCTCAAGTTAAATGTTCAATTTTGCCTCTAGCTCCTTAAACATATGGAATATGGTTATAACTATTAGATGAGCCGTATGTGCTAATTCTGTCATCTGTATCATTTCTGGGTTGACTTCAATTGGTTGACTTTCTTCTTTGTATACCTGATCACCTATTGGATACCAGATAGACACTGTGATTTTGACCTTATAGGAGACTCACTATTTTTAGATAAATATTCTTGAGCATTGTCCACAGTGCTGCTCAGATACTTGGAAATGGTTTGACCCATTTGCTCTTGCTTTATGAACGTTATTAGGTGGGATTGACATGTTTAGTTAGAGCTCATTCTTGCCAAACCATTGAGGCAAGTCTTTATGAGTCTTGTAACCTCTGCCTGTGAACTCTCGGGCTTTGTGCTCTCGCTGGTGGATCGTGGTCCCTTCAATGGCTCCCTCTCAGCAGCCTCCACTCATTTCCTTAATGAAACCTGATCGGTGTTCAGTCGAACACTCAAACACTCGAGGAGGCCTCCGTTCTCTTGCGCTGCTCTCATTTCTGGCCTCTCGCCTGTGAGTTCTTCCTGCCTTTGTCTTGCCGGACTCCAGCTCTCTCTCCCGGTTGGGAAACAACCTTGGGGTCTGTCTGGTTCCCTCCCCCTGTGCCACAAATGGAAGCGCTCTGTGTGTGCGCCATCGGACACACCTCATTTGTCTCCCATGTCTTAGGGTTCAGTGTCATTTATTGCTTAGTGAACAGTATCTTGAAAACCATGGTTTAGTATATTTTATTCACTTTGCTGTTGTTTCAGACAAGAGGGTACATCTGGTCCTGCTACTTGATTTTGCTTGCAAGTGGAAGAGTCTCTTGCTTTTCTGTGAAGCAAAACTGCTCAGGCTATTCTTTGTTTATTTTCATCAGAGTTTCCTCAATGAACTTGGTCTATTAACAAGAAGGGGTAACTCAGTGCTAGATACTATTCTAAATTGTACATGAATTGAATGGCTTCATCGTCACAAGTCTATGAGGGAAGTATTGTTTGGGGCCTCATTTTACAGATGCAGGCATTGAGGTTCAGAGAAGTCAAGTTGCTTGCATAGGTGTGCTCAGCCAGGAGGCGGTGGAGGAGGACCTGGACCTGGGCAGTCTGCTCCAGTGTTGGCCTTTAGCCTCCCCCCACTCCACACTACTCCATATACAGAGTCCACTTGGAAGACTCCTATTGGCTTCTGTTGCTGCCCCTCATTTCTCCATTCAGTTGTTTTTCTTTTTCTCTTTTTTTTTTAAATTTTTATTTATTTATGCTACAGAACTGGGGTATAGGCCAGAGGTGTGGTGGGGGGGGCGTGAGAGGATTCACCAGAGACAGAGTGGGGAGCAGAACAGGCAGATCTACTGAAATACACTGCTGAGGGGAGCAGTGGGCAGGACAGGAGAGGTCTGCTGCGCCATGTGGGTCGGCTCCCTGGCCAGGGATCAAACTCGTACTGCAGTGGCTGCAGACAGCTTCATAGTGCTGCGCTTTAACCCCTTACACCACCAGGGAGAGCCCCGATTGTTTTTCAAGTACTATTGTGTGCCCAGGGCCACTGCTAGTAACTAGAGATGTGGAAGAACTTGTTTGATGGAATCATTGGGAAGTAGAGAGTCAGTCGGGCAAGCCCCGGGAGCTCAGAGAAGCACCTCCCGGTCCATTTCCTGAAGGAGTCATATCTGAACTAATCTCTGACCCCTAAAGGACATGAAGGATTTCATCTTTATAACTCTACGAGGGAAGTACTGCTTTGGACATCAATTGAACAGTTCCATTGTCACAGGTCTATGAAAGAAGCGTTTGGGGCCTCCTGTCGAGGAGGCAGGAAAGGCTATTTCAGGGTTGAGCAAAGGGACAGAGGTGACACACAACATTATATTTGGGTAAAAGAATCAGGTAAGGGCATTATAGTTGAGCGAGGGAGCTGACACTTAGAGAGGTGGGCAAAGTGAGCGGAAGTGACCTGCCCCGTAGCCTGGACTAAAGAGAGAATGGCCTGGTTAGAGATGCAAACTGGATATGGATTAGAGGCCCTGGATGCTTGGAGACTACTCTGTGTACCTAGTGAGGGTGGGGTCTGGAGAGGAGGGACTTGAGCAGATGTGGAGGGCAGTGGAGGGGTTGCAGCTGGCTTGGGTGCTGGCTTGGATGGCTAGATGGGGTAGCTCCTGGAGGGGGAGAGTGAAGGCCTGTGCTTTCTGGGTACATCTTCAAAAAGAATTGTCCTGCATTCCATGTCCTGCCTCCCCTTCCCTCTGGTTGTGATGGCAGGAGCCAAGGCAGCCACCTTGGGTTCTGAGACTGAAGCCAAGTTGGAGGGAAGGCAGAGTCCCATTATAGCCTAGGCTCACCTAGCTCTAGACTGTGCTGTGGGGGAGAACTCAGCTCTGTCTTGTTTAAGCCATTATATTTTGCAGTCTCTGTAATAGTCGCTTAGCATTTACTTGAGCTAATGCACCCAGGCTCCTTCTAGTAAGGACTCAATATATTGTGGGTGAGTGATCTTGAGTAGCGGGCATGGAGAGGACATTGTGGAGTTGCTGGGAGAATTCAAGGAGCTACCAGCTGGGTGGGCTGGGTTATGCTGTGCAAACAAACACGGACCCCTAATCGTTTAAAGCCGCAAAGAATTAGTAGTCCCTGTCTACTCCCCAGCTCTGTTCGTATTGGGCAGGGAAAGTTTGCCCCTCACCCTTTGGGGTTCCCTGGTTGTCCGATAACTAACTAGCAAGCACAAGTCAACAGGAAAAAAAGCATGCAAATGTATTTAATATGGTTTAACACAGGAGCTGTAAGGAAATGAAGCCTGAGAGAAAATGAGAAGTGTTTCTATGTAGCTTCGATGAAGAGTAGAGAGTAGAAATCTAGGGGGTTACAGAGTATGGGTTTGGCGAAGTAGGGGACATCTATTGAGGCCTGTCTGTGCCGATTCATGTCATCCTTTGCATACAAGAACTGGGGTATAGACCAGAGGTGCTAGGGTTGGTGAGAGGATTCACCAGAGACCGAGTGGGTAGCAGAACAGGCAGACTGACTGAAATACACTGCTGAGGGGAGCAGTGGGCAGGACAGGAGAGGTCTGCCGCACCATGTGGGTCAGCTCCCTGGCCAGGGATCAAACTCGTGCTGTGGTGGCTGCGGATAGCTTCATAGTGCTGAGACTGAACCCAGTGAACCACCAGGGAGGGCCCATCCTTTGTCTTTAGAGACAAAGGAACTTCTCACATGAGTGCAGTGAGGCAAAGTCAAAAAAAGCTTTCTGCTTTTGCTGTTTTCTCAAATTCCCTTAGCTTAAAATATTTCCTGTGCCAAGGTGCCACATTCTGGGGACAGTATGTCCCAAATTTCCTTACCAGGCACCCCCACCTCGGCATGTTTGGGTTCAGACTCTTGGCTCCCCGCCCACCTGCTGCTCCAACCCCTGCCCTCCCATAAACGACCCACCACCCTCACAGGTCGAATCCTCAGGTTGAGCCTTGACCCGCACCCCTAGCCCTCATCCAGTGTGTCAGCAGGGCCCGACAGCCCCACCTTTAGGAAGCTCAAAATCACACTGCCTCTCCGGTGTAAGCCACCACTATATAGAAATCTTGGCCTGGACTATTTTAACGCCTTCCCAAGTGGCCCCCCTCCCCAGCCAGAGGGATCTTGTAAGATGTAAATGGGATTCTTTCACACTCCTGAGCAAAACCTACACCTCCAAATAAACGTCAGACCTCTGGCCTGGCCCTTGAGCCTGGGGGTGGGGGGAGGTCAGGCCTGCCTGGCTTGTTTCTCCAGCCTCTTTTTCTTTCTTTCTTCCCCTTCCTGGCTGCGTACACATGGCCTCCCCTCTCTGCCTGAACACCTCAGAGCTGTTCTTCAACACTCAACCTTTTCCTCATAATTGTTACATTCAAATAACAATGTTTGGTTATAATGTCAAAGAGGGGAAAAAAAAAAAAAAGACTCTCAGCAGTGTCGCTGCTGTGTGGGGTTTGCACGTTTTCCCCACTCTGCACGGCTTCCCTCTGGGCACTCCAGTTTTCTCCCACATCCAAAGATACACGCTGGGCTCACTGTGTCTCAGTTGTCCCGGTTTGAGGGAGCGTAGGGGTGCTCCTTGAGAGAAGGGTCCTGTCCAGGCTGGGTTCCCATCCTGTGCCCTGAACTGGAAGGCTGGAATTGAGGAATGAATGAATACAGATGATTGTTTAATATTAGAAGTGGTTTCGGTCTTTATTTGGGGGGTGTTTTTGTGACCAGAAATAAGCCATGGCCCCTGTGTATGGTAATTAGCTTGTGACCGAATTGGTTTCATTACGTGTCGCTTCCCTTAAATTTGTGGCTTCCAATAACCTATTGAAGATAAGTACGGAGAGTCACCCTTTGTACCTCAAGGAACTAAGCTGCCTTAGAAAAAAAGAGTTGCTTCCTGACCACCCCACAAAGGGCACCCCCTTCCATCACTTATTCAGTGTATCTTCCTGATGTTGTTTTTGGAGTTAGTGCGGGTCCTGGGGTTCACTCTGGGGAAGGTTTCGCCAGACCTCCCCTTTCATGGCACACGGTGAGTTCCCAGACGAGTTTCTCCATGAGACAGAGAGGTCAGTTATATTTCAAGAGCAGGTTTATTAGGAAAAAGGACAGAGGAGTAAGGGACACTTGCTTAGACACAAGCGGGCAGGAAGAGCTGCCCCAAAGGGACAGGTTTGCTGTGAGAGGCCTGGGTGGTGGCAGGCGGGTGGCTCAGGAGAGCGGCCTCCGCTGAGGGAGGTCAGTGAGGAGAAACCCCGGCAGGTGCAGGTCACAGGCAGGCAGGAGGCTGCTGCCCTACAGAGGGAGAGAGCGGGTGGGAAGAAGCACCTGCCTAGGCACAGGTGGGCAGAGGACTGCTGCCCGGGGCCAGGGCAGAGACTGCACCGAAATCGTCCTTTTCTCTCTGGGAGGGGTTCATTCCTCTGTGGAGTGGCCTGTTTGCTGCTGATTTAGGATAACTGTGGAATCCTACAGGGACTGGAGATTTCACAATGGGCCCAATCTCTCTATCTTTACCCTCAGGTCTGGTCTTCCGACATTCCCTGCAGCAGCCGGTACAGCAGTCTGTTACATGAGGCTGCTGCTTGGGCCTTCTGCCTTGTGATAAGGCAGGAAGGGCCTTGATTTCTAGGACTGGGTTAATGGTCATGTTAGTTCCTTCTGCCCCCACCTCCTTGCATGAGTCAGGGTTTTTTTAAAGATTTATTTATTTATTCATACAAAACTGGGGTACAAGCCAGAGGTTCAAGGGCAGCAAGAGGCTTCACCAGAGTCAGAGTGGGGAGCAGAACAGGCAGATGGATGAAGTACACTGCTGAGGGGCGCAGCAGGCAGGTCAGGAGAGGTCTGCCGTGCCATGTGGGTCACCTCCGGGGTTAGGGATCAAACTCGCCTTGAAGCGGTTGCGGCCAGCTTGCAATGCTGCGTGCGTCCTAACCACCAGGGAGGGCCCATGAGTCAGGTTTTAATGTTGTGATGTCTCCTTCAGGTTTTCTGTTCTTTTCCTTCATCATCCTCACATAGATTTTTATCACGCCCTGACATCATGGGGTACCACATTCTGTTCCCCGGGGAACAGGAGCACCGAGTTGGGGGCTTTTTACTAAACTTCTAGTACCTGAGACAGTGCCAAGCATGTGGAAGAGACTATAAATATTAGTAAATGATGAAGGAATGAGGGGGCCTTGGGATTCCAGAGGCAGCGAGGATGACAGACGTTTCACGTCGGGCACAGAGAGGCCAGTTGGGGATGCAGGCAGTTTGGGTTTCTAGAGGTGAAACTGTTTTGGAACAGTCTCCCTTGGCTTTTCCTAGCCCTAGCTGAGCACGAAGCTCTGCACGAGCCAGCAGCCCACCCCAATTCATTCTCAAGCAAACTGTAGTCACTACCAAAGAGTGCAGATGCTGCAGTTTGCAAGGTTAAGTGTGTTGTTTAGTCATGCAAATTGGGAGCTTCCTAGCCCTGCTGTGCTCCCGAAGCATTAGCGACCAGGTTCCCCTAAAATGTGCTTTTAGACTGAAGTATGGCTGCCCCAACATGCTGTCACTTTGAAGCTGAGTAACACAGACTCCAGGAAGTGTACTCTTGGTTATGATGAGTCCCTTATATGGGCCCAGAAGTCAGGTCACATTCATTCATTCCCCTGCTCATGCATGCATTCGTTCATGCATTTGTGCTCATACAGAGCAGCCCCTGTGGGCCAGACCCTGAACACCTGACTGGATAAGAAAGGCACAGGCTACAGCAAAGGGATGAACATTTCTGCTGCAGGAATTGCTTGAGTCTGGGGCTGAGGTGGAAAGGACATCTTCCCGAGGTTGAGGATGTAAGTCAGGGAGGTGAACAGACCTGTGCATTTGGGAAGGAGGGAGGTTGTGGAATCAGACGTTAGCCCCATGGAATTGGGCAAAGACCAAGACAGTGGGATTTGGGGGCCTGTGAGCCCCAAGAGTCCCGTCTGATGGGCATGTTGCACCCTCTCAGGATGCCTTCTATTGTCTCCCAAATCTTCAGGAACATTCTCTGGGCTTCCAGGCACACATTGATGCAGAGAGAGAGGGGGACAGAGAGTGAGAGAGAGCCAGGCTGTAAATGTTAGAGAGATGGTGCAAGCTGCAGTGGCAGGTGGAAATCCTGACAAACACTAGGACCTTCCTATGAAATAGAACAACTATTCTTATTTTTTATTTTTTTAAAGATTTATTTATTTATGCATACAGGACTGGGGCACAAGCCAGAGGTGCAGGGGGCAGTGAGAGACTTCACCAGGGACAGAGTGGGGAGCAGGACAGAGAGACTGATGCAGTTACACTGCTGAGGGGAGCAGCAGGTGGGCCAGGGGAGGTCTGCCATGCCCTGTGGACCACCTCCGGGGTGGGGATTGAACTCATGCTGAGGTGGCTTTTTAGCTTCTTAGTGTTGTGCTTTAACTTGCTGCACCACCAGGGAGGGCCCAGAACAACTATTATTTTAAATGTGTGACTGTGCTGGGGAAAGAAATGAATGTGAAAAAGACCCGTTAGAATGCCAAGCATAAAGAAAATGCTGAAAGCTGAGTCTTAGGGGACCCTGAAGTTATAGAGTGACCTCAGGTCTTTTGCACACATCTCTATGACAAGATCAGAGTTTCTCCATAGCAGCATTATTGACATTTTGGCCTGGATTATTTTTTGTTGAGGCAGGTGTTGTAAGATGTTCAGCAGCAGCCATCACCTCTACCTACTAGATGCCAGCAGCTTCTCCCTCCTCCAGTTGTGATTAGAACCATTCCCTGAGGTACAGAGTCATCCAGGCCCAAAACAAAGGCCTAAAAGCTTGGGTGTTAAGGGACCCCCAGGGAAGAAGGAGGTAGGCTGTTGGCAAAGTCATAATTAGGACCTCTGCAGCATTCTCAAAGGCTCTACTGTTTTGTGGAAGGATGGTGAAAAAAACATCCATCCAGTGGCAAAGAAAAAGGATAAGAATATTTGTCTATTTTAGCCTGAGTTCTAGGTAGAAGGAAAAAACCTTTACATTAGTTTAAGACTGCCCACACAGGGGTTTGGGTTAAGCATTTGTGTATTCTGGGAAACTCCAGGTGTGAAGTCAACTCCAAGGGGTGTCTGGAAGAAGCAAAAGCACATTCTCTTGGTTGGGACAGACCCCTCCCAAGACTCTGCAGTACAGTATTCCCAGGGAAAGAGCCTGGCTAAGCTTGAGTTTACCATACAAAATTATAAAGTACAAGAGGAAGCAATAAGTCATGAGCAAATCAGCTAAAATAACAATGGCAAAATTAGACTTGAAAGACTTAAGATATTGGAATGAGCAGGTCCAGAATACTTAAGCGTATAGCATGTTTAAAATGTTTAGAGAAATAAAGATGCAACCAGAAAAACCAGGCAAATATTAAAATGAACAAATAGACTCAGGAATAAAAACGATAATGTTGCAATTTAAAACCCAATGGATGGGTTAAACAACAGATTAGATACAGTTGAAAGGATAGTTAGTGAACTGGAAAATAGATTTGAGAAAATCATTAGCCATAATGCAGCACACAGAGAAAAATAAGTACAAGCGAAAAAAAAAAAAAGATGGGCTACAGAATGAGGAATTTAACTACTGTCTTCTAGGAATTCCAGAGGAGATAATTGAGAGAATTGGGGGAGGCAATATTTAATCATAGATTGATGAGGAATTTTCCAGAAATGATAAAAAAGACAAATCCTGGGGAAGAAGCACAAAGAACACTAGCAGAATAAATAAGGAGAAACCCAGACTTAGAAACATCATAGTGAAAATGCAGAAGCCCACAGAGATCTTAAAACAGCTGGATAGAAAAAGTAAGATTACAAATGACCCAGGGAGGAAACTGTGGGACATAAACAAGCAATTTTGAGATGCTCGAAAATTACCTGGGGAAGGTGGCTTTAGGAGAAAGCCCAGGACGCCAGCAGGACATATGCCAAGAAGTATGGTCTTAATGCTCCCTCCAGCTGGGTCTGAGAGTTTCACAGCCCTATGTGCGTGGGTGTCTAAGCAGAGTCCTGCCGCACCCCTGGTGGGAGGCTACTTTTCTGAGTAGCAGTGAATACCAGGAAGCAAGAGTTGAGGTGCTCACCTGGGGGTGAGTGAGAACACCTGGGCACTCACTCCTGACCTTCACTCTTGGGTCAGTGAGGGCGGGGGATTCCAGAGTACACTATGGCTGGCTACCTACCTTCCCAGCCCACAAAGGTTTCCTGGGAGGAGGTGAGTGGCTACAAGAGGAAGCTAGGAATGGTGGGGTGGGGGAAAGGAGAGGAGGGGCTGGGTATGTGTAGAAAATGGTGGAAAGCAGGAGAGAGGTTGAGGAGGTTGAGGGAATCCAGGGTCTGTCTCTATTTTTGGATAAGTCCTACCTCTCTCTACACACACACACACACACACACACACACACACACACCCTTTTCTGTTCTTGCTATGAATTTCTCACCAAACTAGCTTCATTAATCGTCTAATAACCGGATTAATTAAGGACGCTGAAAGTAAACAGCAAGAAGGTAATTTGTTCCTGATTACTGTGTAATTGCAGGAGGATGAACTCATTTGCATATGCAAAGAAGGCTCCAGACTGAACCAAAGACAATGGAAAGAACTAACTGTATCTAACCCTCACCCTTCCACCTTCCACCCTCCCCCCCATCTCCTGCCTCCTCTGGATCCCTCCACCCCTTGCCTCTTAAATCGATTGAGGGGCCAGCCCTGCTCCCTAACGGCAGCTACAGTCAGAGAGTCCCTGCGTCCCAAGCCCTCTGGCCCACGTGGGCTCCTGCAGTTCCTTTCCTGCCCAGAGCCGTGGGTCTCCCAAAACTAGGACTGGGAATTCTAGGCTTGATCCTGCCGGAGTGACCGGGCAATGGGCTCCCCCAGCCTCAGTTTCCTTAACTGTATAATGGCTCCTACGCCCACTCTCCAAGAGGAGCACGAAGGGGGAGTGAGAGAGCCTTTTGTAAATCATAAAACACTGCGTGGAAACTGGTTTTTGCCGAGTGTGCATCTCCACAGTCGCCTTAAATCCTGCCTCGTCTGGGAGCCAGAAGCCGGCAGGGATTGTGCCTTACAGGGCAACTGGCATCCCTCTGGGCTGCAATGTGCTTATTTTTGTGGTAAAGTTGGCCCAGTTTGGGGGCTCAGTCAGGCTCCCCGGGGACTGGGGAGGAGTAAAAGCTCAAAGGTACCTCCTCCCTTCCCACTCACCAAAGATAAACTCAGGCTTGGGGGTGCCCTTCCCCCAGCCTGAAGGGCCTCAGACGCCAAATTGTTTTCTGATGGCGGCCTTCGTTTCTCCTGAACTCAATTTGCGTTTTCAAAGCAGCTAATAGACGCATTAAAAAATCCATTTTCACTTGGGATTGAATCTGACTGGAGCGAGATCAATGCAGAAGCCGCTCCCTTTCCCTCCCTCTCCCCGACTCCCCCCTTGCGTAGCCATGGAGACCAGGGAAGCCACCACGCCCATTCCAGCTTTGGCCCAGCCTGTCCCCCCTCCCCATTTTCCAACACCCTTCCAGCGGGTCTCCCTTGCCAGCCATCCCCCAGTGGTGGGCCCTGTCACACCTATGGGGTAGCTCCCCTGCACTCTCTGCTCCATCTTTCCTCCAAATGCACCCCAAACAAAAATGAAACCCAGTATGGGGGTGGACAGCTTAGTTTAGAGATTAAACTGCACCCCAAACTTTATTTCAACCCACTGCCCAGCTGCTGAGCTGCTGCGATAAGCGCTTAGACCTCAGACAACACAAGCTTGTTTTTGCTGGGTTCCATGAGTGGGTTCAGATTCACCTGAGCACTGTGGGACCTGGGCTAGGTCACTTGTCCCAGGTCCTCTTTCCCATCTCCGAAAGCTCAGTCAGTGCTAATACCTTCCCTGTAGGTTGGGGTGAAAGAGGAGGAGCCAAGCTCGTGATTGCAGAAAGATAGGGTTTCAATCCTGGGCTGCTGGGGGAGACGCATTCTACACGGTCACATAACAGTGTAAGACAGCACCCCAGCATTAGGAAGTGCCTACTCTGTGGTCTCTGTGAGAACAGGAGCCTGCTTTGCTGGGTGCTGCCTCCATATGACTGGTAAACTGTCCATGCAGTGTGTCCTCCCTAAATACCTGCTGAATACTGAGTGACCCTCACATTCTAGCATGGTGGAAACTGGAGAATATACCAGCTTGGCTCCTGAGATCTGAATTCTTTCTCCACCACTTACTACACTGTGGTGCTGGGTACGCTCATTCACATCTGTGTCTCAGATATCTCTCCTGTAAAATGGGTACAGTGTTGTGGGTAGTAAATGATTCAGGTTTCTAATTTGCTTAGAACAGGAGTTGCTGGCTCTTGGGGTAGTGGGTGAGCAGTGCTAGCTCTTATTCTTTATTTTTTTAATTGTGAAAACTTTATTTTTAAAGATTTATTTATGCATACAGGAACTGGGGTACAGGGCAGAGGTGTAGGGAGTGAGAGGATTCACCAGACACAGAGTGGGGAGCAAAACAGGCAGATCTACCAAAATACAGTGCTGAGGGGAGCAGCAGGTGAGCCAGGAGGGGTCTGCTGCGCCATGTGGGTCCCCTCCCTGGCCTGGGATCGAACATCATGCTGCAGTGGCTGCGATAGCTTCATAGTGCTGTGCTTTAACCCCTTGTGCCACCAGGGAGGCCAGCGTTAGCTCTTATTCTTTAAAACTCCCTGCTGCAGTTTTATGGACAGGGCCTCACTCCCAGCCCTGTCTCTTTCTGCTCCCCCTCCTCCCCACCCCTTTTCTGAGCTTAGTGTCAGCCTGGAGCTCAGGCTTCCTGCTGCATTTCTCCACAGGCCTCCTTGACCAGAACCTGTGTGTGTGTGTGTGGGGGGGGGGGGACGACCTACTGGTTTCCGTCTTTGGGGAGCAGGTCACCTGTGGGGGCAGAAGTCTCTCCTAGCTGCTCTTGGGCCTCTGGCTTCCCTTGTCATCCTCTCAGCCCCAGCCTGCTTCACTTCAGCCCTGGAGCCCTCTCCCTGACTCCCAGTCTTGTTTTTCCCTGACCGCCTGAGAGGTCTTAACAGACTGTGGGGCTATGAGGAGAGGGAAGTAAGGGTATGGGTTCGGTGTTGGAAGAAATAGTTCCCAGAGCAGGCAGGAAATGGGGCGCCCAGGTCAGCACTCCCGGCGCAGTGCTCCTCATTAGCAAGCATCATTGATTTTGTGTGACTCAGCCCGGCACAACAGCCAGTGTTGGAAAACACCTTTGAAGGGCCAGGAAGGTATTCAGTTAAAAACTGGGCAGGTTCTCTCCCTGTAGCCTACTCTTTCAGTCTCCTCCTTTCTCTGGTACCCATGTGGGACCATGTTTAGTGGGACAGAGGGGGCTCAGTCTCTCTCTCAGTGGTCCCCAGTGGGGGAATGGGAGTTGCTGAGAGTGGCGTGAGTATTTACTTTATTATTATTTAAAAAATATTTATTTAGCCATACAGAACTGAGGTACAGGCCAGAGGTGTGGGGCCAGTGAGAGGCTTCGGCAGAGACAGAGTGGGGAGCAGAACAGGCAGATTAAGTGAAATACACTGCCGAGAGGAGCAGAGGGCGGGTCAGGAGAGGTCTGCTGCGCCATGTGGGTCAGCTCCCTGGCTGGTGATCAAACTCGTGTGGCAGCGGCTGTGAATTGCCTCATAGTGCTGCACTTTAGCCCACTGCACCACTAGGGAGGGCCCAGTGGGGTGAATATTTAAGCCCCAGTGGACCTAATGGATTTGGATACCTGGTTTTAAGCCTTTGGGTCCCCTCTTGGGGGAGCTAGTTCATTTCCTTGGGCCTCAGTTTTCTTTCCCATAAAGTGGATCTGTGAACAGCTGACCTTACAGTGTCGCCCTGAGGGATTCTTGCACAGATCAAATGGGGTCCCAAGCCTCTTGTAATAGGTTAGAGCTTACCCGCTGGCCTGGAAGGCCAGAGCCAAGCCTTCTTCCATATGTCTGTGGAATCCGGCAAATACTGGGTGTTCAATAAATGGGGGTGGATGGATTTGAAAGACCAGAAGCTCCAGAGAGCCCAGGTCTGAACTTATGTGGGAGACAGAGGAAAAATTGAGGTGCTGGACTAGAAGAGAGCTTGGGAGAGAGGAAATTGGGGCAAGATGACAGCAAAAACCCATGACATTCATATAAATGTGAAATAAATCTGTGTCAAAGATTTTAACTTATTAGTTAAAACAGGAACCAGTGCGATATTATATCTGGTTCAAGGCGAATCCAAAGAGCAATTCATATATAGGCCACCAGGAAATGAATTTACAAATAGATGAAAACTCCTCAGTAGCCACAGGTAATCAGTAATCACTTGCACCTCTTCCTGACAAAATTTATTTGCATTTCTGTGGAAAAGACTCATTTGCTTTACCACCAGTTTTGGGCAACTTTCAGAGTGGTAAGAACAGCAACCCATGAAAGAATAGAGCCATGGAATGAGATTGCCTGGGGACAGGCACTGGGTGGGACACTTGGGGGTCTTCTTCCATTTCACTGCTTGTTGTCTGGGTGAGAAATGAGAGATAAACTGAAGAAGGGTTGAAGACCGTGAAGCAGGAAGTTTCCCAAATCTGCTTAGTTTCTGCTGCTTGGAGGTGTCTGCTGCTAGGATCCTGCTGCCTGCTGCAGTGTGCTCTGGCCCACCCTGGTAGCTATGGCTGCCCTGACCCCTCCCAGACAATAAAGATGCTTATGTGGTGATGGATGGGTGACAAGTTCCCTCATACAACCTGTATAAAACCTCACCACTCCTGTAATGCGGGGCGCAGCCTTTTGGGACTGATCCCGCTGAGCCTGCTGGGGTGACAAGTAAATCTCTCTTCCACCTCTCCGAGTGCCTTCTGGTTTCTCTGGGAAATGGCCGTAACAACAGGGCTACGAATTCATAAAAGGCACATAAAACCTTTCATGTTTCCTAGGCTTTGAGGCCTTGGTGGGGAAAGAGCCTGAACCCCTGGTAGCTTTATCTTTGATTATTCTTTTTAAAATTGCAATAAAATAAACTTATAATAAATTACACAAATACTCTAAGTCTACAGCCTCAGGAATTTTCCCATGTGTGTATATATAACCATTTCCCATGTGTGTATCTGTAACCATTATGCAATTCAAGGTATAAAGCACGTCTAGAACGTTGGCAGGTTTGCTTGTCTCCTTGTTAGTAACTAATGTCAAGTGTTCTATTCCTTTAGATTACTTTGGCCTGTTTTGAACTTTGAATAAATGAAATTATCTGATATGTACACTTTTGAGTCTAGATTATTTCATCCAGTATATCTGTAAGATTTCTCCATTATGGTGCATACATCAATAATTTGTTCCTTTTCATCACTGAGTAATAGTCCATAGAATGATTAAACCACAAATTTATGTGGTTTATGTTGTTTATGTCTCCCTTTGACACCGGCTTAAGTTCTTTCCAGTTTTGGGCTGTCATCAATAAAACTGCTTTGAACACTCTGACATGTATCTTTTTTGTAAATATATGCTTTGATTTTGGGGAGAGACTTATTTATTTATGCATACAAGAACTTGGGTACAGGCCAAAGGTGTGGGAGGTGAGGGGATTCACCAGAGATGAAGTAGGGATCTGAACAGGGAGATTGGCTGAAATGCACTGCTGAGGGGAGCAGCAGTCAAGACAGGAGCGGTCTGCTGAGCCTTGTGGGTCAGCTCCCTGGCTGGGGATTGAATTCGTGCTGCAGTGGCTGCTGGAGAATTTCATTGTGCTGGGCTTTAGCCCGTTGTGCCACCAGGGAGAGCCCATGTTTTGATTTTTCTTGATCAAATGCCTAGGAGTGGGAGTGGAATTGCAGGGTCATGTTTGACACATACTTAGGTTTCTCAGTATGGAGTCGAATCGTCTAAGGTGGTTGTACAAATTTATATGCCCACCTGCAGGGTGGGCATTCCGGTGACTCCATATCTTCACCAAAGTTTAGTGTCGTTAGTTTTTCCTTTTTAGTCCTTTTAGTGGGTCTACATATTGTGGTATTAGTTTGCATTTTCCTGACAATTACTGATGGTGAGCTCTTTTTCATAATTTACTGACTAAATATTTTCATTGTAACATGCCTGGTAAAGTCTTTGGTCATTCTTAATTGAGTTGTCTGTTTTGTTTTTTTTTTAATTAGTAGAAATTCTTTATATCTTCTAGATATGAGTTCCTTGTCTAATATTTCTAGGGGTGGATAGCTTTTTCTACTTGGTAGTACTTTTTCACTTTCTTGCTAGTTGTCTTTTGATGAACAGATGCTTTAAATTTCAATGAAATCTATTATTCCCTGTATAGTTATTGTTTTATTATTTTTTGTGTATGTGCATTTTTGAAAGATCTTTGCCTATCTTAAAGCCGTGAAAAATTGTCTTATATTTTTGCTGGAAACTTTGTTTTGCTGTTCACATTTAGATCTATGATTCATTTAGAATTTATTTTTTGTTTATAGTATGAGGTAAGAGTCAAGCTTCATCTTTTTTCTTATATGAGCTGATTGATCTAACTGGTCCAGCACCATTTATGGAAAAGATAATTTTTTCTCTTCTGAGTTGCAATGGTGTGTTCGTCATAAATCAATTGACCATCTATATGTGGATTTCTATTTTTGGACTCTCTCTATATTCTATTGGTCTATTTGTCTATCCTTAAACCAATATCACAGTGTCTTAATTGCTACAGCTCTATAGAAAATTTTAAAGCAGGCAGTGTAATCATTCATCTTTGCTCTTCTTCATGATTGCAATTCTTGGCTGTCTTAGGACTTTTGCATTTACATATACATTTTAGAATAGGCTTGTCAATTTCCACAAAAACCTGCTAGGACTTTGGTTGAGAGTGGGTGAATCTACAGATCATTTTGGGGAGAACTGACTATCGATATTAAGTCTTTCAGCCTAGGACAATAGCATTTATAGATATCTTCCTTAACTTCTCCCTACATCCTGACTTCTCTTTTAAGTCCCACTGCCTTCCGGCATTTGGTGGGAATTAACTTCCATGTTTAAGACTGCTGTATTTCAGAGGGAGCTTGTGGTCTGGTTGCAGCACTTCAGGGGATCACCTGGGAATGAGACCCTGAGAGAGGGAGGATGGTGGAGTAGTCTAAGGAAGGCAGGGCTAGCCGGGATCCCAGTTGAGGTGCTGACCACTGAATTCTCTCCAGAGAGGAAAATCTGCTCTCTGGAAGTGATACAGGGCAGCAGGGGGCACTAAAACTGGGCAAGGACACTACCCAAATGTTTACTAGTCACTGTAAACATTCTTCACTTGCATGCACAATTGCAAGACTGCTCAGGTTCAGAGAACAACAATAATAAGATTTATTTAACAAACAAGGAAAAACAAAGAGCCACTGAGGCCACAAATGGCTGTTTATCTCACCCAAAACAGTGTCCAGTGTTTTATAGTCCTAAACACAAAGACTCCCAAGATGGCGTCCTTCCACCACAGAGTGGTGTAGCCAGACTATAGGCTGGGATCCAACTCATGGAGACAACATAAGACACAATAGGAAATGCTCGTGGAACTGCCGAGATATCCAGACTAGTGACACTCAAAACAGCAACTGCAGCAACTGCAAACTACCTGACTCACGGCCACACTCACGCAGCTCGGCGAGTGACGTGTCCGGCTCTGGGTGTTCATGCTTTTCCTTTCAGGCGATAACAGCAGCAAAGCTGGGCACGGTTTCAGTCTCTTGGCTACTTGCACAGCCTCCCTACTCTTCTTTGAAGTTGGCCGCTGGTAGCTTCTCCACATCCTCCAGAGGCCTGCAATAGCTTTCTGGAAGATCTGCATGGTGAAGGCAGAAATCACTGACCACTGAATCTCTGATGATCCAAAAACACTGAGATCCCAAATGCTGAATCCTGGGGCCACTTCTGCAGTCTTTTATATTTCTTACCAGAGTCTCCACTTCACCCATACTTTGTTCACATTTTCCCTGGGGCTCTTCATCCTCATCAGCGCCCCCCTCCAAGGGGCACCACCTGCAACAGTCTTTGGCTTCTGCTCTGGTTCCAGAAGGAGAGATCAAAGTTTGGCAATTTGGCAGGGGCTGTCACTTAACCTCAGTTCCACTACCTGAGAAATGGGGATGTGGTCTCTGAAATAGCCGTTGTGATGAGTGAAATATATACACAACAGGGTACTTACTGGGTGCTCATTAAATGCTAGTTGTGTTTGTTTTTGCCTTCAAGGGAAGACTGATGTGGGCATAGAATCAGAAAGGACCCTGCCCATGTCCACCGGGCCAAGCCAGGCTGCGGTGTCGGTGTCGCTGCCAGGGATGCCCCCGAATCAGGCCCTTCCCAAACTGGTGGCCACTCCCACCCTCACAGGCTCCAGGGCTTGGCCTTTAAAGCTGAAGGAACTAATTAAGCCACAGGCAACTCTTGCTTTGTTTCCTAATCACCAACTTTGTGCTGACAGAAGCAGTTTCTTTCCAGATTATTCTTAAAGGGGGCAAATCCTTTTCCTAGTGAACATTTTAAATACAATTACATGGGAGAGAATGATTTTAAAATACACTTTACTAAGCACTTTTCCTTTTTACTTAAAAACACTTTTAAAGCACTAGTCATGGACTAAGAACCTTACAGATAGGATCTCCTTAGCCCTTCCCCAACTTGCCATTATGGTCCCTAGTTTATAGGGTGATTAACCTGCCATGGCAATAGCCAGTGGGAGACAGAGGCAAGATTCAAGCTCAGGTCACCTGCTCTGTTAACCTCTGACCCCGTAGGCCTGCTTGGAAAATACCTTCTCTGGGCAACTTTGGAGAGGTTCAATTTGGGGAGCATCTTAGACTTCCCCTCCTGCAACCTTTCTTTGGGCATTTGACCATAAGCGCAAAGCCCTGCAGGGTCCTTATTAGCTAGCTGCTCCCAGGGGCTTGGGTCAGAGCAGCTTCCTGCAAGACCTCATTCTCACTCCGGTGCCAGGATGCTAGGGAGGCTGCCTGCAGGTGGCAGGAACAAGACCTGCCAGTCCAGCCTCTGGTCCTGGGATCCAGGCAGTCAGGCATTAGGGTATTTCACTAAGAAATCAGGGTACTTGTGTGCAGATTAGGCAGTGCTCTGGATTCCTGGCACGGAGCAGTGTGAGGGAGTGCAGTGAGGCCTGGCAGAGGAACTTGGCACTGTGATTGGGGGACTCAGTGGGAGGAGACCTCAGGGCTGCTTGCCTGATTTGCTCTTCTGGAGCCTGGTTCATCGGATATTTGTCCTTCTTTTTAATCCTAGGGTGGGAGGTGGAGATGAAAGGAGAGACTTAGCAAGATTGAGAGATGGATCTGATTCTAGGTCTTACCTTTAGCATTCAGGGTGTATAGCAAACGCATCCAGAAGTAAGCTCCTGTCTCAGGACATTTGCACTTGCTGCCATTTCTGCCTGATGCACTCTGTTCCCGGATACCCATTTGGTTTACCTTTTCACTTCTAATCTCTACGGACTGTCACTCAATCTCTGCTCAGTGTCTAATCTCTGCTCTATGTCACCTAAGTAACCCATTTAAAAATAACACACTACTCAGCCCCCCACCTCCTGGCTTGACTTTTTCTTCACAAATGCTATGAAAATATTAGCTATGAAAATATAAGTATGTACTTGTCTCTTCCTCACTAAATTACATGTTCCGTGAGGGCATAGACTTTTCACCTTTGTTCATGACTGCATCCTTAGGGCATAGAGACACAGTGTGTGCTCAACAAATATGCTTCTTGTGACTGGTAAGTGCTATCAGGCTGGATGTGACTGTGGGTCTCCCAGTCTCTATAAAAGGGAGATGGGCACTCTTCTGCTATCTGACTGGGAGTGTCTGTAGTTGTCAGGTTAGGCTAAATTATGCTGTGGTAACATGCAAACCCCAAACCTCAGTGCTGAGCTCTGACTCTGGGTGTCTTCCTTCTCCTCTGACAGGGAAACCCTGGGAAAGGATGATGGGGTAGCCACTGATATTTTTGTTTTAAAGATTTATTTATTTATGCATACAGAACTGGGGTGCAGGCCAGAGGTGTGGGGCGGGGTGAAAGGATTCACCAGAGACAGAGTAGGGAGCAGAACAGGCAGATTGACCGAAATATACTGCTGAGTGGCGCAGCAGGCGGGACAGGAGAGGTCTGCCACACCATGTGGGTCAGCTTCCTGGTCAGGAATCGAACTCATGCTGCAGTGGCTTTGGATAGCTTCATAGAGCTGTGCTTTAATCCGTTGTGCCACCAGGGAGAGCCCAGCCATTGATTTTTTTATGGATCGTCATATCTGTAGATTGTGAACCCCTAAATTTGCCCATAAAACCCACTCCCCACAATCTGGCAATGGGAACTTAAACTCCAATTGCTCATCCCACCCAAGTTACACACTAGTTTCTGGTATCAGAATCTTGTTTTCCTCCTTTAGAGGAAGCACAGAGACAGGCCACTTCACCAGCAGGCTTCAGTCCCATGTTGGGGGCTGAATAGTGACCAGTGGGCTGGGGCCAAGATAGGAAAGATAATCACTCCACAGTAGGAGGCCCCTTGCCCTACCCCTCCCCCCACACCTTAAACAAAGACTTGTATCTAATGGAGAGAGAGGATGGATGTGGAGCAAAGCCCAGAAAGAATGGGGGCTCGGAGAAGGGGCTTCTCGTACCCTGATCAGATAGGGCTTCCTCGAGGGCCTCCTCTAGGTTCAAAACATGGAGCAATAAGCCTGGTGAGGATGGGGATGCTACTGCGGGCAGGCGGGAGAGAAAAGGGAGGAAGAGGGACAGGTCGAGGGGCTGGGGTTTGGGACGAGTGCCCTCTGCCACCTGAGGGTTGGGTGAAGCTTCCCTGCAAACCCACTGGGGGAAATACCTGGTTGGCTCTCCCGGCACCTCGCCTGAGGCCTGAGTATGATGATGCTCAGAAATGCAGGAACAAAGCAGGCCTCTCAACCTCTCAGGAAGGACCATGAAGCTTCCATGGCCTCCACTGAGGGGCATAGGGCATCAATGTCTTTCAAAATTAAATATGGCTTTCAGGGCCCTCCCTGGTAGGGCAACGGGTTAAAGCACAGCAGTAGGAAGTGATTTGCAGCCACTGCAGCATGAGCTCCATTCCTCACCCTGGAGGTGACCCACATGGCACAGCAGACCTGCCCGCTGCTCCCCTCAGCAGTGTTCTTTATCCATCTGCCTGTTCTGCTCCCCACTCTGTCTCTGGTAAATCCTCTCACCCCTCACACATCTGGCCTGTACCCCAGTCTGTATATGCATAAATCTTTTTTTTTTTTTTTTTCTAATGGCTTTTGCTCCCAGCCCTGACAGCTCATACCTCCCCAAGGGCACCTGGGGTAGGTCTGTGCTCTCCAACTTCTGTTTAGGGCTTTCCCCCATAAACTGCCTCTCCCCTCCCTCTGAGAAAGTGGCTGGTCCTTTGTGTGGTGTCAAGGTCCTGACTGCCCTCCCTGGAGGGCCTCCTGTTCCCCTGCATCCTCCTCGCTACTTTATCTCCACCCACAGCAGCTTTAGGGTTTCTTTCTTTCTTTTTTTTAAAGATTTATTTATTTATGCATACAGAACTGGGGTGCAGGCCAGAGGTGCAGGGGCAGTGAGAGGCTTCACCAGAGACAGAGTGGGGATTGACAAGGTAGATTAACAAGGTACATTGCTGAGGGGAGCAGCGGGCGGATCAGGAGAGGTCTGCAGCGCCATGTGGGTCCCCTCTGGCTGGGATCGAACTCATGCTGAGGCAGCTGCAGCCAGCTTCAAAATGCTGTGCTTTAACCACTGTGCAACCGGGGGGCCTCGGGGGGCCCCTTAGGGTTCCTGACCGAGTCTAGTCCTCCCACTTAGGCTCAGTCAAGCTACCCACTCTGCTGGATTCAGCTCCCAACTCGACCCACCAACCCCCTGCGCACTCTCAAGACCTCTCTAAGATACCACCTCCCTGAGGACCCCCCCTCCAGGCCCAGCCAGAGCCTCTCCTCTGTGGAGTGGGTCACCAGGAGGATGCTGGTGTCACCAGGAGGGCCTACTACGAGAAAGGGTGACAAGAAAGCCCACAGGCCAAGAAAGATCTGCGTCCAGAGGCCCAAGAGGCCAAAGGGAGCCAAGGAAAAGGCCTGGCTCCTCCTTCCTCCTGAAGTTCGGGGAGAGGGAAGGAGAGGAGGCTAGCCACACGATTGGGAAGCAGCTCATAAGACTTGAGATGGCACCGAAGCTCTTGTAAGAGGGCAGATGGTGAATGTTGAGTGTGACCAGATATGGGCAATAGCACAATGACCGGAACCCGGCCTTGCATCCAGGCGCACAGCGCCATGTCAGCTTTCTAAAACGGAACCTAAAGCCTGTATGGGAGACCCTTCCCCCTACTGCACTGGCAGTGGCTGCAGACCCCACCCTAGGGAGCTCCGTCTCAGCTGCTGCCCGGGAGCAATAAGCTCTGCTTGCTCAGCCTTTCTGCCTCCCGACTTTCTTCCTCCCCACCGGTCACAAAAATGGGGACAAAACAGTGATACTCTCTGGAGGACGTGGCCTGGGGAGGGAAAGGGGGCTGGAGGCAATGGGACTCCCTGGGCTGGGGGGGGTATGGGGCAGGGCTGATGGGCAGCAGGCGGGTTGCCTGGGTGCTGGGCTGGTGACAGGCAGCACTGGAGGGGCTGCCACCTCTGGCTGTGGGGGTAGCTCAGGGGTTTCCGGGGTTTTCCAGCCTGTGGCTTCTCTCAGTTAAGGAGCAAGCAGGGCAAGGAGCAGGTGGATGTTTGGAGAAGACAAAGATGGCCTTGTATCTGCAGGGCTCACAGTGCCTGAACCCCTGCCAGCAGAGCTGGGGGGAGGGGAAGGGTGCCAGGAGGACCTCTCGAAACAAACATTATGGGAATTTCAGTGTCCAGGAAGCTTGGAAGAGAACTCCCTTCTCTTTGCCACCTCCATTCTACAATAAACACGCCATTAGATTTACTGTACCCCACAGTGCCTGGCTCAACCATCCGCCTTATCTTTCAGCGCACTTCAGAGCCAGCTGCAGACGTCAGTGTAAGTCACCCCTAAACACTTCAGCTGGCGCGTCATTACCTAGACTTCAGGATTTGTTGATGGTTCTTTTTGGTGTTTGTTTAGAGGTAATATTTACATACCATGAAATGCACAAATCTTAAGTGGATCATTCCATAAGTCCTAAAATATGTATCTGCCTGAATCCATCATCCCACCTCTATCCAGGGACAGACGGTCCCAAGGCCCGGGAGAGTGCCCGCCCCCTTCTGAGGGACACCTGCCTGGAGCCCTCTCCGCTGCTGCCATCTTCCTGTGACTGATGTTCACCGCCCTCTTCCTCCTTGAGTGGTGGTGGTGCGGCCGCTCAGCAGACACTTCCCGGCATCCCTGCCGCTTGCTGTGGTGATGTGCCTAGGGTCTGGGCTGTGCAGCCCACACAGTAGCTTTCTAAAATCCTGCCTTAAAACACAACTGATGTGTCCTTGGCTACTCTCCCATCTTCCTGTTGCCTGGGGTACACCATCAAGGCCCCCCGTTTCGGACCGCGGAGAGGGGGACACAGTCAAGGACGGCAGAGCAGTGAGCTGGAAGGAGCCCTGGTCCCGAAACTCTGTGGAGCTGAAATGCCCTGGATCAATTATTCCAGATTTTTCTGTGAGAGATAAATAGAAAAACCTGGTTCCGGACACCATCAAATGGCAGTTGGCCACAGTGAGACAAACTTTTGTGCCTTTGAAATGCTGAGCTCTATGCGTATACTGCCTATTCAAAACAGGAAATTACAATATGGAATTAGGTATAAAACAAATAAGGGGCACGCCCCTCCCAGCCCAGCAGGGGTAGCAGGGCTGCGCCCCGTCCTGTTAGTTATGATTCAGGATTAGTGTCTCATGGCTGGGGTCCAATTCACAGTAGCTTAAGCAGGACGGAAGTGCATTTCTCTGCATGTAAAAGCCTGAGCCAGCCACGACCACAGATTAGGGGCTCAGCCTCCACCCTGCCCACATTCCTCACCCCTGCTGTGGCTGCCAATCCTGGATGCAAATTCTGGATGTGGGGCCTCATGCAAATGTAGCCCTAGGATAAGGAAGGCCCCCTTCCCCCCCCCCCCCCAGATGGAGCTACCCATTGCTCCAACCCTGGTCGTCCCCTGAGACCCAGCTCCAGCCTGGACAGGGTCTCTCCTGCCAGAGGCAGAAAACTTCAGGACAGGGAAGTGCCCAACGCAGGCCATCTCAGGGTGGAACCGCGCCTGCCCGCCTGCACACGTGTGTGGGCAAGCTACTGTCTGCCCCCAGGGCCCTCCTCCGGGCTGGAGGTTTGGAGCGTGGTTCTCCTTATCCAGCGCTGCAGCCGGTTATCAACCCACCTCATGCCCTCTTGCTGACGTCTGGCAACGTTCACACACCAAGTCTTAATCTTCTTAGGCGTTGTCACTTGTCACTGTCGGATTCTGCTCAGCAACCCTTTCAGATTTATGCTCCTGATGCCAGTCCTGGCGATCCTGCCCTGCCCCCTGGCCCCCCAACCAAGGCGGGGGAGCCTGAGCCTTGGCTGCCAACGCATGCCGAGGCCAGCAGAGGGGCTGTTTGGCAAATCTCGCCCTTACAATTCGCCCCTGGACTTGGGACTGTCATCAGGCTGGCACTGTGGTTACCTTGTGGAGAGAATAGAAACCTAGTAATGATAACCGCTTTCTAACTGACTACTCTGTGGCATCAAGGCAGGGATTATTCGTTCCCACTACATAGATGAAGCAACCGAGGCGCACACAGAGGTGTTGACAGACACCCCAAGGCTGGGACTCCAGTGAGGAAGTGCGCTGCTCTGCTGCTCTCCCGCCCAGAGTCGGCTGCCTCAGTCCAGCCATTCACGAGCTGCATCGCTGTGGGCAAGGCCCTTGGCCTCGCCAGCCTCAGTTTCCTCACGTGTAAAGCAGGTGCAGGGACACAATATGAGTGACCCTCTAGCCTGCTGCTCTTTCGGGCAGGGCCCCCCTCACAGCCCCCCAGGACCTCAGTCAGTGCTGCGTTGATGATGAGTTGCTGGTGCTTCTGCTGGCAGACACACCTCAGAAGGACCCAAAGGTGGGGCAGGAGGGTGTTAAAGGTGTTCCTTGAGCAAGGATGGGTGGGTGAGGTGAGATTAGGGAGGGATGTGGACACGGGAGGTGGGGTGGGATTGAGATCTGGAGAGCTCGGGATGTTAAGAATTTGCAGGCTTATTGTTACAGGACACCAAATCTGTTCCAGGACAGGGAGAGAGGGGCACCCTTGAAGCCCCAAACCTGCCTGCTCTAAGTGGGTTCTGCCATCCACCG
>NW_004567102.1:1914975-1921331 GCF_000260355.1 Condylura cristata | reverse complement strand
GTCCAGGGTCAGGAAACAAGCATGGTTTCTTCCTCACATGCTTGCTCCTCCATGTGGCGTACTCAGGTCTCCTTCTGGTTCTCCATCCAGCTTCCTTCTCTGCTCTGTCTATTTTTCTCTGCTCAGCTCCACCCTCCTTCTGGGTGGGGCAGGGAACCTGGAACTTCCCCTTTTCCTAGGGACCACCCGGTTCCATTATGAGGAGAAGGGGCAGAGGAGCCAGGCAGGCTTTGGGCGGTGCAGTGGGGCTAGGGGAGAGACACTGGGGCTAGTCTTCTGCAGGAGCTGCTCTTGGGGACAAAGCCCCCCTGGTCCTGGCTGATTCCAGGTCAGGTCTTGCCCCCCAGCAGCTCCTTCCAGGCTTAGCCCTCTCGAGCCTTACCTGCTCTGACCCTGACTCCAGCACTCTGGCTAGGGCAGAACATCCTCCCAGGCAAGCCTTTTCCCACCACCCCAACCCCTTTGGCCCTGCCAGCACTGGGAGTGAGGGTGGCTGGGCAGTGGCTCCCAGGGCAATGAGTTACCGATAAACCTGTCAGCCTTAGGCATAGCCTTCAGGGGTGGAGGGGGCGGGGTGGTAATTTTGAGAGCAAACTCTCAGTTGTTTACTTGCTGGAGTGTCTCTGGGTGGTTATTTACTTTTCTGGGATTCAGGGAGGGGGAAAAATGAGCAGGGGGCCTCAAGGGGCTTCAGCAAACAGAGAAGAGGCGTCTCTGTGTTAACTGATTTTGTCAGCCTGCTCAGCTCCTCCCCGAGGTGTTTGGCATGCAAAGGGAGGCCTGGGAGGCAGGCGTGGAGGGCTGAGCGCAGGTGAGGGGAGCGGGGAGGTCAGCCAGGCCTCTTACCACCCACCAGCACTGTCTGTTGGGGAGGCTGCGGGTCCGGAGGTCACACAGCCCACCCAGACCCCCCACAGCGCCCAGAGCCCAAGTGGGGAGGAAGAGGACGTCAGGGGGCATTTCTGCAAGAGGGGCATGATTAGGCCACTGGGCACTGCCAACAGAGCGCTGGGCCCATCCTCCAGTGGGACTGGCAGCTCTGGAGTCCAGAAGCCTGGCAGACCTGGGCTCAAGTCCTGGGCAGGGCCTGCTTCTGTGGCTGCAGTCTAAGCATGAGGAGGCCTAGCGGCTGACTGGCGCCTGACTGGGAAGCTCACATGAACTGACTGACAGAGTCCTAGAATTTGAAGAGCTGACTAGAAAGGTGAAGTTCAATTCATTTCCCACCTCCTCTCTAGAAGCCGCACGTTTTCTTCTTAACAAAGTGAGACGTGGAGAGAGGCACTGACTGCCCTGTGCCTCCGTCCCCTCACCTGTGAAATAGGTGTGATAATCGAAGCACCTGCTTCAGGGTTGTGAGAATGATGAATTCCCCGTGAGTGCTCGGTATTGTTGACTATGAATTTTTGCTGACCCAAGAGAAATAATCAGGCTGTGAGAGAAGCGGGGAGGTGCTTGTGGGAGAATAGGAATCAAGACCCGGTGTGTGGTAAATGGGCCATGCAAGGTGTGTACCTGCAGGGTCAGGACAGGGGAGCTATAAAGGTTAGGTGGGAACTGGTCTGCGTTTTAGTCATTTACTATAAAGCTTAAGGTGGTTCCTGAGTTCCCAAACAACGTGTCCAAACAGAAGATTTCAGTCTTGGGTTGCTGTCAAATCAGCAGATGTCTTCTGGTTATTGTAGCCACTGAATGGCTGATTCAGTTTGTTTAAGTTTCACTCAAAGTTTCCACAGGGCAATTAGAGACAAATGGCATCTCTGTGACTCAAAGCAGGTTCCACACTCTGTGTTTGTTGGACCCAGGACCAGAGACAAGATTATACAGCCCTTGCCTTCAGGGCCCCTGTTCTCAAGGTGTGAGGGTTAGTGGGGACAGAGCAAGGGGCACCCTGGGAACCCCAGACCTGCCTTCTCTAAATGGGTTCTGCCATCCGCTGTATAAAGACAAACAGACTCTAGTGCATAAGACCTCCAATTAAAAAAAAAAACAAAACCAACTTTGATACAACTAGTGTGCAATAGAGAGACTAGAGGGGAAAGAATACAGTTAAAATTGTTTCCAGTTAAACTCTCAAAGTCACCCAACACCTTATGGGTAAATGACCAGCCAAACAAGGCTGGCCCAAAGCAGGAGCACTGAGGCCTGAAGACTTCCACCAACCAGTCTAAGGCATCTTCTGGGGGAGCCACAGGAAAGGGGCAGGAGGGGCCAGACAAGTCTGGAAGGCAAAGAGCAAAATCACAATACAAGTCAAGATAAAGGCCTGTTGGCCTCCCCGCAGGTCTCTCACTCATATTTTTTGTTGTTGTTGTTGTTGTTAAGATTTATTTATTTGTGCATACAGAATTGGGGCACAGGCCAGAGGTGCAGGGGTGGTGAGAGGCTTCACCAGAGACAGAGTGGGAAGCAGAACAGGCAAATGGACGAAGTACACTGCTGAGGGGAGCAGCGGGCGGGTCAGGAGACCACATGTCAGGCCATGTGGTCACCTCTGGGGCGGGGATCGAACTCATGCTGAGGTGGCTTTTTAGCTTCTCAGCGTCGTGCTTTAACCGGCTGAGCCACCGGGGAGGGCCCTCACTCATGTTTTTATCTCTTTCAAGGGTCTCCTTCCAGGTCTCTTGAGCCCCTGGTGTGTCCAGGGCTGAGAAGAAAGCACGGCTTCTTCTTCACATGTCTCTCTGCTCCATGTGCCTCCTCCTCCCTTTTACTTCTAAGTCTTTTTCCAGTTCTTTTCTAGCTTTTCCTCCTTGCTCAGCTCCACCCTTCCCTGGGTGGGGGCAGGGAACCTGGAACCTCCCCTTTCTATGGATATCACACTGTTATATGGGGACTTTGAGGGGACCTTAAGTCTGAGCAATTTTCATAGTAATGCTAAGTTATTTGCCATTTCACTCTGGGGAGGTTTGCTAATGACAGTGCAAATCTAGGCCTAGGCTCCTCACTGTGCTGGGACGTCCCTCACCAGGAGAGAAAAAGCCAGTTTCACTAAGAATGTCCTTGATGAGTGGATTAAAAACCATTACCTTTATTAAATCTCCTTCCTTGAGTACACATCTTTTTAATATTTGGTATGCCAAAGTGAAATGCATCCTTAAGAACTGTCTCAAAGAATAATACTTATGTGCTTGAGCTGTAAGCTGAAATAGTCACTTTTCATGGAGTGCCATTTTTACTTGAGAAAAACAACTGTCGACAAAATGCAGTTATTTGGTCTGGGGTAGCTGCATACATTCTCTTGAAAATGACTTGAGTATGTTGCTTCAAGGAAAACAAGTGACAGAGTTTGTTGCTCATGATAACATTTGAACTCTCAGGCAAAAAACTGAATTATGGGTCACTTTCCTCTGCTCCTAGGAGCTTGCCAGCTTGCCAGTAAAGACTTTTATTTCCAAATGGCCAGTGCATAGTACTGTGAAATCACACACAGGGAAAAGATTCATTCAAGATACGGAGACCAGTGGATTTTAGTGCGTGAGAATATGAAGAGTTTGTTGATAAGATTTCAGGTTCCAGACTTCAAGGGACCCTCAAGAATGAGTTTGGTGGTGTATCTAAGGAAAATGCCTATAATAATGGAAAATACAACTAGAATTCTTTTTCTGTTGCCATTTCTGTATCTGGGGAGGCTTGGGTAGGGGGAGGGAGGGACCAGATTTTCTTGACTTGAACCAAAATGACCTCTTGTAAGAGGATTGACTGTAGAAACAGATATGAAAATCCAATATTTAAATTGCAAAAATGCAAAACAATGCTTCTTTTCTCTTTCTCAAATATTTTCAAAATATAACTATTTTCACAAAAGTTTAACATGTTCTGAGTTTACGAAGTTTATTGGAAATGAGTTAATAAGTGAATACTTGGAAGTGTGTTTTCAGTTTTATTCTCTGGTGTGGCAAAATACTGATAAACACATAAACAAAAAAGCTCTTTGGGGTCCTAAATAATTTTTGAGAGGGTAAAGGGATTCTGAGACTAACATCTTTACAAACACAAGGTAGGAACAAACAGCTATACTCAGTTGTGTAAGTGCTAATGAGGGTTGGAGGAAGGTAGAGGGATTGTTGCAAACTAGGAGGACTCTCAGGAGGAGGTGTCCCTTAGGACCCAGTTAAATGTGGCTGACAGGATTGTCCAGGTTACTGGAACAGAGAAGCTGGCATGAGAAACCCCCCCCCCCAAAACACAGGGGCCATCCTCCTCTAGAAACCCAAGTATCAGGTTAATGGAAACTGAGACATCTGAACAATAACTGGTATTTTTCCCAGACTAAAATAGTCAGGCCTTTAGTGTGCCTCCCTTAAGCCCAAGTCAAGGTGGCGTGTGCCTGCATGTGTAGGGCGGTCAGACCCGGAAGCCCCAGTCAGGCCTGTGAGATACCCTGCAGCACAGTGAATTGGGCCATTCACCAAGACCATGTCCTGTCCACCTTGCTTCTCCTAGGCCTCCATGCCAGGGATAGCGCAGGGTCTGCTATTCTCCTCCCAGAACTCTCTAGTGTCTAGTTTATATCCAGCTTGGGAACCAGGGAAAGAGGAAAACTCTTGACTCTTGACCAGGCCTTTCCCCTAACTCTAGTATTATACCAATTTACAAAGCCAATCTTTTTACAGTATTGTTTCCTTCATCACAGTCCCTGGTGTCCCCTTATCTCTTAACTCCTCCCACAGCCCTTAGCGTCAGAGCCCTGAGGATGTGTATTGATACTTTTTTTTTTTGAGATTTTATTTATTTGTGCACACAGAACTGGGGTACAGGCCAGAGGTGCAGGGGCGGTGAGAGGATTCACCAGAGACAGAGTGAGGGAGCAGAACAAGCCAACTGACGAAGTACACTGCTGAGGGGAGCAGCAGGCGGGCAGGAGAGGTCTGCCGCGCCATGTGGTCACCTCCGGGGCAGGCGGGAATCGAACTCACGTGGAAGTGGCTTAAGCTTCTTAGTGCTGTGCTTTAACCCGCTGCGCCACCAGGGAGGGCCTGATACTTACTTTTAAGTGTTTTACACTATTGAAACATACATAAAGGTCCAATATATTTATTTTTATTTTTTTATTTTTATAACAGTTCCAATATTATTATTT
Organism: Condylura cristata; assembly: GCF_000260355.1. Lineage (NCBI taxonomy): Eukaryota > Metazoa > Chordata > Mammalia > Eulipotyphla > Talpidae > Condylura > Condylura cristata. The sequence continues at coordinate 1,916,248 of NW_004567102.1, read as the reverse complement.
TTTTTAAGATTTATTTATTTACTCATACAGAACTGGGGTACAAGCCAGAGATGTGGTGGGTGAGAGGATTCACCAGAGACAGAGTGGGGAGCAGAACAGGCAGATAGAGGAAGTACACTGCTGAGGGGAGCAGCGGGCAGGCCAGGAGAGGTCTGCCGCGCCATGTGGTCACCTCCGGGGCAGGCGGGAATCGAACTCACGTGGAAGTGGCTTTAGATTCTCAGTGCTGTGCTTTAACCTGCTGCGCCACCAGGGAGGGCCCTCCAATATTTGTTTTCATTGTTCTTTCTTTGCTGGTCATAATTCTCTCACGTTCCTTCCATTTTGTTGAAAATAGATGCATTTCACTTTCTCTTATGGCTATCTAGTACTCCGTGGTATGGATATACCACATCTTCTTGGTCCAATCATCTGTTGATGGACATGTAGGGTGCTGCCCTACCTTGGCTATTGTAAATACTGCTGCTATGAACACTGTGAAACTATACAGGCAAATTTTTGTTGACGGTTTCATATTCATGGAAAGTGCCCCAAAGTGGGATTGCTGCATCCATTTCTAGTTTTCAAAAGTAAACCCAGACTGTTTTCCATAATGGTGGCACCAGTTTCCATTCCTGCTAACAGGGCAATAGAGGAATCAGGCCTTTTAAATTATTCTCAGTCAAGGGACCTGAAATTCCTGCTGGGGCCTGAGGTGGGCAGGTAAGGTGTCCTTCAAGTCCCTCAAAGCCTTGGAGCCATACCATACCACCTTTGCCGAGTGACAGGGCTCGATTCCTCTTGTAGTAGGGCTGGCTCAGTTACACTGGAGGTGCCGACCTCCTTCGCGGGTGAGATTCCTTGTGTAACACTTCTGCTGTCCAAGCAGGAGGGTTGCTTCAGTTCAAGCAGGAGGGTTGCTTCAGTCTGTGAATTGTAGGTAGAAAAAAAAATCTGAGTATAAGTGGGCCGACACAGTTCATGCTCATGCCGTTCAAGGTCAGGTGTCTCAGCAGGAAGTCAAGAGGGTTCTCAGGCTGCCCTGGAGCTGAGGGCAACAACAGGGAACATTCAGCAAAGACCAAATGTCAAATATTCAATCTTCCTCCTCTCTGAAGTCCCTGCCTGCCTCTGAGGGCCAGAACGCCACCGTGAGTACAGCCTCCTCTTCCTCCCACCCTCTGTTCCTCCTCAGCAGGCTGCCTTCAGACCCCCTGGCCACTCAGGTGGCAGGCGACTCAGTGTGCCAGCAGTGACCTCTGGCCTTGGCCTTGGACACCTGCCCTTGGCCATC
>NW_004567102.1:1903800-1912401 GCF_000260355.1 Condylura cristata | reverse complement strand
CTTCTTTCCTGGTCCCCCCAGCCGGCTCCCCACTCATCCGTTCCTCACAGGGGGTGTGTCTCAGACTTCCATGCCCAGGCCCATCACGGCCTCTCCTGCTGACAGTCCAGTGCACTTGTGACCAGGTCAAGCTCTGAGCAGGCTCCAGGCTAAAGCGGCCTCTGTGGTAACTGGCTGCCCAAAGACAGCGCCTGTGCTGGTCAGCCGGGGCCATCGGGTCCGAAAGGTCTGACTTGGGGTGGGACCATGGGGACGGGGGTTGCTGATCCCTAGCAACCTGTGTCCATCTCTCCGAGCCCTCTGCTCCATCAAGGTCCATCTCAACCGCAACCTCCTCCTGGCAGCCCAGCTTCCTGGCTGCCCCGCACAGGGCTGGGCTTGGAGAGAAGGCCTGCTTCATCAGGGTGGAGGGAAGAAACAGGAGCTCCAGCGATTACCTGCAGGAGGCCTGGGAAGGCGTCCCCAGTTTAGGCCAAGTCAGAGGTGGGCAGTGAAGGTCTCCTGGGCTCTCACGTGCCTGCCGGCTGGAGAGAGGGGCAGGAGTGAGAGGCCTCCCATTGGTCAGGGCACAGCCCCTTCTACCTGCCCCTTCACTAATCCTCTTTACCTGCTGAGTCAGTAACCTCATTGGCCCCATACTGATCCTTTACAGGGGACACAGAAGCCAAGGAAGGGCACGGTCTGGCGATGTCTTCCACACCTGTGCCCTGGGGCTGGGCCTAGCACCCCTGACTCCAGGCAGAGACTCCCAGCTGCCTCTCTCCCTTCCCTCCCACCCTAGGGCTTAGCCATGGCTGCTTTGCTCTGAGCAGGCCCCTTTCCCCTCTCCCAGCCAGTTCAGGACAGAATTCAGTAAATAACATGCTGCCCATCGACCGGAGGTCACTCAGGCCACGGCCGATCGATGTCCGCAGACAGTTGGGCAGGCAGGTAATGAAGTGCCAGCTCCTTGGTGGGGGCGGAGGTGGCCCTGGGATTTAATCCCCTGCCTCCTCCACCAGGATCCAGCTTGGGTGACAGGAAGGAAGACAGATGAGGCTCTGAGGCCAGCGTGGGTTGGGGGTGGGGTGGGCATGCGGAGCTGGGGAAGCTTCTGTCTCACTGGCTTCCTCCCTGAGCAGGCTTCCCTTAGGAACCTTCCAGGGGATATGCGCCCCACCCCCACCCCAGCTTATCCTACAATGCACCTGACGCTGTTTCCTTATCTTTGCAGGCATAAGACTGTCTGCCCCTCTAAAGTGAAGGTGCTTAGCGCAGAGAAGGACCCAGGAGACTAAATACCCCCGAGTGCCAGCTCAGTACCATCTTGTTCCATTATCAAGCAGTCTGGCTTGATATGTACTATTATGGGCCCATCCCATAGGCCCAGAGCAGAGAGGGGATTAACAGTTAGAGCTGCCCAGAATGGATTGGACCTGGAAGCTTCCTGAGGGCGGGAGTTCTTCTATAAGGGGCCACCTTATACCTGGGTCTCTCCCAAATCTGAACCTGTCTGAGCCTTTGGGAAACAAGAAACAAGCTGGCTCTGCGGGGCCAGGCCCCTGGTTCCAGATGGAGGAACTCTGAGTCGGATGTGGCTGCAAAGCTGGGAGCTTCCAAACCCTGTCTGTAAACACCTGGGATATTCTGGAAGCACTGCAAACCCACAAATGTTTACCTCAAATTCATTTTCAATACCATTTTAACGATAAAGCAACATTTCAAGACAATTATAGGCTGGCAGTTGTATTACAAAACTTTTTTTATTGAGGCATAATTGACAGATTATTATATTAGTTTCAGGTGTACAACATAATGATTTGATACTCGTATATATTATGAAATGATCACTCTAATAAGCCTACTTCACATTTGTCACCATATCTAGTTACAAATTTATTTTATCTTGTGATAAAAATTGTTAAGATCTACTTTCTCATGTCACACAACTTTTTTTGGGGGATTGAAAAAATTTTATCATAATAGTTTATTTTTTCCACCTCAGTTGTAATCCCTGTGGACTTCCCATGATGTCCTGTGATGTCACACAAATTTTAACCCAACCATGTAGAGTGGACATGGGCTAAAGAACCTCCTGAATCTGTATTTAATTAAAGAGGCTTGCGAGGAGAGATAATATAAGAAACCAAACCCTCTTTTAACTTGCAGTGACTGATCTGTATGAATAAGTAATAGAGAACAACACAAACAAAATGTGCAAACAAGTTGGAGGCTGAGGACAGAAACTGTCACTGATAATCCCTTATTTTTATCTTATATTCAACAAAACAGCCTTGTTCTCATCTAATCTTATTATAATTTCCCCTCTTATTATAATAAGAATGTGGCATACAAGCAAACATATCAAATGCATTTGGACTAACAAAATATGACTTTCATCTCTTTTGCACATTGTGATTCTACTTAGATTCCATGTGAGAAAAGAGTTCTGTTGTTGGAAATGCTGGGGAGTCGCCACAGCAGAGTGACCCGGCTGCCATCACCAGGCTCTCTGCAAGCAAGGTGGGCTGATACGGGCGGGATTCGGGTTCACAGCCCTGGCCTCTCCCTACACACCAGCAACAAGCAACAGCACCCCCAATGCCTGTCCTGCACCCCAGCCCGTGGCTGCCTGAGTGGGTGCTGGACCCGTGTATCAAGGGTGCTCCTGGCGGGGAGGTCTGGGGAGGGGATGGTGGTGAGAGGGGAGAAGCTCAGTCACCTGTGGAGAAGGTGTGTGCAGGTGTGTGACCCAGGGCCCACGTGTGAGCTGACACGACGTGAGCAGAAGCCACAGGTTAGAGAAATACAGGAAAATGGTGAGGTGAGGTCCTCGGCTGGGGTCCCAGGGACTGTGGCCGGCGCTGGTCTTCATCTAGGTGGGAGACACAGCCATTCCTGTTCTGCTCTCTGACACAGAGGCCCAGAGGTGCAGCTGCCCAGGTCCTAAGCTGTCTCCCCGTTCAGAATTCCCTCCTGGCTCTCCAGGTTTGATGGCCATTTATGGAGCCACGAGATGCCTGTGGTCTTCCTTCCATCACATGGGTCTGCTCTGCCAACTTGGAAATCAGCGTGAAAGAGTCCATCAGCCCCCACCAGCAAGATTCAAGGCCCCTTCTCCAAAGAACCCCCACGGGTGGCCCTGACTGAGTGGAGCTTTGGGTTAAAATGCCGACGTCATCTCTCGACACTCATTCTTTCCCAGGCAACACTAAGCCAGACTTAGGTGGGCATTTCCCACCATACAGTCACACTCCTACCTCAGGCCCTTTGCACTTACCATGTCCTTGTCCCAGAAGCTCTTTCCTACAAGGTTCTGCACAGTGGGATGTTTGGCCTCAGCTCTCTGCTCAGTCATCATCTCCTCAGGCGGCCCCTGTTGTCATCTCCTCAGGCGGCCCCTCCTGGCCACCTCAAGTAACGGAGCTGCCTGCAGCCCATCACCACCTGTCCTGGCATTTGGACTCTCTTTCATAGCACACAAAACATCACATTTTCTACAGAGCTCTTGTTTACTTGATATTGTTTCACTTGGTCACCTGAGTATTTCGTTTCTCTGCACCAGAAGGTCAGCTGGTGCACACACAGCTGTGTGTCTTGCTTATTGCTGTGTGCCTGGCCCCTCACACTGTGCCTTGTCACACAGTAGGTCCTCAACAAGTGAGGAGCTCAGAGCTGTGGAGCTGTGCACGCTTTTCAGGGACCATTTCTTGAGAAACAGGGGACTACATTTTTTTTTTTTAAAGATTTATTCATACAGAACTAGGGTACAGGCCAGAGATGTGGAGGGTGAAAGGGTTCACCAGAGACGGAGTGGGGAGCAGAACAGGCAGATCAACGAAGTACACTGCTGAGGGGAGCAGTGGGCGGGTCAGGAGAGGTCTGCTGGGCCATGTGGTCACCTCCAGGGCAGGCGGGAATCGAACTCATGCGGAAGTGGCTTATGCTTCTTTGTGCTGTGCTTTAACCCGCTGCGCCACCATGGAGGGCTGGGACTACATTTTTTAAGCACGGAAGCTTGCAGCCTTGAACAGGAAAATGGAGAAAGGGGCTCAGGGAGTGGGGGGAGGTTGGCTGAGTGGACAGTGAGGCCTTGGGATGTAGGGGTAGTGAAGGGTCTGGGATAAAGCCGGCGGGAAGGTGGAAGGTTCTGAATCTTAGGAAAGAAACCAGGGTAAGTGGGCACAGACCAGGGGAGAAGACCGGGCCCTGACTCTGGCCTCCACCCCCTGATTGCCTTGGGGTCAGAGCCCCAGATCTGGCCACTTACTCAGATGAGAGGAAGAGAGAAAGAGAAATGAAGGGAAGAAAATAAGATTTTTAAGAGCTTTTAAGGTCTCAAAATACTATTTAGTCAAAATGTCCCCCAGTTGCCCCATCAGTGTGCAGCTCTGTATTTTAAAACCCACAGTAGAACCTCATCTCTCTTTGGGGGGCCCCACCCCTCCCAGGACAGAAAGCCGGGCTAGTGACTCTGCCTCGGGGGAGGGAGAGTGGTGGCCCGTGGAGGGAAAACAGCCTCCTGAGCTTCGGGCCCACAGCCACAGGCTGGGAGGGGGGACCTGGGCACATTCTGGAGATGGTGTTAGACTGGTGTGGCTGACCTGGGGGAACCTGTGGGTGGGGGAGGAGGTGGGGCAGACCACAGGGGAGCCAGTGCTGTGCGGGTGATGAGGAGGTTTGGGGGCTCAGCCTAAGTACCCCTCACCCCCCGCCACATCCTCCAAACCCCCCCTCCACCCCGCCACGCAGTCAGGTGGTCCTGGAGGTGTGGGAGGCCAGGGCTGAGAGGGGCCAGCAAGAATTTGTTTCCTATGCCCCCTCCTCGCCTCAAACACAGTCATCCTTTCATCTGGGCTCACCCCAACGCCTCCCCACTTCTAATCTCGTTTAGCACGGCAATTAAATTTTAAAGGCCCATCAGCACGGTCCCTCGCATGCCAGGTTCTTCCCAGATAGAATTATTTAATAGACTGGATGGCAACTCTGTGGGCTCCGGCTGGGGCTGCAGACCCACCGAGGCAGAAAATTAATAAACACGGTGTCCGCCCCCGCCACCCTCTTGCGCTGGGCCTGGGCTGCCCCTGCTCACGCTCTCCTGTCCACCCAGGGGCGAGCAGGGACATTTTCTGGGGCAGGGGGCTTCAGAGCTTGTGAGAAGAGGCTCAGGAAAGCCTCAGGGACTTGGTGGGCCATTTCAGGGGATCAGAAACTCTGGCCTGCCACTTATGGGCTGAGTGCTGTGGGACAGGTCACTTAGCCTCTCTGGCCTCAGCGCGCTCATTCGTGTAATGGGGTCATGGTGAGCCTCTCGGGGGTGATGTATATAAAATGCCGGTCGTGATCACCAGCCCCAGGAAGGAACTCAATAGACAAAAGTCCCTTCCCTTTCCCTCACAAATAATCACTGCTGCTGTGCTGATGACAGGGCCACTTGGCTGGGGGTGGGGAGGAGGGATGGGAGTAGGGAGCCATGATAATAGTAATGAGGCCCTTCCAGACGTACACGGCCTGTGGGCTGACAGGAATCTGGGTCTGTGGCACCAGGGAAGACCCCCAGCCTGTCATCACAGTTGGGAATCTCACTCCTCGCATGTTCTTGGGCATGTTGCTGGGCCTCAGTTTCCTGGGTGCTGACTTCATGGGAGTGGTGAGGCCTGCTGAGATGACAGTGCTGAGCCCTGGCATAGTAGTAGGTACCCAGCTGACCCCCACCCGGGCAACACCTGAGGAGAACAGCTGGGAGAGCCAAGGGGTCCCGCAGAGGGTGAAGGAATTAGAGGCGTGACTCTTGAGGTACAGGGTCTGGCCTGAGCCCCAGGCTTACGTCTGGAGGAGGGTGAGACAGGGCCCATCTGTGGGAGGGGACCCCACATTCACTTAATAAAAATGGACCGACTACCTGTTGGGTGCTGCTTCAGGTGCAGGGGACACAGCAGTGACCACAGGAAAGACCCCGACCTCATGGAGCTGATGTTCTACAGTCTTTGATGATGATCAGCACTGGAGACAGTGAAGGGGGGTGAGCAGGAGAAGACCGCTTTTGTTGTTGTTGTTAAAGATTTATTTATTTGTGCATACAGAACTGGGGTACAGGCCAGAGGCTCAGGGGCGGCGAGAGGCTTCACCAGAGACAGAGTGGGGAGCAGAACAGGCAGATTGACGAAGTACACTGCAGAGGGGAGCAGCGGGCGGGTCGAGAGAGGTCTGCCACGCCATGTGGTCACCTCCGGGGCAGGCGGGGATCGAACTCGTGCTGAGGTGGCTTTAGCTTCTCAGTGCTTTAACCTGCTGCGCCACCAGGGAGGGCCGAAGACCGCTTTTCTTAAGGGGCTGGTAGAGAGGGCTTCTCTGAGGAGGAGACATCCAAACAGAGTCCTGCCCCAGGAGGGGGCCAGGTGGATATTTGGTGGAAGAGCATCTGGGCAGAAGGAACAGCCAGTGCCAAGCCTGGAGGTAGGAGAGAGAGTGGGTGCTTTGAGTAGTAAAGAAACCTGGGAAATGGGAGGGCAGAGCTTGAGGGTTGAGGGTGTATGTGTGTGTGTGTGTGGGGGGGTGAGGTCAAGGGTGCATGAGGGCATAGACCGGTGCTTCACTCAAGAAAGGGCGACTAGGGAGGATTCTATGCGGGAGAGTGACAGTATCTAGGTTCTCTCAGGGTTTCTGTGGCTTCTCAGGGGAAGCCTAGTGTAGGAGGCACGTTTCTCTTCCTTCAGTGCCTTAATCTTGGATGCAGGCCCTCTGGCCCTTCCGGGAACCTTCAGGGTCCTTCTAGAAGCAGCCCAGGGTTGGAAGAACCCAGAGAACCCTCCTCCAGGGCTTTTTCCTCCTGTTCCTTACCCACCCAGCAGCCTGTGCATCCTCAGTAGACAGTGGTGTCTGAGGCCTTGAGTGGGGCTGGGAAGAAGGCCCTACTCCCTAGCTCAGGGGAGGGATCTGTGTCTGACTTCTGCCCAGTGGCATTCCCTGCAGAGATTTGTGAATCGCTCTTTAAGGCTGAGGAGAGGGACACGGACTGTCAGAACGAGGAGGTGCAAACTTTGGGAGAGAGGTCCCTATGGGTCTCTCGACCTCCTCATCCCCGAGGTTCAGTTGGGGTGCCCTCCAACTTGACTGCCCACCACTTGGGGCACAGACTCCACCCCTTTCCAGACCAGCTGCCTGAACCCTATTTCCTTCCCCATCCAGCCCAGGCCCCACTGCACCCAGCTGATTTGGGGAGGGGCAGACTGCCTCACTTCAGCTATACCCCCTTCCCATTTCCCACTCTGAATTCTGAGTCTGTGTCCCACCTCCCCACCCTGCAAGGTCCAGGCCTAGTGTCTCCAGCGACCCCGCATGGCTTCCAGGCTCTGTGGGGCTGCTGGGCGCGGGCAGGGAGGTGCGACCCCAGAACAAAGACGCCACGACACTGGAATCCAGCAAATTGGCTGGTGCGCTCAAGCCTGGCGTTTCCCGTGCGCTCCTGTGCCCTGGAGAATTATGTGTAGTGAAGTCAGCCTTGTTTTCCTTTTTCCTTACAAAAGAATAAATGAAAAGGTTTCCAAATTGGTTCTAAAGAGGGGGTTTGGCCTCGGGCTTCCAGCGCTGATGCTGGCGCCTTTCCGAGGCCTCTCAGTCGTCCCAGTCTCTGGCTGGCACCCTCCTGCCAGGAGCCAGGAGGGAGAGGAGGAGGTGGGGGGCTTTGTCTCCGGAATCCACGTCCCAACACCAAGGCTTTCCTGTCATGCTGAAATGCAGACTCCCAGGCGCCCCCAGCCGGGTGGGTTAACGGCTCTGGGGTGAGGACTGGGGTCTGCATTTGCCAGCCAGAGGCAGCCGGTGAGCTAGCTGTGTGTTCTGAGGATTACTTTACAGCCTACCTTTAAAATTTTTTTTTTTTTTATGCATCGAACAACTGGGGTGTAGGCCAGAGGTATGGGGAGCAGGGTGTGTGAGAGAGAGGATTCACCAGAGACAGAGTGGGGAGCAGAACACCCGCGTTTTAAATTCCTGTTCCCTTGGAGATCATGAGTTCAGGGGTGGCCAGGCGGGAGTGTGGTTCACCTCCCCTGAGGACCACTGCCAGCAGCTGCAGGTGGGCTTGGGGGGTTTGGCCAGAGGGCACCTCACTTTCCCTTCTAGACATAGATGCCTAGGACAGAGTAGCAGCAGGGGAACTGGCAGGGGCCAAGCCCAGAGTGGGCAAAGGCTGGACTAGCCTGCAGTTTCAGAGAAGGAGGAAAAGCTGATGTACCCGGGGACTCCCTGTAGGGTTACGGTGGGAGGGGAGTGGGGGGCGGCTGGAGACCCTGCTGGGGAGGAATTTGGCTTTTGTCCAGACCACTGGGAAGCTGTTAAAGATTTTCGGCAGAATTATATGTTCAAAAAAATGTTTAAAAAGCATAGTACAATAAAGTGGACTTTTTGGAGGTGGGGGTATACATGTTTAAGAGTTTTAAATCACGTATAGATCCATGTGACCACCATTATAATTAGGATTTCCTCCATTTTAACAAATCCATCAGTCCCCATCAGTGCTGACCCATTGTAGCCTCTCACCCTCTACCCCTAACTCCGGGCAACCAATGATCAGTTCACCATTGCTATAGGCTTGTTTTTCTTTTTAAAAAGATGTATTTA
>NW_004567102.1:1898212-1903650 GCF_000260355.1 Condylura cristata | reverse complement strand
CACCTCTGGGGCAGGGATCGAACTCATGCTCAAGTGGCTTTAGCCTCTCAGTGCTGTGCTTTAACCCGCTGCGCCACCAAGGAGGGCTTAATTTTGGTTTTTCCCAGAATGTCATCTATGAATGGCATTTTACAGCCTTTTGAGATGGGCTTCTGTCACTCAGCAGAATGCCTTGGAGGTTTGTCCAAGTCATTGCAGCTATCAGTAGTTTCTCTTTATTGCTGAGTAGTATTGGTTGAATGTATGCATCGCAGTTTGTTTATCCATTTGCTTATTGAAGGGCATTTAGGTTGTCTCCAATTTTCAGTGATTATGTAGTTGCTATAAACATTCATCTACAGTTGTTTGCGTGGATATGAATTTTCATTTCTCTAGGCTAAATATTCAAGAGTGGAATTGCAGGATCATATGATATATGTATATTTAACTTTATAAGAAACTGCCAAACATTTCCAGAGTGGCTGGATAATTCCCAGAAGCAATGTATGCGAACTTCAGTTGCTCCATAGACTCACCTGCATCAGATATACTTTTTTTTTTTGATATACTTTTATTTTTGCCATTCTATAGATGTATAGTGATAGTACATTGCGATTTTAATTTACCTTTTTTCCAGTAATAATGATGCTGAGAGCATCTTTCCATGTACAAACCTGGCACTCATACATCCTTTTTCGTGAACTCTCTTCAAGTCTTTCCCTCATTAAAAAATACATTTTTTTAAACTGTTGAGTCTTGAGAGTTCCTTACTATATATGTCTCTTGTCAGACATGTAATTTGCAAATATTTGCTTTCCAGTCTGTAGCTTGTCTCTTCATTTACTTCATGGTAACTTCTTATAGAGCTAAAGTTTTACATTTTGAAGAACTCCACTTTATCAATTTTTTTTCTTCCATGGATTGTGCTTTTGGTATCACATCTAAGAACTCTTTTCCTAACTCCAGGCTGTGAAGATTTTGTCCTATATTTCCTTCAAAATTTTTATAGTTTTACATTTAGCACTTTATGTATGATTCACTTTGAATTTTTTAAATATAAATTATGAGATTTGGGTTGAGGGCTATTTCTGAAACCAAAAATGCATTTTGCATATCAATTCCATTTGTTCCAATACCACTTGTTGAAAAGACAATCCTATCTTCATTGAATTGCTTTTGTACCTTTGTCAAAAGTCAATTGACCATACCTGTATGAGTCTATTTGTGGGCTCTCTGTACTAGTTTTAAACATCTACTCCTTCACTGATACCACCTTGCCTTTATTATTGTAGCTTTAGTGAACATTAGACTTGGGTAGTGTGATTCATCCAACTTTTTCATCTTCAAATTTATTTTGATAATTCTAGTTCTCCTGTCTTTCCATATAAATTTTAGAATCAGCTTGCTTATATCTACAAAAAACAACAGCAACAACAATTCACTAAGATTTTGATTGGAGTAAATTGATGTTTAACTCTATTGAGTCTTACAATTCATGAACGTGGTATGTATCTACATTTGTTCGGTTTTCTTTGACTGCTACGTTCACATGTCTAGTTTTCAGCATACAGATCTGGACTGTGTTTTGTTTTATTAATATCTAGCTATGTCACTTTGGGCAACTATGGTAATGGTGATGGTTAAAACTTTTTGACTTCCAAGTGTTCTTTGTTTTATATAAAATTGTTGTGTGTGACCTTATATTCTGCAACTTTGCTAAACTCATTTGTTAGTTCTAGGAGTTTTTTTGGATAGATCTCATACTTTCTACGTAAACCTGTTGTCTGCAAATGGCAATCATTTTGTTTGTTTCTTTCTGATCTGTTTGTCTCTTATTTCTTTTTCTTGCCTCAGCAAACAGCTAGGACTTCCTGTATAACATGAGTAGGAGTTCTAAGAGTAGACATCCTTGCCTTGATCCTGATGTTAGAGGACAGTATTCATTATTAAGAAAGATGTTAGTTGTAAATTAAAAAAAAAAAAATTGGGGAAGCTCTTTGCCATTCGTAATTTGCTTACAGCTTTTATTATGTATGGATATTGAAATTTGCGAAATACTTTTTTTGCCTCAATTAATTGATCATGTAGTTTTTCTTTTCCTAGCCTATTAATAAAGTTAATTACATTGATTAATTTTCAAATGCTAAAAATTCCTGGGATAAACACAACTTGGTCATGAGCTAGTATATATTTTATATCATACTGAATTCTAATTGCTAATGTTTTGCTGAGTGTTTCTGTATCTGTTTAAAGAAGGATATTGGTCTGTAGTTTTCTTTCCTGATACTATCTATGTCTGGTTTTGGTATCAAGGTAATACTGGCCTCATGAAGTAGGTTGGGAAATGTTCCTTCATCTGCATTCTAGATGAGGTTGGTGTTAAATTCTTCTTTAAATATTTAGTAAAAGTTTGCAGTGAAGTTATCTAGACTGGCAGATGCCTTTTGGAAAAGATTTTTAACTAGAAATCAAATGCTTTAATAATAATCAATTATTAATAAAGTTAATAAAAGTAACACTACACTCAACATCAGATAATCTATTTCTTTTTGAGTGAGTTTTGGTAGTTTGTGGCTTTCATAGAATAGTTGTTGGATTTAATGTAATTAGACTTGGTAATAGTATTTTTGTTACAGGGCAGTAACAAAATTCATGTGTTTATCCCAGGAATTTTCAGCATTTGAAAATTAATCAGTGTAATCTATTTTATTAATGGGCTAGGAAAAGAAAAACCACATGATCAATTAATTGAGGCAAAAAAAGTATTTCGCAAACTTCAATATCCATACGTAATAAAAGTTGTTAGCAAATTACGAATGCCAAAGACTGTGCCCAAATAGTTTACTGGTTACTGTCTGAGTTCTTCACTTCCGTGCACAATTGCAAGACCACTCAGATTTAGGGAACAAAAGTAGTGGGATTTATTTAACAAATGGGAGAACCCAAGAGGCCACAAGTAGTTAGTTATGTCACCCCAGCTAGGGTCCATTGTTTTTACATGTTCATACTGGCCCCCCTCCCCCACCACCTTCTGTTTCTTTTCAAAAGACATCTGTTCTTCAGTGGCCTTCCTCTTTACAGAAAGCACACTGCTCTCTCAAAGTTTCTCTTATTGTCCCTTCTCTATTTCTTCAGAATTCTGTTCTGGTTTCCCTTTCTAAAAAAGGCCATTGCAGGCTCTGGTCTCCTTTCCTCTCCTCCATTATACATACACTCAAAAAGCTGTGCCCAGTGCCTGGGAAATATCCTTTTCCATATTACCATCAACTTTCTCCAACTCTCTTCTTATATCTTGAGTACTCTGATATAAATACTAGAATAACCATTCTTTTTTCTTCTTTTTTTAAAGATTTACTTATTTGTGCATACAGAACTGGGGTACAGGCCAGAGGCGCAGGGGCGACAAGAGGACTCACCAGAGACAGAGTGGGGAGCAGAACAGACAGATTAATGAAGTACACTGCTGAGGGGAGCAGAGGGCGAGACAGGAGAGGTCTGCCGCGCCATGTGGGTCACCTCTGGGGCCGGGGAATGAACTCGCAGGGAAGCAGCTGAGGCCAGCTTTGCAGTGCTGTGCTCCAACCCACTGCGCCACCAGGGAGGGCCCTCGAGTAACCATTCTAAGGTTTTCCAGGGCTTCATGATCTAAATCTGCATAAGTATGTATGCCTGAACTATCCTTTCTAAAAAATCTGAAGGATCTTCATTTGGCCTTTGCCAAACCTTCATGACCTTACTGAAACTTTTTGTTTTGGGATCCCCTGCCTTAGTTGTGCCAACAAGTCCATCCAGTGTTTCCAAACCTCCATTACTGGGATCCCCATTGGGGTCTGCCAAAGGAACAGCCTCCTCCAGTTCTGGGTTGTTATCTTCCTCCAAATGGAGATGGCTAGCATCTTCCCTAGCCCTTCCCCAAACCAGTCTCTTTCCATTCCTTGTATCAATGCGTTTAACAGAAGCTGCAGGGGAAAAGGGGACTTAAGCCCAGTCGTACCCAGCAGGCTGACCCTATTCAATCACTCTCCCCAGTGTGAGCTGACAAAGAGAGAACTGTCCTTCCCGGAGCTGCTTTCCTGACCATATGGGTACCTCCTCTGGTGTAAGAAGGAGAAATCATTTCAGCATTATCGCCGAGGAAAACTGAAGCTTGTGGAGTCCTCACGGCCTCCTCAGGAGGGGCACCGGCCACAGAGAAGAGCTTTTGCCTGGTGGTTTTATTGCTGCCACCAGGCGGGGGTCCTCCTCTTCCTGAGCCTTGTTATGACCACTACCAGGTGAAGCGCTGTGTGTGGCTGATTCCCTGCTCTCTGCACCATCAAGTGGGCTTCCAATTTGTGCACTTGTTCTTGCGATTTTTCAAGAGAGTTTTTTCAACCTCTGATTGGGCATCTTCCTTTTCTGAATCTGATTTCTGGAGAGCTGTTTCTCCCCCAATTGCTGTATCTGTGCTTATGTTACAGGGTAACCAGGAGTGGCCTGGGCCGCCTGTCTGTGGGGCCTCACCCTCGTGCTCACAATTCTGTTATACTGCAGGGACACACAAAAGGGTCAATAACGGGTTTATTTACAAAAGGGGAAAGGACTAGGAAACAACCCAGGGAAAGTGGGATACAAAGTAACTAGAATACCTTACCAGCTAGGCTGACTGAAAATACTGAGTCATGCAGTCCCGAGAGCCATTCCCCGAGAGCGAGCGAGCCAGAGAGCGAGAAACACGCAATCAAGCCCTATTTATCCCCCAATGTCCCAGAATTCCTGCTAGCTCCGCCCCGGGGTCCTCGCAGCTCTCTCCCTGGTACTGCTGGGAGTTGTAGTTTCCAATCACTGGAGTAGGGGGATAGAGTTCAGAAAGCTGGAGTAGGGGGTGGGGTCCACAAGACTCTGCAGAGTTCCTTTAGGACATCCTTCCCCTTAACACTTACAGTTTTTCAAAAGAACTTTCAAGCTTTAAATCAACCTTCACCAAATCTTATTTCTGTAAGGCACCCTGTGTCTGTTTTTGCAATTTGTGTATCTGCACCCATAACTTTTCATTCAAATGTTAACTCTCTTTTACATTAAACAGTATGTATATCCACATAACCGAGAGGACTACTATGAACATAAATCCCATGAGTTGTGTATGGATCTGCAGTATATGCCCATATAATCCCAGCAACAAAGATGCTAATTTGTCAACCACAGACTTCACAAAATTTGTCAACTCAAAATTTATGATAAAAAAAGTAGAAGGAGGGCCCTCCCTGGTGGCACAATGGGTTAGAATGCAGCGCTGCAAACTAGCCAAGGGATGGAAGAAGGGGAGGTCCTGGAGGGTGGGGCCCAAATCTTGGGGCCTCCTAACTGTAGTGTGAGCTCCTCCCAGCTCCCTGCCCAGCTGTCCAGAGCTGACAGCAGAAGGCTCCTGGGAGCTGCTTCAGCGAGAGTTCCATCCCTGGCCCCGGAGGTGACCCACATGG
>NW_004567102.1:1857124-1898057 GCF_000260355.1 Condylura cristata | reverse complement strand
TTTTTTTTTTTTAAAAAAAAGTAGAAGGAGCGGGGAGTGGAAGAGAGGCAGAACCATTCAAACGGGTGGTTGATAGTTTCCAAAATATTTTTTTCCAAATCAGCTCCTGCAGGGAACTTGCAATTATTCTGTGCGTTAAGGTGACAAGGAGAGGATCCCTGGGCTGGTCACCCATGGGTGACTCACCAGTTGTTAGAAGCAATAAGAGGCACGAACCTGGCCAAGGGCAATGCCCAAATGAATTCTTCACCCACGTGCACAATTACAGGTTTAGGGAACAACAATAATGGGGAAACACATGTGTTAAACAAATGTCACAGAGTCCACAAGTGGTCTGTTAGCTCATCCCAGAATAGTGTCCAGGGTTCACAAGTCCTGGACAAAATGGCGTCCAAGAGGGGCTCTTCCTGCCACCGAAGACCTGGGACACCTAGGGCAAACACAAGGCCACACCCCCAAAATGGCGTCTTCCCGTCGCTGAGGACCTGGACGCGCGGCAGCCAGAGGCAGCAGGCTGCGATCCAAATTGCAACGACAGCAGGAGACGCTCACCAGAGCCACGGGGATGTGCCTGAGGCGACAACAGACAGTATCAGACAAGCCACACTGGAGCAGCAGCAGCTGAACGGCCAGACGCACAGCCCACATCCGCGCAGCTCCCTCCGCGAGGAGCCCAGCTTCCGGCCCTGGCCTTCCCTCTGGGCGTGACGGCAGCAAGGCTGGAGACAGTTTTAGTCACTCGGCCACCTGCAAAACTTCTCAGCTTACCTCCTCAGATGTTGACTGCTGGGAGCTTCTCCAGAGCCTTTGGAGGCCGGCGACAGCAGTCCGGAGACGGCCATTTGAGGGCTGGAATGGCTGACCGGGCTGCTGCTGTTTCTGCACTTTCCCCTATTCCTTATCCGAGTCCCCGCCTGCCTGCCCTGATTCTGCCTTGCCCTGGCATAGGCCAGCGGGCACTGCTCATCCTCGCCTGTGCCCACCCCGCCACCAGGGGGCACCACCGGCAATAGCCTCGGCTCCAGGCTAGCCCTTTGGTCCCCAGCATTATCCTGTGGCTGTCACAGTCTCCAGGGGTAAACCGCTTTCATTTCTAATACTGGTCCTCTGTGTCTGTTTTCTTTTTTTGGCTAATTTGGTTAATGACTTATTAATTTTATTGATCCTTTCAAGTAATTAGCTTTTGATTTTACAGATAGTCCCTCTTTTCTGGTTTCAATTTCCTTGCTTTCTGCTTTTTTCTTCTTGTTTTGGGTTATTTTGATCTCCCCCCCCCCTCCCAATTAGTAGTTCCTCAAGATAGAACTTGCATTGTGGGGGGATTCTCCAGAAGGTGGGGAAATTGCTCCACAGAGAGTTGGTGATGGGGGTGGGGTGGGGGTGGGGGGGTGCGGTCGGTGTCAGGCATCACCCCGGTAGAGAAGAAGGACCCCTCCTCTATCATGCAGCAACAGGGGCTGGATTAATCTGGGTTTCCTGGCAGCACAGCTGAGGCAAGGCTCGTGCATGTTCGGCTTCAAGTTTACTCGGAGGTAAGTTTATTCGGGAGGCGACCCTGAGGAAAATCAAACGAGGGAGTGGAAGGAACGAGAGAAGGAGAGCGAAAAAGAGCCAATGCGGCCATGTTACTGAGCTGGCTGCTGCAGTGGCCGACGGAGGCAAGCCTCCTGGAACTTCTGAGGAACATGGGGCACTGCCTCATTATCCCTGCTCCTGTCTTCCACTGCATGAGGCCGCCCCAGTGCCACTCACTGCACCCCGCATCTGGTCTGCGAGAGGCACAAAGCTTGCCCTTGGATATCCTCCCAGAGGAGAGAGGAGCTGTCTACTCAGCTGCAGCTAGAGCCCCTGGGAGCCCAGGCCACGTGGACTCTGCACTTGTGTCATTATTATGGGGGTGGGGGGTTGGGGGGTGGCGTCTTGGGGCAGTGAACAGGGAGGAAGGTAGGGGAGACGGTGAGGGGGTTCCCCTCTCTTGGCTTCTTTGGTTTGGGGGTAGGAGGAAGTAGGCGCTGGGTTGAGAGTGGGAGAAGGGGCAGAGGGCCTGAGGGGACAGACCTGTCTGTAGGAGTGGAGAGGTGCAAGTGGATGGATCCAAGAAGGTGGAGTTGAGGACAGGGTGAGGCTGGATGAGTCTGCTGACCTTGAACCTGGAGAACATTCACTCCCCACTGTTTACAGCAGGAGGAGCTTGGAGCAGGAGCAAGGGTTGGCTGGGGCTGGGGTTCTGCCAGGCAGCAAGCTCATCGACTCTCCCACCTGCTACAGGGGCGGGCTGTGAAGAGTGGGGGCTCTCACTCAGGGAGCCTGTCAGCAGATGGATGGGAAGGGGGGGCACTGAAGGCACTGAAGCAAGTCTGGGGCTGGAAGGGAATTTCTGGACCACGTGGCACACCCTGACTTTCCATGTTAGCAAACCTCACTGCCGCCGCCTTCAGAATATCGCAGGCCCTCTGGCGCCACGACCCCAGCTCGGGCTCCAGCCAGCTTCTCTCACCTGGATTATAGTAACAGCCCCTAGCAGATCTCCCACCCTGGTGGGCTGTCCTGAAGGGACCCCTGAGGGAGAATGAGGAAGCCCCACCAGCAGAGGACCGAGGGGGTGTGGTGCAGTCCCCGGCAGCGTGCCCAAGCACAGGGAGTGCCCAAGCTCCCTGTGGCTCTGCTGAGTCGTCCCACTTTAAGGCCAGGGGGTCCTGCCTTTGTTGCCCCCATTTGAGGGGGCCTGCCTCAGGGAGGTGGGTGCCTGGGAGACCTCCCAGGAGCCTTCTGCTGTCAGCTCTGGACAGCTGGGGAGGGCGCTGGAGGAGCTCACACTGCAGTTAGGAGGCCCCAAGGTGTGGGCCCCTCCCTCCCTCCCTCCCACCCTCCTGCCATCCCTCATTCACCCCGCAGGCCCCCCTGGCATCCTCACAGCCCTGGGGCCCTGGCACCAGCCAGGCATTTCCCCTTTGTGCCGGCTCTTCCCTCCATTTGATGCTCTTCTCCTGCTCAGCTGGTCACCTCTCGGGGAGCTCTCCTGGAAACCTGATGGCTCCCGTCATTATTCTGGCCCTTGACCTGGTTAGTTTGTCTTCTTAGCATTTGTCACGTGGCCAGTAGGACCCTCTGTGCTTCGTTCAAAGCGTCATCCCCACGCCCCCACATCCCCCGGGGAGCCGGGCTATGTCTGCTGCAGGCGCCTGCTCAGGGTCTGTGCAGAGTGAGTGCCCAGCATCAGCTGCTGAGTGAATGGACTTGAGAGCTGAGGTCCAGAGTGGGACATGACTTGGTACCCCAGGGGGGCCATGTGCCCCTTATGACCAGGAGACTTTGGGTTTGGTGCAGAGACCAGGAGCCACCACTCTGAGAGAGGCCCTCGGAGCTGCGGGTACAAGAGGGCTTCCTGGAGGAGGCGGCACCTGAGTTCTGACACTGACGGGAGCTAGCTGGATGGAGAATAAGGGTGAGTGAGGGGATGAGAGGCATCCCACAGTATGTGCCTAGATAGTGCAAAACAGCCTTTCTGGGAATTGAAAGAATGTCTGGTGGGAGGGCTGGAGGGAGGAAGAGGGCATGGCTACAGATGATTTCTAGATGGGCTGGCAGAGGCTGGGTCAGTTCCACCCTGTGCGCTAGACCACAGGGGCTTGGAATTTTTGAAATTGCTGCAGGGATCCCCTGAAGTGTTAAAGCAGAGGAGGGACATGATCGGGTTTGTACTTTAGAAGCTCTTGGTGGCTGTCCTCAGGAAAGGAAGGGATTTGGGAGCAGAGAGATAGGTGAGGAGCAATTACAGTCAGTTGGGCTGAGCTAGGGAATCTGAACCCAGGAGGCAGAGTGGGAGAGGTGCCTGGGAGGCTGTGCTGGGGGCAAGCAGGGCGTGTTCATGTTGGGGAGCAGCACCTGCTGGAACCAGGGTTCACAGAGGCCCAGGACAGTGGCGGCAGGAACAGGAATTCAGTCCAGGTAGAAGAGCAGGACAGGCGGCATAATTTTCAGAGCCCAATGGGGCCCCTCACTGAAAAATCACTAAGAATCTTCAGAAAGAGTGAGTGTCTTAATAGGATGGGGGGGGGGCTGTCCCCATGCATGTGACCTTCCAGGGACATGTGGCACTAGCGGACCCCACCTGGCTCTGTTGGTGATTTTCCATGAAAATCACACTCCTGGGAGGTGACACCTTTGCCCCCTTCCCCGCCTTCTTCCTGGTTGCTTTTCTTCTGCCCATCCCCTAAATGTCGGGGCTCCCCAGGGTTCATCCCACGACCCCCTTCTCCCAGTCACACCTCACATGGTTGGAAACCCTACTTCTGGGCCAGTGGTTCTGCCATCTTCTTTTGCTTGACCGGAGCCTGCACCTGCTATCGGATGCCTCCTCCTGGATGTCCTCCAGGTCCTCACACCAGCGGGCCAACTTAGAATCACCACCTTCCTCTTTGTTCCTAATCTCTTTCTTCCCTATCTTGCTCAGTGACACGCTTCATCTTATACTGCTGCCCAAACCGGATCTGGGGTCATTGTTAATCCCCCAATATGTCCCTAGTCCGTTCATGAGCCTCACAGAGTGCTCAGAATCACCCTTCAAATCTTTGCATAAGGCCACAGCCTGCACCTACCACCTGGCCCATGCCTTTGTCCATCTTTGGCCTAGACCACTCTTGAAGCCACACTGCCGGTCTCCTTATTTCAAGTCGTCAGGGTGCTGCGAGGGCTCAAGGGTGCAGGCTGGGTCTGCATGATGCCCACACCACGTGTCGGAATGGACCCACCAGGGGATCCGTTGTCTCACGAAGGTAGCAAACCCCAAGGTGAGGGAAGGAAATTGCAAAGTCACCAGTAGAGTCATTAGTTTGAGAATACACCCCACTTCCTGGGCTGGGACCAGTGGCCAGGTGTCCCCACCGTGGTGGCGCCTCCGGGAACATGGAGGTTGGACACTGCGACACTGTGGCGTGACGGCTCAACGTCTTGCTTCCAGTAGAAAGCAGACAAGGAGAGAGGAAAACTGTCTCCACCTTACTAAGCTTCCCAGATCACGGTCCACTTCTTCCACGTAATTCATATTCCCACACCCAGCTGCAAGGGAGTGTGGACAAGTCGCGCCTGGCTTGCCGGCACCGCAGTCCTGGTAGGCAGGCCAGACGGGGGTGAGAAAGGACACGCAGGCCCGGCCCCTTGCTCTGTGTCTACCTGCCGTCCCTTTTGCTCCAGAGGGACATTTAAATAATGTCCCTTCACTGTCTGATGTCTCCTGAGGCTCGCGTGGCCCCCAGGGGAAAGTCCACCTCTCTGTTCTCATGACGTGACCACCCACGGGCTGGCAGGAGCCTCCTTGGTTGCTTGTTGTGCAAAGTCAGAGCCCGAGGTCTCTTGTCTGCCTGACCAGCTGCAGCGTCCCTCAGTAAGACAGCCCACGTGCCCCTCCCAGGGCCTCAGTGACTTTGCCTCTCCCAAGGCACTTGAATGCACTCCAGGCAGGGCCTGCAGGACGGCAGGTAGGTCATGTGTCTTCCCTCCACCTCCTCTCTGGGTTCTCACACATGGAGAACATGCGTCTTCTGCTCTTGGTATCTCCAGAACCACACGCAGGCATCCATGATTATAATAGCACGCACTTACAGGTTTTGTACCGGCGCCACCTGCTAAGGGTGTCATAACTAACTCATTTGATCTTCCCGGCGATCCTCAAAGGCATGTGGCAGAGTCTGCTCCATCCCCTCGTCGTCCCCCTCTCCCTTCCTGGGGACACATCTGAACACAACTCCTGACCTTGTGCAGCTCAGTGTGTCTGTGTAACCTTTTTTCACGACTGGAAACTGCCCCTCTGCCAGTTGGATACTGGCCTCAGAGGTATCCAAGAAGCTGGGGACAGGAAGACCCAGGGGAGCAATAGGGGAGGAAGGCCCTGGGGTCACTGTGACACAGCAGTGCCCCCCTCTTGCGGGGCTGAATGAAGTGTGTGCAAGATAGCAGTTGCACACGCAGACGCTGGGATTATTCCTCACAGGGTTATCGCCATTTTAGCAGCGGGAAACTGAGGTATGGAGTTAGTTGGGAGGCTTGCCAAGGTCGGGGCCAGCAAATAGAGTGCCAGGGTGAACCCAGGTGCCTGCCTTTCTCCCCTCAACACCCTCAGTAGGTTCTGATGAAGGGGGAAGCACAGAGAGGGCAGTCAGGGCCTGGAGGTGGGTAGTGAGGGGCTGGAGCGGGGCTGGGAGTGGGCTGAGGTCAGGAACAGAAATGCAAGTTGGATCTGAGCTCTGGGGAACCCCCAGGAAAGAGTAAGGAGAAGAAATGGGGCTCAAGAGGAACATAACGGTGTACGCTTGATGGCTGCCCCAAGACATTGTGGTCTGGGGTACAGAAACTCAGGGGGCCAATACAGATCTGCCTCCAGCGACCCTGGCTGCAGAGGAAACAGGCCAGGAGTGTGAAGTGGCTTGCCAAAAACAGCAGTGTGGTGGGCCCTCCCTGGTGGCGCAGCGGGTTAAAGCGCAGCACTGAGAAGCTAAAGCCACTTCAGCGTGAGCTCTATCCCCGGCCCTGGAGCTGACCCACACGGCGCGGCAGACCTCTCCTGACCTGCCCGCTGCTCCCCTCAGCAGTGTACTTTGTCCATCTGCCTGTTCTGCTCCCCGCTCTGTCCCTGGTGAATCCTCTCACCCTCCGCATCTCTGGCCTGTACCCCAGTTCTGTATGCATACATAAACAAATCTTAAACTAAACAAAGCAAAACAGCAGTGTGGGTTTTTAAACTTCAGAAGACGGCTTGCGTGACACATCTCCAGACTCACATCTGGAGCCCAGAAACCCAGGGCACCCCCAACAGTCCCCGGTTCGCCCTGGCGTCGCTGCGCTACTATTTTAACTATCACACTGGAGGAGAAATACTACCGGCATGTTAAAGACTGCGTTAATTAATTAGCCAGGCACTTCATTGAGAGTCAATGGCGTAATTGTTGTTCGTGGTGGATAAATACTAATTGAATATTAAGAGCATATTTGTGCAGAAGGAGCTGCTTCGGGAGTGAGCCGTGCCCTTTGTCAGCCAGATGTTTGGACTCGTTATGGAGGCTGAGTCATTAGCTGGGAGCATCCTGGCATGCGGGCTCTGAGACAGAGGCAGCCCCCGAAAAGCCAGCTGGGGTGGGGGGCGGTGGGGGGTGCAGTGGTGGGGGGGTTGCTCCACAGCCAGCCCTGGAAACAGCAGTTGCATGAACTGGCCACAAATGTCTGTCTCTGGTGACACCCCCCACACCTCTGGCCTGTACCCCATGCCCTGTGAGCTAGGCACTGGAAAATACCTCCTTTCTTTTAAAATCCTTCAAACAGCTGGTTTCATCCTGGCCAGTGAGGCAGATGCTAGGGTGGGGTTGGGGCTCTATCAACTCCATTTTACAGGTAGGGAAACCGAGGCCCTGAGGAGACGTGACGCGAAGGGTCACAAAGTCACAGAAGCCCAGTCTCCCCGCTGCCAGGGATAGACTCTGCGGCCGGGGGTTCAGTTGTGGCCCCCAAGCCTCCGGCCGGTTGAGGGGAGATGGTCGTGTTCCCTTGCTTCCCCGGGACCCCTGTGCCTTAGGACTGACTGGCCCCCAGGAGTCCCCTCCCACCTCCCCCTCCTTCTGTTGCCTCAGCCCTGACGGGGCAGTGTGAGGCAGCGGAGTCAGGAAGACAGGCTCTGAGTCAGCTCTAGCTCTCATGTGCTGGAAAGTCTTGGGCGAGTCACTCAAACGCTCTGCGCCCGGTTGGATCAAGGTGATCATAAGCCTTGCCTCCTGAGCAGTGGATGGTCCAGCCGTGCCTGCCAACAACTCAGAAAGCTTCCCATCACCCCGCCAAAAGACAGCCATAGCTGCTGTGGCGCCAAAGAGCGGGCCGCCCTCCTGGCCAGAGGCTTGGCCAGAGGCTGCTGCGCTCCCGCACAGACGGCCCGCTCCCAGGGCGGCGGGGAGCTGCCGCCGTGGACAGGAGGCGCGTCCAGTCTTCTGACCCCGCTTCCTTGAGAAGTGGCCAGGACTGCTGCCGCCCACGTGCTGGTGGCCGCCTCCTCCAGAAGGGCTGATGAGAGGACGTTGACCCACGGGCCCGGAACATGACAGGAGACAGTGCCGAGGCGCTGGAGGGCTTGCAGGGCCCGCGACAGAGCAGGGCTCCTTGGCCGCCTGGCCCTGGAGTCCCTGCGCAGCTGGGGGAGGACCCCTCCCCGGCCCCAGCCCCAGACTCCTAGCCACGTGGTCCCCGGGCCGCTGGCTCAGGCTGTGGGAAGCTCAGTTTGGGCTTCCCCAGAGCCGGAGCCTGAGACAGGATTCACATCCTACCGCACTTTAGCTTAACTGGGGATGATCCCAGGACATGCAGGGAAGAGAGTGGGGAGCTTGAGACAAGGGTTTCTGGTGCTGAGCATGCCCCACCGTTAGCACCCAAGGGGCTTCAACGCCTGTGGTCGGGCTGCCCCGGCAGCTTGGGGGAGGCAGGTCGGACTCCACTCTGCGTAGGAGAGCTGGCCGCAAGTGGACACCAAGCGGAAGGGCTCTGGCGGCCCCTTCGCTCGGACCTCCGTCCCCTGCTTGGCCTGCATGCCCCGTGAGCCAGGCTGGCCAGAGGGCCTTTTCCAGGGAAGAGATGGAAGTGGCTGCCTGGGGGCCTCACGGGAGGCCGGCCTGCCACAAGTTGGGCGCTGTTGTGTTACGGCATCCCATGATCAGGTCCTGACGCGAGGGCCGGGCTCAGGAGCCAGGCTCCGAGAGGCTAAGGGCCTTTCCCGTCACAAAGCTACTAAGAGCAAGTTGTAAGACTCCAGAGCCCACGCCCTTAACCACGCCCTGTCTTCTCAGGCCACAGTTTTCTTTTTAAAGATTTATTTATTTATACATATAGGACTGGGGTACAGCCAGAGGTACGGGGCTTGGGGGTGAGGAGATGCACCTGAAACAGAGCGGGGAGCAGAACAGACAGACTGACTGAAACACACTGCTGAGGGGAGCAGCAGGGGAGACAGGAGAGGTCTGCTGGGCCCTGTGGGTCAGCTCCCTGGCGGGATGGAACTCGTGCTGCAGCGGCTGCAATGGCTTCATAATGCATTGCTTTAACCTGTTGTGCCGCCAGGGAGGGCCCGGGCCACACTTTTTAAAACACACCAGACACAAAGGGGTCACAGGGAGTAGCCTCTCCCCACTTGTCCCACAGCCCCCCAACTTCCTCTCTTGAGGACATTTGAACCCATCTCCCCAGGACGAGGGAGAGGCCGCTGCTCATTGCCCTGCTGGCCTCTCCTCCCACACTGATGCTCCAGTGGCTGGGCTGGGGCAGGGGGCTCTGGCCTTTGGTGGCTGCCCAGTGCCTTACTCCCATTGTGATGTCACCCCCAACACACACACACACACACACACACACACACACACACACACACACACACACACACACACCTGTCTCCCTGGCTGCAGGCGAGGCAACCCTGCTAACCTCAGCCCCATTTGCTGCAGGGACTTTCCAGGACTTTCCAGACCAGATCCAGCCCTCAGACAGGCCCCTACGGGCCCCACCAGCTGGCCCATGAGGGCCCCTGAGAGGGAGAGGGGTGGGCGTGGAACCCCCAGGACATCCTGTCTGATAGGGAAGCCTCAGCCCAGCCCCGGGAGCTCTGTGTCCTCTACCTTCTAGACAAGGTTGCAGGATTTGAAGGCGTCCCAGACGACAGAGTGAGGGGAAAGCCCTATGCTGCCCTCCCGGAGAGGGTGAAGCCAAGGCCCACAGGCCCCGCAGGGCTGTGCTGGGGGTGGCGAGGCCCGCGCAGCCAGACCCGGAGGCCTTCGGTCAGTCTTGCCGTTGCTGCCACTGGGTCTCACCGCACCGGGAGCCGGGCTCAGGATTAGCTACCCCCTGTCGCCGCCAGTTCCCTGCAGCGGCCTCCCAGAGCCAGTAAGGCACCTGTCTCTGACGTCAAGGAAGAGTCTCCTTGTGGGTGCACCAGAGGGGTCTTGGAGGTGGCCGCACGGCCTGAGGAGGGGCCGCCAAGACACCGCTTGGGAGGAGCCAGACTGCCCACAGTGCTGGCCCCGGCGGCATGGGGTTCGTCCCCCCCCCCGCACCCCCGCGAGGGGGTCCCCTTGCCTCAGACCCTGTCGCAGGCCCCCACCTCACGCCAGCAGAGCTCTCCCGGGTTGCTGATGACATCAGAAGTGCCCCAGGAAGCCATCCGCCCCCAGGGCGACAGACGGGACTATTTATATGGAGGAAACACAGCCCTGTCACCCTCCAGCTCCAAGTTGCCTTCTGCTTCCCCCGCTCGGCACCCCGGCTGCCGCTGCTGCCTATATTAGGAGCTCAGCAGATGGAAGGAGCCAGGACCCTCCCCCACGCCCTGGGCGCTCCGCGGGCCAGGGGGGGCCCCGAGCCATCGGGGCGGCTCACCCTTCCTGTGCTGCCTGCACCTGCCTTGGACCCTTGGACGTGGGGTGAATCTGGGAGCCGGGTCTGAGGACCCATAGCGGAGGGGTGCGAAGAGGGTGGGGTAACGGTTGGAAGACAGGGGGCAAGGGAAGGGTGGAGGGAGCAAAGCGTATTAGGGCCAAAGGGGTGGGGGGGGGAGGTAGGAGCTGAGAGGGACCGTGAGGCAGAAGAGGAGTCAGGGGTCTCCTGGAACCCCAACTTCTGGGCAGCCGTGTGTACATTAAGAAAAGGCGCCCTCTGCAGGTGGATAAGCTGGGAAGGGACAAGCCAAGTGCCTCCGCGCAGAAAAAGACACTTAGCTTCCCAGAGGACTTGGCCCCAGGCCAGGCCTCCCAGCGTGGGGAGCAGGGTGTGAGCCCCCCTGCAGCCCTCTCATGACCTGCACGGCTGTGCTTGGAGGCCTTGCAGCCCGAGTCACTGGCTAGAGGAGGGGCCGAGGGAGGTAAGTCTCCTTTGAGACCCATTCTGGGAGCTGGGCTGTTCTAGGTGGACCCCAGCGCTCTGTCCCCTGGAAGCCAGGCTGCCTACCCAAGAGGCAGCTGTCTCACCACACTGGCAAGCGAACAGTTCTAATCATGTCCCAGTGGAGGCCCCCAGACCCGAGGGGGAGCTGGGGCTCATTAGGAAACCACACAGCGTGTTGTCCCAGCCAGGCAGAGAGCCAGCAGGTGACCGGGGTGTGCTCCAGCCTGGTCTCCTGGGGGTGTGAATCCAGACCCCTGGCCCCACTTTTGGCATCAGAGTCTGTTTCCCTCTCTCAAATATGCTGGAGGCAAACTGAGCAACTGGCTCCAAGCCCACCTGGGGCCCATCCCCTGTCCCCCTCACACCATCCGGGGTGCTAGGGGGTCCTGCAGCTTTGATTCCCGATTGTGTTCTGAGGCTCTGGCACTGGGAAGGTGGCAGAGACAGAAGTGCAATTTGCATTTTAATAAAGAAAGTTGTATTTCAGTCATTTGCATGTAAATAAGGCGCTGCTCCCCCCCTCCCTCCCTCCCTTGCTGGTGGTGGCACCTTTGGGAGAATAAGACTCACTAGCCCCCGGCACCCCCCATCCCCTGCACATCCTCCTCACCCGGCCAGCTTCAGTGGGAGCAGATGATGGGAAAGTGCGGATGGACCTCCTAGTACTAGTGCTCTCTGCAGCACGCTTCAGACACGCACACACGGGCTCACACACATGGGCGCGCACACGGGCTTACACACATGGCACACTGTCGCACACACATGTATGAGCACTCACATGCAATGCATGCCCAGGCGCACATGCAAACACGCGAGCAGGCTCACACACAAAGACAGGTGCTTATGCACCTCACACCCACCACGCATGGGCACACACATGTACACTCGTGTACACACGTGTGTGCACACCCTAACCGCCAGCAGTGACCAAGAAGCCCTCCTGCCTTATGCTTTCCCAGCTACCAGCCCAGGCAAGACACCTCAGAAACTTAAACTTGTAAGGCAGCTCCTACAGACCCACAGACCCCGCTGATTGTCTGTCCTCTGTCGGGACCCAGCAGGGGAACTGAGGTGGGGGAGGGGGAGCCCCTGTAGCAGGTGTCCTGAGGGTCTTCCTCACCCCTGCTTTGCCCAGCAGCTTTGGCTCGAGGGCGCTGGAGTCCCAGCAGCGTCCTTCTTCCCTCCTGACATCTTTTTATGCCAAACCTTTGGCTTAAAACTGCTTCCCAAGTGGCTGCCAGCTGGCTTTTCCTGGCTAGTGCTCTGCTCCTGAGTCATCCACGGGCCCTGACTCCCTCCCAGCGTCCCAGACGCTGCAAACTTGGAGTTTCTTCAAGACAGAGCTCTCTTTCCTCTTCACGCCCTCCTCTTCGTTCCCACCTCCCTTCTCTGGGCAGCCTTTGGGGAACACACTTTCTCCTCTCAAGACCAGGCCGGGCTTCTGGTGCTGGCTCCGTTTCCTTATCTCTACGTGGGACAGACCCAGCTATTCCTGCGCTTGTGAGAATGAACAAGGCCCAGAGCCAAGTGCCTGGCAGGTGGTTGGGGCCTACTATATGAAGGCTGGTCTTCCTGCGGACCCCTGAATATCCACAGGGGTCTAGAGATAGGGACCCATATAGCCTCAGTCA
This sequence comes from Condylura cristata, assembly GCF_000260355.1. Lineage (NCBI taxonomy): Eukaryota > Metazoa > Chordata > Mammalia > Eulipotyphla > Talpidae > Condylura > Condylura cristata. Next base: position 1,885,527 of record NW_004567102.1, on the reverse strand, counting down.
CCGCGAGCCCCCGTGGGCGCACCACGTCACGGTACTCAGTCGCACAGGAAGCAAACAGCCTCGCACAGGGAGGGGAGAGCTGGACGCTGTCGCATCGCTCTCAGAACCTTGACTCCCTCATCTACACAATGGGCACACTGACGTCTGTCTCACTCCTCCTGCTGGTAAAGATATGAGGCAGAGCCAGATGCAGGCTGTGGTACTAGGCTTTTCTCTCACCAGGGCGGGACACTGAGGCAGAGCCAGGCAAGGGCCATCGGTCATCCCTACATTCAGTTGCAGGCACCTGTCCCCCACAGCCTGCCCAGATGCCACCTCTGCCTCACAGAGAACCACTGCAGCCGGTGGTCCCATCCTATTTACAGATGAGCAGACTCCAAAGTTGGGGTCTTCTACCTCTGCGGGTTCCAGGCGGGCCACAGAGAAGGCGGGAACTTGAGTAGAGAGGAAAGGAAGTGCTGGACAAGTCATGTGACCAGAGAGGAGGCCCAGCAGGGACAAGGCCCCTGGCAGGGGCATGAGGCAGGGCACGCTGGCCTGTTAGGGAGCCAGGGGGAGCTGAGAGTGTCCGCAGGGGAAGGAGAGTGCTGCCTTTGCCTTTCTGGCTGAGGGGTCAGATCCACAGGTAGCAACCTGGACCTGGGAAGCCACGACATTGGCCAAAACAGGCTATAATTTACTGAGCATTCACTGTGCACTGGGCCAGGTCCTAAGTCCACTGTGGTTGAGCCTTGAGCAAGTGGGGGGCTAGGGGTGCTGACCCCCATGCAGTTGAAAACCTGAGTATAAAATTTTACTAGCCCCCCAAACATAACTACAGTCATCCCTTGGTATCCTTGGGGGACCAGTTTCAGACCCCCTCTGACACCCAGATCTGAGGCTGTTTAAATTACTTACTGTTGGGTTCCTCATCTGCAGATTCAACCCACCAACATCCGTGGTTGGTTGGGTCTATGAACCCTGGAGAGAAGAAAAATCACACATGAATGAGGAGACCTACGTAGTCGGAACCCATGTTCAGGACTCAACTGTATTTTACCTTCACAACAACCACAGGAAGCAGCTATGAGTGTCTTCGTCTCACAGAGGGGAGGTTATAGAGTCCCCCTTGCCCCCAGGCTCCTGGCCAGGCCAGGGCTGGCCCAGGGCAGTTGGAGTCTCCCTGCAACTATACTCACTTTTGTTCCGCCTCCTTCCCCCTCCCTTGGCCTGCACCCCCCTTCCTGCTTTGCACCCACAGTTTTCGAGCTCCTGCTTGGTGTCTCTCTGTACCAGGTTTGTATCCCCAAACGGGGGCTCCTCGCTGTTGCTAGGCTGCGGACCCCATTAGCACCTGGACAAGCCTGTAGACCCCTTCTTGGAATAACATTAGTAAATCCACACAATAAAATTCATCAGATTCAAAGGAAGCCAATTATATTCAAATTCAGTTATCAAAATATTAAGAAAAAATTGCGATGGAGTAATATATGTGCTTCTTTATTAACACACTAAATAATAAGTTCGAGCAGTGGGTCTAATGAAACCACCATCATTTTGAAGTAGGGTTGAGCAGAAATGATATTTCAAGATTCCTGCTGCAATTATAATATGATTTGAAATTATCTGCACTTTCCGTGGGTGACATAGCCGCAGGTTCTGTGGTAACGACGGTGGCTTGTTGCTGACACGCACAATGAAGGGAAGTGCTAAATTTCCACCCAAGTTGAATGAAAACGAAGATGGGCTTTTTTTGCCATCCACAGTCACGGGCCCCCTCCTGGATTTCTACCGGGGGTCCTGCGGGGCTCCTTAGACCCCAGTGTTTCCTAAAGGCAGGAGACAAACAGGAAAAAAAAGGGATAAACAGGCCCTCCCTGGTGGCGCAGCGGGTTCAGCATGAGTTTGATTCCTGCCTGCCCAGGAGGTGACCACATGGCACGACAGACCTCTCCTGACCCGCCCGCTGCTCCCCTCAGCAGCGTACTTCATCAGTTGGCCTGTTCTGCTCCCCAGTCTGTCTCTGGTGAAGCTTCTCGCCGCCCCTGAGCCTCTGGCCTGTACCCCAGTTCTGTATGCACAAATAAATAAATCTTAAAAAAAAAGAGATAAACTGGGGCGGGGCGGGGGACCGGTGATTGAAGACACATTAAAGACAAATGAGGCAGAGAAGGAGTCTGGTCACCCAGGAATTTGCAGGAAGTGAGGGAAGGTGCCCTTGGGGAAGGGTGACCCCCAGGGGATGGAGTGGCTTGCCAGAGTGGGGTGGGGGTGTGGGGGTGGGTGGTGGAACTGGAGGCCAGGAGGCCACAGCATTGCGCTATCTCCATCAGCACTCATTCTAGGACCTGGACCAGGGCCACCTAGGGCCCTGGCCTGATGGGTGTATCAGCTGCATGTGGATGGGGGGCTGGGAGGGAGGGGTCCTGTGTGGAGGAGCCTCCGCCCCCTCCAGGCTCCATCCAGGGTAGCGGCAGTGGGGGTGGGGAAGTGATCTGATTTGGGGCACATTTTCAAGGCAGACCCCCAGCAGGACTTTGGAGGTTTGAGTGGAGGGTTGACAAGAGGAGAGCCACTCTCGTCCTACTCCTGGACCCCCTAGCAGGCTGGTGGGAGAACCCTGGCTAGCCCCGGATGTCAGTGGATGGGGGAGCTCTGGCTCTGCAACCAGCCTCTGCCCAACAAGGTGCCTTCTGGAAGCTGAGGCAGGAAGCAAGGGCGACAGGGGAGTCCCCATCGGGGGCTAGACTGCGTGCCCTCCCTCGGTTTTCCACAGCTAATGCTCTTTCCCATCAATCAATACTGTCCTTTACACAAGACCTCTGAGGATGCTTTCCCGTTGCTTCTACACAGGGCCGGCTTTGCTAACTTTGCTCCGTCAACACCCGGGGATTCCCTCAGGAGGTGACTGGCCCGCCCTGTTGACACCAGTGCCCTGTGTGTATTTTTACTTCCCAAGCAGCCTAGGAATGTCATTCAGAACCCTCAGCACGTGTCCCTCTCCTTCAGAGTCACCTCCAGACAAGGAGGGTCACCAGGCTGGGAGGTTTATCTCAAGCGGAAAAGCAAGCCGCCCCTTAGTGGACGCTTGGGCAGTGTTTGTTGATTGAATGAATGAAGTGAAATAGTTGTCAACTTAATCTGAATCTGTCCTCTCCTATTTACCTGTAATTTCTGGTGATTAGACATGCCTGTGGTCCCATGTGACAGCAGGAAGCTGGCCTTGGCCATTTTGGATTGTCTCAATCCAGCCCCATACCACCTGGACAGTGGGAGAGCCGGCCGGTCTGTCACCGTGGCTGACACCCACTGGTCTGTCGTTCAGTGCGTCTTCACAGGTCGTGCTTGTGGTCATTCGGTCCACTGGTGAAGCAGGGTGTGGCACCTCAATCCCACCCTTCCTACCAGAAAGACCATACGGTGGGACTTGAGACTCTGTCCCCCAGGAGTGACCATCTCCCAGGAAAGGTCCCTTTGGGATCCTCAGGGAGTCCCAGTGATTTCCTAAGGTCTACGCTGGACTTGGCAGCTGGCCTGCCGCTGGGCTCGACTGCTCTGTGAGCAGACGAGAAGCAATCAAAGTAAGAATATTTTGTGATGTGGAAATTAAATGAATAAAACTTCTCTGGCCCTAAATAAAGTTTTATTGGCACAAGGGCCGCGGTTGTTCATAGCCTCCTCTCCGGATTTGGCACCACATGGGCCGTTGGGTGGTTGTGACACAGACTGTCTGTAGCCTCAAAGCTTAAACACTTTCTGTCTGGTTCTCTACAGGACAGGTCTGTGGCCTCTGGCGCTGCACTGGTGTGACCTGTGGAGTCTGGGCCTGGGGCACCTAGACTTACTCCCTGAGCGTGATTAAGTCACATAAACACTGTCCTTCACCTCCTGAGGTGTGTCTTCCCACCTGAAATTCACACTTGTTGCTCAGATTGGCTTGAGGACTTCACAGGATGCTCTTGGGTGGCATCAGGCACTAGTGGTTACAGAATGGCACCTTTTGGAAATTCCTACTGTGAACCCTGAAAGTTGCCCTTTAGAAGCAAGGCCACTTCCAGGCAGCTGTGGAAGATTTCACTCTGGAGAAAGCAAGACTCTAAGCTTGAGCCTGAGCTTAACCCTAAGCTTAGTGGCAGGGCCGGTCTGGCAAGAGCAGACGATACAAACGTCTCCCAAGAGGTGCAGAGGCCAGGCCAGGCACCTGGGCCGTGGAGAGGCTGGGCCCTGGCCTGCCTAAGGGGCCTGGCAGGGGGAGAGGGGCATGGCCACGTGGTCCAGGGAGCATAATACAGGTGGCCTCGGGGGCTTGGGTAAGCCCACAGGCTTCCCGTAACCAGTCTATTGGCGTTATGGGGTAGACTCGTACCTCCTCCCAGTTTGAGGCTGGGCAGACCTCCCAACACTCTCCCCTGTCATCTCTGTATCATCCCCAGGCACCTGTTACCCTGAACCACTGGTCCCCAGGGCAGGGCCATCTTGGTGTGGCCGGGCCCAGGGGCCCTGGTGCTGGTAAGCTTGCCCAGGCTGGGCATTGAATCCCTCCCTCTAGCCTTCCACGGTGGCTTTATTAATTGTTTATATTGGAGCCTGTTAATTGGCAATAACCAGCATGCTGAAGTGTCTTTTAATCACCCCCTCTCAGGGCCTCGAGGCTGTGAAGGATTGGTGGATTCAATAAAGTGAGAAGGAATTAGCACCCCCATCCTCTTCATTATCACAGTTAGATAAACTGCCAACACCTGTCACGCAAATGGAGCGGGGGAAACCTCGCTCCTCCTCGTGGCCCTGCCAGGAACCTGAGTGTGTGATACAGGCCAGACCACACTGGGTGCTACACGCACGCACACACACACACACAAATGTGCACACCCAAGGTCTGACCCCCAGTGCTGTGCTGGAATGCACCCATTTATTCACCGGGCATTTCTTGAGCAACTACCATCTGCCAGGGGCTGCGCTCCCAGGGACAGGGCAATAATCCATCCCTGTCATCAGGAATGGCACTCCAGCGGCCTGTCACCAAACAGCGACAAGAGGGCAGTGGCAGGGGCCTCTGTGGAGGCCAGAGGGCAAGGGCTCTCGGGATGCAGGTGGCGAGTGGGAGAAGGCCCTAGAGTCCACACAGTCTGCATCCTCCTGAGAATCCCACACCTCAGGTGCCTGGATGTGCTCGCTTCACCTGCTAAGCCCAGAGCGCCCCATCCCTGGTCTCATGTGAAGCCTCAACACCTAAGGCCGCCGCTGCTGTGCTACTATGTCTCTATCACTGGGTTTGGAGACAGGGCAGCAGGGAGAGCTTTGCAAGCAGGAAAGCGGAGGGGTGGGGTGGCGGGGAGGGAGTGGGGGTGCGGGGGGCTGCCTGGGGCAGGAGAGGCTGCCCTGGCAAGTTCTGGCCTGCTAGGGGCTTGTGGGAGGACCACACCCTTGTCCGGAGCAGCATCAGTGGTTCCCCTTTGGCATGCCTCTCCTCCATTCAAGCCCCTGCTCTATCTGACAGGTCTGCCTCTCCCAGGGCCCAGCACCCCCACCCTCCTCCTGTAACACCACCCATGCCCCAGGCTCACTCTACCCACTGTGGCCCAGGAGAGGAACCCATTGCATCCTCTGTCCTCTGCAGGGACTTATATATACCCTCTCCTGCTAACGAACCAGCAGGCACAAGTGCTTTGCACCCCGGCATCTGGCCCAATGCTGAATATTTCTAGTGCTTAACTAACACTGACCCCTGAAAAGAAAGGCAGACGGTGCACCCCTCACCAGCAGCTGCCCTCCTGCAGGCCAGGGGTGTGGAGAGAGGCAGCCACACCTGGGAGGCTGTTTCTCTGACTGGTCGGACCCAGGCCCTACAGTTCTCTAGTTCAGGAAGACCATGCCTCACCCACCCTGCCCTGGGCCAGAGGCTCCACAGCAGGCGACTAAGCGCTCTCTCTCTATACGGTCATGTTCAGACAAGCTGGAAGGGTTAAACAGGGACAAACTCCATTCTTAGGTGCCTCCTGGGGACTCAGCCAGGAGTAATGGAGATGATAACCCCTAGGGGAAGATCTGCTTCTCTTGTCTCAATAGCTGGTCACCCCCTTTCCCACTGGGCTATCTGAGGTACAAAGACATTTTCCTTGCAGCAGGAGTATTCATATAAATTCTGGTCAATGGGACGATGTGGAAGCTTTCAGAAAGTTTGCTTAGACAGTTGGCATAGATTCTTTGCCCCTCTTATTCATCCCGGCTTCCTTTTCTGTAGATGGAATTAGGGTGAGATGGCTGGACCTGTGGCAGCCATTTTATACCATGAGGTGACTCTGGACTAGAGACCTTGTTTAGCTGTGCAATAAGGCAAGGAATCCTGTTCCCTGAAGACTATGTAGAACAGAGTGGCTATGTCATCCCTAGATTACTTTACTATGGACTCTTACACGATACAGAAATTTTACACATATATGTATCTTAATTTATTGATACTTCATCTTAATACTCTAGTCCAACTTTATCCTGTTGAATTCACGCTTGAATCGTGGAGCCAACATGAAGGCCCTGGGCAGTGGGGTACCGGGGTACACTGGAACTCCCAGGCCTGAAGCCATCTCCTAAGTACACAGTCCCCCCACCTCCCAATCCCTGACTGCTGCTTACCACCCCCTCGCACCAAAGCAGGAGTGGAACTCACAGAGCACCTGGTTCCACCTGACTCCCTGGAAAACCAGGTTCTGTACCCCTATTCTGTGCAGATCTTGGGGACATGGAGCTAATAAGACTTAGTCTCCACAAGTTTTCAGTGCAATGGGGAATGATGGTGGACAGGATGTACACAGATAGGTGTGTTCAGGGTAAAAAAGGAATGTCAAAGTTAAATCTTAATGGATGAGCAAAATTTTGCTAGACAGGACATTCTAGATTGAGGGAAGAATAAAAATGGGCTTCTACATTCAAGAAACAGTAAGAAATTTCCACGGTTGGAATGTGGGCGGGAGGCGAGTACAGAAGATGGGGAACAGGGCTATCAGCTGGGCCAGGTCCCTCAGGTCTTGCATGCTCACAGAAGATTCTGGGCTTCATTTCATAAGTAATGGTGAACTACTGGGGGAATTCTCCTAAAGGGAACTGCAAGGTCAGATTTATGAGCCTAGTTTGACAGATGAGGAAATTGGAGTCTAAACAGAGAAAGTGACTGGCTCGGGGCCCCATCATTCATTTATCAGAGAGTCCCAGTGCACACAAGCCCTGGATGTGCAAAGCTCCCCAGCAGCCAGCTGGATGGACGCGGCTACTCTCACAGGGAGAGAAGGTATGGGAGCAATCCAGCTCCTCCACCTCCCTCTGCCCGTCCTCCCAGATGTCTCTCCTGGCCCAGATCCACCGTGCAGTAATGCTCCCATCTCGCTCCTCACGGGAGTGAGGAGCTGGGGCTGCAGGGGGAGACCACAGCCTTCCCAGCAACAGTGCCATTGAGGGCAGGGATGGGCCTGTCCCAGCTCCAAAACCCAGGGGTCAGTATTGGCTCCCACTCTGCGTAGGCACCTCGGTAACAAGGACAAGCTGTGGAACCATCCCATCATCTCTGTGGAACCATCCCATCAGCTCCCGCTTGGTGCCTGAATCTGGCGGGAGGAGGATAAATAAAACCCATGTCCCAGGAGCTCACAGCCTGGAGGAGATGGATCAGTGGATAATCACGAGACATCCTCTATGTTGTCTTGGTACAAGTACAGTCATATCATCTTTAAAACACTTACTTTGTTACCTGCCCCCGTCTGCTGTGCAATCTTAACTTTTTAGAGAGGACCCCTCCCCAGGGAGAGCCCAAAGGGGTGTCCTGTGTGAGTTGCAGGCAGCACCTTCTTGTGACCTCTAGAAGGACACGGTGGCACCACTGGGCCATAGACGTATCATGTGTCCATGGGGAATGGGCCCCAACTGACTTACCCCACTCCCTGACCCCGTGTGTCTCAGGAGCCGGAGGGCTCAGCTCCTTTACCATCTGGAGCTCCCCTTCCTCCTCTGTGAAGTCCAAGTTCCCACTTCTGCTGCTATTCCCATCACTGTCACTGCTCTCTCTCCCCTTAAAGGAAACCAAACAGCCCAGTAGGATGGACAGGAAGCATTTGGGCAGGGGGAGGCAGCTATAGGTGGGCAACTACCCATCCTCTCTGCATCGAGGCCCTACATCCTTTCTTCTCTTGTGACCTGGCTGCTGTCAAGGCTGAGTTTATCTTCAGTCCCCCCTCACCCCCTTCCCACAACGCCCTCCTGAAGGCCCTAGTCCGACTTTCTTTCTTTTAAGGTTTATTTATTATTTATGCATATAGAACGGGGGGGGGGTACAGGCCAGAGGTGCAGAGACAGAGTGGGGAGCAGAACAAGCAGATGGACAAAGTACACTGCTAAGGGGAGCAGCGGGCGGGTCAGGAGAGGTCTGCTGTACCATGTGGGTCACCTCTGGGGTGGGGATCAAACTCGCACTGAAGAGGCTGCTGCTAGCTTCACAGTGCTGTACTTTAACCCGTTGCACCACCAGGGAGGGCCCGCCAGTCCTACTGTCTTTACTCTTCCTGCTAAGTGCAGGGAGGAGGCCTGCAAGGGAAGTCTACCTCTGGTTCCCCTATCACCTCTGCTAGCTTAACTTTTTTCCTTTCCTCAACAAATGTGTTTAGTCATGAGGACAGAGCAGAAACAAAGATCTTGGCTTCACCTCAGGTCATAGACTCCCTGTTTTTATTTGAGGATCTCCTCCTCTTCTTAGTCCATATGTACTAAGTGGAGCTGACCCTACTTTGGCTTAGGTGGGCACAGGACCCCTGCCTCACCAAACCCATTAACACCAGTGCTGTGAAGAGGTGCCCCTCCTGGGGAGCTTTCCAGGGAGTAGAAGGAAAGCCTGGATGGCGGGGGCCATGCCTGGGAGTGAGGCCCACTCAAAGAAGTCCAGTAGACCTGATGAAAGTCTAGATCCAGCTGTTATCTGAAGTTTCAGACTTTTTTCTTTTTTAAATTAGTAACGTGGAATTTTATTTATTTTTAAATTTTACATATGTGTATTTTACATCTTTCTTCATTTTGTACATTTTTTTTTTTACCTCAGTTGTAATCTCCGTGGACTTCTGATACAACCACTATGAAAGCTGTTTGGAGGTTTCTCAAACTGCTAAAAATGGAGCTTCTATACCACCCAGCAATCCCACTCCTAGGTATCTACCCAAAGGACACAAAAGGACACCTACACCCCCCCATGTTTATTGCTGCACTGTTCACAAGAGGGAAGAGATGGAATCGACCCAAATGCCCCAAAATTGAAGCTTCAAACTCTTAATTGACTTGAACCAATAAATCCACTCTCCCTTTTTATTCTGTTTAAGCTCGCTTGAATACAAGAGTTCAGGAGATCAGTCATCCATGCCTATTTGAACTTAAATAAAAAGAACTCTTGAGATACAGACATACATATTTAAACCTCAAAGGAATAAGCTAATGGAAAGAATACATTAGGATATTCCCACTTGGCCTGCCCTCTCTAGGGAGGTAGGCAGTGGCTCCTTTCCCCAACCTCTGGCTCACCCATGACTCACAGACCCACTCTTCCTCCACCAGACCCACCTCAGGACTCTGGAGCCACACTTGGCTTCCCCGAGGACAGGCTGACCGCAGGGCCCAGACACTCCCACAGCTTTCAAACAACACATCTGCTCCCACCCACTTTCATCATCCTTGACCCATGCTCCAGCCCTGACCTTTCAGCCACATCCTGCCCCTGCGGCGGCACTCCGTTTTCCTGCTTTCCTCCCGCTGCCGCCATCTTGCCACCCCCGTGTCACCACCACCCTCACCTTGTCTTCTCAGCCCAGGCCTGCCCTCTTCCGCCCTTTCAGGGACCAGTTGCTAGGAGCTCATGCCAGACCCAGGCTTTATTTTTTGAAACAGACTTCCTCGGTAGTCTCTAATCTTCTGTCCTCTAGTGGGCCTTCTCTTACGCCCCAGAAGGGGAAAATAGGAACTCTAGGAAGAGGGTCTGAGACACCAGAGGCTGTGGGAATCCAACGCCATCTTGGACACCCAGAGAGATGGTGGGTGGAACCGCCCAGAGAGATGCTGACCCACCCGCCACTGTAGGCTAGATACAGCTAACCTTATTGGGTCCATACAGCTCTCTACGCAGCTGAGGGCTGGATGGCTGACATCCCCATGACATCTGGGGGAAATGCGAGGTCCCCAGGAGCCCACCAGTGTGATAGCATCTGCCTTCCTAAGAGGCCGTATCAGCAAAGGTGAGTTCTTGTCACAAGCAGAGGTGCAGGGAGGAGGTACGGCGCAGTATGACTGGAGTGAACACGCCTACTCCTCCTTCAGTGACTGGAATTAATTTCTGAAAAGCCGGCCCTGGGATGAAAAGCCATAAAATGAAAAAATGTTTTCATTAATTTTAATGAAAAAATGATGGTGCATGCTCTCCCATGCCAAGACACCCGATCTCTCACAGATAGGAAAACACAGCAATTGGACAAGGAAAACAAGTTTATGTCCGTAATAAACAACGACCTGAAATTAAATACCATGGTTTGTGACTCAAATGTAATGTGATGGAGGTTTCCTTTTTTTCACACAGGAGGGTGACATCAATGAGGAGAGTGGGGGCGCGGCTGTTTCCCAGGACAGACATTCAGGCAGCGCCTTTGGGGCTCACGGTTATCTTGCACTGAAAAATAGAGTTATAGCAGAGAAAAATCACTTCAGGGCAAAGTAAAGGCTTACCAGAGAGCCTTTCAAACAGATGGAAAATTGCTTCACAGGCAGCACCCCGAGGAGCCGTGGAAGACGCCCCCTCTTCCTGCATCACTCAGCGCATGATAACAAAGCAGACAGTTGGGTCCATGCAAACATGGCCTGCGACTCAGCTGTCCTCCCAAAGACCAGCTCTGCCTAGACACGGCAGCGGGGAGCAAGCAGATGGAGAGCCTTCCTTTGTCTGAAGCCCTAAAGCAGAAATCACAGAAATATTTTAAAGTGTATTTAAGTAGTGGGTCCAGGGGGGAATGTTTTTATAACAATAAGAGCGCAAAAGCCGGTAGGGCCCCCAGTCTCCAAGTGCAGAGCCTGGGGCAAGGGTCTGTATTTTCCCAGGACCTGCTCAGCTTCCCGTCCTTGTTAGTGGGGCTCTCCCCTCTCCCAGGTTCCCACTGGAGAAAACAAGTTGGGAAGAAAAGCCAACCCATGAGATGACGAAGGATCCTTGTCCCGGAGTCCAGGAGAAACAGAGCTAGAGCTGAAACACTTAGGTTTCCCACTGGTCTGTGAGCAGTAACCTCTTCCCCTCAGCAGAGCCCCTAGAGGAGGGAAGACCCAGTGAACATGGTGGAGGAGGAGCATTTACGAGATTCAAGCCTCAATAGGGACTACCACTCTATAGTCACCTGGGGAGGGCCCAAGCTGGCTCCCCTCCTCTCCCCTATCCCTTGTGTGTGTGTGTGTTGGGGGGCTCTGGTATCCAATTCTCTGATTTTTAAAAAGAGATTTATTTATTTATGCATACAGAGCTGGGGTACAGGCCAGAGGTGCAGGGGCGTGAGAGGATTCACCAGAGACATAGTGGGGAGCAGAACAGGCAGAGGGACGAAGGACGCTGCTGAGGGGAGCAGTGGGTGGGGCCAGGAGAGGTCTGCCGCGCCCTGTGGGTCAGCTCCGAACTCATGCTGAAGTGATTTTGGCTTCTTAGTGCGAGTACTTTAAGTTGCTGCGCCACCAGGGAGGGCCCCAATTCCCAGATTTTATGGCAGCAAAACCCCTGTTTACTTTGGAGAACTGCCCCTCCCCCACGCTCGGTCATGCTGCTTGGAGAGGATTGGCTCCCCTCCGCCCCAGGGGCGGGGCCTGTTATGCACAGCCAATCAGTGAGCCACACCCAGAAATTCAAGGCCACGTGATGCACAGGTTGTTGGAGGATTCTGGGAACGGGGTCCTTCTGCTTCCTCCAGAGTATCCGCTAGAGCCGTGCGCGCTGTCACACCATCCTGCGAGGATGACAGGGCACTGTTAGGTTAAATTTGACATCATAGAAGGGTGCTGGATCTAGCCTCGCCTGAAATGTTAACTTTGAAGTTGTAAAGGTTATGGCTTTTTCAGCCAGTGCTCTCTGTTCTTTGCAGTGTACGTGTTCCTCGCTGAGGCTCCTGGTCTCTGCTCTAAAGAGCCACATGGGACAGAAAGGTGAGAGCCGCCACCGGGGACAGGTCAGCGGGCCTCAGCACAGCCAGGGCCCTGTAGAGGCTCCGCCTACTTGGGCCTGTCTCAAAGCTGGGAGCTTGCAGGTGGCTTAGCAAAGGTATCAGAAGAGTTGATCTTTCGGCTGTTTCCGAAATCCAAAGAAGGCCACAGAGCATTGTGCCTCCCTTCCAGGGGTACGGGGTTCAAGTGGCAGCAATCCTCTTTCAGTTTTAAGAGAGGACACTGTTCTCCCTTCACCCCATGGTTTCTCCTTCTGAGGTTCCAACTAACACTGTGAACTGTATGGTGAAAATGTTATGTACAATCAACTATTTTGAGAGAGACCACATTCACATAACTTTTATTTCAGCATGTTGTTATGGCTGTGCTGTTTTATTGTTAATTATTGCTGTTAATCTCTTACTGATTGCCTAGTTTGTAAGTTGCACTTTACCTCAGGCATGCGGGTATTGGAAAAGACAGGGGTACAGGACTTGGAACGACCCTCAGTGTCAGGCAGCCGCTGGGGTTCTTGGGCTGCATCACTCAGACCACAGACTGTGGGCTCCTCCCTGAGGTGCCAAGTCCGAATCTTTCCCATGTACATCTTGTGGAGACATCAGGGGTGCATGACTCCCTTCTTGCAAGCCCCCTGGCAATTTTCTGCTGTTGACTCAGAGCACAGGCCCCTGTCTGTGATTGAGGGATGGGGTGGCCCAGGATCTGGGAGGAGGTAGATAGCCAGCACCCCCGAGATGGGGCAGTAATATTCCACTAATGTCCTGGTCAGGTGCCCGCAAACTGCTTCTGGTGTTTTCTATTCTCAGATAGAGTACATCCCACATTCCAGATCAGCAACTGAATACTAAGCACTGCGCTTGAATTCATTTGCCTCTACCAAGGAGACCACATCTGGATTAGCAGCTGCAAGTGGAGTCATCTCCGACTGAGTTTACAGAGTGTCAGTGTTTGCTAAGTTCTAGCTGTCTTTCATGGTAGCTGAATGTGGGGCAGAATGGGGCGCATCCGCATCATCACGACTCTGTCTTCCCTGTGTTTGATGACAGTGATTTGTCCCCCGGGTGGATGATCACTATCTTTGTAGGTAGCGGGGGCATCTGTGACTTCCTCCTGGCCCTTCCTTTTGTAATGGGCCCTATTCTTCTGGTTATGAAGATGAGGTGGGTTTTCTGTCAAGGAAATCAAGGAAAGCCCTTGGTTTCCTCTCAGGAACTTGGAAGTGAGACCCGGCTGGGGTTGAGGTCCCCCTGACTCAGGCGGGTATACAGTTACCCTTTAGCTCCTGAAGTGCTGCTGGGACCTCCAGACAAGGGAGGCCTCCCTCCCTCCCCCACTGCCTCCCTCCCACCAAAGGCTGGAGTTAGCTCAGTACTCATCTAGCTGTCCCCTGCACTCTCCTGCACTCAGCAACCCAGGTCAAGGGCAGAAGTTTCCTTTGGGGGACCCTCAATGAAGATGCATCCTAGTCTCCCTCTGCTGTTGTAGCAGGGTCCTGCCCAAAGGTTTTGCTCAGCCTGCACTGGACAGGTTCTGGGTCCCAGTCAGCCCTGCACTGGGATCCCATTGCAGTTACAGGTACTTGACAGAACCCATTAGTCACCGGACTTAGAGGATTTTATTTGTAGAACCAAGTGGGACCTCATAGGGCAGATGATTTCATCCCACAGGATCCTTCACCCACTACCTGGGGCTTGCTGTCCTCTCAGGTAGCCCCATGCCTGTAGGCTCTGCCTGAAATGACGGCCATATCCTCCATTTCCCCTGGGCTGGGTCATCAACAATTTCTGAAAATCAGAAACCATTCCATCCTTTTGCTGGAATTCTGGACCTCAGCTGAGCCCATTTCAAAGACTTAGATAATTGTCAGTGAGGGCTTAGAGGGTTTGCCTGTGGCTGTGAGAATGCACAGCACACCCCTCGCTGCAGAGTGCATCATTGACCTGAGGCCCCTGCCGCTGCTCTCTGACTCTGATGCTGGATTTGTGTCCCAGACACGCTCCCAGGCTGCTGTCAGCCGACTGAACCTGGCAGGGATAGCAGGGGAATCAGGCCTGCTCCACTCACAGGACTTTGGCTCCAGGCTGGCTTTCCATCGGCCTTGCTGGAACTTTCCAGAGCTATACTGCTCTCTGACATGCCTCCTCCCCTCCCTTCCACCGTCCTTCCCGCTGGTTGCCTAGAGGTCATCTGATAGCCTGTCCATCTCTTCCTCCCTTCCTGATGGCCTTCACAGTGTGTACTGTGCCATCTTTTTGTCTGCTTCCTGGGGGACTTGAGCTCATGCATTTCATATCGTAAGTTGGATAAGAGCTTTGTGGGATGTTCACTACACTCTTTGTCAGAGCTTTTGTATTATCAGTTGTGTTAGTAATTTTTTGTTTTTTAAAAAGACAAAGTTATGACCCTGTGTCATGTAGAGCATCCTCAAAAGGAGAGGGGAGGGGAGTCCCCTGGCATTGATGTGGGTTGATTGAGCCATTCAGTGTGGCTGTCTCTATCCATTTGCCTTCATTCCTCTAATTATGCCAGGGATTTTCTGGTACTTTTTTTTTTTTTTTTTTTTTTTTTGCCAATTAGAATGGATCATCGTTTGGTCTAGGTTCCCAAGAGAGATTTCTGGTAAATGTCAGAACGTCTGCCAACTTCCTGGGAGAGCACCCTGAACGAGAAATTCCTGGTGACTACACCCATGTCTATAGACGCAGGCTGGCCCCCATTTATATCCCTGTTTGATCGAGGCGCTCTCAAAACCCACACCTTTATGTCCTCCCCTACCCGTGAAATAGAAATCAGTGGCTCCCTGAAGTTCTTTCTGGGGGTAAGTTTCCTCTCCTTTTTGCGTTGTGGCATCCGGACCACATGGGGTGTGGTTCCTGAATATTTTGGGAGCAACAGGGAGGGCTGGGTCATGGAAGAACTCAAGGGTGGGCAGCAAGCTACCAGAGCTCGAGCAGCGTCCAGAGTGCGTGGAATCTTCCCAGAAGTCACCGTGCTGACGGGATACTCGAGTTCTGACCGGTGCCCTCCCTTTCACTCAGGAACCTCGTGAGGTTGTGAATTCAACTGACACCGTAATTCAGTAACTTCAAAATCAATCTCTAAGTTCAGTCTTCAGCAATTTCAACTCCGTGGCTATATGCAATAAAAGATTCTTTCAGCATGGTCGTATAATGGCCCTGAGTTTTATTCTGTGCCTTGAGGCGAACATTTTGATTTGAGTCTGTCATTTTTCTTGCTTTAAATTATCCAGTGTTAGGAACAACCAGCCAGCCTGTGGTACCAGCATTCTTCATCCTTTATAAATTGGCCCATGGCAGCTGCTAGTCTCACTTTCAGTTGGTACATGGTCCCAGGTGACGGGAGGGGATAACATAATTAGCTGCTTGCCACCGTGGGCCACGGGCAACCACTTTTCTGACCAATGATATGAACCCCAGTCCTGCTGATTTTGGTCCCGTGAAGTTACGAAAACCAATTTTTAAGTTGTTTGTGTACCCCTAAGGGCTTTTCATGAATCCCGTTCCTGGTACTAATTTCTGAATTGGGCTTATTTGGTTGCAAACACCAGAAATTGATTCTGAAAAAGTTAAGATCAGGGGATTTATGGAAGTGGAAGTGAAGAAGGTCCCAGAATGGAAGGAAAATTGAGACTACAGTCCTCAGGATCGATGGGACCCCAGGCAGCTGGGGAAGTGAGTAGCACAGGCACCCTTTCTTGGGCACAGGGGGTGCCCCTCTGTTACCACCTCCATCCCTGCGTGTCTCCCCTGGAGGGGTGGGCCATTACCAATAGAAGCCTTCTCGTCCATTCTGGGACCTTCTTCACTACCACTTCCATAAATCCCCTGTTGTTAATTTTTCCAGGGTCAATTTCTGGTGTTTGCAGCCAAATGAGCCCGCTTCAGAAATTAGTACCAGGAATGGGGTTCGTGAAAAACCCTTTACACAAACCCTTACACAAACTATTTGAAATTGGTTTTCCTAACTTCATGGGGCTAAAATCAGATTCTGGAGAGAGTCTGATTTGACTAGACTGGGTCACTGGCCTAACTCTATGTGAAGGACATGTGAGGTGACTGGCCACTACCCAGAAGAAACATAGGGCCAGGGAGGCTGTGGGCCCTCACTTCTACCCTAAGAAAAGATCTTGAGTCCACAAAACCCATGTGGGGTTTCTACACGTGACTCCCTTGCAGTTCTGAGCCTTTGCACAGAAAGGCTGTTCCTTCTTTCCTGGAGGCTGCTCTGCTGTAGGCCATGGCATACTTCCCATCGCCCATAGGGAGATCCCATGAGGTTCCACACCTGGGACACCTGCCCCCTCCGTGCTCCTCACGTCCCTGTATTTCAGATGTCTGTTTACGTGTCTTCTCTTTTACTGGATCGTGAACTCAGTGATAATGAGGATTAAGTTGGTTGATTTACAGTTATGATCCCCAGTTAGGATCATAATAGCTATTTGTTACACAAATAAATAATAAAGAGCTGACTCTTACACAAACTTGCTGTGACCTCCCTCTGGGCTTTGGTTTTCTTTTATTCAACAAATGCCGGGTAGCAGTTTGTCTTCAAGACTCGCCTGATGGCCGAAAATAGAAACCCACTCAAGGGGCCTCCTTGGTGTGCAGGGTTAACTCTCAGCACTATGAAGCTATCACCAGCCACTGCGGCACGAGTTCGATCCCTGGCCAGGGAGGTGACCTACATGGCACTATCTTGCCATGTCTTTCCTGACCTGCTCCCCTCAGCAGTGTATTTCAGTCCATCTGCCTGTTCTGCTCCCCACTCTGTCTCTGGTGAATCCTCTCACCCCCCCCACACCTCTGGCCTGTACTCCAGCTCTTGAATGTATAAATAAAGTAAATCTTAAAAAAAAAAAAAAAAAGGAAACCCACTCCTCCAGCTCCCTCAACATGGTGGATGGGGGCATTCTGAGGAATCAGATGTCCCGCAGAACTTAATGGCTTCATGAGTAGCTGGCCCAGGGGCTGGAAAGTATGAGAAACCAGCACGCACACTCCCTTCACCCCGCTCCTTCCCTGGGGCCCTCAGGCTGACTCTACACTCCTCCTCTCTGTTCACGGGTGACATCATCTCTCAAGCCCACCTGCCTTAGGGCCTTCCAGATCCCGGCTGGGGTCTTGAGAGCAGATTCTGGGGTAGAATTTCTCACGTATGCTGTTGATAAGGAACGTTCTCAGGGTCGGCACTGTGGAAAGAGAGGAAACAGAGGGAGAAGTCAGGCTGGGATCTCATCCTCTAAAGGTCTTGGGCTGACCTCCTGGGAGGCTCTAGGCCTGGGAAGGGGGAAGGGACCACTAGTCATTGAATGTGGGTTTCCCAGAAAAGAGTCACGGCCTTGGGGAAAGCAGCCCTCTTCAACACAGGTGATCCAGAAGGGGCGACTGCTGAGGTACCTGGGGGGACATGCCCTTCTTTCCTCACGGGTGACCTGGGCCTCTCCTCATGAGGCCAAGATCTAGATTTGGCTCACATTCGCGAGAAAGAATCTGACTGGTTCTTGGTAATGTTTCCGGTCGAGAGCTAAGGAGCCCTGGCAGGCACCGTCTGAGCGATGCGGACCAATAGCCCTCATTTTGGGCTGGGGAGGGGCACCAAGCAGAGGCGTACCACGGAAGGCCTTCAAGCGTGTGCCGGTGGGGCCAGCTGCTAAGGTCAGGAGCGCCGGAGCCCAGTTGCTGTGTTTGACTCTTATTATGCAGTAGTGCTTTAGGCAGGAGCAGAAAAGAGGTAGGGAGGCTAAAGCAAAGGAAGGGTTTATTTGCCTCATCCAAGAGCAAATATGGGAGAGAAAATACAGTATTGAGCTGCTTCGGTAGCTCCGAGAGATCACGGAGGAGCTGGGAGCCTTCTATTTTCCTGCTCCATCGTGTTTAGCAAGTTGACTTTTTCCTCGTGGTCATAGGTGGTTGCTACACTTTGGTCATCATGTCTACACTCCCCGACGGGAAAGGCGGGGAGAAGAGGAGGGAGAGGATTCTCCTCTGTTGCGAGGCTTTGTCTTTTTATTTGGAAAGGAATGGATGTTCCAAGGATTTTCCCCTCTTGCTCAGTAGCCAACATTGTGTCACAAGGCTGCTCTTAATGGCAAGGCGGCAGGGAATGTAAGATTTCAAGTTTCTTTTTTTTTTTTTTAAGCCATAGAGCAAAGGAAGGAAGAGTCAGGAGCCTTGATAACAGGTTCTGGAAGGTTCATCCGCGAGGAGTGTCTCCAACCGCTTGCAGCCTGTGCGGTTTTGGTCAGTCACTTAACCGCTCGAGTCCCCGTGTCTCCGTCGACAGAATGACGTGAATCAGAGTGTCTATATCTTTAGGTGACCTCACATAACAGCTCCAGGTCTATGGAAACTCTCAATAAATGGCAGCCGGTGTTGTCACTCTGGCCATCAGAATTCCAGTGGTGGCAGCTGAGGCACAGAGGTGGCGTGTTGGGCGAGGCATCGGCTGCACTCCCGTCCTGTGGAGTTCCTGCCTGGAAAGCTTAGTTGACCGAGGCGCTTGAGGCATTGTGTCCTTGGGAGGCAGGTAAGGTTAGGGTTTGGTCTCAATTGGAAATGTTTGGGGAGGTGAGAGAGAATTCCTAGGCTTGAGGGCATAGCTGGGTGTGGGCATCTCCCCGTCTTCTGAGGAGGAGGGTTGGGTAGACGGCTCATTGGGGATGGGAGACAGGTGGCATGCGACGGGCTGGCTGGATCCCCGCTGGGTGGTGAGGGTTCATTTTAAGGCATGAAATTGGGCCCTGGGGCCCTAATGCCTCATTTCTTCTTTACTGTTGGGGAATCAGAACAAATCAATTGTGAGCAACCTTAATAAATTGATTCAATTTGGTGAACAAAAAGGCAAAAGAGAGGGAAATATGTATTGCTTCCAGCCATAGGGCCAGTGGTTTAATCTCGGCTTCATAACTCTGTCCCAGTGGTAGCTTAAATAATTAAGTGGAGTGTGGGCTGGCTAAATGATGCCTCTTCCCAATGCTAGCATATTCTGAGAGGAACCAATGGTCCATGTGGTCAGAGTGCTACTTTTCCAGGGTAGGTATCCTCCGGGACCTGGGGATGATGTGAGGGTCAGGCAGCCAGGTGGGCCTGGCATATGCCCTCGTCCTCCCGCATGCACGCCTACAACCTCACTCCCACACCTGCACACGCACACCCCCGGCATGCAACCCACAGCACACAACATGTTCTCACATGCAGGCCCACCCAGGCTGGAGAAACTGACCTGGCCTCTTGCCACTCCCAGCCTCGATTTCCCCATCAATAATGCAGGCATTGGAATAGGCCTTTGAGGGCCACCAAGTAAGTGGTGGAAGCTCTTTGTGACCTGCCCAGGCCTTTGATCAAGGCTTACCTGGGCTTACTTTTGCACCACTTGCTTCCCGGCACCCGACTCAAATGCATTGCACCTGTTCCCGGAAAAGATCCCAGTTCCTGATGACCTGGCTGCGTGTGTCCTGTGCCCTCTCCCAGAGGACCTGCAGTGTGACTTTCTAGAGCAGGTATCTTTCCCAGGCACCTGCAGTGGGTTCAGAGCCCAGTGCCTACATTTGTGTGATGTTGGGCAAGTTACTTAGCCTCTCTGTGCCATAGTTTTCCCATCAATAAACAGGCTGTTGTGAGGTTCAATGCATAGGTAAAAGAAGTAGCACTGTGCCTACTCAACAGTGAGTACACCCGAGTGTCAGCACTTGTGGGGCCAGCATCCAGCTGCTAGAAGAGGTGAGGGAGTCCCCCGGGTTGGACAGGACTCTTCAATTAAGACAGAATACCCCTGGAACTCAATATATTAACAGGCATAACAAAGCCCTCCTATGACCATTTAAATCAGGATCTCTGGGTGTGGGCAGGACATCAGGAATGCCCGGATTGCCCAGCAATTCTAATGTGCAGCAGGGCTGAGAATCACGGGGTTAGATGAATGTGGGGCGGGCAGCAAGTCTGTGACAAACACGATCCAAATGGAGGCCATCCAGGAGTCCCAGCCAAGCGTGGCTTCTGGAAGACTTCCTGGAGGAAGGGGTAGAAGAGAGGAGGGGATGAGGTGGTAGGGTGGCCGAGGATGGGGAGGGGCTCTGAGGCCCAGGGGGTCTTTCACCATCCACCTGCCCTCCCCCCACCTCCTGGCCAGGACACTGGCTCCTCCCAGCTGCCTCTGCTTTTCCGCTTCTGTCTCCTGGGGCCCCTGCGCTCCAGCTGGCGCCTGCCGCGCCCGCCTCGTTAATAAAGGCAGATTGCTGCTCTACTCGTCCCCAGCACTCCTGACGGGGCCATTAATATTCCAGGGAAGATTAACTCCCCCTCTGCTCCCTCCCTTGCAGCCACTGGGCCCTGCCTGACAGATGAGGGCCTCTGGCTCAAACAGAGATGGTGCTGGAACCCGGGTAGGGGGCTGCCTGAGATCACCTCTGCAGCTTAGGCGCAATCCTGCCTCTGCTGCCTTTTCTAGGTTTTGCCTGTAAACGTGGGAAAGCCAGAAGAGAGAAGGGAGGGAGGTAGAGTGGAGGCGGGTTCAGTCCTGCGACTCAGGGTGGAACCTTAGGAGATCTAATTCAGTCCCTTTATGAGAATGCAAGTGACCCATACTGTCACCAGACGGGAGTGGAACCCAGGACTGAGAGACCTTGGCACGCCCCCAGGGGGTGGCAGGTGCACCAGGTCCCACATCCGCCCCGGAGGCCTCCCGGCCTGCCACAGAAGTGTGACGAGACCGGTGCCTTTTGGGAGCTGCCGGGAGACAGGGGCCTCAGTAAGTCTCTGCCGCGCTGGGGGCCTCCACACGGGCCTGCTGAGGTCAGTGAGCCCGAGGTGGAGGGACACGGAGGGCAGGGCGGCCCGTGTGCACCGGGGCCGGCTCCTCCCACAGGGTGGCCACACCATCTTCCTCTACAGACACTTCTTGAAAATGCACCTGTGTCCCATTAACCGGACTCTGTCACACGCCCCAGCTGCTGACCACCTGCTGCGTGGGTGCTGGAGGCAAGGTTATTCTTGGTGGGCCCACGTGCTGCGAGCCTGGAGCTCAAGAGGGGCGTGGGTATTGGGGACACACCAGACTGTAGTAGGGGAAACCTTGCTTTCTGGGGTGTGGGGCCAGCTTGGTCCGGACACTGAGGTCTGGGGAGGTGGTGGCAAGAGGCAGCTGGCAAGGCCATGCAAGGACTCAGCCTCAAAAGTGCCCCTCTGGTGTGATCGAGTAGTAGAATTATTGTCAAAACTGCAGGCTCGGGCTGAACGCCACA
The DNA here is from genome assembly GCF_000260355.1 of Condylura cristata. NCBI lineage: Eukaryota > Metazoa > Chordata > Mammalia > Eulipotyphla > Talpidae > Condylura > Condylura cristata. The sequence goes on along the minus strand of NW_004567102.1, from coordinate 1,864,079 downwards.
GCTGAGACCTTACAGGGAGGAGGGGAATCAGGGACTCTCATGCTTGGGAAAGATGGATGGGAGGGGGGGACCCTTCCGGAGGTCAGGGGCAGCAGGCACACCTGTGCCAAGTGGCCAGAGGGGACGGCTCCTGAGGACATCTGAGTCCACACCCCGGGTCTGCCAGAAATAGGGTCCTCTCCTCTGACCATGTGCCATGGTGCGGTGAGCCACTCCAGCCCCATGTCTTCAAAATAGAACACCTCACCCGCTTCTCCCCAGTCCAGACCTGCTGCCCTAGTCTTCAGTCTGTCCCCATGTGTTCAGCGCAAGCCAGACACCAGGAGACCAGAATCTTACACGCCTCTTCTGAAATTTGGTCACCAAGTCGGCCTCTCCAGTCCTTTACCACGCTCCCCCTCTGCCTCCACCAGACTCTCATAATCTTCACTTCTCGATTACCAGCGTCCCTGCGGGTGGTTTGTCCCCTCCTGGCTTCCCTGCTCTCGCCATTCTCTGCACATCTTCAGGGCCTCCCACCGCCTCCCCCCCATCCCCTGCCAGCCCAAGTTCTCTGGTTTCTTGAAGGCTCCAGGGTACATCAAGTTATCATCTCCAGGAAACAGGACCCCCAATGTGCCCCTCCTCAGTCTGGTTCACACTGGCCCCTCCATACTTCACTTTGGCTCTGCACTGAACTGTTTGGAGGGCTCCCCCCCCAATACCTGCTGTCTCTGGTCCCCCCCAGATAGTTCTCGACATGACACATTATTGCTAGGCCTCAGACCTCAGTGGGCAGGGGGACGTTAATCCCCCCTTTACAGCTGAGGAAACTGAGGCTCAGAGGGGTTAAGATGTGTGCCCAACATCCAGAGGCTGAGCTGAATTTGAACTCTGGCGGTCCCGACTCCAAAGCCAGTGAGTGCTGCCTCCTCAGGCTGTGATGTGCCCCGACTGGCCAGCCCCCATCACGTCACAGACAGTTCTATTCTGGCATGACCACCCTCAGCCCAGGCGGGCACCACTCTAGCCCGGGGCCGGCGTTCTGACAGACTCATTTTCATCGTTCCACAGGTGGCTCAGCATAAAACGTATCTCCTCGGGGGGGCCTACTCTGTCTAGATGGGCTTTTGCCTTCTGGGGCCCTGAGCCTTCACAGTGCTGCTGCTCCGGCTGCCTGGCCTGGAGCTCTCCTCCCTCGCTGTGTGGCTGGCTCCTGCTCATCTGTTAGGTCTCAGCTTAAATGTCAGTTCCCCACGGAATGTAAAATGGTGAGATTTTGGAAAAGAGTGTGGCAGTTTTTTTTTTTTTTTTCTTCAAGTTAAATTTGAAATACAACACCAGCAATTCCACTCCTAGGAATCTACCCAAGAGAAATGAAAGTAGAAAGTCATATAAAGATTTACATGTGAAGTGTTGATAGTAGCTTTCCTCATTACAGCCCCCAGTTGGAAGCCGCCTAATTGTCCATCACCTGGTAAGTAAATGAACAAAAATTGCTTTGTCCAGACAATGCATAACTATCAGAAATAAAAAGCCATGAACTACTGGAATAGGCTAGAGCATGAACCTTCCAGATGAGGCAAGGGAAAGAAGGCAGATGTACAAGATCATCTATGAGATGTTGCCACTTATGTGAACTTTCCAGAAAAGGTAAATCTACAGAAACAGAACTAGTGGTTGCCAGGAATAGGATTGTTTATAGGCTTGAATTTGGGGATGATAAAAATAGTCTAAAACTGGATTATGGTGTAGGTCTCACGGCATAGTAAATTTATTAAATGTAATTGTCCACTGGAAATGGGTGAATTTGTGATGTCATTAAAGCTATGAGAAAAAAAGACGTCGAAAACTTAAGTGTCACCCAGTTGCTCCAAACAGGTCTCTCTGCCTTGCTTTTCCAACACCGTGTTGGGTAGAAATGACGCTCACGAGGTCATCTGTTCCATGCAGACCTTCTTTAGAACAGAGCTTCCGTAGGGGTGGCTCTGACCTCCTTTGCGTTATTGGGCATAATTTACATGCCCCACAATTGCGCGGCATACAGTTCAGTAGTATACTGAACAGGCACAGGCACGTGTCACTGCATCAATCACCACCTCGAGAAGAGACCTGGAAACCCCCTAGTTATCACCTACCCCTCACCCCTCTACTCCCCTCCATCCTAAACAACGAATAATCCATTTTGTCTTCAGGGACTTGCCTATTCTGGATGTGTCCTATAAATGGAACAGCATAGTATGTGGTCCTTTGTGGTTGACTTCAGCATGCTTTCCAGGTTCTTCCATGGTGTAGGCGGGTGTTATCAGTACAAGCCTGTCTCACTTGATCACTCCGATTGCCATGTGCTTTTTTATTGTGTGCTGCAGATACTGCCTTTCACCAGTTGGAGATTGTGGGCAACCCTGTGTCGAGCAAGTACTGGCACCATTTTTCCAACGACTGTGCTTCCTGTCACCTTTACTGTTATGCACCTCATAGACTACAGTACAGCGTCAATGTGTTTATAAGCACTGACTGTTCATTGGGATATCCACTTTATCGTGGTGATTCAGAAATGAAACCGTACTATTTCCAAGGTGCGACTGTCTTTTGATGGCCAAATTAATATTTCATCGTATGCATATATCACATTTTTTCTACTCATCAGTTAAGACATTTTTGCCCACCTTTTGGCTATTATGAATTCTGCTGCTATAAATATTCATGTGTAAGTTTTTATGTGGACACTTTTTCACTTCTTTGGGCTCTCTATATAGGGGTGGTGTTACTGGGTTACAAGGGAACTGTACATTTAACTCCTCGTGCCAGTCTATATTCCATCCTCATCACAAGTGTCTGAAGGTTCAGATCTCTCTCACCAACACTTGTGATCCCACTTTTGGGTCACAGCCACATGTGTAGATAATGCCACATTGCTGTTTGGGTTCGCATTTCCCTGATGAAGTCTAGCGTCTCTCCGTGCACGAGTGACTGGTCACTTGTGTATCTTCCTTGAACTATCCAGATCTATGCCCATTTAAAAATCAGATTCTTTTTATTGAGTTGTAAGAATTCTTTATTCTAGAAGCAAGTCTTTTTATTGAATTTCTAATTTGTAAATATTTCCGCCTACTCTCTGGATTGTCTTGTGATTTCCTTGAAGCACATACATTTTTAGTTTTTTGTGGCTTGGGCTTTTGGTATCAAATCGAAGAACCTGTTACTGGGTCCCAGCTACCTCAGCGGCAGAAGCCGGCAGGAGCAGTAGTGACTTTTCACCCTGTTGCTTCACCACAAGTCAGTGTGGAGGCAGCTGCTCCTCAGACCCCTTTCGTGCAAAGTGCACTTCCTGGATTGTGGAAGGGACCAGTCACATGCAATGGCTGACGGGTAAATGGTCTATCAGTCACAGGATTGAAAAATGGTCCAGACTTATGGGTGGGGCACCCTGAAAGAGGATATAAGCCAGCAGCAGAGGGAGCAGCGGGGAGATGACACCAGCCCCAAGAAAAGGATGATATCATGACCCTGCGCTGAGACAGACAATGCCAGCCCAGGAGATGATGCCACCGGGCTGACAGGAGACCACACCAGCCCCTGAAGAAAAGATGATGCTTCCAGTCTCCAAAGGAAGAAGGAACTCCTCCAGCAGCCGCCCTCTGAGAAGGGAAGAGAAGCCGAAGGATCCTGACACAGACTGGGCCTTGGTCCTGGGTCTGACGTGGCCTGAAGGGAGCACCGAGTTCCTGGCTGTGTCTCAGAGAGCCAACAACCCAACAACTCACAGAGCTGTTAACTCTGGGTGTCTCTGCACTGCCCCGAGGGACCGGTAGTGGCCATCACTACTGGCCAGTGCTGGCCGCACTCCTGGTGACTTGTGGTGACCACCACTGACTATCTGGGTGAGGGAGCTGCCACTTGTGGGTACAGTGAGCTCTTTGTCTCCCGTTTGTAAAATAAACCCTGTGGTTGCTGCTCCTGGAGCCTGAGGTCTCTTGCAATTGCGCACACGGGTGAGGCCCAGTGACCTGTCCTCTCATTAGGCTACAGCCACAGGCCCCATTGTGTGGGTGCTGTGTTGCTGTAGCCCTTGGGTTTGGTTTTTGGCTTTGACCTTTTGGGGCTCGGGCAGCTGTCTGGTCTCAGAGCCGGGCAGGTGGGTGGCCGTCCCATCCTCCCATCCAGCCTCCTGCCTTGCTGCCCCTTTGTGGCCCTCTGTGTCCATTTCAAACCCACTGCCAAGTCTTAGTTCATGACCACATGTCCCTACGTTTCCTCCTAAGCATTTTATAGCGGTAGCTCTTTGGGCCTTTTTGAGTTAATTTCTGTATGTGGTGGGAGTAAGCATTCAACTTCACTTTCGCATGTGGAGATGCAGTTGGCCTAGCACTACTATTTTCCCCACCGAATGGTCTTGGCACCCTTGTCGAAAAGTAGTTGACCTAGGACACATGATTTTATTTCTGGACCTTTTGGATCCATGTAAGGATCATAGTATGTCTAGGCTTACAGTGACACCACACCACCTTGAATTCTGTTGCTTTTCTGCACCGTGGCATTGCCTGGAACACTGGCTCAAACATTTGTTGGATATTTACCATCCAAATATTGAATCCCACCAGGAACACACCTGTAATTTAAAAAAGTCTGTATAACTTGCTTCGTCGAGGGGGAGCACAACCACAGGGCCACAGAGAATCTTGAGGAAGGTTATGAGGGGCCTCTTAGTTCTTGGGTGGTGCGGAGTCATTTTGAGGAGAGTCTGGGGCCGCAAATACCAGGCTGTGGTTGGGTGCTTCCAAGGAGGGAAGCAATTCAGTGATGGGGATTTTAGTTTTGACCTAGGAAAGGTTGAAAGTTAAAGTGGAGTTAGACTTGTCAAAGCTGGAGAAGCTTGTCGTTCACAACAGCCAACCTGGAGTGGCCTGTGTGTGTGATCTTCTGAAGATGGTCTTTTTAATTTTGGGAACTTGGTCTGGTCACAAAATGACTGGTTTCTACTTTCTGGTCATAAACAAAAGACCCCCGCTGAGAAAGAGTTACAGTTCCCACAGGAGGCCAAAGCTGACCCTACTTACCTCACAAAATCTGTTCAGTTGCTTGTAGGACAAGAGGCAGGTGGGGAAGGTAGGAGGTTCCCCTCAGTGCAGTGCTGAGAACCTGGACTCTAACTCCCCGTGTGACTTGGCCCAGTCATTTTCCCTCCCTGGGCTCAGTCTCCTCTTCTGTAGCAAAGGGAGGCAGATGGGACAATGCTTAGGCTTCCTTCCAGTTCCTTTTCCATGATCTGTTTTCTTCTGCTATTTCGGAGAGAGGGAAATCCCCGTTTACCAGCCCCCATCACACACACACATACAGAACTCATCTCACCTCGAGTCCCCACCTCAGTCTTTTAGTTCTGATGTTCCCAGACCTTTGGGTTTTATACCCTTGCAAAATTGCAAAAACTATTTTTAAGATCAATATAGGATTGCCAATATTTTAATTTGCCAGATAGGATATTAAAAATCACAAATACTACCACCTGTGTCAAGCGTTGCATCATAAAAGAAAGAATAATAAAGGATCAGTGAAAACCTTATAGGATAATAATCTCAAATTGCCTGGCTTATTCTCATTTCCTGGACAAGAATGTGAACACCTCTTGGAATGGACAATTGCTCTTCTTACCTTTTGGTTTGGGGATGGCTTTATCTTCTGACTCTAATTAAAATGCAAATACAGTAAGAAAGCCACCTTTAGTAGGCCATGAGGGAATGCTGGGCTCTTGGGGTTGGGGGGGGGAGGGCAGCAGCCCAAAGTGGGGGCTGTAAGGCTCAGACCTGAGGCCTGGAGAAAGTGAAGCTTTCCAGCAACAGCTGACCTAGATAGCTGCCCACCTGGCCTTGAAGCTGTCTGGGTCCTCTCAACATCTCCCTAATCGCCACCTTCTATGTTCAGTCGTTTCCACTTCCAATGTTTGGTCAGAGCCTGTGAGAAATACTGTGTGAGGGGAGAGAAGGAGAGGGAGAGAGAAAGGGAGAGGGGGCGGGGGAGGGAGGGAAAGAGAGGGAGAAAGAGGGGGAGAGGGAGGGAGAGTGTGTGTGTGTGTGATTCTAGTCACCACCAGAGTTGTTTTCATGGGAGTAAGAAGTGGAGAGTCAGTTGACCCCTAGAACAATGTTGTGGTCTGTTTTTTGACTTCCTTTGGGTCACAGGACAACACATGCAAGGAGGTGCTCGCTCTATCTGGGCTGCCAAGACCTGCACCAAAGAAGGAACTCCTCCTACAGCATCTCCAACCCACTCTTCCAGGACCTAGTGACACACTGTGCTGTTCCTTTAAAGAGTGCTCATGAAGAGAGAGAGGGAACCAATCAGCAGATGGGGGAGGAGCTCCTTGGGGGCCTGACCACCTGTCTGGCCAATAAAAACCTGTGGGAAGCCAAGAGTGACAGCCTTCTGAGGGAGTCTGGGTAAACGTGCTTAAAGGGACAGTGTCCTAGACGTGATGCTCAGGTAGGACTTAACACAAAGCCCCAAAACTGACCAATATCTCTTCAAAGTGACTGCAACCCCCCCCCCAGCCCCTCCCTGGTGATAATTTGCAGAGAAAGACGAGTGATTTATCTGTCTAATTGGGCTTTTATTTGCATTTTAAATCACGCTCTTTTGCTAAACTAATGGACCCCCTATTTATAGATGACTCCAACACAAAGTGACTACTAATTACTACAATTAATATCGCGTTAAGGGCTTGCCAGCCAACTTCACAGCAACTTGTGTCGCCTACTCATTTTCAATTAAGGCACATTGACAGGGAGAATACGTGGTTATTAAGAGCGGGCCCTGGGGTGTAATTACCGCTCACAAGGTCATTAAGCAACCCCCTGCAGGCCTGGCACCCTGCAGGCTGGCGCGGGATCCTATCCTACCTGGGGGTCACCACGCCCCGTGCCCCAGGCCGGCATCGGAAGATGGGGGCCTGGCTCCCAGCTGCCTGAGGGTGGAGCGG
>NW_004567102.1:1839031-1857024 GCF_000260355.1 Condylura cristata | reverse complement strand
CGCCTCACCTGGTCCTGGTGATCGAAGAAGGTGTGGACACACGTCCTGGTCCCGACGTCCCAAACTTTCACGCTCTTGTCGGAAGAGCTGTCAGGAGAGGGCTGTCGGGCTCTGCACGGGCGCCGCCACGCGAGCCCTGGGCCTGGCTCCCAGCTGCCCCGGGGCTGGGACCCCCCCCAATCTCCTGAAGGCAGCGCTGAGCCTGGCGCTTGACGGCAGCCATCAGAAGGCAGCCATCAGAAGGCGGATGGGACTGCACCCGCCCTCAAGCAGCAGTGTGGAGGCCTCCTCTGGGACAGGCAGGGTGCAGGTGGCAGGGCCGAAGGCAGGGCGAGGGGACTGGGAGCCAGGAGGAGACAGCTGCCAAAGCACTCGTGGGGGCAGGCCAGGAACCTGGCAGGAGGAGGATGGGCCTCCGTGAGGGGGAGGCCACACAGGGTCACTCCCTTCTGAGCAGGAGGAGACGACATTAAAGGCCAGGAGAAGCCATGGGAGCCTAGGGAAAGGCCTGGAGGGTGGGGGCTAGGGGGAAGTGGCAGAAGTCGGGGCAGCGAACACCTCAAGGGGGTGTTCTTGTGATTGACTGTCCCCAATTATTCTCCGGCCAGTGGCCGTGGCCTACCTGTCATGGACAAAGTATGAGCAGGTAGGAAGGCTCTGGGGCCCAGTCCCTCCCCGTCTGCCCAGGGCCCAGACCCAGGCCTGGCAACCTTCGGACTCAAGGCTAAGACTCCATGACAGGGTGGGGACCTGTGACAGGTGACGAGAAGCTCCCCCAGCAGAGATGTGTGGGAGCTGCCTCCAAGAGCTGATCTTGGGTCTCCTCAGTTTTCCTTACAGGTGCTTTTCCTTACAGTTTGGTGTCACCACAATGGAGGGTTTAGGCTTCAGAGGCCTGCAGACACAGCGCCCAGGGCTTTTCTCCCCAGAGCTGGCTGAACATTCAGGAGCACAGTGCTGCCCAGGGCACCTGTCAGGGCTGGACCCTGGCGCTGCCACACAGGGCCGTCTTTGAATTTCTGTCTCACCGCGTGACCCAGTAGACACCAAGCGGGTACACTAGGACTCAACTGAGGGGAGATCGGTGTCCCACTTTCCCAGAAGGTTCTGCCCACCACCCCTGCACTGACAGATCTCCCTCTGTCCACTCCCCAGGGCAAGCTGGTTCCTTATCCACCCTCCAGAAGCCTCCCCCACCCCTCCATGCTTCAGTCCTTGGGGGGTCCTTGGGTGGCTGGGCCCGATACAGACCAAGAGCCTGTGCAGACACTGCACTGGCAGGGAGAGGATAATATCAGGGTCAGTCAGAAGGGGAAGATGGAGCTGGTGAGGGGCAGGAGGAAAAAGGGGAGTTTTCCCTTGTGAACTGGGCCCACAGTCACTGCTCAAGCCTTGTGGGGTTGCGTCAAGGGTGGACCTCAGCATTCTCACCTGGTCCTCCTAGTCGCTGGAAAACCTCCTTCAACAGCACAGGTGTGCGAGGTGGTGGCAGCCATGTCCCCAGGGATCGAGCCGGGGGACATCTGGAAGGAGACAGCAGAGTAGCTGTGGCCCTTGTGAGGGGAACAGGCGGGTGTCACAGGGTAAGGGCATCTCAGACCCGCTAGATGAGACTGACAAGAGGCAGAGGCCACAGAGGGACAGGGGTGTGGAGAGAGGCTGGCCATTTGTAAATGACTAGATGCTTTTGTGACAGCCAGAAGTGTGGGTGGGTAGGGAGCTGGGGGGGGAAGGGACAAGTTGGGGCCATTCTTGTTCACTAAGCCCTGATCCCCCATGGGGGCTATTTCTCCCGAGCCCTCGCTAGGCATGAGGCATCACGCCGAGGCGCTGCAGTGCTTTAGCACATTTACTTTGTCCTAGTTAAGACAGTAGGGGAGGCTTGTTGTCCCCCTCTACTGGAGAGGGTGCTGAGCTGAGGATGTTAGCAATTTGCTCAAGGACCAGAGGTGCCCACGTGGGCCTGCCACTTACCCCCATCCTTGCTGGCAAGGGACAGTATGTCTCTAGGCAAGGGGTGTGTTCAGCTCCGTCTGCGCTCCAGCCCTCCAAGCTGCCTCACTTACAGTGACAAAGGACTGGGGGCTGGAGAAGTGGGGGCGCTGCTGCCCGCAGTGGACAGAGGCACACAGTCGGCACCAAGGCAGGCTAATATTCCTGCCTTTTCCTTCCCCGTCATAATACAAAGTGCTCTGTGAAAATCGCTCGTTGCTCATAAAAATTGGTAAATAGCTCCTTTTATGCCTGTTTAAATGATTTTTTATTTTTCCCCAAATTTCTTTCTAGGGTGGTGGGAATGATGTTTGGTTTTGAGGTCCGCGCAAAGACAGAATGTTGGAGCCACAAGGGCCGGAACAGGATGTCTGCTCTGGGTCGAGCTGGGCTCTTCCTAGGCTGCACCCCTGCCGACGCCACGTCCCGCCTGCCCCACGCGCTGATTCTGCCACCACAGAGTGACCACGATGGATGCTTTTTGCTCCCCTAGATGAGTGTTTGACTGCTGGGCCCACCCTCCAAGCCATGTCCCCCATATCCTTCAAATCAGCACCTGGTGCCCCAGCATCCAGACCCCTCTCCCTGAGCCACTGACCACACGTCCTGGCGGCCAGCAGGCCAGGCCCCTTGCTGGCCTCTGATCAGCATCTAGGTAAAGTCTGATCAGTTTCCGCCTGTCCTCAGAGCTCTTTTCACTGGGGAATCTTCCTCTTGCCCCTCACCGGCTCCATCTTCCCCTTCTGACTGACCCTATTACCATCCTCTCCTTGACCCTGTACAGCGTTTGCTCAGAGTCTTGGCCTGTCGTCAGGCCCAGACACCTAAGGAACCCCAAGGATGAGGGAGCTGGGCCCATGGTCACTGATCACACCTTGTGGGGCTGTCTCCGAAGTCTCCCTCAGGCTTGGCCATGCATCCCGAGCTCGGGCTCTGCCTTTCTGAATGCATTAGCCTCTGCCTGGCCCTCAACTCCAGCCGCACTGCACACCCACAAGAGGCCGTCCTCTGGCTGGCACACGACACCATCTCTGGCCTCTGCTGTCCCCATGGCCTGGCCCAGTGCCTTTCTAGCCAAAGGCTTCGCTGGGCTCTCTGGCTGAATTCCTCCTCTTCCCTCCAGTTGTCACTCCTGCCCTCCCTACTTCTTCCCCAGGTTTGCTTCTGCTCATCCTTTAGGAAGAGTGTGGATGTCTCCGTCTTTTGGAAGCACTCCCCCTTGCCGCTGCACCCCCTTCCCCCCACAGGCATCACACCTCCCCTCCTGTGTGCTTCCCACTGCTTCTTGTGTCCCCAGACTGCAGGTTCTCGCAGAGCGCTGCCTGCTCTGTGGTGGCAGAGACCGTGCCATCTTGCTGTCCACCCAGTTGCCATAAGAGGCTAATCAATCCTTCTGGGGCCTACAGGAAGGCTTGTGACCCCATTCTTTTATATTCAGTGTGGCACCTTTGTGGGATGGAAGAAGAGATAACCAGATGACGGAACTCAGCTGGCTGAGGTGCAGGCCTGAACCCCTAGGCCCTTCCCCTTCCCTGCCCATCCATCCTCAGTGGTTGCACACAGTGTTGGCACATGAGGTAGCTCTGGCTCATATGCTCTAAGTGGAAGGTGCCAGGCCTGAAAAAGCTCAGCTGGCCTCGCCAGACCTCTGTCTCTTCCCCATGGAGCATGGCACCTAGAGGATCAATTGATATCTTGGGACCATGAGGGTGGAGGTGACATGCTAAGGCTGGTAGAAAAGTGCCCAAGGTCTCAGCCTGCCAACTTCTACACTTCCTCTCCTAGTGAACACAGGTGAGTGCTAAATCCTTGGGGAAGACACCCCCCTGCGCCCCCCCCCCCCCCCGCCTGCCATCACCCCTGCTCGGGAAACTCTAGTCCAGGTAGCCCTTTGTGATCATGTGTTTTAATCCTCACTCTGAGTTCAAGTTCCCGCAGATCTCCACCTCTGGCCTGGCTCCCCTACCCACCCTGATTGGAGTTACCAGAAACCTTCTCTCCACAAGACTAGTCCTCTAGCCCTACAGGGTGGACAAGGAAATCTGAGGAGACAATCCCCAGAACCAGCCTTCAGGGATGATGTAGAGTTCCAGCCTGGGGAACAGGGAGGGTCAGCCAGGCCCCGCGCCCTCGACACCAAGCCCAGTTGTGCACCTTGGCTCATCCATCATAGATTTTGGGTCTCACACCCAGTTGCAGGGTACAGAACTTTCAGCCCGAGGTCATGTGTGGGATTGGCCAGTATCAGCACTGCTCTCTGCCTCTCGACACAAATGTACCTATGAGCCCCTTGGCCAGGACGCTATCAGTTAGTATGTGACTAGAGTTCCAAGTCAGCGGAGCTGGTAAGATATTCCAGTTCCCTTGTATCTCGCTCTCTCTTTCCCTGGGTGGTTTTCTTTTCCCCCTTTTTGGGTAAATAAACCCATTATTGACCCATTTGTGTGCGCCTGCAGTACAACTAAATTTTAAGCGCGTGGGTGAGGGACCCACGGACAGGCGGCCCAGTTCACACTGGGGTGCCCTGTAACAGGATCAGCCAGTATCAGCACTGCTCTCTGCCTCTTGACACAAATGTACCTACGAGCTCCTTGGCGAGGACCAGGGGGTGCTGACAGCCAAGGGGGCCTTTTGGAGCGCAAAGTGCTACGTCCCATGACCAAAATGGTGGCTGGTGGGGCAGAGCTGTGGCATTTAACCAACAAGACATTTGAACAGAGAAAACAAAACTTGGTCTATAGCTTCAGAATCCCTGAGCCAGCATCTCCTGTCCAGTTTAAAGTTCAGTCTCATTCAACAATGGAGGGTCTCTCCCAGGCCCAGCTGTGGCTCACTGCTGTCTCCAGGGCGGGGATCCCTGCTCCCCTGGATGCAGGCTTGTGTTTCTTTCAGTGGCATGAGCATCGCTCCCCTGGTCTCTGAGCCAGCTGTAGTGTCCACAGCCCCGTGTCCACACCGGAGCGACCCCCACACCAGGCACCTCTGCAGACAAACAGCTGGTTTCACCTTAGTCCTGTGTACAGCACAAGGGGACCAGAGCAGTTCAAGGAAATGGGACTCGAGACACCCAAGTGTCTGGTGGCCTGGGACAGGTCTGGGAACCAGGAGCACACAGTTGCATGTGCTCTGTTTTGACCTTACTCGTCGAATGCTCTCCCTACTCAGGCGTTGAGCCCTGAATGCCGTTTCTCTTTCTTCCCTCCCTAGGCTCCCTGCCCCCCCCCCCCAGGACCAGCTTTGCCCCTTTCTTTTCCCCCTGGACCTCAGTAAGGATTCCATAGTCCAGCTCAGGAAGCCCGGTCCTTAACACACAAACTACTGATTAAACAATTTTGACCCTCTTCTTTTAAAATAAAAGCCTAGGTTGTTACCTCCTGGAATTGTGACTAATACACTGTTTCAGAGCCAGAGACTCGTGATTGCTTCCACTTAATCATTCTAGAACAAACCAAAATGTTCCCACACTCCAACCATAGCCATGATATTAGGCTACCTCTACCTGGGTTTTTTTCCTAGGATTTTCTCGTTCCTGATTTTTTTTTTTTTGGTGGTGTTGGTGGTGGGGGGGGAGGATGGTGGGCATGGAGATTGGTTAGTCCACCATGACATCACTTTAGCCCTTGAAGACCCAAAGTCCCATCCCATTCCAACCATCCCCCGACACTTTTATATATTCACTTCCCAAGGAGAGGCTGGTAGAACACAGTTCACTTACAGAAGGCAGAGAGTCTCTGGCCAGCCATGCCAAGTTCCAGGCCAGACCACAATCCAGAAGGAATTGGCCCCACAGGCAATCCTGACTCAGGGGCCTACCACTATGTCCTCCATCTCTTTCCAAGCTCTTCCACCAGGGACAGCATTTTAGTCATTTCCTACCTCCAACCCATACACTTAGGGACAATTTTCATAGTCTTTGCCACTCTTTTCTGTTTGCAGTCTCCCCACTTCCCACTGTCTCCCCTGTTGTCAGGACCCTAAGGGCCACAGGCAGTCTCCTAGTTTGGTGGCTTATCTTTAGCCCTCCGTACCCCTTAACTTCACTTACTCTGACTACTTAAGCCCATGTATACTCCAAAACCAGGACAGCATTGAAGTCAAACCTCAGAAACCTTGATGCCTCACTCTTACAGAAATGGCATTACCAAAATCGTTTACAGCTAGGTTGCTCAGCGTGGAACCCATTACCCTCACCTGCAAAGCAAAATAGCAGGCAGGTTCATTTCCCAAGGGTGTCCCACCTTTGAAGGCCTTTAGCGTAGGTTCCTGCCTGGAGAGCCCATCTGTACCACCTGCTGGGAGGGACTTAAACCTTTGACCAGGTCTCCTTTAACCTCTGAGGGCTGCTGGGAAGTGCAGGGGCTGACATGTGGACCTGCCGTGGGCTCCCACTATGAGGGACAGCAGCCCTACTTCTAAAGGGGTCCTCCTATGTGATTGAACTAGTTGATTCTGGCCCCCTTCCTCCCCCGGGCTCCCCTGGCTCCTTGTGGCCTGTGAATCCACATACAATATTCAGGACAAAGTAATCTCAGCTGACCTTCAAGAGACTCAAGAAATCCAAAGAGATAATGAGAGCAAAGACAGCTTGAGGGACTCAACTAGAAGAGGAGAACCAGCCACCGACATTTCTGCTCCGTCAGGGACAAAGGCTTCGTGATGGCTAGAGATTCTGGAACATACCAATGTTGTTTGTTACTCTGCTATTCTACTGTTCAGAAAAGCACTGAAATGGACATTGCACTTGACAGGCAGGTGACCGGGAGTGGGCAGCTGGAGCTCCCTCAGTGACCATAGCTGAAGGCAGAGAGAGGAGCTTCAACAGGTAGGGCAGGTGGTTGCGGCTGTGAAGGAAACAGGAAGCTGCACTGAGACCAAGTTCCAGGCCAGAAAGGGACCCGCTGGGCATGGACCCAAGACCAGGAAGCAGGATAAAGCTTAATTGGCCAGAGCCCTGTTGCATACATGAGGGACAAGGCATGGGAAGTGAGTGGGGTGGGGAGTTGGAAGAACAGGGAAAATGCCCAGTGTTGTGCCTTCTTCTGTGGAGATGGCAGTGTGGTGGCAGCGGAAGCTCACCAGATCAATACCTGCCAGGCAAGGGCACAGCCATACCTCGCTCCCGTCCTAGAGTTTCTGCCAGCCTGGTCTTGAATGCTCCTTGGGAATACAACAGGAAACTGATGGACCTTTTGTTGGGGAGTTTGGATTGTCCATCATGGCTGGACAGACAAAGAAGATACGGGGGGTGGGGTGGGGGTGGTGGTGAAGAGCCCCTCTCCCACCCTGCTCTTCTTCATATAATTTTGCCCAACATTGCCCAGCAGACATATTTTTATGAGAAGGGTTCTTGCCCCAAATATTCCCAACTAGACTGGTATTAGCTTGGGTGGGGGAGGGGGGGTCCTCTTCCCCCGAACTTAGATATTCACTCTCTTAAAAATGAGAGTCAAACTCACTAGCAAGTGTAGGAAGAAGGAAGGAACCCCTTCGAACCAGGAAAAAGACATCACTTTATTCTAGAAACTAGCTTCTGTGAGGTTCTTGAGGTCCCCTCGGACTCCCTGCCCCGTCCCTGCCTCCACTACTTAATAATTCCTGAACATTGAGGCGGTGGATGCTTGGGCCAGGGGGAATCTCAAAAGTGCTCCCTCTTCCTTTGAGCTCTCCTGGTGATGGCCGTGCTGTGGCTGAGGTGTGGCAGGGGTGTTAGCCGAGCTGGAGCGCTGGTGCCAACACTGGAGAGAAGTCCAGAGGAAAGTGCCAACCTGAAGGCCCAAATCCCCAGGCCCTCCCCGCCCCCCACCGCCACACACACAGCCAGAGCAAGAGCCTCCCTACTCTCCATGACTGGACTGGCCACTGGCCCCCAAGGGCTGGGACGCTGGAGGCTTGCAAGCACAGTACCACACCTTTTACTCAGTCAGATGGCCTGGGGACACACCTGTACCCCTCACCTCCTCAGAGGCCCCTTTCAACTCTCTGGCCTGTGAATGGACAGAGGAAACAGAGAATCGGGCTTTGAGTCCTTCGTTTCCCTGCCCCGAGAGGTTCAGGTTAAACAAGCTGTAGTTACACGTCATCCCAGGAGTCTTTCAACACGCTCTCTGTTATACTCTACCATTGCTCTCTTGGCACCCCAGGGGGCCTTGGGGTGAGAGTCAAGGGGATTTGACATGACCCCAGCCTGGTGCATGTCCATCTGATGTCATCCACCCATTCATCCATTCAACAAATACTCATTGAGTGTACCCCTGCCTCGGGCGCTTTCTAGAAGCTGAAGGCGCAGGTACAGTCCAGGATGGCCAAGACCCTGCCTACCGCGAGATTACCTTCCAGACAATCAACAGAGATGGACAAGCTAAATCCAGATCGTGATAAGTGCTATGAAGAAAACAGAATCCGCAGGGTGACAGTCGGCTGGGAGTTGAGGGGCGCTAAGGGGAGACTTTTTGGATGGGGAGAGCGGAGCTGTGGGGAAGAGGAGGCACAGGCAGTGCACAGAGGAGAAGAGGGGTTCAGGAGCAGCCAGACAGTTCTATTCAGGAACTGATGTTACACACACACAGAACCAGTGTCACACACGTGCGCATGTGCGTGCGTGAGCCTGGGGGGCAGAGAGGAGCGAAGGTGGGACAGGGACTGCTCCCCAGGAGAAGGCTGCTGACTGTCAAGGCTTCCTTTGGAGGACCCTGCTGAGCACAGGGGTGGGGTGGGGGATTTTCTTCGCCTATCACCCCTCTAGGGCTCTCCCTACTGCCTCAAAGTACTTACTGAAAAGCCAGGAACAGCTGGCTAAAACTGTTCCTTCTCCCACTTCCCACTCTGTCCGCACCCTAAGCTGTGAGAACATCGAACAATGAAGTGTTGCCCCACTGTTCAGATCACTTGGCCTGTATTTACAGTTTTCCAGTCATCTGGGACCCTAACTGAGGGCTGCTGCTCTGGGCCCCGGGAGGGCCTCCTTCCTTCCCCTCCTTGAACCCCAAACCCTAGCCCTCTCCTCCACACCCTCTACTCCGAGCCGACCTGGCCAAGGCAGGACAGGATAGGGACCTGTGGCCCCTTAGGTAGAGCAGTAACTGCAAAGCTCAGCGGGTCCACGAGGACGAGCTGGCAGGCTTGACAAGTAGGCCACTTGCCCAAACCCTGGGGCTGGCCCTGTGGCCTTATCCTTCCCCAGCAGGCCTTCTTGGTGTCCTCACCCCACTGTCTCAATCCTACCCACCTCCCACCCTAGTCCCCCAGGCGTCCCTCTAGGTTCTTTGGTCCTGGGAGGGTCCCGTGTGCCAGTTTCAGCTCCTTCATTACCCTTGGAGAACTCATCTCTTCCCCCACCCCACTGAGATGTGCAAAACTGGTGCTGACATTTGCTGCCTGCCACAGGGGCCCAGCTCTACCCACACCCTTCAGTCGGCAGACCCCACCCCCCTTTTTGCACAGGCAGTTGGCTGCGAGCCAGCTCCACCTTGGTCCCCACCCAGGGGGGAGAGGTGGGCTCCTTAAAAGAATGCAGGTCAGGCCCACCCTCAAAGATTTTATTATATAGCTGGAGAAAGAGAATGCCTAAGATACTCTCACAGATGAAGAAATAAAGCTAAGCTCTAAAGGACTAAAATAAAGCGCTAGGTAAAATAGGAAATGAAGACAATAAAAGCTCTTGTCAGAAGAGTGGGGAAATAGGGTGGGCCAAGGTAGCTTCTGGAGAAGGCCATCACAGGCATGCCTGGGGGAGCTGAGAATGGTCAGGAAAAGCGGGAAGGGGAGAAAGGGGTAGATTGTGGCTGCGAAGCTGGTATCTCGATACCTAGATACCAAAACCAAAAACAAAACCCAAAGTCCCAGTCCGCTTAAGTGACCCGCTGGAGCGAACCCCTGAGCTGAGGGTTCTGTGGGGAGGAAGCCCGCGTGCCTCTTTACTGTGGCTTTTCTGAATCCCGGGGAGGCTGGGCTCTGAGGCCAGGGCAGGCGCTCCACTCCTCGGCCTGTTTGATGGGACAGAGGAGCCGAGGATGGGAGATAGTTCGCTGAGGATAAGGACGCAGGGGGGGGGGGGGGGGGGGGCGCCCTGGCGGGAAAGGGGCTTTGGTCTTTGGATTTGGGGTCCTGAGGATATGGCCATGTCATGCCAGGGAAGAGGCTTTCGGCCTGGCTGGGGAGGCTGATCACAGACTGCTGGAGGCAAAACTGGATCGACTGGAGGAGGGGAGGCCCCAATCAGAGACGTGAGGCTGTCGCAGCATATAGAGCAAGTGTGTGCGCACAGGAGGTCTCCGCCTCGCGTGCGGTCCGCATGTGCTCACTTCCCAGATGCCCTTCTCTGCCCCCCAGGCCCGTCTCTGGCCTCCACTGCCCCAGCATGAGCCTTCACACCTCTCCGTCTCTCTCGACCTCCCCGCTCTGCCTGCTCCGCTCAGGTTCCTTGGCTCGTTATCCACTTGTCCGTGGATTCTAGAACCTCTGGCCTCCAGATCAGTCTGGAGTGCCTGCTGCTGCCCCCGCCCTCCCTCCAGCCTGCTTTGTGGTCTCATTCCATCCTTTCCAACACACATGCTAGATAGGCTTTCCAAAACCATCTCCACCGCCCTGACTGAATGCAGGGCTCCGGCAAATGGCCCCCCGTTGCTTGGAGAGAGAAACTCTAGAGTCAGAACAGTTGTGTTACTAAAGTAGGAGAAAATGCCAATCAACGCCAAGCTGTGAAAGATTCTGACAGGGACTGACCCTGGGACAGTCCTCGGTCAGGAGGAAATGCAAAGAGATTCGAGGAAAATGAGGCTAATGGTGACGTTTACCCACCTAATCTGGCAACTGACAGGCGGGGAAGTGGCAGACAAGCAAAGACAATATCGAACTTTTCCTACACGCCCATCACAAGTCTGGAAAACTAAGCAATGAGTTGGAACAGCCGGTGCGGACTCAGCGGAAGGGGGCGGAACGAGCCAGGCGCAGGGCCGCTGACCCTTGGCCCGCGGCTCTAAAGCCCAGACACACGGAAGGAGGGGAGGGAGGGAAGCGGGAGGGCCTGCACCCCCGGGTGGGTTCAACACGCAAAGCTGTGCGCCTAAGAGTAGGAGCAGCTGTAAGCGTAATCGCAGCTGAACGGATGCGCCTTCAACTACTAAAGTCTCCTTTCACCAGGCGTCCTGAGATATCCGCAGAGCTTTCTAGAACTTTGTCAGTTGTACCACTTTCCAGGAGGGTGAATCCCATATGCAGCCCGCCAGCCCGCTGCCATCTCCCTTCTCAGGAGGCAACGCCCTCCCCTCTTGGTTCTGACAAAAACTGCCTCCTCAGGGCCATGCTGAGGGCACGTTTTCTGGCTAAGATAAATGGCTTGCTCCTTAAACACGAACTTCTCTCATCCAGAAAGAGAGGAAACAGACTGGTTTCTTCCTCCAAAGCCACAGACCCTGGAGTGGGAGGACCCCCGAGGCGCCACCGAGGCAGCGGATTCTCAGAGGCTAGCGTCTAACGCCTGCTGACAGAGGGGAGGCCCGGCCTGCTCCTGCCGGTGCTCAGCTGTCGGCAAGGGAACACATCAAACGCATCTGTGTGGAGAAGCTGTCCAGAGCAAAACCCCACAGAAAGCCTTGGAGAAGGTTTGACACCAAAGCTTGCCTTAGAGAATGAAAAATCTAGTCCCGTGACCAGAAACCACAGGCCGCGGAATACAAAGGCACTGTGCGGGGCAAGTCACGGTGGAGGGAAGGGTCCACATCAAAGAGCTTCCGCTCTTCACACACACCCCGCCCCCCACAAGGGGCTCCCCGCAAACATCAACAGCAAGGAAAGAATGAGTGGGGGTTGCAGGAGGACCCCACCAGCGGTAGAATGACAGCAGGCGCACAGAGCCCCCCACAGCCTCCCAGGCCTTGCACACTGCAGACAGACGAGCAGGGGGTGTGCAGTGACACGATGGGTGGGGGGGAGGTGTGGAGAGGTGGCAGCTGCTGTCCCTAATGAGCCCAGCCTCGCACCCTCCAGTCTGTGCGGGGACCCGCAGGAGAGGGGCAGGAGAGGCGTTTCTCTCCTTGTCAGAATTTGGACAAAGCCCTGTTCAGAGGCCACATCCATGCAAGTGCCCTCCAACCTCTCCTTTCACTCGGCTATTATGTCAGCAGCCTTGTCCAGGCTTCCTGCAACCACTAGCTCAGTGCTGTGAGAATGCCCTCAGCAGCCACTTCCCCAAGGAAAGGGAAGGCCTGGAGCTTAGGGGGCTGGGCTGCCCATCAGCCAGAAGGCCTCGGTCCCTCTAAAACCGCCCCCCTCGCCCCCACCCGGGGCTTGAAACACCTCCCCCTCCAGGATTTGGCCCCTTCAGTTTTCCCTCTTGGATGGCACCTTCCCCTCAGGCTGCTAACAGGCAGCCCTCCCTCCCCTGCTGGGCCATGTAGCACCCCTCTCCCCTCCCTCACCCCAGCGGCAACTCCGGCGAGCTCACTAACAGCCTTGCAAAGTCCACAGCTACCTTTGGGCCTTCAGAACTCTTGATGCCATTTGGCATGGTGACCCATGCATCTGTGGAGACTCTTCCCTTGACGTCTGGGGCAGTGAGCTCTCCCAACCTCTGCCCACCCGCAGCCCTGCTCATTCATGATCCTCTTCACTGGTTCTCTTCCTATGCTGCCCCTTCAGCGTTACCTCCCCAGGGTTCCAGGCTAATCTCCTTTTCTGGACCCTTCCTCTCAGCAACACTGACTATGAAGACCCCAGCGGCCCCATCCCCAGTCCCTCTTAGGCTTGCCACTTCCCACCGCCCCCTCGTTCAGGCTTCCTACCCAGCCATTTCATCCAGAGGTCCCAGAAGGGCCTCAGAGTCTCAGGGGAAAAAAAAACAAAAAACAAAAACACCACCACTTTGGGAATAAAAGCAGATTTGAATCCCACATTTAGAAAACAACCCAGTGAGTGTTTCCACAATACAAACCACACAATGCAGAGCCCAGCAGAAGCTCAGCAGGTGGGTTGGAGCAAACAACCTGCCCCCTCCCCACCCCCTGAACTTCCATGGTTCTTAAACACATGGCTTCCCGCACTACCCAAGAGGTGCACCAGAATTCCTAATGGAGCGGAGCAAGAGATCTGTATGTTTACCAAGAGGAAACAGATCTAAGTTGAGATATCTCACCACAGAGGAAGGCTCTTGCTGGCTAGGGAGCCAGCAGGAACAAAGGCCTGCGGGTTGGTGGCTTGAGCAAAGTCCAGCGACCTGACTGGAATGTTGGGAGCTAGGACTAGCTTCAAGAAGAAGTGGGCGTCTTTAAAGCAGGAGTGCATTCCATTAGGCGACCCCGACAAGGCAGTCAGACAAAATTTGTGGATTCCACCCAAGATGGCAACCATTCCTCACCACCCCCACTTCTTCACCCCCTTCTGGAGGCCAGCGCCTCCACTCCACCAGGCCACCGTGGTCCATTCAGGGTAGCCTCCCAGGGTCCAGAGCAGGCGAGAGGGCTGGAGGGGAAGGTGGCACTGGAGAAGAATGTGAGAAAGAGCAGAGGTTGTGGGACACAACCGTGCCATTCTGGACACAGAAGTAAGACAAAGGATGCCACTGACATTGCAATAGAAGAGGAGGTAAAACTAGAGGACCCAGTAACATACTTGGAGGTTTGTACTTTCCCCTTATTTGTCCTCCTTTGGTACTGTCTGGACTGGTGACCAACCAACCCTTGGCAAGGGGGGATCTATCTGCTTAGATGAATGGAAGGAAAGTGAAGGCCAGAGCAGGGAGGAGGGCCAGGATCCTCCTCCCTCTGGCTAGCCTGTCACTGAAAAGTGCTGTCCAAATGAGAAAACTGGTAGAGGCAGCTGGAAAAAGATGAAATAGGCAGCTCCCTGGGGGCTGGGTTTTAAGGAGGAAGAAATCTGAGACACAAAGAAGATGTGTCAAAACATTGTATGGGTAAGAGAGGTGGATCACCAAAAGCAAAGCTCAAAAGCAAAACTGAATGTGTATGTTTCCCAATAACTATTATCCGGAGGGTGGTTGGAGACCTGTCTGAATAGGGAAATTGGGGTACACCAAAGAAAATAGTGACACCCAACCACAGGGGTGGGGCTGCAGAAGCACCAGTGTGGACAGTGGGCAGTAAATGGCAGACTGACTTTGCACAAGCAAATATAAAACAGTGCATTGAGGGGAAACCTGGTCTCCGGTGTGACCTTCGGGTGAGGACAAGTACCTGGTCACGCCAGTGTGTGAGGACAGCAATGCGGGGTCAGCCTCGGAGAGCAACGCAGACCCTCATCTTGTATGAGTGCATTTCTAGTTCACATTGGGATTTTTTTATATTCTCCTTTGTCTCCCACCTTCCCCACCCCACACCCCCCACATCATGTTTCTCAGGATCTGGGAAGCATAGAAGCCAAGGAGCAGCTCTCATATCTTATGGATCAAGTGCCTCCTGGGAGGAACCAGCTAGTGGGAGGAACTGGCTGGTTCCGTCACTGGTAGGAACAGCAAACTGCAAAAACCTGGTGCGTTCTGAAGACCTTGACAAGCCCCACTCTGCAAACAGATCAACCAGAGCGGTGGGGCGTGCCAGCCCCCGGGAGCCCCACGCCTCCGGCGCAGTCACCTCCTGCGCCTGAGAAGACGAGGTGGGGCTGCTGGGGCGTTTGACCTGCCCTCTCCTCAGGTCGCTGGCCCCCAGCCCCCACCCCATGGAAGCCGCTTTCCTGATGCCGGACGGACGCTGCTGCGGCCCGGGGGCTCTCGCGCGACCTGTGGCCAGACCTGGCCTCCGCCAACAGTCTGACCCTGACACAAAGCCAGGTGCTTCCACGCTGGAGATGGACTAGAAGTTCTGTTCACTCTACCTCAAGCAAGGCTTTTTCTAGCTCAGAGTCTGAGCCAGAAGGGTACCAGGAAACCCAGGGGAGAGTCTACTGAAATAGAAAGAAGAGATTGAGCTGGGCTGTTTGCGGTGTCTGTCCAGTCTTTAGGCTATGTCAGCGAGATAGCGAGATTGAGCTGGGCTGTTTGCGGTGTCTGTCCAGTCTTTAGGCTATGTCAGCGAAGACCACGAGTCAGTTCATAAGCTCCAACCCTATCAGAGCTAATGCACCCCTTGGTATGTAAGAACCCATGTGGCTGGGAGAGTATGCTAAGCGGAAAATAAATGTAGTGCCAGGTTTCTTTACATCAAGAACACCTGAGAACCCAGTGAAAGTTAAGGGGAGAGCACCAGGATCCCCAACAGCAGGCTCAGTACCTAGGGGCCATTCGGCCGCTGCCTCATCAGTCTCCAGCCCTGCGCCCTTGGCAGGGGCCCGCGTGGCGTCTCCTACATTCCCAGCCATGGTGATGGGCAGCAGGTCTTCTTCTGTGAGCTCTTCCAGCGAACAAAGGGCAGGCGAGGAGGCTGTGCCGCGAAGAAACCCGAGCGGTTTTAGCCTGCGGCTCTCAGAGCTGAGAAGCACATCTCCGGGTCATGGCCCAGGCTCGAGGCCCCAAGGAACCCCTGGTGCCAGTTGCGAAGCCACTCTGAGAACTGTCGCTGCACTGAGACAGTGGCACATGGGAGAAGAGGGAGGAAAGGGAAATATGAGGGAGACTGCTACAGCCTGCGCCCCTTTTCCTCCCCTAAGGGCCCTGTCAGGGTTTAGCTCAGGCCAAGGTGGGTATGCGTCCACGTCCTGTCCCACCAGGCCCAGAAGCAGATCTGATTCCCAGGAATCAGATTCTATTCTTCGACCTCTGGGTCAAAGCTTCCAGGGGCTATGGGGCTATGTTCCCTTAGGAGAGCTGTACCCACCCCTCCCCCCACAGGTGGCCACCTACAGACCTGAAGGGTAGATCTGCCCTCCAGCACTGTCTCCTTCCCGGCCCCTCCACAGCCAGAGCCAGCGTGTCCCTGCCCAGTGGCTCAGCTCCCGCTCCTCTCTTCCCCCGCCGTCCAAGCTGGCTTGGTTTCCTCTCCCCAGAAACCAGGAAGGATGGGCTGGTGGGGCTGATAGGTGCCCAATCCTTGCTGACATCTCAGATATTTGGACAGCAAGAGGAGGAAAAAGACATTCAACAGGACTTCTGCACTGCTGCTCACTCCAGCAGCTTCTGCCCGCAGCTCTTCCGGAAAGACCATTCCAGGCCGAGAGTCCCTCTCCTGGAGCACACCAGCCTTCTCGGTCTTTAGGGGAAGGCTAAACCCTGGATCATGCTGCTGCCTCGTCTAGAACCTGCAAGAACCTGCAGTTTCGCCTGGAACCTGCAAGAACAGGACTCGATTGGACTGTGAAAGCCAAGCCAACGGGAGGCAGGCCGTGTTCCCTCCCCAGGAGCGCGGGGTTGAGGACCAGGATGCTCCGGCCCCAAAGGCAAGGTCGGCAGTGTGGGGAGTGGAGTGAGAGTGGTGGTGACCTGGAAGGTGACTCGCGGGAGAAGAGCAGGGTGCTCGGGCCAGGCAGTCTCCCCGAGAGCCCTGGTGAGCCCAGGTCATCAGTATCACCATCCACCTCCCTTCAGACCCTTCCTGCAGCCCGGGCGGGACCACTGCCCCCAGACCTCTTCCTCCTCGGTAGCGCCAAGGTGACCCAAAGGACAGGAAGAAACTACAAGAGGGAGCTTTGTGGCTAGGACAGAGCAGACGCAGATGTGCCTGGTAGCGAACCCCATCAAAACCCTCTCTCCTCTGGGGACCCCAGTTCCCCTCTGTATGGAACTGTTGTCCAGTTGTATCTCTTCCGTGGCATCTCCCCCTCTCAGGCATACCTTGGGGTTTCTCCTTGGTTCTCACCCGTCTCTTTTCCTGGATCCTGCTCTCCACTACCTCTGTGTCTGGTCTTCCCCGACCCTTTCTGGCCCTTTTTGGGCCTCTCCAGCCTACCCAATAGATAAGGGCCAAAGTCCAGAGCTGAAGTTACAGAGAAGCGTGTCCACAACCCCAGGGGTGGAGTCCCATATGAAGAAAAAAGCTGGCCCTATACCTGCCTCTCCCTGTGAAAGGTGGGGCTGGAGTGGGGAAGTCAGGCTGGGCTGCAAGGAGGGAGCTGCAAAGCACACTTGCTTCAGGGTTTGCCTTCTCCGCAGCCCAGCGTCCCTGCCCTGCTTCTTAAGCTGCTCTTCCTGTCAGTTCCTCGCCCTGCCTGGCTCCTGCTCCGCTTCCTGCCTCATCTTCCTGACCATTCTAAGTCCTTCCTTGGTGATGCTTTCTCTTGGAAGCAACCCTACACCTCCTGACCCTCTCCTCCCATCTTCATCAGCAACCCAGGGACGCCCACGTTGATCTCCCCATGAAGGCTTGGCAGAGTGCCTGGCACATAGTAGGTGCTCAATAAATATTTGTCGAATAAATGAATTTAGAGTTTGTACCTCAAACTCACGGGATTTACCCTTGCTCCCATATTGCCCCCACCTGGACAATCTTAACTACCCCAAGAACTTTGCCCCCCGCACCTCTTCTTCTCCACAGTCAAACCTTGAACCTAGATATCACCTAGGATGTGCCCCATTTTGGCTCTCCACTACTCCATTCTCTGGCTGCTCACCCCAACATGGCAGTGCTCAGGTTCCAAATCATCGTGTTCCTCTACTTCATCGTCGATGCTTTAAAACCCTCTATCCCCACCCCTTCATGCGGGGCTGGGCTCACACGTCCCTGGCCTGGGCACCCCGGGAGCTTTCCTTTTCTCTGGTCTTGCACTTTAGCTCTCTTGAGAGAAAGACGCAGACCTTCCAGTTTGCTGCTCTACAGTGGTATGATCAACTGTGCAGCTAACCCTACCTCTGTGGCCCCTGTCCCCCCCAGTCCCAGAGTTTGTCGCCACCCTCAAGCTACTGTCCCCATTCCTAGCCCACTCCTCAGACATTTCCACCTCAGTTCATGGATTGAAGTCCCCGGGGCTGGCCGTCAAGGGAGTCTGAACCCCTCCCTGGCACTCTGTCCCCTGTGATGTATCCACACCCGCCACAGCCCCCAGTGTGCTGCGCTCTTCACCCCATCTGGGATAACCCCTCCATTTGGGCTTTGGTTTCTACCAGCCTTTCTGCACCCCCCACC
>NW_004567102.1:1789666-1838931 GCF_000260355.1 Condylura cristata | reverse complement strand
CTCAATCCCCAGCTAATCCCAGTTTCCACAGCATCCTGTTAAATTCCTCCTGATCCCACTCCATCCCCACACATTGCCCAGGAGTCTCACTCCTCCCCCCACCCCCGCCCCACTGTGCCCCTTAAGTTCACATTCTCTTCAAAAACGCCGTATGTCCGAAAACTTCTTGGCTCTTCACCGTCCATCTGTGGCACGGCACGTCCGCCCTCCCTGTCTACCCTGCCCGGAGGCTTCGGCCTCTCCTCCTTGCCGTCTCAGACAAGAATCCCCCCCTTCAGCCATATCCTACCAACTTTCCTTTCCCTTTTTATCACACAAACACACTCTTGAACAAGGCATTTCCCCTCTCACCCAAAACCTGTGTCCGGTTCCCCAGAGGAAATAGCACTAGGAGGGAATTTGGGTATCTTCCAGGCTTTTTTCTAGGCATACACATATACGCAGTTTCACGCACACAACTTGAAGTGTGCTTTAGTAAATGGGAGCCTCACACATACAGTGCTCTGTAGCTCGCTTTATTTCCACAAATGCACCAACACATTTCCGCATCAGTGCAGCGTTTCTCATCCTATGCGTGTTCCGTGGGCCGAGCCCCAATTGCTGACGGCCAAAGTAATTAGCATGGCACCTCTGCTGCCACTGTCCTTCCATAGAAATAAATCCTCAGTCACGCCGGCGTGTCTGTTGGAATCGCCAAGGTCGAACCACTTTTGATGGTTAAACACTGGATACTAAGTAATTTCCCCCAAAGGCTTCCCCAGCACCCCTGCCCACTTACAGCACATGAGGGTGTGTCTGCGCTCCTGCCCTTGGGGGGTTGTCTGGTCCCCCTCAGGGTCTGGGTGGCAGTGGTCCCTCCCTCCACTTCTGCCTTCCAACTCTTCCCTGTACTTTTCACATACTCCTCCACCACTGCCCCTACTCTGGCCCAGCCGCCCCTGCCTACCCTCCCCGCCCAGTTCCCCTTGGGCTTTGGGTGGCCTCCTGTATCATCTCTATGCAAATGGACCTCAGGTGGGTCTTTACACCCCCTCCCTCCTATCCAGACTGTCATTCCTAGAGCCTTCTGGAGCCTGGCAGTCAAGTAATTGAAGTGTCCTGCCCAATGAATGAGGGCTGCACAGGTGAGTGTGAGGAAATGAACTCAGAGAGCATCTTTCATTCATGCATTCTACAAATATTTATTGAGTATCTAGTAAGTGCCAGAATGTTGCAAGAGAGGCCAGAGAAAATAGTGAGCCAGGCCAGGCAAGATGGGTCTTGGAGGGGAGAGAGACATTAATCAAATCATCACACAAATAGAAGCATGATTTCAAACTGCTAAATGCCAGAGGAAGCAGCTCGTGGAGATAGCTGACAGTTACCCAGTTACCGGGCCCAAGGTCTCAGGGCAGGTGTCCCCCATGAATTGACACTGGAATTAGGATTTGATCAGCAGATGAAATAGGTTGCAGAGAAACTCTCTATGCTGAAACACAAGCCTAGCTGTAGGGGAGTAAGCCACGAGCCTGGGAGCTCAGAGGGGGACAGTGAGGTCCAGCTGGGGTTGGGAAGGCGAGGGGGAAAAGCGACTGATCTGCCTGAATGAAGATGCAGCATCTGCTAATGGGGAGATATGTGTGAGGGCCAGGTCATCCCCAGAAGCTTCTCCACTCTTGTCCTTCAACTCCTCCAAATATGGTGGCCACTCCATGGAGTCCGGGCACAGCCTTCCGGCCTTCAAGGCAAGTTCCAGCCCACACCACTGAAGCATCCTTGGCATTGCACGAAGTCAGCCTGAAGCTCTAAAGGAGCAGGAGCTACGGGTCTGAAGGACCCATCTGTGTCCCTCCCTGGGGCAGGCAGGGACAGCTTTGGGGAGCCCTGGCCACTCTGGTCCTAAATCCTCAGCAGATCAATATTTGAATTACTGATTTGATTGGAGAGGGAAGGAACGAAAAGTACTTTTCCTGTGCACCTTCTCAATCCCCAGCTAGTCTCAGGGAGCAAAAACTCTTTACTCAGAGAAAAATAAGACAAACCTCTCTCTCTGGCCCCCGACCCAGCTATGAAATAGCGCCTCTCCTCCTCCACGCAAATGGAAGCTGGCCCCCACTGCTTGTTCAGGAATATGAGTACTAGGCTCACTTGTGGAGTTCCCAGAAGACCTGCTCCTTCCAAAGTTGAAAGCAACGATCTACTAAAGAAGCAAAAGAATGATCTACTGAAGATTCCCAAGAAAACTTCTGTGAAGGGGAGGCAAGGAGCTTGGACCTTCCTGAAAACCAAGGGAGGAAGGAGATCTCTTTTCTGGGCTGGTCTAAGATCTTCCCATCACCCCTGCCCATTGTCACAAGTGTACATATCTGGTGGCCCAGGTAAGGAGGCTTCAACAGAGACTCTGGCTGCATTCAGGAGCTGCTTTGCTCAGCCCCCAGTGGAGGGCTGAATAGTCATCTGCCTGCTGGAGGGGGTGGGGGCGGGGAGGGAGCCTCCTGCCACCTCTTAGTTTTTTTTAGGAATCCACAGGCACCCCTGGCAGGCGCTGGGGCAGCCTGCTGTGCTTGAGTTGCTGTCTCCAGGGGCACTACTGTGCTGGGGGTGGAGGCAGCTGTCATGCCACCTGCCGCTGGGGATAGGGGCAAGGGATACGAGGGGCACGCTCGCTGAACCTTTCCCTCGAAGCCGGGTGTGGGTTTCCTTGTACATTTCTTGGCAAACAGACATCTCAGTGCACTTTTTAAGCTGCTGTCCCCTCCTCTCAAGCCTTCTAATTAACATCTACCATGTGAATTATTTATTGGGAACAGATGTTAGAGTTTAAAGAGTGTTGAGCAGAGATCATTTGCTAATCAATTTATTTTAACAGGTTTACGTATTTACTACCAACCAAACTGGAGCTTTCCCTCTTCTGGAAGCCTGTGCTCCTACAACGCTATGAAACCAGTATTTTCAGATTCCTCTCCAGCCTCAGGCTGCTCTTTGCCTGTCCCCCATATTCTGGCCCCAGCCCCTCTCTTCCTCTTTGGGTTCTAATTTGATCTGAAGAATTGATACCCACCCTTCCCTCTCCACCCTGAAGACAAACATCAGCCTTCGCGTTGCACTAAATGGCCACTCCATGGAGTCCGGGCACAGCCTTCCGGCCTTCAAGGCAAGTTCCAGCCACACCACAGAAGCATCCTTGGCATTGCACGAAGTCAGCCTAAAGCTCTAAAGGAGCAGGAGCTACGGGTCTGAAGGACCCATCTGTGTCCCTCCCTGGGGCAGGCAGGGACAGCTTTGGGGAGCCCTGGCCATTCCAGTCCTAAATCCTCCATAACCTTGATGGCAGGACGCCAGGTGCCGGGCAGCTTACACCACTTTGGAAGGGGCGGGTGGAAGGGGCAGGTGGCAACTGCCCAAACTGGCAAAGGCCCTGCATTGCCAGGAATTTATCGTCTAGGGGGTGTTTTCTGTCCAATCAAGGTGAAGACGGGAAGGCGAGCTCTGCTCCCCAGGGGTCTCTACTTCCTGCCCGGCCACCCTGGGCTCTGAGAGCATCCTGGCAGGTGGTGTCTGGAAGCCCTCCGGGTGCCCTTCTGCCACAGGCCCATTTCCTCCGCCAGCAGCTGCGCTCTGGGCTCGGGCACTGCAGCAGTATCCAAGGGGCCCAGAGGGCAGGCACGGGGCAAGGGCAGGTAGATCAAGGCCACATGCTGCCCCTCCCTGTCCATCTTTCCATCTCCCAAACACTAATTCCACCCTCCCTGCGTAGCATCGTGGTCCAGAGTTCCCTGACCGTTCGGTAGTAAAAGGATCAGTCGCTTGGAGAAGTGTTTCTTCCTGATACCATCTTAGCTTAGGAGACCCAGAGCAGAGGGGCCCCAGAGAAGACTGGGTTGGCCACACGCCATTGCCCATGCCTGCCCGTTAGGCCCCTTGGGTTTTGCTTCTCCCTGGAATGGTGGTGGTGGTGGTGGTGGTGGGGAGAGGGGTGTCACTGTCCCAGGATGACTTTTGCGTGAAAATCCCAATATCTGTGTCTGTGGCTAAAGTGGGCCCCACTGTAAGCTTCTGAGAAGGAGCCAGGGAAGGAGGAAAGCTTTACAGTAACTGGAGAAGTGGGTTTGTGATCCATGGGCTGTAGCCAGTTTCCACGCGCTGCCCCTCCCCTGTCGTTCATCTTTCCATCTGCCCAACACTTAACTCCACCCTCCCCGCCAGAATTCCCTGATGGTTCGGTAGTGAAAGCTTCTGTCATTTGGAGAAGTAACTCCGTCTTAACTTAGGAGACCCAGGGCGGAGGGGCCCCAGAGAAGACTGGGTTTGCCACGTGCCCTTGCCCATGCCTGCCCGTTAGGCCCCTTGGATGCTGCTGCGGTGCCCCAGCCCAGAGGCACGGGTTAAGGGCCATCATGTACTTCACTTGGCCTCCTCAGAGGGAGACTCAGGGTCTTGGAGCCAGGAGAGAAACAAATGTCCTTGTTTCTAGGCAGAGCTGTGAGGAGTCTGGGATGGGGCCAGGAGCGTTGCCTCTGGCGAGAGTGCAGAGGAAGCCATGACTATCACCTTTGACACGATGCTCTCCTGGCCTTGCCCAATTAGACCTTCCTCACTCGCCACTTAGAGGGGTCCCTGTGAGATGAACTCTCGCTTCCAGCCCCTGGTACGCATCCCATAAGGACCACTGTCCAGAGGTCTCTGATTGTTCTCTAGGTTTTTAAGGCCTCATCCTGTTGTTGTCTGCTCTTTTTGGGAGAAAGCTCATCTTTTGGGGGCCCTGTGAGTGGGCAACCTGGGAGACATTGTCTCAGTGAGGGCCTGGACCGGGCAGGCCAGGGTTACCCTGCGGAGGCAAGGACTGGGAAAAGACTGATGAGCCTACGTGTCTCCACAGGCAACTTTGTGCAGCAAGCAGAACAGGGGCTGGAAATCACTCAGTCACGTGACCTTCACGTGTAGCTTATGACGGATCAGTAACTGCAGCGCTGATCCACATCCGGGGGTTCTTTGTAGCTTTTTAAAGTCCTGTGAAGGCTCCGTTTCCTGGGCTTTGGGGAGGAAAGTTTCTGCCACAACAAGTAGAAATAAGAGAGAAGAGAACAAGACAGCATCTGGAAGAGGGGGAGGGATGTGGCCCATGAGGCCAAGGTCTGTATCCTGAAGGAAAAGGGGAGCTCCAGAGAACACAAGGGTGGACAGTGAAGCTGGAGGTTCAAGTCCCGGTAGCCATGATACAGAGCCTCTGTCTCCTTCCCAAACGCTAAAATTCTACTGAAGGCAGTTTCCTTTCAACTCCATATTTTTTCTGGGACAAAAAAGCAGGCCTACTTTTTTTTTAAAAGAAATCTCAGGGGCCCTCCCTGGTGGCACAACTGGCTAAATAAAGCTCAGCACTACAAAGCTAGCCACAGCTACTTAGGCAGGAGTTCCTTCCCCGGCCAGGCAGCTGACCCACAGGGCACAGCAGACCTCTCCTGTCCCACTAGCTGCTCCCCTCCGCAGTGTATTCCAGTAGATACACCTGTTCTGCTCCCCACTCTGTCTTTGGTGAATCCTCTCACCCCCTGCACCTCTGGCCTGTACCCCAGTTCTGTATGTATGAATAAATAAATCTTGAAAGAAAGTTAGCCCAGGCTGATCACGTAGAGAAGAATAAGTAATCTCTGTACATTTTTTAGGAAGAATGAAGGTACCTTTGAGGGCAAGTGACCTACTGCCCTGTGCACAGACAACACAAGCCACCCAGAAAGCCCTTTATGGTGTACGGGGAAGGGACACTTTCTGGGAACTCTTTTCTGAGAAGGTACATCTAACTGATTGAATGGGACTTATCAGGTTTCATTCTTCATTCTTGGATACGTTGCATGATTCCACTCAGTTCCCCAGGCTCTCGGCACCCCACTGCGGAGGTGGGTCTTCTAAGAGTGCCTGTAGTTTGGACTTTCTAGATGGGTAGATGTGCTGCACAGCCCCAGAGGCGAGCCAGACACTGCCCATAAGGGAGTCTGCCTCAGGCGGGGAACTAATAGAAGGGGACAGCGCCCCCTTGGTACCTGTCCACATATGCCACATAGGTCATGTGTTGAAACACTGCGAACTTGAAGTCTGGTCTGCTGCCTTAGGATCCTCCGAACACCAGAGGACAGAACCTTGTGCGAGCTGCCCCAGGCTGTGGCCCAGGGCCTTCTTCCCCAGCCTCCACAAAGACTGTTGCTCATCCCCTCAGGTTGGAACCAAAGGAGACGGTATTGGGATGGAAAGGGGTCTTTTCCAGATGCTCATGATGTTCCCAAGTCTTGAACAGTCAAGGCTGCTACATTCAGGACTGGATACCCAGAAACTTTGGAACTCAGGGTCAAACTCCAAGATTTTCCTGTGCCCTAGGTCAATCTGTGAAGGAAAGCTGTTTCATCTTAGTAGGGAGTTGGCTAAGGCCTGGAACTTCTCCTCTTCCTCCACTTCCATCCCACTGACAGATTCCATGGGCAGGACTCCTAATGAAACGCTGATGAGACTGGCCAATGCTGGGCGACATGGGGCTCTCTGCACCTTCTTCTCCAAACCCTCCCTCTTCCTCCGATACTATCGCTCCGCATCCAGTACTTGTTTAATAACCCTAGCTAGCGCCTGCCCACCTAGTCTTCCCTGAGACTTGCTCCAGTCCAGCCCCTGTACCAGACATGCTCCCGGGACCTCTCCCCATAGACCCTCCATGCCAACATTTCTTCAGGGTGCCCCCAGTTACCCAGAGGCAGCGCTAGCAAGCTCACTTCACAAGAACCACGTTGTAGGCTGAGCTATCCACACTTGTAAGTGCAACTTTAAAAGGGATACAGTTGGCAGGTCCCCACCCCAAGAGTAACCTCCCTGTTATGATCTGGGGGTCACAGTTGCTTGCCTTTCTGTAAGGGGTCCAAATCCTGCATCCCTGGGTGCAGGAGTGACCCAATACACCCTGTCTAACTTGGTACCCCTTGCAATACCTCTCCTACACTCAGATGCCCGCAACCCTCCTTGCTGTGCCCACCTTTGTCTTTCTTTCAACCCCCCAGGGACTATGGACAGAGGCTCCTGACAGATGTGGGGTGAAGGGACAGAAGGCAGTCGTGGGAGAGGCACGGCAGGCCTCCTCTTGCTTTGCAGCCAAAGAGAATGTGTTCCAGGAGGCGCCCCCTCACCCCCCACGCTCCTCCTGTGCCCGCACCCTCGGACCCTTCTGGTGGTCAAGTCTGGTTTCTTCTTCAGGGAGCTCGGGGCGAACCCAACACCCCAAAAAACCCACGAGGTGGGGCTGAGGCAGTGGTTGGTAACGGATGGAACTGACGCAGCGGTTGGGAACGGACGTTACCCAGAGGCCTCGCGTGGGGGATAACGGGCATGGCAAGGCCCGTGGAGGGGGGCCCTGGGGGCTCTGAATGCCCAACGCCCTAGCCCGCCCCCTCCGCCAATGGCCGCCCCGCCCCGAACCCCTGGGGGCGGGGTCGAACCTCAGAAGCCCCGCCCCCGGCATGCCACGCCCCTCGGCTCGCTCTGCTCCAACGCCCTCATTGCTCATTCGACTCAGAAGTTCTTGGGGAGCAGATGTGTTCGGACGCATCTCCGTCTCTCTGGACTCCCTCGACTCCTTGCCGGGGATGAAGACAGACTAGAGGGTTTCCAGAGACATCCCTGATTTCAAATATCCTGTCTCGTTGTCAGGCGGAGCGGTCCTCCTGGTGCTTTGGAGAATGGCGTCTTATTCATGCATTTTCTAAAGAGTTTCCTGGATTGAAATGAGTAGAAGTGACTGAGGGTGACTTTGAGTGAGCAGAGAGGTGGGCTAGGGTTGGACCCAAGCCTTAATATTTTCACCTCACCTACTAAAAGCTTTGCCCAGAAGATCTAGGTACTGTCAAGTCTCAGTCCTTCCCTAAACTCTCCCTTTCCTCCCTATAAAAGAGGATAAGCCTAGCTTCCGCAAGAAAAATTCAGGCCTCAGTTTCTCCACCAGCACCCTTCTTACCCAAGATGTGGGTTCACTGCTTTTCTCCCCAAAGCCTATTCCAGATTGATCCAGTTGGATCAACAACTGGGGTTTGGAGCTTCTCCCTCCCACTCTGCCAGCCATTTAGTCTCAACTCTAGCTGAGAAGATGGAGCAGGGAGGTGAAGAGAGCGGAGGTGAAAAGTAATTTCCTTTCAGTGCCACCGGTTCTAATAGGAACCTGGAGGAATGTAGTGAGCTAAATAAAAGTGGTTGCAACCAATCTCTGCAATACTCCCACCACTCCCCACCCCAGATCTTCCCTTTTAAATCACTGAAGACCTTTTCAGAAATGTAAAGGGAATCGACTATTTCTTGAGGCAAACAAAGGGTGGCTCTGAAATGAGAAACCGTTTGTGTTCAAGTGAATCCATTAACAAAGTTGATAACATCCACGTTTATGTTGCTGACCCAGTTCATCTACTTGTGGTAACCTCCTCCCTGCTTCCTACCAAATTTATGACAATTCTCACAGAAGGTCATGGTAAATTGCAAGGGGAATACACCCAAAAGAAGGGAGGAAAAATCTGTGTATTAGAATTTGGTCTTTAAAGTGTCGACATCAGAGGGTTTTACCTTTAAAATGCAGATGTGTGTTGTGATGGTCTGAAGGGGGGAAGATACTGAAAAATGTAAAGAAAAACGAAGCTGAGGTGCCTACTCTTCCCAGGGGCGGGTGACAGGTTAAGGTGCTCTACATCAGAAGCCAGGGGGTCGAGTCCCCTGGACGGAGAAGTATCAGTGTATCTCTCATCAAAGAGCTGGCGGCGGCACTAAATGGGGCTAAATGGGGCTCCTGAATGATGCGCTCTGCTATGTTTTCACTTCATCCAGCCCTGTGTGTGTGTGTGTGTGTGTATACCAAGTTGTTTGGGAACCAGAAAGGGTGGTTGGGATTTAGCAGGGATGTTCACACACTCCCACAGATTCTCATTTCAGGAAAGCCAATTTCAGACCCCTTGGAGATTCTTACCTGGATTCTTACCTCATGTTCGCAAATGGGAGTGCCAGACACTTGGTAAAGGGCCTGCAGCCCGGGGAAGGGCTAAACAAGCAACACTACTGATGTTGGATACCCAGGCCTGGATGAGTAGGGTTGGGTGAAGCTGCAAGAGCAACAAGGCCTAGCCGCCCCCCACCCCCCAAGGACTTCAGAGTGCAGAGAACACTTGAGGTTCACTTCAGTTCCCCTCCAGAGCCCTCTGTTAGCCTCCTGGAGGAACAGGGTCAGGAAAGCCGCTGTAGAGGGTAGGTGGTTTTATTGGCTAACAAACCATGGCAATAAAAGGAGAGGGGCTGATTGCCTACGGTACTTCTAGAAGCAAATCAGAATCTTGAACTGGGGACCAGAACTTATGGAATGCTTGAAGTCTCTGTTTCTTGCCATTTCTGATGATTCATGTAGGTGAAAACCTTTATTTCTCGGTAGTTAAACCCTTAACACACCAAGGAAGTGGAGAGCAGGAAGACCAGTTTTCCAACAGCTAGCCTTGAGTGGAACCAGATCCCTCTCAAAGCAAGAAAACCTGAATCCACGGGGGCTTGCTGTAAAAGAGGGACCGTAGGCAAAGCGGGGTGGTCTTGGCTTTACATTCCTAACTACGATTCTCACTGGGGGCAGAGTACACATCCCAGCAGAGAAACTGCGAACAGAATTTGCTTAGAAGTCTAGGTGCTGGGAGGGACTTTGATTTTTACAAGAATTTGTGGACATTTGACCATCCCAACGAGACTAGTGTTGTTC
This sequence comes from Condylura cristata, assembly GCF_000260355.1. NCBI lineage: Eukaryota > Metazoa > Chordata > Mammalia > Eulipotyphla > Talpidae > Condylura > Condylura cristata. Next base: position 1,829,201 of record NW_004567102.1, on the reverse strand, counting down.
CCACCAGCACTTAACGTGGTGCCTGGCACACTCAAGTCTATCTAAAACACTTAATTTCAAATAGTGTGTTTGCAAGTCTATTTTCCCAGATGTCTATTTTCCCCTGCCATTTCAAAGGAATTCTCGCAGACCCTCTGCTGGATAAGGGAACTGATCTCAAAGTGCTTGGACCTTCCTTCCAGAATTCTTGGGAAATAACTTTGCTGACTTAGTGGGCTATTAAATTCTACTCAGAAGGAACATTGTCTAATAAGATAGCTATATGCTTTCTAGGGGTAGGATGCAGTGCTGTCCAAATGAAAAATGATATCATTTTCCATACAATGAACTATTCCCTGCCGAACTCAGGACTACATCGAAGCCAGGTGGCTGAAAGGGGGAAGCAAGTTCAAAGAGTAGAACCAGAGTTTTACCAGAACTTTACGCCTGGGCCCTCAGCTTGGCAGCAAGAAACTCACCTCCTGAGTTGGGGCTGATGGGCCTAGGCTTTGCCAAGACAGGCCTCTTCTGAAACATACCCCCACTTTCTTCCCAGCCTCCATCCCAGCCCAGGCTTGCTGTCTAGAAGCTGCAACCTGGGTTGATGTAAACTCTTCCATGGCCAGGTCAGAACCCTTTGGGCTGGGCCCTGTGTTAATGATTGAGATTGCTCTGTTGGCTTTAGTCTTGCCCAGGATGATCTTCAAGAACATGACTCCCTAATTTCAAAAATCTTAAGTAGAATGCTTTGGGGGTTTTAAAAAAGAGGAATTTGTGTTCCTATCTCAACAAATTGTACAATGTCCCACCCCCACCCCCATTAGTCCTCTGGTACATAACCTTTCAAAGAATAAACAAAAACCAAAAGGAGATTTTTTTGCTTCTCCGTGGTCTGTGCCACACACATAATACACATTTGGTGTATTTTTTCAAGGGGATACAGTCAGAAGGGTCACATGTGGTGGGTAATTTGTGGCTTCCACCTGAAATGGCAATATGAATTTGAACAGACTGTCAGTCTGTTCAGATTGACAGAAGTGTCAATCTGAACACTGCCCCTAGCCCCTATCTGTGTGGCCTACACCCCAAGGGTGGAGTGGGGGGGGTTCGTTCTCATCCATGACGTCCCCTGAAAGCTGCATTTTGGGGGGAAGTTTTAATAAATGCAGATAGCATGCTTCAACTTTCATCAGTTTATCAATAAGGTTGAGCACAAATTATACTGAAATGTCCACTGTTGGCCGCCTATCTGAGCTGTGTGACAGCTGGCAGGAGGAGCCCGTTGTGAGGCACCCTTATCTCATCCCCCTACCGCCTGATGGCCACCTCCTTCCTCTCCACTTGGGGTGAAGAAGCATGCCTACCTGGTACACCTGCTTATTTTTAGAGATGAGGAAATTGAGGAAATTGAGGGGTTGCCCTCATTTATATCTTTTGTCTTTTCTTTCTGCCTCGATGCTGACACCTCTCAACAGGCTGGCCTCTCCCCTGGCCCAAACGCTGCCTAGTCTTTCCAGAATTCCTTTGAGTAGGGGGCCTGCCACTTTTATTTGAAATGGCAAAGTCCCTGCTTTCCCTTCCTCCAGGACCCAACGACTGAGTGCTGTGACGATGGTTGCCATCTTTTTCTCCATCACAAACTCAGCACCCACAAACTGATCAGTCTCAAATCCACCAAATGGGCAGCAAAAGGTCAAGCCAAAGCAATAGAGCCAGGAAATGATAATTGGCTATGTGCTGTTAAGAACAAAACAAGAATTCTCTCTTATTTGAATAATGACAGGAGAGACAACTTTGCCACTGTTTTGCTTAATCAGGATTCAAAAAACTCAGTGAAAATGTTAGATCAAAGAAGGCTCATGAGCATTAGTCAAAGCTTCCCTTCGTCTTCATTTGAAAAGCCAGTATTTCATTAAAACAGCACTGTTGGGTGTGACACTTGACAGTCCATTGATTCCTTGTGTGTCATTTTGCAAACAAGTGCTTGGATGGTCTGTTGGGGGGTGGGGGTAACCTCTCTAGTGACAGCTTGGCAGCACTAGAAGAAACTCAGAAAGTCCTCTGTTTTTGTCCCCAAAAATTTACAAATGAGGAAACTGACACCCAGCAAGAAAGGGACTCCTTGGGCCATTGAGAACCAGGACTAAAAGGCAATTCTTTTGACCCCTCAATCAGGGTCTCCTGCCTCCCCACCCCCAAACACCAAGCTGCTCAACTAAGGCGAAGGTCTTCCTAATAAATACAGGAAGGGCCATCCATGTGAAAATTCAGCCAGCTTCACTGGAGAACTTACTACCTGCTGACAGCTGCCTAGATTGAGGCCCAGGTGTCAGGGGTTAGCCCTCTTCTCCAGAAGCCCGTTTGACAAGCCCATGCAGCCACATGGAGTCTTGAGTGCTACTTCCCTCCAGCTCACAGCAGCTACTCAACGGTGGACAATAGGTTGGTCCCAACTGATGTCACCCCTCAGCTCCCAGCTATGATGCTTCCTTGGCCATGGGGTGCTCATGGAACCCAAGCTGTTGGGTCAGTTGTCAAGAATTTATGGCATCAACAGAAAGGTCAGACAAATTTTTCTAACACTGCTGACCCAGAGCAGAGAATAAATCACCTGCAGTGATCTGGAAGAGGCTGTGACACAAGAATAGAAGGATGATCATTTATGATGAGCAAAAGATCTGGGGAATCTTTCAGCCAGTGCAGGTCCACTTCCCTCTTACTAGGTTTCCTTCCTACCTCAACAGACCTCTCTTTTAGAGAGTCCCTGTCCTCCGTGTCAAGGTGGGAAAGCCAGTGAAGCTTGCTCCTGGAGTCCATACAACCTTTGCTGAATGATCCCCTTGCCATCTGCTTCCCTGTCCCTCAGGACCTCCAAATCGTAAAACCTGCTTCCGTTCACAACTCCCTTGGGATGGGGAAGGCATTTCCAGCCATCTCGTTTGATCCTTCCAGAAACTCTGAAGGGCCTTTTTTGGAGATGTTCAAGATCTGGCTCAAGGTCACACAGCTAGCCAGTGGCAAATCTAAGATCTGGACCCAGGACTACCTATTTCAAGATCAAAGTCTTACACCTACCTCATCCTTTTTGAGAGGGAGAATTGAGGGGTGATAATGGGAATATCCAGAGACTGGAGTCCAGGCCTAGGTCAGAGCCCACTGAGCCTCAAGGCAGAACAGAGCAAACCTCCCGGATGCCTCATCCCTTAGAACTCATGGGCCACACCTGCTCCCAGGGCTTCGAGGCCTCTCCACAGCTGAGGGCTGACTAAGGCAGCACCCTGCCCACTCCTGTCCAGCTTGAACAGTGGACTGATGGACTGTTAGTGGACTGGTGGGTGGGGAGCCCTTCTTGTCCCGAGCAGGGAGGTTGTGTGTCCCACTCTCAATCTAAAAGGTTTCCGAGATGAAGGCAGGTAGTGACTGGTGAGAATGTCCCTGGAATATCTTCCCAAGGTAGTTGGGAAGGTTCCTGAGGGTGGGAGGGGGAGTGCTGGAAGAAGACAAGTTGAGTGTGTTTCTTAAGGTGATTTGGGGACTCCCCAGAGGACTCCCCCTTGGTAGAAGGAAAGGGCTAGAGGGCAGAAGGTCAGAGACTAGGGCGCTGGGGCTGGCGTCTAGTGCTGATTCTACCACTTACCCTTAGGTGCCCTCTGAGAAGTGCCCATGCCGCTCTGAAGCCCAGTTGTCTTTTTTTGTTCATGTCACAGTGCCCTTGGAAAGTTCCCATGACATAATGGATTTGGCAGGATTTTGTAAATCTCAAAGCACCTTGAGCCACTATAACTGATTGGCTGAGCAAAGAGGTCACCAACAGACCAGTCTCAGCCGTCAATCTTTAGGCCATTTATGATGAGTGCCCAGGCCTGTTGTGACCACCAAGTTCTAGCGACAGCACACTCTTACACACCTCTCTCCCCAGGCAAGCCTAAAACTTTGGGAAAGCATGCAGTTCCACATCAGGCCACAGTGGCGAAACTGAGGGTCACTGATCCAGAATATCCCAAGACCACTTTGTACCCCCTCCACCCAGGCATCCTTTCTTTATATTCAACCTTTTCCATGATCCCACAGAGGAAGTAGATCATTGGCTCAGAGCCCTGCTCTCTGCCCTACTTAGCTACCTGAAGCTCAAGCCACTCATTCTTAAGAGCAGGGGTGCTACAAAGATCCCACTCATGACCTCGGCAAAGTCATTGCCTCCACATGTGGCAGCAAACCCAGCAGTTTGCCAGGGGCCCAGCCCAGGCCCTCTGAGTCCTGAAGACCCTCTGGTTATCAGGCTTTTGCAGCATCTGCTTAAACTTCTCTAAGCTTAATTTCCTAATCTGTCCCAAGAACCCCCAACTCTTCTCTCTGGCTAGTCCCCTGCATGCATTCATCCAGGGAACTTCCTGAGTCAGTTGATAACTGACAATTCGTTAAGCCAGCGCACAGAATCTCAGAAACGACTTTCCAGGAGTTGGGTGCTACTAGCAGGTCTTAGACAATTGCCTCCTCTTGTCCTTCAGACACTTAAGTCCCCTTCCTGCTGAACTCTTGGGGGCCCAACTCTACCTGACTACTAGTCTCCAAATACTGCTTCCTTTCTTCATTTTCACTCAAACACCCTCTTTTCCCTACCAAAGCTCCTATTCCTTAAGTGGACTGACATAAGGTTAGGTAAGGGATATAAAGGAATCAAGGTTTCAAATGATTTACACAAGGAACGTCTCAGGGAACTTTCCAGAAGAATGAAAATCAGTAGTGTGTGTGACCTCTTCTGGAAAGCCCTGCCAAGTCTAACCATGAAATGTTCACCTGTCAGCTTCCTCCCTCTTCTTTTTTAAAATGTCAGGATGTTTGCGGGAGAAACCACTCAAGCCCTATTACCCACAGCTGCTCAGAGAGACCACAAGAAACCCTAAATCATTTCTCCTCGGTCTGAGCATCTTATTTTTCCAAATTTCTCTAAGAGATAGGACAGAGGTTTCTGTAGCCCCGTCTCCAGAAATAAACTCCATGAAGCTTCATTCCTGTCTGGTAGTTTCATTTTTTGTTTTTTTTTTTTTTTTCTTTGGGGTGTCCTTTTTCCATCTCCCGGAATTTCTGAAGTGAAACCGTCCAGAGTCATTCAGATGTTTCCCTGCCGAGGCAGGGATAGCCCTCCAGAACAGAAGCCTTGGGAGGTCACACATGGTTGCTTCAAGCCAGAGTTCGATCCCATCACTCATCTCCACGTGCACTGCTGGCCTTCTGTGGGGCCGCCTGTGCTTGGCTCCAACCCCACGGTTTCTGGTCTGTTTTTTCACTGGACTGTTGCCTGACTGGGCGGGCCCTGACTGGGCAGCTGCCTGAATGTGCTGCTTTCTCCTGACTGGACTGCTGCCTGACTGTGTTGGCCCCTGACTGGGCTTGCCTCCTGCCTGTCTGGGCTGCTCCAAGTTGACCAAGACAGCCCGGTGCTTTCTGGGTGCTTGTGCCCAGAAGCCGGATACTCCGCTCCCAGGGCTCCCAGTCCCAGTCCTTGTCCTCATGGAGCTTACAATCTGGTAAGGGACACAAGACTCGACAGCTGGCCCTAAGAAGGCCTAGATAGAAACCACATGTGGTGCTCCGGTGAGACCAGAGTGCCAAAGCTGGCCACAGACGATCCTGCTCAAACAGGCTGCTGCTCTGGAAACCCTTCTCACCAGACCTAGACGAGAAGTGAACTTCAGTCTAGGTCAAATCTAAATTGTGGCACGTTCTTAATTAGTGGGGCCTGGACCTATGGGTCTTTTTCTTTTTGTTGACAATGCAGATAAAGAGCTTACTGGAGCTTGGCTGTTCCCCACACTGAGCACTGAGCGGGCTGAGTCTCTTTTTTCCAGAGCCCACCTCAAGCCTTATCCCTGGGGCATCTCCCTCCCTCCCACCTCCTACTGATTATGTTGGACCTGATATTTCTATTGAAACATTGATCTCTGCTACTGAGGGGCATTTCTGCTGAGCTTGCTCACTGCTCAGCCTGGGCCAGAGGGCGTGACTGACTGAAGCTCTTCTGTGTCCAAGGGTAGCCTTGGGCGAGGGAGTCAGCAAGGCCTCAAGTCTGGGTAATAGTGGGGAGGGCATCTGGAGTCGGGATGGTGATTTTGATGGGAAGCAGAGGAATCATTTGGAGGGCCAAAGTACTCAAAGCAGACCCCTTTTGATCATCCAGCTCTGGCTTTCTACAGGGGAAGGACCTGTTGTTACACAGAAGCCCGGGTGGGCCTGGAGTCTTTGTACACAAGTCCAGAACTGAGTGGATATGAGGGTGTCGCCCCACCTTAGGGAGGCCTTTTTCTCCTTGTTCTTCATCCATGGCTAAGGGGAGCTTTCATTTCCTAATATTGCTTCCTTTCCTCATTTTCACTCTAACACCCTCTTTTCCCTACCAAAGCTCCTATTCCTTAAGTGGATTGAAATAAATTAGGCAAGGGATACAAAAAAATCAAGGTTTCAAATGATCTGCACAAGGAACATCCTTGGGGCTAGAAGCTCTGGTCCCTGGCTGCCCCCACCCCCCTAACCCCCCACCCCAAGGACTGGGAGCTGTAGCCACTGTGCTGGAGGAAGCGCAGCTCTTGGTAGCAGTTGTCCTGGCCAGGCGGCCGCCACAGCTTCATAAAGTGCTTCTGTTGTCCAGACAAGATGTGCTGTCTGTTCCACAGCTGACAAAGGAGCTCCACAAAGCAGCTCACAAATCCCCTCTTCACTGCCGGGGTTCCCTCCTAGCCTTGAGTCTGGAGTTGTCCCAACAAATCTCTCATTATTGTACATTTCCCAACCGGGCAGTTAACCAAAGGTAGCTGTTGGGAGTGACCAAGTGCAGAGATTTACTGAGGGACTGGATAAGGGCAGCAATAAATTAGGCCTTGCATCCAATTAACTGGGCCTTGCATCCGCGAAGGGACTACCTGAAGGTGATAACGATCTGGGCCTCACATCAAGGACACAGAGATGAGCCACCCCTTTGGAATCTGAGCTTAGGACCTATACAGGAGACCCTTCCCCCTTATTGAGTTGGCAGTAGCTGTGGGCCCCCGCTCTAGGGGCTCCGTCTCAGCTGCTGTCCGAGAGCAATAAACTGTTTGCTCAGCCTTTCTGCTTTTCGTCTTTCTTTCTTGTGGCTGGTCACAAAAGTTGGGACAAAACAGTAGCCTAAGAGTGGGCGAGAAGGAGCTTCTTTTTTTGTCTTTCACTTGTCTTTGCTCCCTCGAAACATTGCCTTTCTGCAATTTTCTAACTCTAGACACCTGCTCGCGTAGCTTCCCTCTTTCTACTCCGGGAGCCTCAGCTGGAATGGTGGTGAGACAGTCCTTGGACACTACGAGTAATGTAATGAGACGTCACATGAGTCCTGGTTGCCTGGTACATTTATGCATATGCTCCAGCAAGATGGTAGCAGATTGCATGTCAAGAAATGCATGTTCTCATCTTATGGTCTGGACGGAAGGCAGCACCTCGGTCCTTCCAGATCTGCCATCGCTGAATGGGGGAGCAGTGACTTAATGCCTCCCAAGTCTTGGTTCCCTCCAGGGTAGCATCACCCCCTGAGTCTCTTCCATGGCTCTGACATTCTGGGTGTTAAGAACAGTGGGGTTCCAGTCATATTTCAAATCAACTCCATGTAGATTCTAGTCAGAACCACCCAGAGGCAATGGGCCATGTCAGGAAGAAGTGCCACTGCTCTCGGGTAGCCTCTTCGCTCTGCCAGAGCCCTGGAGCCTTGACCTTCACAACACCCATGACTGGGAGGTGGGTCTGCCACTGAAGGCCATCTGCCTCCTTGTGGCCTGTTTTCCTGACCTTAGGTTCCCCCCATGCCCCCCATCATTTACACATGGAGCCCCCCACCCCCTTCACATGTCCTCAAGGGTTACTTCACCCATCCACCTGAGGTGTCCTCATTTGTCACTGTTCAAGCCCCAATATCTGAGTGCTCACTCTCTCTGAACCTTTACTCCTGGTGAGTCTAGAGCAAATCTGTTTGAGAAATCAAGTACAGGGCATCGAATCAGTAAGGGATAGTCAAACCATTCCTTACCTTACTGCTGGCCACATCTTGGTGCCCAGACCCTCGAATCAGGTGCTCCAGATCCCTCCTTTCCAGGTCTGGCTCAACCACCCATCTGGGCCCTCACACACCCCAACCCACGCCACACCCACCGTCTGTCCTTATTGGACATGAACAAGGTCATCACAGAGATGAATAGGACTAAGGTTTCTGTAGAGAATAGATCTGTGAACAATTAAGAGGGATAAGATGTGATATGACTTCTTAGGGGGACAGAGTATTCTGTAGACACCGGCTGGGGATACAGGGGAGGGTTCATGAGGGGATAATGCTTGAGCTGTGTCAAGACCATGGCGGAAAAGGTGGGGGCCTGTGGGTTGACTTGGCAGATGTGTGGTCTGCCTAGAAAGCCCAGCAGAGGAGGGTGTGGAGTGAGGGGCATTAGAGAAGTTTGGAAAGAGGTGGACTTCATTTAGCACAGCATAGTATATGGCAGTGACCAGGCTGTGGACAACTGGTTATGTTGGGAGGCAACTGGTTTTGCCTGGGGAGACCAGAAAGGCTTTCCATGATGCTTCATGGGGATGGACTGGGGCTGGGTGGAGGGGTGCGCACAGTGAAAGAGGAGCTGTGAGCTATTTGACAAGCAGATGGTTGTGCTGCCCTCCGAGTCCCCTCCTTCCTTCCCGGGCTGTCTTGATGCTACCACCACAACTAAGGGGACAAGTTGGGGGGTGGGGGGGCTGTGTGGGCTGGGAGGTTGGGGGCTAGGGCAGCTCAGAGTGGGAATACATCCTACGGGGTGGTGGGTCCAGGGCAGCAGGGAGGGAGAAGAGAAGGGGAGGGGGTGGATAGAAATAAGCACCCCACTAGAGTGAGTAACAACCTGTTCCACATCCCCAATACCTTGTAATGTTGTGGCTGAAAATACCATAATCTCCCTGAAGACAGCAGGGAACACAGTCCCAAAACCCCCAGTCTGGCCCCTTCTCTAGAAGTGAACAAGTCTCCTTCCTCCATGTCTCTGTCAGGAGGGAAGAACTCCAAACTTTTCTAGCAGTTTCCAAATTGCCATTGGCTGCCCCTGTCAGCAAGGTTTCTTCCCAACTCTCCCTGGTCTCCCCGCCCCAGTACATATGCTGGGCAAATAGTCAGGATCCTCTTGAAGTTCTGAGAATTGCCTCAGGAGAGAAGTGGGCGGGGAACCACAAGACCGGACAAGGCCCTGAACTGTGGCCTGGTGGCGGCAGAGGGTGGCGTTTGGCTGCCTGGCCCAGCAGAGCCACGTCGGGAAGGTGGCCTTTCGCCAGGAGGCTGCTTCCTCTCCACTGCCTCTCCCACCCGACCCTAGGGAGAAGTGTGATGGAGGAGATAAGATGGGGGGAGGCGGGAGAAGCTGTGGAGGGGTGTCAGTGGGGCCTCCCAGTCACAGCCCCGGGGTGGGTTTGCTTTCTATGTTTCATTCTCCCTCGCCTCCCAAATTTTGAAGAGATTTTTTTTTCTGTGATGGGTAAAAACTAGGGTGGGTTGCTTCATTAGGATCCCACCAACGTGCGTGGTGTGATTATCATTTGTTTCCTGCCTGCAAGTAATTCTAGGAGCTTCTCCTAGCATCCCAGATCAAAGGAATGGTCCCCTCCCTTGTCCCCAAATTACTGCTCTGCTTTGCAGCCAGTCAGAGGTTGGTTTCAGGGTCCCAGGGTGCAGAGGTGCATCCTCCTCCTGTCGCCATCCTTTCAAGCTTTTCTTCCTTTTCTTCTCCATGCTTGCCCTGAGCTAACTGAAAATGCAGGGGAAGGTGGAGGAGAGTGGAGGGTCACACAGATTTACAGGTAGTGATTGGGGGGGGCCACTGAAGTGGAAATCAGAGAAGAGGGTCTTGAGTTGAGCTAGCCCTCCCCAACCAGGGCAGGTGGATGTCTCTTCTCGCCTCACCCCTACCTCCTGCCCCTTTGTTTCCGCTCTTTAGCGACCCTACCTCTCCCTCTCCCTCCCAGTGGCTCTCTTCAGCTTCCCTCCTGCAACTAATTGGTGCTGGGAGCATTCTTGGATCAACCTTCTGAGAAGATCCATTTTCCCCGTGTCCTCTCATCATCACCCCAGCCACACCTCACATCATCAGCCTCCAAGGGCTGCCCTAGGTCGGTTGGCACTGGGCTGGCCTCTCTCGGGCAGGATAATTATCTTTAGAGGGAGCCCTGAGGATGTGTTACAAATAAATGGCAGGTCTAGGCCCTGTTCGTTAACATGGCAGACGCCGGCTGAGCACTTAGGTCACATGCCAGGAGCTGCTCCAGACTTCTGGTATACCACGAAGCCAGGGGCTCCGCTATCTCCTCCCCAGCATGTAGCCCTCTGGAATCTGGTGTGTTCTTGTCTAAAAGTCAGGGGTATCTGTAGAACACAAAATGTTTGGCGACTCAGTAGCGTCCAAAGAATATATCTGATCACTCCTGTGGCTCATTGCAGATGAGGAAACCGATGCACACAGTGAAGTAGCCTAGGGCCCTGGCTGGGTGCTGGGCTCGGCCTGTCTGTCTTCACTTCAAGGAAGTGTCTATTGGGTTTCTCCCTCAAACTGGAAGGAGAAAGGGAAGTCCTGATCTCCTGATTCTGCAATTCTTCTGCCCTTGCATCTTCTCCTTTCCTTCCACCCACCTTCTGCCCTGGCCTCTCCTTGCTGCATCCAGCCTCTGCTAATGCCATGGGCATTATGGAGAGGGTGCTGGGGAGCCAGGGGCCCTGGGGGACCCTGCCCACCCACTAGCTGAAGAGCACAGAGCTGAGAGGCCAGATGGGCTGCCTCCCCTCTGTTTCACACTCCTCTGCTGTCAGCTCTGGGGGCCATTTCTGTCACCCCATGTTGATGACTGAGTTGTGAATTCTGAGGGAGGCTGTCTAAGCCAGCACACCCCTTTGCTAATGCTTACATGAGACATCTGCACCAGGACACGAGCGTCCTGCCGCTCAGATCACATGGGATGTAAGCAGAAATACTTATGGGAATCCAACCTCAATTCTTCTAAGCCCCAAATCATGGGTCTGGCTCTAACCCATAAAATTTCCCTGATTTGCTGCTTTTTGCGATTCCATTCCAAGTCTTCTTGATTTTTTTGCTCCCTAAAGCTACCTCTGTCTCCCCCACTGTGGGGCTGTCCCCTGCCCACTCCTAGCACCTTCTGTCCTTGCCACCCTGGTCCACTGTTGGGGACTGTCCCCAACAGGGCCAGCTGGAGAGTGATAGGAGGAGGCACAGTCCTGATAGTCTACCGCAGGACAGAGAGCTCCACGTCTGGGTTCCTAGTCTGGACTCAATCACAACACAGGAACCACTTTCTAGAAACCCACAGGTCCAGGCCACCTCCCGGAGGCCTGGATCACTAAATGAGGTGCAGGTTCATGGTGAGCTGGCTACACAGCAGCCTAGGGAGGAAAGGAGGGGGGGTCCTGCTCTCACCACACTGCTAGTCTCCAAACCGCAAAAACAAACAAAAAAAATAAAAGCAGTGCAGAGAGAGATTGCATTAGGGAAACGTTGCCTGTAATTGTTACCAAACTTTTGAAAAACAAGAAACAACAAAGAAATAAAAAGCAGCAGATAATTAAGTACATAACTGTACACACCACTTGTTAATTAAGCTTTTACTCCTAGAACCTGACAGAATCTGCTTATAAGGTGATAGCGTGAGGGAACGTGGCATATGGCAAGCCATCTGCAATGCCAACGCTTTGTTGATGAAAACTTCCCTGCCCCACACAAAGGAGGAGATGCTGAATGTAGTTTTCCGGAGCTGAGTGATTTATCTTCATTTTGAGCAGAAAATGAGTTGACGTTGACAATACCGAGTCAAGATGAAGGAACACACAGGAAGGGAAGAGTCAGGGCTGGGCTGTCGTGGTGGCTGGCGGCTCATCTCCTCCCGCCCCCACCCCACCCGCACCTCTGTGCCCACCGGGCCATGTTAGGGGGATGCTGGGGACCCCACTGGTTGCTTCTCATGTCTGAGAGTAGTTCCTTAAGGACACACAAGGCAACAGAGCAAGTGGCATAGCTGAGCACTGTGACCAACCCCCTTCTGAAATGACCCATTCCGGGTGTGCAAGGCGTGTGCAAGACCCACCGGAGGTCCTCAAAGACCCACCGGAGGTCCTCAAAGACCCACCGGAGGTCCTGAAAGACCCACCGGAGGTCTTGAGAAAAGTGAATTGAAGGGGGCATGGCTGGTGCCCTGTTACAACCTTCCCAACTGTCACCCCGGCCTACCATTCACTCCACTACTGGGGCCCACGGTCTCAAAGGCCCTTGAGCTTGCCAAGCCTTCTTCCTCAGCTGTAAAATGGAGATAAATTACCTACCTTGGCAGTGCCCTGGGTTGATGATGTAAGACCTGGTACGATGATGCAAAAGTCTATTAAACAGTGTGAGGTTTTACATGGGAATGGAGCGATTGCTATTCATTATAAGCCCTTGAGCCACGTGAGCTCACACCTCCACTTTGAGTCAACCCCGACCTGCATCCAGAGCTGCACAGCATGGCCGACCCCAAGAGCTGGATTCGATTTGGGCCTCCTGGGCTCCGTGGAAGGACAGAAATGGGAGGGAAAGAGAGGCTAGCAGGGATGAGGTGTAGGAGGTGGCCCTGAGCTCCAGGCCATGCCTGAGGGGCCCCCTTCATTCTAAGGGTTCTGCTGAGCTCATGTTCTAAGGGTCTGACGCAAGTGACTCTGTAGAAACTGGCAGCTGGAAAGAGGAGGCCACCTGGGAGATGGGACTCTTGGGGGTCTACATGTGGCTGGCCTCCTGGAGAAAGGCTCATTGGGGAACGAAGCCGGGCTGAGAAGGCAGATCCAGGCACAGCACTGCCAAACCCCCAACTTGAGTTTCGCCCCGCCTCCCCTTCCCCAACTCATCCAGAACTTGCGGCCACCCAATGCGGAGGGCCTGCCTTGGCCTCTGGCTTACCCTGGCTGTCATGGGTCATATAGTACAAAGCATAGTGACCTGTGCACGTGGATGTTGCGGCTCCCGCTGCCCTTCCCCCAGAGATCAGAACTTCAGAACTGCCCTCTGCCTGGACCCAGGCCAAGATCTAGTGTATATCTTCTGGACCCAAAAGTGGAGGAATCCCCTCCACTTTTCTCAGGGGGCATCTGTTGCACTTGCTCATTGATGATTTTTCATCTCCGAGGCTTTGATTCTAAAAAATCCCTGGGAGGACCATGGAGACATGGCTGCCTTACTTTCAGGGTCCTACCTGCCTCTCCTGGGTGCCCACCACCCTGCCTTTCAGGGTGGCTCACTGCCCCTCTCCCATGGATACTATTGGCCCTTCTCCAATAGTTAATTTCTTCCACACAGACAGCCCTGGGGGGGGGGGGCTCCTATCCCACAAGAGGACTTTGTTCCCTGGAAAGTGACACTGTGGCCAGTTGTCACAAGTGAATTCAACAGACAATAATTTGAGGATCAGCATGGGACTTTCCCTGGACAGGGCGCCTGAACAGAGAGCTTCCTCCCCACAACCTGGATGGGCATGCCTGTGGGAAGCAGGGTCCAGCCATCTCTGTCAGCCACTGGCCAGTCCTTCCTTCCTTGGAAGGGCGCTGACAGTGTTCAGGACCAGAAGAGACAGAAGGCCCCTACCCACCCGATGGCTAGGCTCCTGTGGATTTATTACCAGAGCCACTCAGTCCCCACATCTTCATAGAAAGGGTCTGAGCTGGGACCAGTGTGTGTGTGCGTTGGGGGGGGGGGGGGACGGGGTACAATCTACGCCGTCATTTTACAGATAAGGAGGATAGGTCCCGGGCACCGCAGGTGGTCACAGAGGCCTTGGGACCCTGCCTGGGACTGTAGTGAGCCCCAAGGGTGGGGAGGGTGCTTCAGTCAGGAGGGCAGGAGAGGAAAAGGCCATTTCTGACTAGGCCTCGGAGAGCAGTTTACCAGGACAGAGAGTGGAGGGTTCTCAGGGATGGTGGATGGTTGCCATAATTTCTAAGATACGTCTGAGAGCCGTGATCCCTTTAGACATCCTTTCCCTGACTAACTGGGATGTCTTGGGAGAAACAAGGTGGGCCCAGAGTTTGGCGTGGGGTGGGAGATGGAAATGGGGGCCTGAGAGAAGAGCTGAAAGGGAAGCTTGGATGCTGGCCCACCCCCCTCTGAAGAATCCCTGAGGAGACCCATGCAGGGCACAAGGCCAGCAGGGCAGGACTGGCCAGCAGCACTGGGGCCAGGAGCTTGCCTTTTGTGGGGGCCCTGAATCCACACAGACCCTAGGCCAGACCACCTAGGATATTCACAGGAGGACCTCAGAGCTCCAGGGAACCCTGTGCAGGGTGCATGGACTCAGGAAACTTGGACTAATTTCCCTCTTAGTCAGAGGAGTCTTTAAAGTGAAGGGAGAGATAAAACAATTGGAGAGATAAAAGTGATGTAGGAAGGAGGAATGAGGGGCTGCGTTATGGGAAGGGGTCCCCAAGTGAGGAGAGTGGAGGGACCAACAGTGAGGGTCCCCTCTGCAGGCTCTAGGGACCATCTCTCCTCCTCTACCTTCCCTCTGTAAAGAGTGGCAGATGCCCCCCAGAGAGCAAGGGGTGATGATGAGCGTCTGAGTGGCAGATAGCAGCACCCCACCCAACCCCATCCTGCAGGCAGTCCCCTCTAGAGACATCTGTCTATCCAGCCCGGCACCCCTGGGAGGCTCAAACAGCCCGCTAGAATCCCGTTTTTAAGGCGGCACCAGGAATAGTTGCTCACAACCCCCCACTGCCACTGGTGTACCTGGTGCCACCCTGCCCCCCCTCTCTTTGGGCACCCACCCTGGCCGGGGGGTTTAAAGCCATACTCTGGAGCACCTGCCAGCTGTTTGAGGATACTGCCAGACCCTCAACTATATTGCCACCCCCACCCCCACAACCCTGGTAGTTCCTCCTGCCCTCCCCAGAGGTCCCCTATGCCAGGGACAATAGGGTGAGGCACTCTGTCCTGGCAGGGCTGCTTGGTTGTCCCACAGCTGTTCTCTGCCCCACTGATGGGGAGACACAGGCCGAGCTCAGGACCTGGCCCTGGGGACCTCAGTTTAGTCCCTCCCACTCCACTCCTGGGGTGGCATCTCCCAGGTCTGTTTCAGAAAAAAGAACCACATTTGTAATCCTGCTGCTTCTCAGAGTCCCCCAAAGTCTGCTGACCGGTTCCAGCCTCAGTTCTTCCTTGGTTCTCTTGACCTCCAGCCATGATACTGTTACAGGGTAGCCCAGAGTGGACTCGGGCTGCCTGTCTGTGGGCCCTCACCTGCACACTCAAAATGTAATTTTCTGCAGACACACACAAAAAAGGGTAATGGGTTTATTTTAAAAAAGGGGAAAGGAAAAGCAACCAACCTAGGAAAAGAGGGATACAAAGTAACTGGAATACTTTACCAGCTCAGCTAACTTGAAGCTCTAGTCCCAATCTAAGACTGCTAGCTACCAGTCACACGGTCAGAGCGCAGTTGCTCCAGAGAGAGAGAACTGTTACCTCTCCAGAGCTGACAGCTGGGAAACCGCTCTCTATTTCCCCCCCAAAGTCCCAGAATTCCTACTTAGCTCCGCCCTTGGGTCCTTGCAGTTCTCTCCCTGGTACTGCTGGGAGTTGTAGTTTCCAATCACTGGAGTAGGGGGTAGAGTCCACCAGACTCTGCAGAGTTCTTTTAGGACATCCTTCCCAATACCCCTGGCTCTCTTCCACTCCTGCCTTCCCTTCTGTTGAAGCTGCAGAGCTCCCTGCTAAGCCATTGCACCTGCAGAGCCCCCCCCCCACCGACCCCCACCTCCTTGCCCCTTTTCAAGGGATGAGGTTTTCACATCCCGGAAAAACCCTGCTTAACACCCACCCTTCTGCAGGCCCTTCTCATTTGCAGCTGCTTCTCATGGAAAGTCTGGGCAGGTAGGAAGGGAGGGGGAGAGGGATGATGCTGGGGACAGAAGGGGAAGCTTGAAAACAAAGCAGTTCTGGAGAAGAAACCTCTCAGGTGAAGTGGAGATCAAAAACATTCTCCAGTGTTGCAAACATATTCCCACGACCCCTAGAATGTTGACGATTAATGGCCTATGAGATGTAGCGTTAATCTCCCAAGATCTTGCTCAGGAATAATATAAATTGGTTGCCCTGGGTATAGTAATCACACGGACAGCTCTACAATATAAATACTTGTGTTCTGTCTTTGTTAGATTTGAAGGGTTTTCAAATTCCACTCCTTGTTGTTCATGCATGAAAGGAAAATAATTTGATGCCTTTGGTAGATCCCTTAAAACAAGTGCACAGAGATAATAACACTGTCACCTTCTGCTCTCCCAAAGCTTTTATCTGATCCTAACTCTTTGAGCATTTTCAGAGAAAATTCCCAGAAAGCAACTGAGGAAATAATTTCACCCTTGCCCCCCAGCTCTTGCTAGATCTCAACTCACTCCCAGTCATCCCGAGGGGGAAAATATTTAGCCACAGTTGAGGTTTATTTCCCCCTAATTCTCCCTTCCCAAGGCTGTTGACCCCATCCTGACCCTCTCCCCTAACAGTCTTGGGCTGAGAGGGTAGGGTCATCCATTCCATCTATCCATCCATCCATCCATCCATCCATCCATCCATCCAGCCAGCCAGCCACCCAGCCAGCCACCCAGCCATCCAGCCACCCAGCCATCCAGCCACCCAGCCAGCCACCCAGCCATCCAGCCACCCAGCCATCCAGCCAGCCAGCCAGCCAGCCAGCCAGCCAGTCAGCCAGCCAGCCATCCCATAATGCAGAACTGCCCAGTGTTCAACACATGAGCACTGAAGATTTCCAGAAATTTTCCTGAAATTTTCCAGCAATTACCAACTGGATATAATTTCATTTTTCAGTGAAGGTGATATTCCAGTAAATTCTTTCATCAGCTTGATCCTTTTGAAACCTCTGTGTGGGCAAATTCACAAAGGCTTACAAAAGCCTGGTGGCACTGCCCTGCACTCTGTGAATAGGAAGACACCGCAGGTCAAGCTCATGGGTAGGGCCAGCGCCATGTAGACAGCTGACATCTTGCCACGGGGAATTGGAGACGGGCCAGTCTCAGAAAAAGTGAACCTGAATGACTGGTGGCTCAGAAGCCACTGAGCCAATTCTATATACCAGCACGCCAATTATTTACTTACACTGAGGAATACTACTGCCACAGTGACCAGTGTCACGTGGGCCCACTAGTGCATTCTTCCTGTGGATGAGTCTACAAGGGAAGATGAATCATCATTGGAAGCTTGGGGCAAAAGTCAAATTGAAGGGGAGGCTCTTGGAGCTGCATTTGTACAGTTCTTTACTAAGAAAATGTCAACATCAAATGAAACAGTCATGAAGAGCTTTGGCAATCAGGCGGGGTTGAGGTTCCGGTGGGGTACTGTGGCCACAGAGTGAGGCCCTGTTGGTGGTTCTTCTTGAGTGGCACCTGAACACTATTTTTATGCTTGGGTGGGTCCTCAGCCCTTTCCCCACCCATGTTAAGCAGAATGTCTCTCTCCTCTTGTAGAAATGTAAAATGTCAAATACTCGCTTTCCCATGCTCCTTTGCAGACATGGCCCTGGTCACATCCATGGAGCATAGCACACCAGCCTTGAGCAGGGGGCTGGGTGTGGGAAAAGCTCTTTTCCAGTGATGGCTCTCAAAGCCAGCTGTTCTTCCAAGAGCGTTCCTTGGCTCCCGAAGCCCAGATCTATCTGTCTACTGTGTACACTGCCAGGGCTGGCGTTGAGGGACAGCAGCGTCCTCTCCATTAGCTCTGTGGTGGACTTTTCAGGCCCTCTCCCGGCTGGCTGTCTAGGTGGCAGCCAGCCTCTGGCCTGGCAGAGTCTGAGCTTCCTGGTGGCTTTTTATAAATTCTGCTTCTGCTCATACCCACTGGTGTCATTCTCTGCAACCTGCATACAAGAACCCTTCGGCATTGTCATCTGTCCAATGTCCAGAGTGGCACAGCTATTGGGTGGCAAACCTCAGACCGGCCGGAGCCTTCAGTGTTGTCTGCCTACGGAGCGGAGCCATCGATGGGAGCAGCAAGCACCACGTGAGCTTTGGAAAGGAGGGCCTTCCCCACCACTCAGAGTGATGACCGGAGCAGGCTTCCTGGAGACGTGGGCTGGACTGGTGAGTAAACTAAATGGGATGAGGGGAAAGGGGGTGGTTTTCTAGGGAAGAGACATGATACCAAACCTCCTAACTCTTTGGGAAGAAGAGCCAGGAATGGTCTTGGGCTCAACATAGGACCCTGTGCCAGTGTGTCCCCTCAGCCCTGGTTCTGAGTTGGCAGGAACAGGGAACAGAGAAACGAGCACTTGGCATCAACTAATTGCTAAGATGCAAAGAAAAATTGTTTTGTATATTATAGATATAACACTATTAGGAGCATGATTCAGAGTTTATGAAAACATTATTTATATTGATTTATTCCCAGAGCCATCAAGACTCCTTGAAAATAATTAAAGTTGACATTTCCATTGCTGAAGCTAAATGTTGATATCATGTAATGAAAATTACATGCTTGGGATAGGCTCTGCTATAGAAAGCGTTACAACAAATACCAACATCTGAGCTCTCCCTCCTCACCCCACCCCCCCCCCGCACCTGCCCACTATTAATCACCTTGCGGCCGGTGGACAGGCTCTGGAGCTCTTCACCCCTTGGTCCCTGGCCCAGCCCCAGTCACCAGTCACCTCAGGGACTTTCAGCGCTGACTAGTCCTGTGGCCACTAAGCAGCTGAATTACTGCTGGCCTAGGAGGAGAAAAGGAAGTTAGGGAGAAGGAAGAGACGAGAGGGAGAGAGGAGTGAGGGAGGAGAGGTCAGCTCCCTGCCTTGGAAAATTTCCCCCACTTCTATGACTGCTAAGCTGCGGCCTTCAGGCTGGCAGCTGAATGCCAGGCTCCACTTTTCCTGTGGCAGCCCATGGCCAATGTGTTGATGGCTTCATAAGCGCCAGCTGTCTCCTCTCCAGAGCCCACCCCCACCCAGGCACTCATTCTATTCTCTCTGCCTTCATTTCTTCACCAAGCACACAGGACAATTGGTCTCTTGTGTTCACCTTTACAAAATGCTAGCACAGAGGGAGATGCTCTAAATGATTTTCAAACAGCAAATGGGGACCCATTGATAAGTAGTGAAATCAATTTCATGGACAGCGCCCAGCATTTACAAAATAAATAAATAAATAAATCAAACAAAAAAACAAAGCAGAAGAATACATTGAAGTATAAGGTAGACAGGGAAGGCGGTTTCTATGAAACCTTGTTAAGTCAGTTACACGCATGGATGTATGGGTCCCACGTAATACTTATTTTTCAAAACAATTCAAAGCCTATCTGTGACCCTAAAATTGTGTCCAGTTTCTGAAGTTCGTGAGGGCCAAAGAGAGTGGAGAAAGGAACCAGATTAATCTACCCTTACACATATGCACATATACACAGAGATCAGCAGAGATGGAGCTTGTGCCCTTTAGATGTTCTCCTTGTACATTCCCATGCCCTGCACCCCTCACCCCTCGGAAAAGTTAAAGGGACAGTGCGGGCACCTGCCTTGGCTTGTGCTCATGAAACCCCACAAAGACATTAAGCGCACACAGCAGTAACCGTGGGCAGTAGGTGCTGAAGCAGGAGCTCCGCGTCACTGCCACAGATGCCAGTATTGAAAACTGCCATCTTCGCAAACCCCATTGTCCCTAAGGCCACCTAGTAGACTTGTGTAGGGTGAAAGAGTGCACAAATGTGCTCATTTTTTCAAAAACATTGTAGCATCTGTTGAGTCCCATGCTCTGTAAAGGACTGGGGAGTGCGACAGGTGAGGCTCAGACCCTGGGGCGAGCGGCCTCCCCTGGTGGAAGAGCAGGCCTGAGTGCTAGGTCAGCAGTGGGCCCTGGCTGCGGTGAGCCCCAGGAAAGAGGAGCAAGAACAGCCGGTGACGCAAAGGCTCAGGAGACTCGCGGGGCCTGGCTGGCTCTGTGCAGCATGAGAGGCTGCCTGGTTGGCAGCCGCCTCGCCTCGGGGGGGCCCAGAGTAGGAGGCGAGCTCTTGACAGTGGGGGGGCTCAGGGTTCAGAGGTGGGGGGAGCGCCAAGGGACAGTTGCTCCAAAGCGTCTTGATTTAGCTCTGATAAGAACCCGTATCTGTGAGGTGTGGTGGTCCAGTCACTGCATGGTCTGTGTTAAGAAGAGAATTTGTGTAGATGAAGCACCCCTCTTCATGAGGCCCCGTGAAGACTCAAGAAAGCCCACCTCAGGGAAATGCATTCCCCTCACCAGATGCCCATGTCCTTTTCTCCTAGCCTTTCCCCCTCTACTTCTACTTCAGGACCAGGATTCCATGTTGAAGTCCCTTGCTGGCTTTGGAGGTGGGGGGAAATCCTGGGAGGTTCTGGGTAGACTAGTTGAACACTCAGGGTAGTGACTGGCTCAGGTCTAATCATGTGGCCTGTATCTGTCCAATAGAATGTGTCTTAGAATGTTGGCTAGGAATGCTGGGACCAAGACCCTTTCTCCTGCATACACGAACTTGGAAGCACACAGGCCCTCGGAGCTTCTCTGCAAAGCATCTTTACAGCTACTGAACCACCCTGAATGATATCAGTCTTGAAAGCCAATCTGTGGAGCACAAGGGAGCCATGGAAAGAAACCTGCTTGTCGGACCCCCCACTCATCCAGGGAGACTCCCTGCTCTGCCCTGGTTTTGCCTCATTTCCAACATCCGGGCCTGCTACTAGGTCTGCCCTATTTTGAAACCACGGGCGTAGATCCCTGAAAACCTGCCCACCTACTCCCAGGATGGGCTACAGAGAAAGTTGCCCAAATAAGTTTCTGCTAGTCCAAGTTGTAGTCACCTCAGTCTTGCTAATAAGGGAGATGCAGGAGGGGCTGGACCAAGGGGCTGGGCCACAAGATTCCTGTGGTCTGGGGGTCCCCTAGTGGTGAAAGGGATGGGATGCTGATACCAAATTGGAACAGAATGAGGGAGTGCCCTGTGTTGCCCAGTCTCTACGGAAGTAACCCATTCAATGTTGGGGAGGCCCCTGCACTGCGGGTCGGAAGACCTGCCTTTCAGTCCTGGCCAACTATTCACTCACCATGGTCACAGACCCAAGTTCCCACCTCTACTGGTCAAGGACTTCAGAGGCATTAGCAGGCATCTTTACAAGTAGGTGTGTTGCATGGGGGAGAGCCTTCAAAGTTCAAATTAGTTAGGGAAACTGGATTTCTGTTGTTTACTCTAGGATTTAGCACTTTTACGAGGATGATATGCAGATAATCTCAAGGAGGGGGATTGAATATGCAAGGTTTTCTCAGAAGTTTTTTGGTCATGGAACATGTTTTTTTCTATAGCTCTTAGGATTACCGTGTTCCTTGGAACACATTTTGAAAATTACCAAGAAAGAATTCTCAGATGACCAATCTAGATGGCCAATCTCACTGTTCCATCACCAGAAGCAGAGGAAACAGCCATGGCTGACAGTGGAGGCTGCTTCTCACCACTCGCTCTTCCTCCATGCCGTGCAGTGGCCTGTGGTAGAGTTCGGATTAACCAACCCAGGCCAAGGGCAGGCCTGAAGGCCCAGGTTCATCTATTTAATGAACCTGATCCCAGCAATGGGTTTTAGACATGTGGGTATGTGGCCTCCATGCAAGTAAACCATGAAGGCCAGACTTGACCGGGGAGAATAGTTTGCAGTTGCTAACAATTATAGAACCAACAGCAGAAGGCAGAACAGTGAAAGAAACTGGGACCTTGAGGATATTGTTGAGCTCCTGCTTCAAGCCTCGCCTGAAGGCCACTTGCCCACTGAGCTTATCTGATATTCAGCCTTGTAACATTTTCAGTCTGTGGGAATTTTCTCACTCGGAAAGTGTAGACACTACACGAGACCTTATCTGTTTGGCACCCAGCCCTGAAGTCTTTTTGTGACAAATCTGTATAAGGCCACTGGGGTGGGGTAGGGACAAAACCATAGGACACAACATAGTCCTGGCCCACCACAGTCTGTTTAGTGAGAGTTCATGGGAAGAGGTAACCCTGTAAATATAACAATTTTAGAACATAAATCTGACAGTGTTACAGAGCACCCCAGTGTGAACTGGGTCGCCTGTCTGTAGGGCCTCACCGTGCGCTTAAAATTTAATTGCTCTGCAGGTGCACACAAAAGGGCCAATCATGGGTTTATTTACAAAAGGGGAAAGGGACAACCCAGGGAAAGAGACATACATACAAGGTAACTAGAATATCTTACCAGCTTGGCTGACTTGGACCTCTAACAACTGATAGCCCCCAGTCACGTGGTCCCGAGAGCCATTGCCTGAGCAAGAGAGGCCTGTTGGAAAAATGCTTTATCACCCAAAGTCCCAGCATGCCTGTTTAGCTCCACCCTTGGGTCCTCACAGTTCTCTCCCTGATACTGCTGGGAGTTGTAGTTTCCAGTCACTGGAGTAGGGGGTGGAGTCCATAAAACCACTGCTTTCTTTTGACAGCAGTGTATAAAGAGTGAGAAAAACATTCCCCTTATCCCCAACTGGGCCTGTCCCCTGGCTAATGTTTGACAAAGACTAAGTGGCATTTACTGAACACTTGGTCTGTGTCAAGCCTTGTGCTAAGCACAGTCATACTCTTGTCACCACTTCATGACCACCCTGTGGGAGTCATAATCCTTTTTATATATCAGAGAACTGAGACACAAAGCAGGGAACACTCCAGGTCCCTCCAGTTACCCATGGACGTGGCCGGGTTCTAACCTGGGGAGGCAGGAGCCCAGGAGGCAAGGGCTTTATGCTTCCTTGACCACCTTTTCTCATGAGGGCTCTCACAACTCTTCTCCAGCACCTTCACAATCTTGATGTCAACAGACTCCCTGGAAGACCACTGCTTGAGTAGCGGCACTATGGGAAATGTGCCCTAGCAGTGAGCATGACCCCAGGTGGCAGGCAGCCCTGGCCCCACCTCTGCCCTGACCCTTCCCACCAGACACCCACACGGGTGCAGGAACAAGGTCAGCAGCACCTGACCCCACCAGTGCTGAGGCTCTTTCTTTACTCCTGCATAATGCCCCCGGGGACGAGAGGGGACTTGACTAGAGAACAGACTGGAAACCACCCCCAGGGAGCTGGCTCTTTCCTGCATCATTGCCTGCAGGGCTCCCTGCTCAGCTCCATCCAGGCCTCAGCAGGACTATGGGGGCCTCAGCTCCTTGTGCTTTGATGGTCTTCCAGGGCTACTCACATTTAGAGCAGCTGGTTTGCGGCTTCTGCTTTAACACTACATCCCTGACTGGTTTTGCTGCTGTCGTCTCCCCCACACCCCCGAGAGGGGACAGCTTCATCTCATGTCAGCCCCTCAATGGTGGTTTTTCCTCAGCCTCTTCCTGGGTGCCCCCAGCCCTGGGCTCACTCACGCCTGGCACACCTAGGGCATGAGGCCGAGAAGGCTGACAAGGCAGATTTGCCCACCTAATCTGTGCTCCAACTGTATTCCCACATGTTAAAATCAGAGGCTTAAGAGCAATAGGTAACAGAACCCTTTGCAGCCAGGGCTCCAGATATGACTTAGGGTCCAATTTAGATGCACCCTTGTAAGATCTGATTTGGGTCTGAGTTATGTAGTAAAAGAGGGTGAGGGACACCCATTTTTCACGTGTGAATAGCAACAGAAGCCGTGTGACTTTGGAGCCACAATTGGAGCAGCCCTTTTCTAATTAGCAGTTTTCTTGACTGTGGCAGACATGGCGTGGTTTGGGAGCCAATAAATAGGAGAAGCTTCTAGACTCTGCAACTTTTTGATTGCAGGAGAGGCAACAACTCTCTTGACAACCCAGTTCTGCAGCAAAGCTTTGGGAATTGCTCCTAGAAAATTGAGCTAGTTTATTTAAGTCCTCCTGACAATTCTGCAAACTAATTCCTGGGAATATGTTTCTGCTTAAACTAGCTAACGAGGAGTCTGTTCTCTCCAATGGAACCCTGGGCGGTGCAGGGAGACAAGGCCGCAGCTAGAGCTCTCTCCTGCTTGTAGACTGAGATGGGCACACTAGGAAACACTTGCAGGGACCCAGCATCTATGCCTTTGAGGGAGTCCTAGACTTCAATAGCTGTGGACTTCACACAGTCTCTGAGACGACAGCTGACTATTGGCAGCTGCTGTGGAAGTGTCCCTGCCTGGGAGCCTACAGGGCTGTGGCGGGCAGAAGGGCCTCTAGGCTGAGGAGAGGACAAGGAAGGACAGGGCTCTTGTTCAAGCAAAAAGGACTTGTCAGAGATAGCTCGCAGAGACACTGCAAGAGCCAAATCAACTAGAACAACTCCCAACACCACACCCCAGAACTGGGCTGCCAGGGTTGTAGCTTCCTTCAAAAGGTGCTGGCTGAGAGAGCTGCTGCCATGTGGCAAAGCCATGATCAGCTCCACTAACGCAAACTCCACCTCCCTTCCCCCACCCTGCTCACGACTCAGCTGCAAATCAAAGTCTGGTATGGATATGTCGGGCTAGCGCAACCCTCATTCTATCTAGACCCCAAGACCTATCTGTCTGGGAAACATGACTTGTAGATTTTCAGCCTCCAAGTGCAGAAAGGAAGCACTGTAGAGATAGAGAGACTGGGAATGGAGACGGACAGGCCAGCCCGCTGTGTCCATCACAGTTTCCTTGTTTCTGGTCAAGCTCATAAGGGCTCACGAGTGGAGAGGAGGTCTCAGGTTTTCCAGCTCTTTGGTGAGATTTAGCAGTGACTGTGCAGGAGCCCTGGGAACCGAACATGTCAGCCTGGCTTAGTTACCACCCCACAACCATATCCAAGTGGTTTAAACAGAAGAACACTGGTAGGGTTATGTGTTAAGTCAGAGATCCCGAGAGGGCGAGAGACTAAGCTTGGCGGCTCTCCAGTAAGCAACGTGGTCCAAAAAATCACATGGCAGAACTGGACCACAGAGTCCTGGCTGTATCACAGTGCCCATCCCATCCCCTTTGACACTGAGGCTATGGCACCAGACCCCTACCACCATGGGCTCTGGGCAGCAGGTGTTCCTACAGCCGCCGCCCTCACTGCGGCCTATTGCTCAAATGTCCACCTCTCAGGTTGTAGCTTCTGCCTGGTAGAACGTAGGTGACAGCCACGAGCCCTGTCTGCAAGGCAATCTAGGAAAACAAGCACTGGGGTTCTAGCATGGGCAATGGGGACTTAGAGCACAGGGAGTGCCCTAATTTCTTAGGATCTGGGTGACCAAAAAGAGAAAAACATCACATCCAAACTCCCAAAGCCCAGGCCCCTGGGGCTTGAGCCAAGAACCCTGGCCTTTGGGTGCAGGTAGGACCTGATGCAGCTCTCACTCCCACCCCTCCAGATACTCCTCTGCCCCCCCATCTTCCTGGCCTTCCTCTGCTCCTGGCCACAAGCACCCCACCTGTCACCTTGTGAGTTTTGGTTAAATGTTTGAGAGTGGTGCTGAACTAGCTGCATAGTGAACCTCCCTGGTCCCTGCCAACACGTGCAGGAATTTGCCTGGCAATGGGGCCAGTCTGCTTTCCACCTAGATGCTGCAGAGGGGAGAAGACCTTGCCTTTGCAAGCTCCCCATTAAATAACCATGACCTGAGGTAGGAGATGATGCTGGTTACTGGGGGAAGGAGAGGAGGGTGAAAGAACAGGATACAAATAGCAACTGGGGCTAGTCAGGTACAGGGGAGTGGTTAGTGCTGCAAATGGGGATCTGACAGCGTGGGTTTGCACCCACCTCCTCCTCCATTCCAGCCTTGGGCAAGGTGCTTATCTCCCCTGTACCTCCATTTCCTTAGAATAAAGTGGGGGAAGCCAAGCCATAGTGTGAGAGGCTTAAGACGGGCCTGGCAACCAGAGGATGGTAGCTTTTATGTGCCCAGGGATAGCTGCGGGCTTGCGTGGGGTCCTTTGAACCTCACACCTGTCTGTGAGGTCAGTTTCAGCATGACTTACTCTCCTGAGTTTCCTAAGGTCACACAGCTAGTGAGTGGCAGACTTGGGATCTGAACCCAGGTTTGTCTTGCTCCTGAGACTTATCCTGAAGCCCAAGAGAAAGGGGATGAGCTCAAGTTGTGCCCCTTTCCCTGCTCAAGAAAAACATGCCCACGGTGGTGCTCTGGGGAATGGGCTGCTGACCTCAGAGGAGCCATAACTAGGCATGTGTAATTCAGGGAAGTGCATGATGAGGCACAGGTGACCCAAGGTCATCCTGGAGAGGACTAGAGGGCACCAAGCCCAGCCTGGGCACCCAGGATGGCTTCCTGGAGGTAATCACCCTGGGCTCAACTTTTGCTTAAAGCTGACATGATTGGGGGTATAATTTATAATGAAATGCACCCATTTCCAGCAAACAGTTCAATGAATTCTGACAAATATACAGACGTACATAACCACCACTGCAGTCAAGATACGGAATGTTTCCATCAGCCCAGAGAGTTCCCTTGTGTCCTCTTTCAACCACTATATCCCATCCACTATGGCTGATTTTTAAAAGATGGGGTCTGGGGTAGAGAAGAGGAGTAGGACTTGCTAAGGGGTGGTGGGGCACAGCGAAGCCCCGTGTCACTGCTGGCAGGAAGCTTTGAGGGTCAAAGCGGAAGCAGCAGATGAGGAAGTCAGAGATGTGCGGGGCCAGTCATAGAAGACTGAAGCCTTGAAAGGAGTAGGAATTTTTTTCTCTGGACCAAGGGTCAGGAACCCAAAAGTCAAAGAAGTCAAACATGAGCCTGAGCTAAGGGGAGAGGGGCATGTGCAGAAGAGCAGGTGCAAATGTGAGCTATCCTGACTTTAAAAGGCAAACACTTTCAATTTCTCAAATACTGTGCAGGCTACTGCCAACAGGTCCTGACCAAACCGAGCCGTGGACCACCAGTTTGAAGGTCTGCGAGGTACTTTTACCAGGGTTGCAGCTGGTTCACCTTTGTGTTGTGTAAAGGGTGTTCTGGCAGCTGTGAGAATAACTGCTTTAAGGGGAGCTAGTAGCTGGGAGGAAGCCAGAGCACTCCAGAAGGGAGATAATGAAGATGGGGAAGCAAAGTTGGGGTCACAGTAGTGGACCTGATTTGGGGGACAGTGTAAGAAGTACAAGCAGCTGATCCTGGGGCCTACATTCCCCCTCCTGTGCTACAAGCTCTGCATCCTCCCAAGACCTGCTTGGGAGTGCCCCCTTGTAGGTTACCCTGGGCTCACGTATATGGTGCACCAGGCAGAGCGCCCCTGAGGGGCCTCCCTGCTTCTCCAGACACTTCCTCCTGCCACCCCCCACGCACCCACATAGCACTTGGCACGCAGATTCACCGAGGGGCAATAGGAAACCCTTCCCAAGAGAGTCGAGCTGGTGGTCACATTCTTGACCATGGGCCCTCTCCTCTCTGAGAACCCCTGTTCTAGGTGTTGAGAAATAGCAAGGAGGACACTAAGTCAGTCCCCTCTTGTCTTCTTGGCGAGCGGAGTGACTTGGCTCCCTAAGGCGAGCGACTCAGTTGCCTGCCTGACTGGAGTGATAGGAGAGAGATGGACAACCGGTTCCTCAGAGGATTTGTCAAAGTCAGAGATGAAAGACCACAGGGTTGGTGCTGGGGGAACAGGTCAGGGCAAGAGGAAGGTGGCATGATCCGGGGCTCAGGAAGGGCCTCCCAAGAAGGGGATCCTGAAGGCACTGAGCCAGGGGCAAAGGAGGATGTCCCCTCAGAAGGAGCGGCACCTCTCGGGGTCAAGGCGCCCTGTGTGGCATGTCTTGTGTGGTGGAGATGGAGCCCGGGGAGGGCTGGGGATTTGACTGGGCCCGTAGATGACAGCCACCGCAGGGTTTGGGGCAGAAGAGGGTCACGATCTCCCTGTATCCCAACAAAAGCACTCTGGTGTGTATTGCTATGGGAGCCAGGGCAGCAGCCGCTATCACACTATCAAGGTCACCCAGGAGAAAGGGGGAACAGGGAGCCAGCTGTGGGAGCAGAGGCGTGTTGTTAAGTGACACACACTACTCCTCAAGCCCTCTCCTCAAAAATAGTATGATATTTACTGACTGACCCCACTGGGGTACTTGGAGTAAGACTGAAAGTCCCAAATGCCATCACCAGGGTTGAGGCTTTTCCCTTTCGTGGATGCAGTTTCTTCCCAAACTGGCCAAGTGGCTGCCAGGTCCTAGAAATCCCAGGTTAGAGACCCCAATAGAGGGAGAAGCTTCCCTTCCCCACAAGTCCTAGAAAAGCCCCAGTACCTGAACCACATGAGGCCTGCTAGGTCATATTTCACTGTGAGTCAAACCAACAACCAGCAGGAAGAAAATGCAGATGGCCAGGGGAGACACCACACAAACCTACGTGCTGAGAGAAACACAGGCCTCGGTCCTCAGGGGGACAGCTCGGGTGAGTTATGGGCCTTCCAGACTGACTGGTCCAAGGTCACTCAGCAGGCTCAGGCTTCCTGTTCCCAAGACCCAGGCCCATCCATCATCCTGCTCTGTCCTCCTCGGGGTCAGTCGTGACCACCGAGGCTCAGAGCATTCACCCACCTACCAAGCAGCCAAAGCCAGACTCAGGGACACGAGGCTTCTGCTCGGGGGTCCTCCTTACCAGGAGAAATCTTCCTCTGAGGTCCAAGGTGGACTTTACCTCAAGTCAGTCGCAGGGCCAACCCTCAACCAAACATCGTTCACCTATGGGAGTGGCACTTTAAAACTCACTGAGCACTGGGGCCTGGTTAGTTAGGAAGAAGGGGCCAGTGGTGAGCAGTGTCCACCAGGGGGGAGATTGATGAAGGGCTCTGGGGGAAGAACTGCCAGTCTCTTGCCTGCTTTTGAGCTTGGAGGATTGGGGAGAGTGAGTGGGCCCTGTTGGCTCATCCTGGTTTGCCCAGACACCCTGGTTTCTGACTGCGTTGCCAGCATGACTTCTACTTACACCTCTTTTCCTTCTTCGAGGGGTCCTGGGCTGGTGAGGGTGAGGGTCTCCGGGCCAGGAGCCAGGGTTGGGAAGTGCCTCTGCTGGAGTTTTCCAGGCCTTTCACCAGGTTTCCAACTGGGCTGAGGGTAGGAATATGGGGTTTGGGGGGTGGGATTTGATTCCCCACTCTGTTTTGAGAGCCTGGCAGAGGTCCCCATATTCTGTCTTGGGGGCATTCAGGTGTAGCATAATTGAATTCTCCTCAGATGGCTGGCATCTAGACCATGCCCTCCTCAAGTCTCGTTCCTGAGGCTAATGCCACAGAGCCAACCTCAAGCTGGGCTGGATGACTTGGGCCAGGACAAGGTGCAGGACAGAGGAGGGCCCGGGGCCCAGACAGGACTTCAAGGTTGGCATTCGGGCAGTGGAACCCAGGTTTCTTTGGGTGGCACTGGGAAGGCTTTGCAGGAGGCAGTCTAGGGACACTGAGCACGAGGGCCACCTCAGGCTGGATTCCCCCACTGCGCATGGCCACCCAAGGGTGCAAGAATTGGCTCATGGGTGGCAACCAGGATTTAAAAATAAATGAAATAGGGAATGTAGAATCTGATTAGAATATCAGAATCTAGCACACAGAGTAAGAGAAAGCATTTTGACTCACCAAAGTTCAACTCAGTTTTGGGTTTTATAAATATGCATTTATGTGGAATGCATCCTGATGTTGAACGCCTTTCAAAAAAGTTTGGAAAACAGTAACTCAGAATAACCCCAAACAGAGGCAAAGTGGTCTGCCCAAGGTCACACAGCAAACCAGTGTGAAGACCAGGCAGAGGTCTCCATGCCTCACACAGACTCAGTGGCTGATTTTGGAGTAGCTGTTAGACTCTGGGAGAGGGCTGCTGGGATGAGTAGGAATATCAGGGGTATATCGGGAGCCCAGAGGAGGGACTGGCAGCCAGATCCCCCGGAGGGGAGTGGGCCGGATATGGGGAAAGGGCAGGGGGGGAGGGTTAGGAAAAGATTCAGAGGAGCTCAGCTGTGCTTTTGAGAGAGCATATCCTCAGGCCCCTTTCTGGAGGGCACAGCCCATTCGGGGAGCAGGCTCGTGATGTGCCTTTAGGGGCAACAGAGAGGATAGTGATTTTTCTTAAGGTTTGATGTCATTTTGGGTCCACTAGCTGCCTATACTCTCAGATTTATTTCAAGGTTTTGCCTCCTAGGCCCCAGCTCCCATCTTGAGGGTCTTTGTAGGGAGGGGAGTCCCAAAAAGCAACCAGGCTAGGAGAAGATGTTAGCTGCCAACTTCCTGACCAACCTCTGGCTCCCACAAGGTCCTGTGTTCCCTCTACCCTTGTTCTGGGCCTCCGCTGGCCCACTGCCCACAGGCCTGGCTGCTCTAGGAGGCCAGGGGCCACAGGACTGTTGGGTGAGTGCTAAGTGCTGCAGGCGTGGGCCCAGGGCTGGATGGACCTTGTGCGTCCCTGCACCCAGCGCCTTGGGTGGGAAAGCTGTTCGGCTCTTCTAAGGCTCCTCACTCCCAGACAAGGCCCTATTTCTGGATGCAGGTGACCCAGGCCGCCGCCCCCCCACCCCCTCACCCCCCCATGGAGCGGTGCCTGCTATCTCTCAGTGCCCCACTGCCCACTGGAGGCATCTCAGCAAGGGAGGGAGGAAACCTATTAAATGCCAAGAACACTGGACTAGGGCGCCCCTGTCTGCCACTGGCAGGGGATGAGATTTGGAGTCGGCCACTTCCCAGTCTGAACCCCAGCACCCCCACCCCCACCCCCACTCCCAGCTACACAGGGAAGATGTCTGAACCTCCCCCACCAGTCCCAGAGGCTGAAGACCCTCTTCATCCTCTTCTGGAAGTCCTTCCAAGCACCTTACCGGCAACCCTCTAGCTCAATGTAAAGTCCACAAGCAATAGTTTGCTTCAAGATGAGAACCCAGGCGCTACACCAAGCCCCCACCCGGACACCGGCATGCTCTCTGTAATAATCTACCTGATACCCGACGAGGGGACACAACCACATGTGCAAATGACAGAGGTGTGGGGCCAGGCTGCTGGTGGGCTGTTGATGTGCTGCTATGCCAGCGAGGGTAATTACTCGGAGGCCAGAGCGGGAGGGCTTCGTAAAACTAGAGCCCCCTGAGAATTATTCATTCCTCCTCCGTTGTCTGAGAGTCGTAAGAGAGAGTGATGAGATAACTCAGAGGATGTGGGTGCCCAGATTGCCAGGGAGTGCTGGGCGCTGCCTCTCACTGCACACCCAGTAGGGCCCGTTTCTCTCGCTCCCACCCCCAGCCTGGCCTGGGCCCAGGTAGAACTTGGCTCCACTCACCCCTCCTGCGCCCCTCCCCAGCCCTGGCAAGTCTGGACTAGGTGGCACGCTCTGACATGGGGCTCACATGCCTTCCTGGGCGTCTATCAAGACAGACACCCTGCCACATACCCCAGGGTGGGGGTGGGTGCAGAAGTCAAGACATCAGTCTATCACAGGAGGCACTGACCTAGGAGATCATGTCCCTTGCTTGGGACTAAATCCCTGAGCAGAACACGAGCAGGCAACTTCTGGCCAGTATGGACTGGGGATGTGGCCTGAGCATGGCATGCCCGCTCGGGTGGTGTGAGCCCTAGGGAGCTTGCCCTCGACGCTCGTCGGTGACACGTGGCAGCTCCACGGCCCTGGGAGGGCTTGGATGGGGCAGGGGGGACTGGCTGTCCTCCAAGTGTCACTGGCCGCTGGGCCCGAAAACCCTCGTCAGGGTCCTGGAGCACCTTGGCAGCAGGGGTGCAGCCTCTCTGGCTAAACCTCCTTCCTGTAGCCGCCTGGCTGGCAGTTGGGGGCTGGCCAGGCGGAGCAGCCTCCTCCATGCCTGTGGGGGTCCTGAGCCCAGCAATTCTGTTTCCGTCCTGCTCAGGGAAATGAGGGCAGGAGTCATTCTTGGAGCAGAGCTGCATCTGCCAGGAGGGCCCCCTTGGCCCTCCCAGGCCCAGGCCCGGGAGCAGCCGGACCCCTTGCCCCTCCACCCACTGACCCCCGCCCGCCCTGAAGATCCTGTCCCTCACAGCACACACCAGTGCCCCACCCACTCCAGCAGTGCTTGGGGGGTGGGGGGGTTGGGTGGGCAGCAGGGAGATCTGAGCCTCAGGTGTAGTATGGGGGGCCGGGGCCCGTGGGGAGGCCACCCCTCCTGTTTCCCTCCTAACTGGGCTACTGCCACTGCCATTCCCTGGGCCCAAATAACAAACTGCACTTAAGGGCACCGGAGTTCACGGGCAGGAGGACACTTGGGGAGGCGAGCGCTCGGCCGCCTGCCTCCAGGCGGGAACCCCGCTCGCGGATCTAGCTCTGGCCACCTCTTGGACCAGTCGCTTCCTTCCTCAGAGCCTCAGTCTTCTCATCTATAAGATGGATGTCCCAGTGTCCGCCTGGCTCTGTTTTGTTTGGCTGCCAGGTGTAACTTAATATTTGGATGCTAGCAGGCAGACACGCCATGCCCAGGGTGCTCTCGCCGCTTGCCGCCCACTCTCTCAGGCCGGCCAGCCGTGTCCTATGGCCTGGAGTTTGATGTATCAGGGTCCTCACTCCCAACTAGAAGCTTCTGGGGCCTTTGGGAGACTCCCAGAAGGGAGAGCATTCAGCTGGAGCACACAGCTGGCGAGGGAACCGCCAGGCTACTTCTATCTCCTACCTGGTGTCCGCACCTCCAAAGTCTAGGTACCCCAGCCTCCTGGGCCTCAGGAAGAGGCCCACAGGTGCTGCCTCCAGCTACAGCTCATGACAAATTGTTCCCATGGGTTCTGAAATGGCTGTGTAGTTTTTCCTTTTTCCATTTAGAAATTTGCCAAATCTCCCTCAGTCGACCTCCCCCTCTTCTCCATCTATACCCTGCCTGTGCTACTCAGACCTTAAAGAATATTTAACCACCTGTTAAATGATTTATCCCATTGAGGCTCCAGAGCTCAGGGCATCTCACGGGCCTCCTCGAGAATTAACTAGAGCCATAAATCAGAGCGACGTTTGAGAAATTTCCAGCCACTCCAGACAGCAGGCAGTGGCTCGGGTCCAGACAGGGGAAATGGCATTTAGATGGGGGGGGGGATGGCATTTAGGATGGAGAGGCAAGAGCTGGCTGGGAACAGCCTCCAGGCCGGCTCCTCCGCAGGGGGTGGGGGCCCAGGACAGTCTGCTTCAGAGGGTTCCCTGGGACTGCAGACACGTCCCCAGGGCCCTCTGTCAATGCAGGCAGCACCTTACTCCTCAGAGCACAGAGCCCCCTCGAGCTGGCAGAGGGCATTCCTGCCTGTTGTCTCAGCTGACTCCAAATCAGCACAGGGAGACTGGCGCTAGAAAGGAGTCGGGCAGGCCTGGCAGCAGGACCCCTTGCATCTCTCATCCCAGGAAGGACAGTCTTGACTTGTGACAGCCCAAGAGTGACAGGTGTGAGGGGACCAGACAGTGACTCGGGTCGAGGGATGGTGGCAAAACGTGGCTGTGTCCAGATGCTGAGTGGGGGTTCAAGGGCAGGGGAGACAATGATCAAAGCAGGCAGAGTGCAGCTTTGGGCTTAACCCAGAGCCAAGTTGCAGAGAGGAAGCCTTCAGATACTACAGGAACCATTTTACAGATGAGCAAACTGAGGTTAACTGGCCCCGCCACGATCGAATTCTCATTACATGTCAGAGCCAGGAGTTCAACCCAGGCTGAACTGACTTCAGATGTGGTTTTGTTCCCCCAATTGGGTCTGCTAACCATTAAAGAGAAACAAACTAAAATGCGCTGGGCACTCAGCGGGCACCTCACTCGCCCACTAAGGGCCTTATCTGCATTATTGCCTGGAGTTCTTGCAACAACCCTGGAGGTAGGATCTCTTATTCTCCCCATTTTACAGATGAGGAAACTGAACCCCTTAAACGTCAGCTCCAAGGAGCAGTGCTAGGGCACACGCGCTGGCAGTCTGAAGCCAAGTCCCTGGTCTGCACCCATCACCCAGGACAATTTCCTATGGGGGAGGCTTGCAGCTGTACATTCCAGGCAAGAGAGGCGTCTGCCCTGCGGGCCCTGTCTTGGAGGGGGGACTCCTGCACAGAGAGGGGGGCTCAGAACATGCCCGAACACTAGGCTGATACCAGCAAACAGAGGGCAGAGCAAGGAGGCTGCAAGGGGTCCTTGGGCGGCACCCCCAGTCCCCACCACATGCCAGAGCTGCTGGCTGCAGAGGAAAGAAAGAGGAGCAGAGCCACAGTCGGGCCTCCTCTCTGTCCAGAAGGGTAACCTCAGGGCAGTGCCTGCACCCCAGTGTCTCCCTGTCTACCATCCCTTGAAAGTAAAGTCTGTGGCCCCAACTGTAAGGACCCATGGAGACTGGGAGCCAAGGCCCAGGGCACAAGGGGCTGCGTCCTCAAGGACAGCCATGTCCCTCAATACCCCATCCCTCGTCTCCATCACCTTTGGAATGCCCTGTGCCAATACCAGGCACCGGGTTTTATCTCTCAAACTGCTTCATCCCAAGACAAAAACCATTGTTTCCATTCATAATCCACAGTAACAGAGATGTGAGAGGTCCCTGCAGCCCTGCAGCGTGGGCTCCTGGAGGCAGGATTGCAGGGTGGGGGTGGGAAGTGGCATGAAAGTGTTCACTGCCTTAGCAGCAAGATGGGGGTGTCACACTCTGGCTGAGGGGGCGGACCCGCCCCACCCCATATCTCCATCACCCTGTCTGAACCCCTTCCAAGTCTCAGGATTCTGCATCCATACTGGGGGGAAGGGGGGGCGAGGCAGATACCTCTAGGCAACTGGAGTCAGTCAAGGACCCCCACCCCCACACACAGGCTGTTGGGAGAGGACCTGGAACAGGAGCCCTGCTGCTCCCCTCCCCCTTGGTAGCCTGGCTGGCCAGCACAGGGCTCCCTACCTTAAAAAGCGGGGGTGGGGCACACCCCATCCCCACCTACCCTGTCCGGGAGTGTAAATTTAACCAAGTTCACCAGGAGACCAGTGCCCCCTAGTGTCTGTCTAGGGCACATCCCAGGCTCACCAGGCTCGCCCGCTGGGAAACGGAGGACACCCAAGGGCCCAAACAGTGATGAGAGCACGGGGTGTGTTCCCCACCACACCTGCCCACCTGTGGGCCTTAGGCTGCCTTCTCGCCAGCCCCTCCCCCACCAAGCCCTTGAACTTTCACCTAACCACCCTCTCCCTTCCCCACCCGATCCTGCTCAATCTGCACCTCAGATTCTCAGGCCAGATACCAGGTGGTTTCCACCCAGAATGTCAGGGCCAGAAAGGGGCCCAGGGACCCACTGTCACTGCAGATGTGAAGACGGGCGAGGGGACAAATGATGCCGAGGTCTGCACCCCTGCAGGTGTCACGGGAATGACTGACTGAGCCTGCCTCTGCTTCCCAGAGCCCATCACCCCAAGCTACAGACCCTGCTGAGTTCGTTGATGTAGGGCCCGGGGCACTCTGCCTCCAAGGACCCCCCAACGAGGGCCAACCTAGGTGTGGGGAGGCGGAGTGGTAGGGAGCACACGGACCTGTAATGGCGTCTGCGGCATGCCGCTGGGCACAGCGAGGCCTCTTGGCTGCAGGGAAGCACGTCGGGCCCGAGCGGACTCTGCGAGCTGCAGCCCTGACTGACAGTACCAGAAAACGCCAGCTAGCAATGACTCGGGGCTTCCAGGCAGGGGAAGACGTTTCTCTCCCACATTAGCCTATGGGCCCCATCACCATCTTCTGTCCCTTCCAGGAGAGGGGCAGGTCTGAAGGGGACAGGAAGGGGGAGGTGAGGCAGGAGGCCTCTCAGCCCTTGGGCTCAGAGCCAGAAAGAAAGGCCCAGCCCCTGTGTGGTTCGGTCCGGAGCCCCGGGTCACCTGCCCCAGAGAGTGGCTTTCAGAGGCTGACATAAACTCCGTGGGCCTCTGAGTAACACGGTGCTCTTAGCACACCAGGTGCAAGGAGGGAGAAACGGGTGTTCTGCCCAGCTCCCCTCCCTCCTCTTGGGGGTCCCTGGTACTGTGGATGGAAGCTTTTCTAGTGGAGTCACCTGTGAAGCTCTTATGTGTGGAACCAGATGTTCCTGCGTTGACACGGTGGCAGTCCCCTGCACTAGCTCAAGCTGCAGCAGGAGGGGTCTCTACCCCGGAGATGCCAGGAGAAGGGGTGCGGCAGGTGGTTGGGGGGTCCCCTGGTGCCTATCCCCAGTCCCAGGGCCTCGGAAGCACGGGAGGAGATGCAGAGTCGGCAGCCAAAACCTTGCAATGACAAACTTCTGTTACTCAGAGGCACAGCTGGGGGGTGGGGGGGTGGGAGGGGGCTGGGGGGCTGACTTCACGCAGCAAGCCGGAGCACCAAGACCTGGCACAAATATAAACATGTGTTTTCTGGCTTGTAGTGGCTTGAGCTTGTCATGGAAATGTTGTATCAGTTCTTTCCTTTGTTTGTCATAATTAAAGAATGAGACGGATCCAAAGTGTGGTAATTTGTGTTGTGCCAAGGGCTTGTGAGTAGTGGCGCCCCCACCCCCATCCGCCGGCCAGGAGGCCGAGGCTGAAGGAGACGAGCTGAGCAGCACAGAGCCTGCAGCCGGCAGCGGGCCGGGGCCGGAGCTGAGCTCGCACGCCAGGCTCCCAGCTGCCGTCCCTCCCTGTGGGGCCAGTCTCGCCCTCGAACACGCCTGATGCAGATGGCAGCACAGCCCCAGCCCGACCCCGGTCCTCAGCCCAGCGCCATTCAGAACACGAGCCCACTACTTGTCCCAGCGTTGTTGTTACCCGAGTTGATGGAATCCTGGTCTGTCCAGTCGCAGGCGAGACTGCGGCTCCCAAAGCCATGCTGACGCCAGCCCTCCCAGCCCCCGCTCGGGCCCTGGGCATGTGGCTATCCCATCAGGCCCGTGGAAAGCCTGCCTGGGCCCCCGACCACCTCCACCCCGCCCTGGGTGGGCCATAGCGGGTTCAGAGAGGAGAGGTGACTGGACGGAGGTCACGCAGTGAAAGGCAGAGTTGGGCCTGGAGCTCAGATGCCTGAGGCTCTAGTGTGGGCAGGTAGCAGGCAGCAGGGAAGTTGCCAGGAGGGTGGTGGGCACCTAGGCCACCCCTGCATGGGCACAGCCCTGATCTCGGGGAGCCCCACCACATCTGGAAAAGTTGGCCGCCCAGTGACGCTCAGTCCCCATTGAACAGATGAGAGGGAAGTCCCAGGGGAAGTTGGAAGTCTCGGCAAGCCAGAGACAGAGCAGGGCAGGAGCCAAGGGCCCTGACAGTGCCCCCAGAGCTCTCCCACGGCCCCTCACGGCCCCCCACGGCCCCCTAGCTCCTCTGAGGCGGTCGGATAGCTGAGGACGAAGTTCAGGAGGAAATTGTCAAGATCCCTGAGGATAGGACACCATCTTCTAGCTCCCACGCTTGGAGATGTGCTGAAAGCATTGCCATGTCCCAGAACGGCCAACATGGGCCCCCAGGTGCCTTTCACTAGAAGGCTCTGGGGCAGCCAGCCCCGGAGTGCCACTGCCGGCAGTGGCATCTGGCCGCGCGAGCTAGGCAGTGTGTCCTCCCCTGTCCTGCCTGAATGTGGGACACGGCGCTACCTCAAGATGTAGCTGAGGAGGAGGCACGTAGCCCCTGCTCCGTGCCTCTGGGAGGGGGTGGGGAGAGCTCCTGATGGAGCCCCCTGAACTTAGCTCCCTCCTCGGGCACCCACACCCCATGCTGGGAAGTCACACACGAGCAACCCTCCTTTCCCACACCTGCCGCTGCGGCCAGCAAATCCTCAGGACCACCCACTCGGTTCTTGAATCCAGCCAATAAATTGTCTTGTTCATGTACTGGTAGGTGTGCAGATTAATACTCTGAGTCCTCAGAAACAACCCGGAAGGCCAGCCAAACATGTCCATCACTGCCCACCTCTGGAACATTCCAGTAGACCACTCAGGCACCAGGGCCTGTGTGCAAACTCCAAAACCTGGAGTCATTCTGAAGGTTAAAGAGTGAGGCGTGACCCCGGGCACGGCGCCTGACAGAGGGGCGGGGATAGGAGTCCCCTAGGGCAGAGAGCCAGGCTGAGGGCCCGAAGCGCTCAGTCCAGACGGAGGAGCCAGCCGCATTTCCCCGGGCAGGCCGAGGGTGATCCCAACGGGAGAAGACAAATGGCCAGATGGCAGAAGGCAGGCACCGGCTGCAGCCTCCACTGGGAAAATTAATTAAGCCTTCAATTAGTGCAGGCCTGCCCCTGTTGGCTCCAAGGGGCACCCAGGGCCCTGGCTGCCCGGCCCAAGCCAGGAGTTAATAACTCACTCTCTAATGAAATCAGCAGAGAGGCGGCCAGAACCACCCACCCACCCCCCTGCCTGCCAGGGCTCCAGAAGGGAGGGACGAGGTGGGGGTTCCTCCCTGGATGCCCTTATCCACCAGGAGTCTTACAGGCTAACTGGAGATGGGGTGCTTCGGTCGACCCTCTTGCTACCGGAACCTGCGTATCCTTGTAGTACTCACAGAAAGGAAGGAACCAGAGCTCAGCGTGGGGGCAGGGAGGTCCTGAGAGGTTTCACTTCAACGTTTACTATGCTTGACACTGAGGTGGGGGTTGGGCACTAATGTGCCGGGCCTCAGCCCTGCCCTCCTCGGTACATGCTCCATCGAAGGGGCAGAGAATGGAGAGAAAACAGACCCCAAATCGACCCTCACCAGAACACCCATGCCAGTGTTGTGTCTGAGCAGCACTTCAAACAGGTAAGAGGAGGGGGCTCAGCGGGGGCTGGAGGAGAGCTGCTTGGAGGTGGCCAGGTGAACAGAGCAGGATTATCATCTCACCCTTTGTTTTATGGGTGATCAACCTAAGGCACAGAGAGGGCAGGCAACAGACCCAAGGTCACACAGTTTATTGCTCGGCAGGACCAGAATTTGAACGCAGGCTAAAGAATTTGAACGCAGCCTTACAGTGAACGAGGCCAACTGAGGCCCAGAGAGTGGTTTCATCGGGACACTGAATGGAGCCCTCCTGGCACCCGTGTCCCACCCTGAGAAAGACAGGCCCTCTCAGGGTCAACTCTCATGCCTCACCCGCCGGGAGCACCGCCCAAGGGCACACAAAGTCTGAGTTACTCCATGCATTTTCCAACTGCACACTCATTTAATCTACCCCAGATCAAAAGAGAGAGCGTTCATAGGCCCTCGGGACCTCTCTCGGGGCCCGATCAGTCACCAGCTTCCCCGTTGGGTGCCCCTTTTAACAGCTTAGACCAGGCTGGCCGGTTTTGGAACTTCAAGGATGAAATTACACAGACTGTTGTGTCTGGCTTTTTCTGCTTGACACTGTTAGTGAGTTTCATTCATGATGTTAGCGCAGTTGTGGTGCGTTCGTGTTGTTAGCGCAGTTGTGGTGCGTTCATGGTGCTAGCATAGTTGTGGTGCGTTCATGTTGTTAGCACAGTGTGATGCGTTCATGGTGTTAGCGCAGTGTGGTGCGTTCATGGTGTTAGCGCAGTGTAGCGCGTTCATGTTGTTAGCGCAATTGTGGTGCGTTCATGGTGTTAGCGTAGTTGTGGTGCGTTCATGTTGTTAGCACAGTGATGCGTTCATGGTGTTAGCGCAGTGTGATGCGTTCATGGTGTTAGCGCAGTGTGATGCGTTCATG
>NW_004567102.1:1781169-1789566 GCF_000260355.1 Condylura cristata | reverse complement strand
CAGTGTGATGCGTTCATGGTGTTAGCGCAGTGTGATGCGTTCATGGTGTTAGCGCAGTGTGGTGCGTTCATGTTGTTAGCACAGTGTGATGCTTTCATGGTGTTAGCGCAGTGTGATGTGTTCATGGTGTTAGCGCAGTGTAGCGCGTTCATGTTAGTGTAGTGTGGCGCGTTCACATTAGCACAATTGTGGCATGTTCCTGTTGTTAGCGCAGTGTGGCGCATTCTTATTGTTAGCGCCATTGTGATGCATTCGTGTTGTTAGCGCCATTGTGGTGTGTTCTCTCTGCTGAGTAACACAGCACAGGATTGTCCCACAGTCGTCTGCACTGTACCATTGACAGGCTCTGGGTGGCTTCCGGCTTGAAGAAACATAAGAGGGTTGCTATGAAAACTCTGCAGCATGGATCTTTGTGGCTACGAAGAGGCATTTCTGAAGGGAACATATCTGCATGGAAATGTCACATCAGAGGGTTCGTTGTGTTCAGTTTGAATGGCTACTGATGAACGATTCTCCAAAGTAGCTGGACCAGTCTAGGCTCCCACCAGCGACACTAAGAGTTCCAGCTGATCCCAGAGCTCACCGACAATTGGTACGTTTGTTTTCATTTGAGTCATTCCAGTGGGTGTGTGGTGGTGATCATGTTATGTTTCAACTTGCATTTCCTTGATGACTAATGATACTGAGCACATTTTCTTATGTTTATTGGCCGTTTGGGCATCCCTTTCATGAAGTGCCTGTTCAGATCTTTTGCCAAAGCTTTAAATCGGCTGTCTGCCTTCCTCTTATCAATTTATAGGTGCTCTTTATGTATTCTGGATTCTAGTCCTTTGTTGGCTATGGGTATTGCAAATACCTTCTTCAGCTTGGAGTTTTGCCTTTTTACTCTTAATGATGTCTTTTAATAAACAGAGTTTAAAGTTTGAATATTATCCAGATGATCAGTTTCTTCCCTTGTTGGGTAACAGTTCTCATGTCCTGGGTCTGGGTGATCTGCCATGAAATACTGAGGGATGGGAGTAGAGCACTTCCAGTTGAACAACAGTACTCATGGCTGCTAAACCCCACTTGCCCCTCAGCTGGAGACACAGAATTAGCTTTATCAAACTGGCTACCTTTACCGAGTAATCACCCTGCTTCTGGTCACTTGCTGTTGTAGCAGACAACCTTATGGGCACCTGTTCAACCAGGGCCCCTATACTGTCTGTGCTGAGACAGATATGCCATGCCATGTGGTCACAATGGCACATGACTGGCATCCTGGCCGCAGATGATGGGGCAGGGGCAGACATTTACCCGGAGGAGCCAGTCAAGGCCGTTTGGGATTTGTCTTCTGCATAGTGACCCTCAAGACTGACACAGAGAGGAGATAGTAGGAATTTGGGGGCTGATGTTGCCATCAGACTGGGGGTGGACATGTTTGGCCCCAGGCCCCAGGTAGTTGCAAACGTGGTCTACAGAAGAAGACAGATGGCAGTTATGCAGAGACAAGCAGAGATGAAGGCAGGAGTGTGGACACAGCCCGGGTTACCATTACCTCCTGGTTCTTGATCACATGCTGCACTCCTGCCCCGGGGCCCCGGAAGACACCCAGCATCTGGCCAGTGAATGTCCTTTGCAACTGAGAGTCCGAGCTAAGGTGTGATTTTCATCTTCAATCTTCTAAGCAACAGATTCTTCCCTGTTTAGAGATGAAGGAGGCTTCAAAGATAGTTAGTGCTGTTCCCCAAACCTGGCCACCCCTGAGTACCAGCGCTCGGACTCCAGCGGGCTGCCTGGACTTGAGCTCCAAGGGCTCGAAGAGCTTGAGGCTCTGAGGCACAAAGCCACACTCGCTGCCCGAGAGCAGGAGCCCCCAAGGTGTGTTCAGTGGAACCCTGGGCTCAGAAAAGGAGTTTTTGGGAAGAAGATGTATTTTTGTTCCTGGACCCAGTTTTGGGGTCACCAAATTAAATACACATCACAGGATGTTCTTTACTGAATGCATGTCAGAGCCCTTGCTAAATGGAACGTACTGGAAATTTACAGAATGCAGTTTCTCGAACTTGTTGAGCCAGGAAACCCCTTTTTGTAACAAGCATCAGGTGGAATTCATGTTTTACAGAAAGTGCTACAAGGAACAAAGTTCTCCTCCCCATCCCAGGGTGTCCCCCTGGAAAGGGATGCCAATGGCAAAAACCTGAAAGTGCCCATCCCACTGGGTGGGTGCCCTATGATACAGTGATTTCTAACAAGAGATATGTATGTGGTCTTTAGTCTACATTTCTGGGACGGGGCTCCTAAAACTTGGATTTCCTAAGTGACTTTTAGAGCCCACCCTGGGATGGGGACTGGTTGCCAGGAGAAGCAACCGGTGACTAGGAAGTTGGAACTTTCTGTCCACCCCCCCTTAACTCCATCCAACAGGGGCTGGAGTGGAGGTTGAATCATCCAGTGGTTTAATCAATTCGTATCTATGAAACGAAGTTTCCATAAACCCCCCAAAAGAGAGTGTGGAGCACTCCCAGGGCACTTGGGAGGACATGCATGGAGGCTCTGGACGCTGCCACCACCTGGCCCTGTGCGTCTGTCCCTTCCTGCTGGCTGTTCTTGAGTTTTGTCCTCTGCAATGAGCTAAGCATATAGGGAGTCCATTGTTTTTCTGAGTTCTGTGAGCTGCTTTAGCAAATTAATTGAGCCCAAGGAGGAGTCTTTGGGGACTTCAGATTAATAGCTACTCAGAAGTGCAGGTAGCATCCTGGAATTGTGACCAGTGTGAAGTGACTGTAGTCTTATTGGACTCATGGGAGGGTCTTATAAGATCTGAGCCCTTAACCTGTGGGGTCTGATGGCCTTTGGGTTTGGAGTATCAGAACTGAGTTGAATTGTAGGACACCCAACTGGGTATTGCATAACTGTATGGTAGTATTGTGTGGGACCCGGCTGGAATTGGCTGTAGATCTCTCCTTTAAAAAAAAAAAAGATTTATTATTTATGCACACAAGAACTGGGGTGCAGGCCAGAATTGAGGGGGTAGCGGTGTGGTGAGAGGATTCACCAGAGACAAGATGGTGAGCAGATCAGGCAGATCCACTGAAATACACTGCTGAGGAGAATAGCAGGCAGGTCAGGAGAGGTCTGCCACGCCATGTGCTTCACCTCCCTGGCTGGGGATCGAGCTGGTGCTGCAGTGGCTGCGGACAGCCCCATGGTGCTGTGCTTTTAACGCATTGCGCCACCAGGGAGGGCCCTCTTTGTGACCTCTAATTATTAGCTACATCGAGGAAACGACTCCCTAGCTCTGTGCTGCTCTGGATGAATCAACTATACCTGAATTTCAGACCCTTACAAGTGGCTAACGGGCCTTACCACAGCCACCCGGAACTCCAAGGTGCCACCCGGCCACTGTCACCCAGAAGCCTGGCCCTCACTTTTTGGTTCCACCCAGTCAATCCCTTCCCAGGGGGACTGGGTCCAGTGAGGGCCAAAAGAGAAAAAGGGGAGAGCAAAAAAAAGAAGAGATGCCCTGAGAGAAAGACAGCCATCCACCAGTGGGGACAGCTGTGGGGACGTTGCCAGAGTGCTGCAGGGTAGGGCTGGCAGCGTGGGGGGGGGTGTCACAGACCACCCCCAGGCCTAGAGGTCAGAGATAGGGAGCGGTGGGTGCAAGCTGAGCAGCTGCTAGGGCATTTGGTGTTATCAAGTCTATAAATCTCCCTCCTATTGCCCCCCCCCCACCTTTTGATCTCCTGCCAGCGCTCCCCATTGGCTGAAAATAATCAGAGACCCACAGGCAGGGAGATGCTGGTCTGAAGCGCCAGACTAGAGGCGCCATGGCTGTACAGAGGCCGGGGCTGGGAGAGAGCTGAGGAAAGCGAAGGGAGAGGGGTGCGTGGATGATGGTAAGGCAGGACCCCCAAGAAAGAGGCGTCGGAAGAAGCCAGGCGGAGGGGAGAGGAGCCTCGGGGCCGGAAGCAGCTTTGCTTTGCTTGCAGGAGCTTGGGGTTGCTACCAGAGCACAAACCCCCATATCTCTAAGTATCAGAAAGCCCACCCTGGGCAGCAGGCACGTGAGCACGCTCCCGGTAGAGGGACAGAGCGGGCTGCCCCTCCCCACTCTTGCCAACTCCCACATAACTGGTGGGCGGATGGATCTCCGCTGAGATCAGCTCAACAGACCCGCCTCTGATGTGTGCGGCCCTCCCTCTCTACAAGCCATGAGCGCCTGAAAGGTTGGGAGCATAAATCAATGCCAGGCAAAAGAATCCTCATTGAAATTCACCAGGAAAATGCATCGCTGAGGATCCTAGAGTGAGCTTCTCTCCGCAGAGAACAGTTGTCCCCCATTTGGTTTTTGTCTCAAAGCAGATGTTCACACATTGGAGTGGTTGAAAATGGGCCTACTCTGTCTGTCGGATTTCAGCATGGGGCTGTTCTGGCTTGGCTGGGATGGGTGATGGGCAGCCTCTGTCTCTCATACCCCTAGGTTTGGGGGAGCTTGCTGGCACTCGCACCACCCTCTGCCTCACTCCTCCAAGTCCCAGTCACCCTGAGGATGAACTGTGTGTGTGTGTCCCTCTACCCATTCTGCAGAAAAGTAAACTGATGGATCCACACTGAGACTGCGCAGGCCTGTCAGTCACCCTGTGCTGCCATCTGTGGGGCCTGAGTCC
Organism: Condylura cristata; assembly: GCF_000260355.1. NCBI lineage: Eukaryota > Metazoa > Chordata > Mammalia > Eulipotyphla > Talpidae > Condylura > Condylura cristata. The sequence continues at coordinate 1,784,914 of NW_004567102.1, read as the reverse complement.
CTCAGCATCGGCTGCTCCAGGACCTGGCAGGGCAAGGACACAGGGAGAGTCACCTTCCCAGTTTATTTCAAGCACAGCAACACCAGCTCCTTCAGCAAGATGAATCTGGGAACACCGTGCCCAGGCCAGGGAAAGTGATGTCTGAGGTTGGGAATCCATCACCAAAGGAGGCAGTTGCTATAGATCACAGCCTGCGCTCTCTTGCCTCTACATCATCATTAGTGGAGGACTGGGGGGCTGGGGGGGGGCGCAGCCTATAGGACAGGAGCAGAGTTGGGCAAGAGATAATTTTGTATTCACAAAGTTATCTGGTACAGGGGAGGGGGACAATTTCAATGCCCCCTGAGCCCCTAGGGTTGGGACCAAAGGAGAGGCTTGGCCAAGACGCATGCCAGGGAGGCTTCCTGGAGGAGAAGACATCCTCCTGAGTAGGCTGAATCCCGAGAGAGTATCCAGGCCACTCTTGAGTGGGCAGACCCCTTACTGAGGGAGTCTTTAACTTGGGGGTTTAACAGACAAGACTTACCACCAAGAGAAGTCTTAAATCTACAGATTGCCCATTAATGGGATCTACAGATGGGCAATCAGAGAAAGCTTCCTGGAGGAGGTGAACCAAGCAGGTTTTTTTTCTTTTTCTTTTTTAAAATTTAAATATATTTATTTTTTACATCATTCTTCATACAGAGATGACTTCAGACCAGGCAGACCACCCAACTCCACACTATCATCACTTCTGGGGTCTTCCCCCTCAACCATTGTCTGTCTAGACAGACTTGCTTGTTTAATGGATGTTTGCCATTGTGGATGGTGGGCTCACGGTTTTGCACACCATTGTGACTTAGTAAATGTTCAATGCTTTTTAGGAATGAGTGAATGAATTTTATGAATGAATGAATGAATGAATAGCTCTACTCATATGATGGCTGGAGGTGGAGTGGGTCAGTGCCATGGAGGGGGTGAAGGCAGCAGAAGGTCCTGGAAATTTCTAGGCATAAGTGGAATGTGAATAGTTGTGCAAGTCAGAGGACGGTTTTGGACAGCGGGACTTTAAGCATGGGGTCTATTATACTTGTTTCCAGGGGTGGGCAGGACACCGAGGCAGAGAACCAGGTAGGGTACCAGGTTAGGAGTAGATCTAGAGCAGGTCATCTGGAACTGTAGGGATGGCTGGAGCTTGCAGGAATTAGTGAGGGAGGGAAAATATTTGCTCATGATAGAGCCAAATCTCACATCATCAGCACCCCATGCTGATGACCCTCTCCCCAGCCCGTGGTCCTCCAGAGTCCCTGCACTCCCTGTCTCCTGTCCCCCACCACCAGCTTCGTCTGATTGCACAGAGTGATTTGTGGTCCTGACAAGTTGAATTGTGGGTAAAGCGGCTGTCCAAATGGGGAGCAAATTGGAACTGCAGCTCCAGCCAGTGGGCCATCCATCACGAGAAGAAAGGCTCCGTCAGTACCATGCTGCCCCCAGCCTGGCTGGGCTCAGTCCCTCACAGGGCCTGCCCAGGGGCGCAGGGTGCTCTTTTCTCTCTCCACCTTGGATCTGAGAGGCTGTAGGGGGAAGGCCTGGGCTGGGGTCCTGTTAGGGGAGACACAAGGCAGAGGAGAACTGAGCTCACCATTGTGCACCGGGTTTACATTTTGGGCCCGACTTTGGGGGTCTTCATGCTGATGAATACCACAGGGGCCTCCCAGGAGGGGTACAGATTTACAAATTAGGGAAGTGAGGCATTAGTACACCGGGCACGTGCCCAAACTCATAGGACATAGAAGAAACTGGGGTATAAAATTTGCTACCGGGAACACTTGGAATTCTTAAGAAAGTGGTAGTTTCCTGCAACATGAAAAACTTCAAAAGCATCTAAACAATCTGGCGAAATTCCTAGTTCCTGAGGTGACACCGCATGCCCCACTGTCGACCAGTGAGGTGAAGAAACCACAAAACCCGTGTAGCCCACAGGCCCTGTCTGCAGAGATTCACCCTCTGTGCGAGGAGCAGTCTGTTCTGGGGCCAGGTGACCCCAATTCAGGTGACCCAGCTCCTGGCCACCAATGCTCAGACCAAAAGTGGTCAGCAGAGCCAACAGCCATCTCCTCATTGGCTGGGCAGTGACCTTGACTCAAGGCCTGATTGAAAAAGACAGGAGCTGAGCCAATCGGCTGCGTGAGGGGCCCTGGGGAACATGGTGAGCCAAGCTGAAAGCGCGTGTCATCCTGGGGGCCTCTTTCTTTGGGACCCAAACCGCACCTGCTGACTTTCCCTCTGCCTCTCCCCCAGTCGTCCTCCTCCACAAGAGGGTGTGTGGAAAAGGGCTGCGAGCTCGCTGTGGCCTCCCACCTGTCCTGGTCTCCTGAACTATTCAACCATGAGTCATTTGTTTCCCCTTGAGGACTGTGCGTTTGAAACTCAAACGCCAGGCCAGAACTGCTGATTTCTTCCTTTATGCTGAATCATCCCTTCCCTGAGACAACAGCTGTCCCGTTCCCTACTGGATGGGAAGTGGCCAAGGTCGGGATGAGGGGCACAGACTATGAATGAATGATGTCCTGCTGCACAAGGCTACCTGTGGCTAGGGCCCCCCGCCACTGCAGGGCCAGGAAGGGAGAAAACCTGTCTCCTACCAGAGTGTGTGTGCGTGTAGACTCTGCACCCCATTTCACCTCTGCATACGCCTTGGAGACAGTCTTGGTCCTGGCCTTCCTTGACCTGTAAGCTTTGTGCTCAAAGTCTGAACTGCTAACGCACAGTACATTGTGTTTCAGTGAGGGTCCGGGGCAGGAAACAGAAGCTGCGTGGGGGTTCTAAGCAGAGAGGGATTAATACAGGGACTTGGGTGTTTCCATAATCATGGGAAAAGCCAGTTCCAGGTGGGTGTACAGGAAAGCCTGAAGAAGCACCATGGATCTACCTCCACCCCCACCTCCACCCCCACCTCCAGTACCTCCAGGTACTGCTTTACTTCCATCAGGAAGGTGGGGAATCTAGAGCCTTGGCTGGGACCCAGGGCTGCCATTGTAATCCTGGGGTCCAACATCTACTGTCACCACTGTGTCTGCATCCGGGCACCATACCTACCTATGAGGAGGAGGCAGGTCACCGGATGTGGGGTCACAGCTAGAAGAAAACCTGGGTGCTAAGCAGCAAATAGCCAAAGGGCCAGGAAGTTTGCCTTCCAAGTCTCACGCAGGTGCATCTGTTCGCAGGTCCTAACTCACAAACCAAACCCTACGTGCATGGGAGTCTGGGAAACACAGCCTTCGGCGTTGAAGCACCAGAAGAACAGGATGGATGCGAAGTCCAAACACAAACCTCAGCGCACAGCCCCACATCCCCAGAGAGCCCACAGGCTGATCTGGCTTGTCTTTTACAGCCAGTGCGGGCGCTGCCCTTGGTCCAGGTCTCCCGGGGCGGGGAAGCTGTGTAAACACCAGAGGGCTGACCTGGCTGTGAAAGGTCAGGGCAGACAGGGTGAGTACCTGAGTGTTCCTGTGCCTCTTAGGGGCCAGGAAATCAAGCCTGACGCTGCCCGCTTTCTCACAGCTCCTCTGATAACATGAGCAGCCAAAGCACCGAATGAAGATCAGATAGTGAAGTCAGAGACAGAGGCTGCACCTCCTGAATTCTCAGGTCTCCCCCAGCCCTTCTGACTCATTATAGTCATTTCTGATCAGCAAAGCCTTTGTCTTTCCCTGAGCTACATTTGTTGGGGCATCCCAGCATCTCCAGTTAAAAAAAAAAAAAA
>NW_004567102.1:1777792-1780619 GCF_000260355.1 Condylura cristata | reverse complement strand
AATCAGTTGTCCCACCCAGAATAACTTCCCTTCAACCTGACCGAACAACATCCTCCTCTCCACTGTCCCGTCTTTGTTACTGAGGCCCCCAGCTCTTCAGTCTGAGAACTGCTGCTTTGTCCCTTGAGGTGTATTTCAGATGTCACCCCTCCTCTGCACCCCACCCGTGGGACTTATTGCCTATTCACTCCCCTCTCCTCTGCTCCACGATCACACAAGCCGCCTTGCCCACCAGATACTCACCCCCACCCCCACTCCAGTCCCCAGAGTAGGTGCAGCTTAAAGCCCTGTCTGTTCGCATGACTCCCCTGTTCTAACACCCCTGGGAGCCCCAGCACTTCAGCCTGACCTGGGAAGCCTTCTACAGCCTGCCCCAACAAGCCTTTCCAGACTTTCTCACACATGCCCTACCTTCTTGCCCAACTACAGCATTTATGACTTCAAGAAGCAAGATTAAGAGCACAGACTTGGGCAGCAGTCTTCTTGGTTCAAATCTTGCCTCCACCCTTCTCAGCCCATGAGAACTTGGGAAGTTGTTAGATTGCTCAGTACCTCAGTTTCCTTACCTGCAAAAAGAGAGATAACAACAGTACATCACTGTTGTAGGAAAGAAATGAGTTGGTACATGCAAAATGCCAGTGTCTGGCACATTTAAGCACTCACTAAAGGTAGGCAGTTATTATCACTCATATGTCTTTGCTCAATCTCTGTCTAGAAACTCTATCAAATCACTTCCCATCCTTAGGGGACATACTTTGCCTGCCCAGCATCCCACTTTTGGGGGTCCCACCCTTTCTCCACCCCACAGTGACACCACAGGTCTCTGTGATTAGGTGGGTCTGGCCCCATTCTTCAACTGCAAGGAGTGAGCATAAACTTGATCCTGACCAATCAGAGGCCCCTGTGCTTCCATCCCAAGTGATTGGCTTAGAAATATCCACATGGTTCAAGCTGGCCAATCAGAGCTCCTCTCTGTGACTTGCCTGAGTTGGTCCTCTGAGATTCTAAGCTGTAAATATGGTATAATAAATGGGGAAATGGACGTCCAAAGATATAGTCACTTCCTACTTGCAAAAATCTGTGAATATTACCTCATAGGTCCAAGATATGATTGAGTTCAGGATCTGAGAGAAGCTTATCCTGGACTAGCTGGGGGTGGAAGTGGGTGGGGGCGTTCCTCACAAGTTTCCTCGTAAGAGAGATGAGACACACTGAGGAGAAGCCATGTGAAAAGGAAGCAGAATGGCCACAAGTCAAGAAACGCTGTCACCTGTTAGAAGCCGAAGAGGTGAGGAATGGACTCTTCCCCAGAGCCTCCAAGGGGAAGCAGTTCTGCTGATAACCGCCATTTCAGACTTCTGGCCTCCAGAACTGTACTGTACACATTTCAATTGCTTGAAGCCACCAAGTTTGTTGTCATTTGTTACAGCAGCCCAGGAGATCCGAATGCAGATGGTGAGTGTTCAGATCTGCTGGGGTCCGTCGTAGGCTATGTGGAGAGGGCCTGCCTTCCATGAAGCTGACTCAGAGAAAAGAAAGGGATGTAAGGGGGTGGGCAGGCCCCGAGAGTAGCTGAAATCCTTAGTGCACCACTTCACTATGGGCCACCCTTAAGGCAGCCTTCCTGTTCTGGCCTTGCAGCAATATAACCCAACCGTTTCATATCCCTTCTTATTTAAGCCAGTTTCAACTGCTTTTCTGTCTCTTGCAACCCAAAGAGTCCTGACTAGCACTCTCACCCAATAATTATCAAGAGTCTTAAAAAAAAAATCTTCGACCCAGTAATGCCAGCTTTCTGCCCTAAGGGAATAATTTGTATAAGGACAGTCACTGAAGTGTGAGAAAATAGAAACAACCTATATATGTAACCACAGGACACGAGTTCATCAATTACAGTGCACCCCAATGGGGGATATCATGCAGCCACTAAAAATCATGCTTCTGTGCTCATTAGAAAATTTGAAGCGAACAGCTGAACATCAAAAACATTCCTACAGACACATATACATATATAGCTAGACATAAGCCCATATTTACATAGCAACAGACTAGGCCCCGTTTTATTTTTATTTTGCTTTAGTTCCTTCCTTGAAATGCTTTGTGCAGCTCCCAGCGCCTTGTGTAGCCCTTGCATCTCTAAAGTTAGCTCCTCTAACTTGGTATCTTTCCCGTATGATTTTAAACATTTACTACCTTCCTATGTATCCATTAGCAATATGAAGTATTTGTAAATGTTTTTACATTATAGTAAATTTTGTGAGCATTTCAGCAACCTGCTCTCTTCCTAAACAACAGTATGTTGTGTACTTAATCCCTCTTGACAACCTAGAACATCCATTTTGACTGCTGTCAAGATTTCCATTTCTGAGTATCCTACACTTTATTTATCCTTTCTCCGGTTGTGAATGCTGAGATGACCAACAATATTTTTTTCCCATTCAAGGGGAAAAAACCGCTTTCGGGTTTCCGCGTTGTGTACAAGTCAGACGGTCTCTGGGCCGGCGCCTCCGCAGTCGCTGGGCCGCAGGGCGTGCTGTGCTCATCCTGCCAAAGAGATGCTGAAGGGTGCCCTGGGGCGCGGTGCCAAGCGTGAGGGGAGGGCCCCCATTCCCAAGGCCGAGCCGAATCAGCTACCCCCGCGTGGAGGTGGGAAAAGCAGCGCCTGTGGGTTCACGTGTGCATCCCATTCGGTTCCCAAGTTGTTAAATGCCTTTGCCTAGTCCGTGAAGGTGTTTGCCTTCTGCACAGAAAAGCTATCATACCCCAATGTTGACGGGGTGTAACAAGTCACCTGCAGCTTCCCCTTTGTAGTATCAGGACATTTAAC
>NW_004567102.1:1731846-1777482 GCF_000260355.1 Condylura cristata | reverse complement strand
TGACGGGCGGACCAGTCCCCCTCCCATAGGCCTGTGGCCTGAGATTAAGAGACATACGCCAGGAGGGAAGGAGTGAGAGTGGAGAGGGGCCAGTGGGCGCCCGGCCCTCCAGACCTGTCTACTCCACCTGCACCTTCCTGGGCACTCAGCGATGACGCCACCCGCCTACGTGGGCCCTGGTCGGTGCCGCCTCATGTACGCCACCGAGGGGACATAACACTTGGCTGCATGTGCCACATTTTCTGCGCTAGTCACTTGTGTTATCAGTGACAGTCAGAAATTATTACTTTCAATCTTGCTCATCTTTCAATGTTAGATAAAAGGCCTCCCTCGCGGAAGGTTTTTCTGGTCACGTAGCCAAAAGCTCTTGTTAAGGGGAAGGATGTCCTAAAGGACCTCTGCAGAGTCTTGTGGACCCCACCCCCTACTCCAGCTTTCTGGACCCTTCACCCTACTCCAGTGATTGGAAACTACAACTCCCAGCAGTACCAGGGAGAGAACTGCAGGACCCCGGAGTGGAGCTAGCAGGAATGGATTCTGGGACATTTGGGGGGGATCAATAGGGGGAGGTTGCATCTCATGCTCTCTCTGGCTCTCCTCTCCCGCTCGCTCGCTTGGGGAGCAGCTCTCCTGACCTGGTGACTTGGTGTGTTCAGTCAGCCTAGCCATAAAGTATTTCACTTACTTTGTATCCCGCTCTCTTTCCCTGGGCTGTTTCCTATTCCTTTCCCCTTTGGTAAATAAACCCGTTATTGACCCTTTTCTGTGTATCTGCAGTTGTGAGTGCACAGGTGAGGCCCCACAGACAGGTGGCCCAGTCTACTCTGGCTACCCTGTAACACTCTGACCAACAGCTGGCAGAGCTGAGGCCTGGCCTGGAGCACTGTGGGAAATGTCAGTAGCTGGCCCTTCCCGGGAGAGTCCTGATGCGGATGGGGAGTGGGCGGAGCAGAGGAGGCCAGTGTCTATTAGGGAAGCCAGCCGGGCCTGATGGGGCTCTGGCCTCCATTGAATTGCATGGACATTGAATTGCGGATGAGACCCGGCCAGAAACCGGTCCCCTTCTGCCAAGGGTGGCTGGCCTTCTGCAGGGCACCCACCAGGCGCTGGTTTACCCAGAGTCAGGGGAGCTCTTAAAGCCTCTGGCCCTTTCGGCCAGAGACTGCAGAGAACTTGCTCCTGAAGCTGGAGCAACGACACAGACAAGCTGCAGAGACCCTGGCCTGCTGGCTGGTGGGGAGCTGCTGGCCGGGGTGGCCCCCGGTGCCCACTCTTGCTCCCATGTCCCCTCCACACTGAGTCTAGACACTTAAAATGAGAAGTGTGTTCCAAAAGATGTGGCTTGTGGAAAAACTTCAACCAAATCAATTAATGATAAAACCCTTGAGCAAACACAGCTACTTTTATCATTTTAGAATGTTGTGATTTGAGCAGCAAAAGAAATTAAATTAAAAACGCCAAGACTCAGGGTCAGCACCCCAGCCGCTCTCGTTGGTTTTTAATCTCCTGTTAAACGATCTATCTTCTGATGGCTTTTGTCAGCTTATTCAATGTAATCACCCAGGACACCGGGCCCATTGACCCTCCCCATTACCGCCGCAGGGCTGAGAGGGAGGGTGCAGCAGGCAGCCAGGTCAGCTGAAGAGTTTAAATCAGGGATCAACTGGTGGGCCAGAGTCAGGAGGGTTCGAAGGGGCCACACAGGAAGGGGCCACTGAAGTCTGAACATCCAAGAGCTGTCGACAGGGGCAGGGCTCTGAGGTGTCCGGCTACCTGATCCCTCACGTTATAGACAAGGCACCCAGATCCCAGACAGTAAAGGTCTCCCCAAGTCACATTCTGAGCCCAGCTTGGAGCCCAGGTGTCCCAACGCCCGGACCACACCTCTCTCTGTTGAACCAGGTCGTCCAGGAGAAGGGATATCAGCGGGCCTCCGTCTGGGGCAGAGTTAGTGCTATTTCTGGGGAGGTCATAGCCTGACTCGAGAGCCAGTTTCATGCTTGGATGATGGAGACACAGCTCTGCTCTCAAGAAGCTCCCACTCCGATGGAGACACAGGTAAATACAGTGGCCAAGCTGCAAAGAAATTGCTTCAGTGAGAATCTCCATGACGAGACAGGGTGGCTTGGGATTTATGTTGACCTCACCAAGGAAGGCTTCCTGGTGGAGGCAGAGACATAAAGAGAGGGCTAAATTAGCTTAGGCAGAGTACCTGAGACACGAGCAGGAGTGAGAACAAGGGCGGGAGCTGGTTCTGGTAAGGAAGATGACACAGGGTGAGCTGTCTGCACCCACACTCAGGCACACAGATGCAGGCTGTTTGCACATGCACACACTTATCCATGCACACTCATTATCACATGCTTACGTGACAGCACACACAAGCTTTCTCATACCTCCGGCATACACACATGGGCACATGTGTTTGCATGCATACACCATACGCACAAGCACCTTATATCCACGTTGGCCACGCTGGCTTTCTGTGTAGCCTGAATAGGCTCTGCTGTGCACATAGGTCTGGGGGAACTGCACTGCCCCCATTCATACTTGAGGTCTCCCAGCAACTGTATCACCTCTTAGATGCCCCTGAGTTCCCCTGCTGGGGATCCATCAGCACCTTGGCCCCCCGCCATGATCCAGATTCACAGTCTGTGTTTGTATGGTTTCTCCAGCTCCACAGGTGGGCAGGCAGTGGGGGCTGACCTGGAGGACATGCAGGGGCTGAGAACCTAGCGCTCCCTCCTGCTCAGAGGACCCCAGGTTAGGGAAGAGTCTGTGAGCATCATCTGCCACCCCCCCCCAGCCGCCTCAGAACAGGACTCTCTGGTCCCCGTGGTAGCCACTCACTGCCTTCCTGTTAACCTGACCCTCGACAGGTCAGGTCCCTTTGAATCAGATACTGAGAGGGACGTTTGTGTGCAGGTTTTTGGGACGAGCCCCTGGGAACGCACTCACGGGGTGTGGAAGGGCAGCACTGAGCACAGCAGGACACTGGACCATGGTGCAACCTCAGCAAAGGCCTCAGCCGCCCAAGGGCCCCATGTGAGACGAGGGGGCTGTGTTTTACACTGCATTTACCAGCCATTGGATGCAGGCTATTCCCAGAGAATGGGGTAACCTGGAGGGAGTAAGTTCCTAAAGCCAACAGCACTCACAGGAATAGGGGCTCCCCTTGGAGCTTCCAACATTCCTGCCACTGGGAGTGTGGACACTTGAGTTGGAAGACTGGGTAAGGGGCAGCAAGGACATGTCCGCTAATCTGTACAGGACCCCTCCTTCATGTCTCCCCCGAATCCCTCCTGCTGCAGCTGGCTGCTTCTCTTTTGAGTTTTTCTGGCCCCCACACCCTTGCCTGTCCCTCCCACATCATCCCAGCACCCTGGACCGGTGGCAGCTCTCTGCTGTGGGCTGGTTTCTCACTCAGAAAGCAGAGGCCCAGCCCCCCTCCAGCCTCCTTTCCGCCTGCCTTCCTGGGAGTCATGAACACGGCGCTGAGTAATCAGGGGAGGAGTCGGGATTGTCCCCGCCTGCTTACCAGGCCCCTGACTCAGATCAGCCTGGGCTGAGGTCACGCTTGGCTCCAGCTGACAGGAGAGTTCCTGGGCTTGTGACTCTTACTCAGCAGGCTCTCTGGGTGGCAGATTGCTTTCCACTTTCTGGTGACAGGATCCCTTGCTCCGTTCCCCCCAGTCCTCTGTTGATAGCACCTCCATCTCCGTTTCCTCTCACACAGACCGCCTTGGCAAGAGAGGGAGCCGAAAGCCTTTAGCTGGAGGCAAACCTTTCATTCCTTCCTTGCCAGGGAAGGTGTGAGCCAGAGAGAGACTAGCTTGCAGAGGAAGGGGCTCTCCACCTACACTGAGACCCACATCTAAGACGCACATTTGCTTTCATATTTTAGCATCCAGAAATTGGGAGATGTCTCGCAACCTGGGCTCATCCTGCTTGGATCAGCAGCGTCCCCCCCCCCCCTTGGAAGCTGAGAGGGTGGTGCTATTTAAATGAGTGACATCTCAGCTTCCATGTGACCCACCTCTGTATTCCCCTGGAACACCCCTCTCTTTCAATGGCCTCTCCTGGGCAGGTTTGCACCCCACCACTTCAGGACTAGGTCCTCACCAGGCCTCCTGCGGGCGGATGAAGAGCAGAACCGGGCTCTGGAACCAAACAGAAAAAATATTTTTTGAGACTCAGAGCCAAGCTTTGCTTCCAGAGCCCTGCAGATCTCATGTGCCAGTGTCCAGCGTCTCATATCCAGCTACCTAAGGAAAAGTGGTTGGAAGCAGGTCCACAGCTGGGAGCATGTCAGAGGTGGATATGTGGGTGCAGATGTTCTGGAAAAGAGGACATGAGGCCTCAGATGCCAAGGATGCTTTTAAAGTGGTGAAGTGTCTGGCACGGTCTCCAGGACCAAATGGATCAGCCCTGCAGAGGTCATATGTAAAAAAAAAAAAAAAAAAAAAAAACTAAACCTGGGAATTAAGAAAGACAAAGCCACACTGTAGGAGAGGCTGGGAGCCAGGGTGCTAGCCCAGAGGGGAGAAGCAGGTAGTGGAGACTCCTAAGTCAGCAGAGCCCCTGAGTCAACCAGAGACTGTGTCCCTGACCTGGTCACACTCTGTACTCAAGCACTCGCTGTCACTGCGCCCCAGAGGCCTGGGAAGACTCCTCAAGGGCCGTCTGTGCAGATTTCTGGAAGAGGAGGTAACAGGAAAGCACTGAAACCCAAGTCTCAACAGCCAGGTGAGCGTCAACGAGCAGCAGAGACAGAACAAGCCATCCCCCGTACAGCGCACAGGCAGCTGAGAGCCGGCCCAAAGGGAGCTGCCTGGGTCGACCTTACCTGCAGGACCCACTCGGCAGGGAGCCCCACTGTGTTCACTCCTCGCCCTCTCAGGGGCGCCAGAAGCCCACCTCGAAGGGCCTTGGGAAGGTAACTTACAGGAGAAAGGCAAGCGGCTCTGGAGGACCCCTGGCCGCACCCAGAGCATGCAAACTGCCCACTAGCCCAGCCCGGCTCTCGCTCACTCCGGAGCACCACTGCAGGCCAAACTGAACTGGATCTGGAGAGTCAGCAGTGAAGCAAACAAGCAAAAATCCCGGCTCTTGAGGAGTCTGTGTTCTAGGCGGGAGAGGGACACAATAAAATCAACATATAGAATGTCGGGGCCAAGCGCCTGGAAGAAAGCTACCACCGGGAGGGGCTGGGAGGGCTAAGGATGCTGCTTGATAGTGTGGTCAGGAAAAGCCCCTCTGGAAAGCTTTCATCAGCGACCTATAGAAAGCAGGAGGGTGGGGGTGAGGGGGCGGAACATCAGCCAGCAATCAGCCAGCAGCGAGCCTTAGGCGCAGCAACATTCAATGCAAAAGTCCTGGGGTGCGAGTGAAGTTGGGTGGCTGAGAGCTGACAGGGAGACAGTGGCTGCAGTGAAGGGAGCCAGGAGAGAGGAGCTGAGGGCAGGGTAAGTGGCATCAGGTCCTGCAGCATTTTATGGGCCCTGGAATGGGCTTTCCTCAGAGTGGACTGGGGAGGCTGTAGAGGGTTTGAGCAGACGGCTGTGACCTGGCATAGGTTTTAGCCAGAGAACAATCCGGAGGCGCCACGGGGCCAGAGACAGGGAGACCCATAGGAGGCTATTGTAATCTTCCAAACAAGAGATGACGGAAGTTGAAGTTTGGATATATTTAGAGGCAGAACTGACAAGATTTGCTGACAGATTGGATTCAGAGTGTGTGCCAGTTACCTCTTGCTATGTAACAAACCACCCCCAATACTTGGTGACTTAAAACAACCACCACCGTTTATTTTGCTCATGAGTCTGCAGTTTGACCAGGCGCAACAGGGACGGCATGTCTGTCCCGCGAGCCATCACGGGGATGACTGGCCAGTGCTGCGGGGGCCGCTCCCAGGATGGCTTAATCACAGCAAGTGTGTGTCCACGTGGCCGGGCGCTTCGCCTGGGCGGCCGGTCTGGGGTCTCCGGTCCTCTTCACGGGGGGCCTCTCGGGGGTCTCTGGGCGCCTGGATGAAAAAGCAAGCACTCCAGGAAGCCAAGGTGAAGTTCTAAGGCTCCGTGTGATCAAGCCTCGAGTCCCACCGCCTTCTACTGGCCACGTGACTCGGGGAGGGGAAATAGACTTTCGTGTTTGAGTGGGAAGAGGAGCGGAGAATTTTCGGCCATCACTAATCACCTGTAGATGTGAGAGAAAGAGGTGAGTCTCGAGGGCCACCTGCATCATGGGGATTCCATTTACATCCCAGTGAGATCACCCTCTGGACATCGAGGGAGTCACTGAACCACCTCTTCCTGTTAAGTCAGGGGCTTGGAGAAGAAGACAGCTGTCCCCGCTAGCCCTGGTAGAGGGCTGGGAGCAGCCATCTCTCTGGGGTTCTCAGAAGACAAAGTCCCTCTCTTCCGGGGGGTGCTCTCAGGACCTGGGTTGGGGGTCCCGAGACTAGGGTGGGGGCTGCTGGACTTGGGAGGCACCACGGAGCAGCGGAGTGGATCCCGGCTCCCAGCTGTGCCTGGACTCTGCCTCTGCTTCCGGTCTGGGCTCACATGTGCCCTCCCTGCCGCACCAGCCCGGGCCCGGGCCTGAGCCACCCAGGTGGCCTACGGTCGGGAAAGACGGGGGAGGACTGAGCCTGCTCGTGCCAACTTGTGGTTTGGCATATCAAGCCCCAGAAGACCCAGGATGATCAGCCAAGCCCTGCCCGCAGCTGTCCCTGCTCTGGGCCAGGCAGCCTGGGGTGAGGACTCGGACCTGCCTTGCTTGATGCAGCAGAGAGGCGAGCCACCTGGACAGCGGAGGGCTCCAGGGTGCCCCCTGGAGGCGCGGCTGGTGGCGAGACTGCCTCTGAAATCACTCCAGTACAGACCTCACGTGTGCACACGTGCTCCTGGCAGAAACTCAAAACGCTGATTCGCTTTCAAAAGGTGACCCCACGGCTGAGGGCCCAGAGAACAGCAGTCTCATCAGGTCAGACCTGTGGCTCCCAGGCGACGCTGGAGCCCAGACGTCCCAGCTGCCAGGCCTCCGCGCGGCCCACCCTGCTGCAGGTGACGTGGACCGAAACCAGAGCGCGCCCAGCACCCACCACCTCACCCAGGGCCCCGGGAGCTGCGCAGCAGGACCTGGAGCAGGTTCCGTTTCTCTGTCTCTATTTGCTCATCTGTCAAGGGGGTTGGGGGGTCGGGGGAGAGGGTGGAGGGAAGAGGCAGGATGGGGAGGAACATAGCACGGAGTGGGAGGTGGTGTTGGAAAGGAGAGTGACAGAGGTGCAAGGTTAAGAAGTACTGCAGACAAAGGGGTGTCTCGGGGGTCCAGCTGGGAGGCGGCGCAAGAGAAGGCCAGTGTGAGGTGGGAGGCGAGCTGTCAGCCGAGGAGCTGGGCTGGGAGCAGGGCCCAGGGGTGGCATCTCTCCCCTCATCCCAGGTTCCAGGGCCCTGGGGTCTCATGAGATTCTAGCTGCAGCTGTTCTGGGAAACATCTGCCTTTTCATCTGGGAGGAGGAAGTCGAAAAATGACCTGAGGAGGTGACATTATTGTTTTTTAAGCAATCGCAGCAAAAATGTCACCACTGGGAGTGTAAAGCCCATCAGGGAGCTTAAGGAATGGCCTGGCCGCCTTCATCAGGCTTGACCACCCACGAGCCTCCCCTTCCCGACACCATATTTCACCCCAGGGCCCTGCGGCCCAGGCTTGCTGTAATGAGCCTGAGGATGGATGCCAGGCCCCAGGCTGCTCATCTCACCAGGCAGTCAGGCCTTTCGTGGCAAGATCCAGAGCACGCCAGGCTTGACTGCCTGCCCCTCGCCTCTCCCCCCCTCCCCACCCTGATCCATAAACCAATTCCAAGCGGGGAAACTAAGGCATGGGACGATGTCTCCTCCCCTTTCTGGACTACCAGACCTGCTCTACTGACTTTTCCCACAGGTTGGGGACCCCGAGGAGGTGGAGCTATCCTGGAGTTCTTGGAATGAGTGTGGGTCTCCCCTTGATGAACCGAGAGATGAATATCTGCGCCTTCCTATAGCCCACCCTACAAATGGAAACCTTCTTTTTGGATTTTTGCTGGAAACGGTTCTTTATTGGGTAAAGTTTCCCTTGGGAAGGGGAGAGAGAGGGCCTGGAGTAAACAAAGGGAGGATGTCAGTGCCCTCACAGGGGTGGAGGCTGGAATCCAGGCCTCTAAAAAGGGCCAGGGCGGTGAGGGCTTGTGTTTGTACAGGGAATCACAGGCAAGGACACTGATACCTTGTGTCAACATCTGCCAAACGCCAGCTGGGGTGGCTTTGAGGGGCTGGGCTCAGGCCAGCAGCCCAGCCGGCCTTGGGAGCGGGGGCTGCAGTGACTGGGGCTGGGGTCTGGCTGGGCGGCTCTGTGTGGTGTGAACTGAGCCTGGGGCCGTGCGGACTCCCGTCCTTGAAGGTCTGCGCACCCTCCAAGCCCCAGACGCCACCTCCTCTGGGAAGCCACCCTGGACTCTCCAGCCCACTGACTCCCACCTTCCCGTCCTCCAGAGCAGCTGATATATGGACTCCAGCCCACCGAGGCATCACACAAGGCCTGTGAGCAGGCTGGAGCCTTTCTGCACGCACACCATGAGAGAGCCCCTTAAAGGCAGAGCCTGGCACTCTTCTGCTCACAGGAGGACGGCGTGGAAATTCCTCTCCCCATCGTGCAGGAGGTGCCGTCTCCAGCTCTAAGAGCTGCCCCCGCCAGCTCATATGCCTGCTGTGTCCCTCCCCATGGGCCTTCTTCCCCTGACACTCTTTATACCGCAGTTCTTTATTTTACCGTCCCTTTCTCCTGACTGAAACATACACTTCACCCAAGCAGCTCTTTCTGCCTGCTCTTTTCACCGCCGTGTCCCTGGCACCTGGCATAGGGCGAGTTAGTAGTCGGTGCTGAATAAGTGTCACATCCTGTCCTTTACAGAGAGCGAGCTTATTCCGCGGGCTGTTTTCCTTTACTTTTATCCTCAAATAGGACAGCAGTGTCGCATGGGTAGCAGTGTGTCGGGAAGGTACAAGGAGATGAACTCTTTCTTGCACACCATTTTGGGATCTTAAACACCTGGAAAATGAGATTTCCCCATAAAAGTCCCTTTATCTGGACCACAAGTCCTCAGAGAGCTCAACACACAGATGACTGCTTTTGTTCATGTATTTTGCTTGAACAAGTTGGAGAATCTCGAGAGGACAGCTGCTTTTGCAGAGAAGAGGACTACCGCCTCTTGCCAGATGTCATACCGCACGTCGGGGGCCCAGCCAGACCCACCCCCAGCGGGTGGCTCTCTGTGACCCCTTGAGGTCAAGGGAGGCAGAAAACAAAACACCAACACATGGCTGACTTTGGGGGTTTGCTCCAAGATAAAATGCAAGATCTATGATGGACCAAGGTCTTTGGGTGGAAGTCTGGACCCAGGAGCTCAGCAACTGAGCAGGAGTCCTGCAGGTCCTCTGGCTGGGCCTCCCTGGTTCTCCTCTGGAGACAGAGCATGGGTCTGAGGTACACCTCCAGCCTGTCCGTCCTGGGGCTCACAATCTGCCTCTGACGAGTGCTGCTACTGGAGGAGGTGGGGGCGCCCGCTTTGGAATCACTGGCCTAGCAGAAACACTGGGCTGTTCGCAGGCTCATGCTGGGGAGGAGAGGCGGGTGAGGGGCGCTTACTTTTATGTGTCCACTTCGGTATGGCTGCGAATGTTTAAAAGCCAGTAGGAACTATTTTTGTGGTCATTTTTGAAGTTTTGAAGGAAAGTGAACACCCCGTGCATGATGTGAATGGCAGTTCTCCATTCAACCTAACAGGCCTTAATTATGCACCTACTGTGTACAGGGCGCAATTGGAAATGAATAAGACACGGTGTCTGGGCACTGAAGAGTCATGATGAGGAATGAGACAGATAAAATGCTACTAAAAAGAAGGAGGGATCCCACACAGGGTGCTTGCAGGTACAATGGGAGCGCAGGTGGCAATTAATTTCGCCTGAGGCTTCGGGGCAAGCTGCCAGAGAGAAGGCACATTTGCGCTCAGCCTTGAAGGACCCCAGCCAAGGGGAACTGCGTGAGCAGAGCCTGGAGAAAGGCAGTCCTGCATTTTGAAGGACTAGACCGAAAACGTGGGGTGGCAGAGGCCTTCGGGATGGGGGACGGAAGGCGTTGGAGGCTGTCCAGAAAAAGCAGGTGGCGGGCAGGTGGTGAAGATGCCTGGCTACGGAACTAACTAAGTGCCTGTGAATTCACAGAAAGCCCTCCGGGTTCCTGAGAAGAAAGATGAGACTCTCAGCTGTGCGACTCATTGTGGGTCTAAGTGGCCGCGCTGGTAGACTGGTTAGGAGGAGCTGGAGAAGAGGGGCTGGTGACCTGGGAAAGGTGGGAGCAGATGTCCCGCAGAGAGGCTGGTGGAGCGGGCACAGAGAATGACCCCGACTGGTGCCTACTCACAGAAAAGCAGGGAGAGAGGGAAGGCTCTGTATGCCCTGAAGTTCAGGTACGGCCACCGGGCCAAGGTGGCACCACGACCTTTACCGTGTGACCCCTTCTATATGTCCAGTCACAGCTGACTGGTCCACGTCCAGGCATGTGATGCAATCAGGTGGGGTGCTGGAGCACTAGGGGACAAGAGGCTGCTCTAGAGGACTGCTCGCACAATACGTGTGATTAAGGTTTAGTCCTGACAGCCCCAATGCTCCCGGTCCTACCACAGAACTGAGAGCATCACTCAGAACGGTAGTCACTGAAGAAGAGGGCAGAAGGGTGGTGTAATCAGGGAGGGCTTCCTGAAGGAGAGTTGGATTTAGATGTACACAATGCGTGTGTAGTCATGGTAATGCAGGGCCCTCGAGGGAGGGTCCCCTAAATGACTAGGGCCAGTCCTGCTGAGTTCTTTGGAGCTCTCCAGGCTGTCTCCCCTGACTCACTGCAGGTCTAGAATGGTCAGGGGCCATGCTTTTCCCTTTTATATCCAGGCTCCAGGATATACTTAAGAACAAGAGCGATTTGCAAGGTTCAGCACAGTTAAAAGATGGAGAGATCCAGGCAAAGTTTCTGACAGACAGGAACTTTATTGCATTCCTGGGAGAAGTTCACCGACCCCCGTATGGGTGGGAGAAGTCGCACCCGCTGGGGAACACAGGTAAGCTTTTATAGGGCATGGAAGTTGTTTTTCAGAAATTGATTCATCAATGACACCCATCAGTTCTGGAATGCAGGAATTTCCCAGACTTTAGGAGACTCAAGGTTAGGAGGCTCTGGGTATGCCCCAGATTCAAGATTCCTACTTCAGCCTGCCTCCAACACCCCCCCACCCCCCACCTCCCTCCTGGGCTGGCTGTCTCCACCTTACACAGCTTGACTAGCACCAATCAAACAGCTGGGATTGGAGTGCTCTCCCCATTTTTGGCAGGTATGCAAATATGGGGTCATAAACCTCCCAGTGCTGACTAGAGCTGCCAATCAACTAAAAGGGCCAATCAGTTCAAAAGGTTGGCACCCTGAGGAGTGTTTAAGCCAGGTGCCATCCAGCTTCAAAGGGGGTGTGTGATGAGGGAACTTGGAAGAAGACTTGAAGAGGCAATTGGAGGAGCAGTCAGATTCGTCCGGAAGACCTTCGCTGAGCTGTGACCCCGAGCCCTGCCCTGCGCACCACGCCGTCACGGACCCGACCTCTGACCCGCCTGACACTGCCTGCTGTGTGCCCCGTGTTAGGTTTCCCTGAAGGGCCGGCTGCTGTTGGCTTCATGCCCAGCATCTCAGAGCTGTGACACTGGCCCCTGCCTCCGACACATCCCACACCCTTGGTGCTGACCTGTTCAGAGTCCAGGGCTGCCCATCCCGGCCTTCAGATGCCATTGCTGTCTGCTGTGGGGCCACCTCTGTGGAGGCCCTCAAGACCTTTGTGACCTGAGAGTGTGGCGGCCTTTGTGCATTGCTGTGCCTCTGGCCTTGTGCCTACTCTTTCCTTTCTCCCACCTTCTCTCTCCCTTGCAAGTAAAACCTGTTGTTTATCTTTGTAAATAAACATTCTCTGAGCCTGAATGTTCTTGCCTTTGAGCGCACGGGGGAGAACCCATGAACAGTGACCTGTCCTCACCTTGGCCTGTGTTGCTCTGTGCTCCGGCACTGTTTTGGTGGCCAGAGCACTGGGCCAGGCAGCCCCTTAAGGGCACCCCAGTGCAGCTCTGCGCCTCAGGAGCACTGGCCTCCTCACTTCCTTCACCCCCTGACGTGGAGAGCAGCCCTTCACAGGGGATGTGGCCTCCTAGCTGCCGAGGAAATGAGCCCAGGACGAGCGGTGACTAACCTAGGGTCAAAAAGCCAGTTAGGGGCCCTGCAGAACCCCAAATCCAGAAATCTGTTCCTCAGGGAGGTGGTGAGGCTGGCCAGCCTGCCAACTGGTGTAGTCTGAATGGGACACAGAGGACTGGCCCCGAAACACTGACCCAGCCTCAAGCCTGGAGACACTCTGCAGAAACTAGTGCCGGCCCACCCAGAACCCCAGAACCGGCTCAGCCCCAGCCACAGGCCTCTAGAGGCTCCTTGAGAAGCCAGCCGGGCTGGGCCGGACTGGGCTGGGAAGGGTGGGAGGGACGGTAGTGAAAAGAGGCTTTGCTGTGCCAGGCCAAGAGCCTGCAGACCTTGCTTGGGGAGC
The DNA here is from genome assembly GCF_000260355.1 of Condylura cristata. Taxonomy (NCBI): domain Eukaryota; kingdom Metazoa; phylum Chordata; class Mammalia; order Eulipotyphla; family Talpidae; genus Condylura; species Condylura cristata. The sequence goes on along the minus strand of NW_004567102.1, from coordinate 1,764,821 downwards.
GGGGACCCCAGTGACATCATGGCGGCAATGAGGCACCAGGTGCCTGACCTGCAGACCCGCCCTTGGGACACGAGGTGGCCTGGGCGAGCCGCAGCAGAGGTAGGACGCGGGTTCTGCCCCTGGGGTTGCGTTAGCCCTGCTCTGAGGACGCTCCGGCCTGAGAGGCAGCAGAAGACGCTCGGCTCCTCTGCTCTCTGCCTTCCTCTGAGCCAGTCCTCCTCTCTCCTGGAGCCAGAGCCCCACAGGCACCCTTCTCCCTCTCACAGCCCGCCTCCACCTCATCCCCAGCATCTTCGACTCCCTCTCCCGTCTCTCCCCTGTTTCTCCCAAGGATGCCGTTCCTGTGGGCTAAACACTGCCCTTCTCTTTTGATCTCTTTTTAAGTAACCCTGGGGACGTTCTCAGGGAATATCAGTGACTCCCCTTGATGACAGAGCTAATGAAAGGAGGAAAATGAGGACCCAAGGGGGTGAGTGGGTGAAGAGCGGCTCCCCCCATAGCGCAGGGCACTGCAGGAGGCTGTGGGCTTGGCTGGGCAGCTGGCAGAGGAGCACCAGCTGGAGCCCCAGTCCCCCAAGTCCCTTGGGCTAGCAGGCCCTCGGACAGTCCGAGGGGTTGAGGGCCGTCCCAGCAGGTAAAGACTTGGTGGGGAAGTGGTGCTACAGGAGCTGTTGCTGCCGCTGTCCCTGCCCCCCCCACCACACACACACACACACACACACACACACACGAAGGACCCACCAGGCCAGGGCTCCACCCATCTCTGTGGCCAGGCAACTCCACCTCCAGGTGTCATGGCTTCTCCACCTGGTATGAACCCACTTGTGGACCCTTCAACTGGGCTTCTCCTTACTTGTGGGGTCCCCGTAGGCTTCCCTCCTCCAGGAATAAGACCCTGTCCCCCAGGAGTCAGAGGTTCACCTCCCCCACAAATGCATCCCCAAGACCCTAGGATTCTATGGATCTTCCAGTCACCTTTTCCCTGCAATGCATCTTGTAAATAGAGGGTGAGATTTTGTCCCCTCCTTATTGCATAATGTTAGCTAATAAATGCATAGAGCAATTCAACTGCTAGGGAAAAAAAAAAAAAGGTCCAGCTGGGCCCACCCCCTGAACCTCCTTGAAAGTGACTTTGTGAATTACAGCCATGCGAGATGCCTGGCAAAGAAAAGAGAGGCTGGGAAAACAGGAAGCCTGGCACCTATCCTCAGAGAGGGGTTGGGCGAGCAGGTAAACCAGGCTGACCCCAAACTTCAACCCACAAATGCCTGAGCTCTGCCCTGGCAGAGGGTGATGAGGGGCCATCACCCTCCTCATCCCCGGGCCTGGAAAAACTTTGTCACCTGCCTACGGTGACATAGCGGGGTGGAATGAGGTCACAAGGTGTGAATGAGGCCATACCCATGGCACCACACAGTGAGCCTCAGCAGGACCGATCTCACACCCTTCTCGCACATCGGAGAGGCTCCTGAGGTCCCTGGGCCCTGTGCCCGGACCCTCCTGGGAGCCTCAGGTCACATCAGTGCTGCCCATTCCCCAAGGGCTACCCTCAACCTGCACACCAGCCCCGGGCTGCTTGCAAATCGTCTCAGAGATTTGCTACATCAAGCACCAGCCAAATGTAGGCGCAGAGTGAGGGATGGCCCCACACACGTGCACAGCCATTTGCACATGTCTGGGATGCTACCGTGATTAATGAGCTACAAATTCATCCCAAGCTTCCTTGAAACCACAGCGGATTTTCGTCATTGCGAATTTCCTTCACGGTAACATGTAACTGACAGTGCAGTTGGAGTTTTTGTCTTCACACAAAGTGGTTCTGGGTTTTATTCCCTTTGTGTTTCGCTTTTTTTTTTTTTTTTAATCATGGAGAATTTAAAATACACAAGCAAGTGTAGAAACAGCCTAATGGAACCTCATCACCCAGCACCCACAGTCATCAACACCTCCCAGCCCCCCCTTATACCCTCACCCTCGCCCTGTGTGCAAACGCAGCCAGCATACCATTTCACCAGTCTATCTCCCCTTAGCTCTCCAATGATGAGGTCTCTTTATTTTTAAGATGAGTCAAAACAGTGTTATCACACTTACTGGAAATTCTTTCAATAGCCAGAGTTCAAAACTGTTAGAAGTTTTTTTGTTTTTTTGTTTTTTTTTTTAAGTCAAGCCTAGATTACATAACAGGTCCTGGAATAACATCTCTTTGTTCAACGTCATTTCATTGTAACAATGACAGGTGAAAACACAAATCCCCTCCCACCGTGACCAAAAACAGTGTTATTCAGGGACCTGCTTTCATTACGCGTTGTTTCCCTGAAAGTCAGAGTTCCCAAGAACCTGTCCCCAACATCAGGTGAGGTCTCTCCAGGCTTGAAAAGGTAGGAAGCCATGAGGCTTCCTGCACCCCTCATTTGTCTGTAACAGGAGGAGTTTCATAGTCCCCACCCCGGCTCCCCCTCCAGCACTGATGGCGGAGAAATCTTGGGCCAGAAACTAGGTCAAGATCCTCTTTTCTCCTAATCCCCAGAGAAAAGTAAGTGAGGACAGCCACCCTGGACTGCTCGGTGGCTGATCCAGAAACATTTGCTGGGTTACACTGAGCTGCCCCTTTCTGCTGTGGTTCTAAGGCCCATAGCTCAGAGGAGGGGCTCGCCACAGGCAACCCCCAGAGGGAATAGACCCCCCAGGAGAGGGTCGGGGCACAGCGAACCAGGGCCAGATTGAAAGGTCATTAAACCAGCTAGAGAAATTCCACAAAGCAAGGCCAAAAATCAGATGGGGCCAGAGAGGATTGTCAGTCACAGAAACCAACCCCACATGACTCCAATGTGACCAGTTCCACCAACACTATGGAAGAACACCCCTGCTCGAGCAAAGCCAGCTCCTGCCCTCCCAGGCTACTAGCTTGTGACCATGCAAAAGCTTTTTTTATAATAAACTTGCCCTGTGACACTGAATTTGGAAGCAGCCAAATTCTCAAAGGGACCCTAGAACTCCACTCACCAAACCCCAACAGTCCACGTCCCCTCTGGTTATTCAGAATGGGGTCCCCATTCCCCCCTGCCCTGAAAGGCCTTGCCCCCCTAATCCCTGCCCAGCCCCACCAGGCCTTGTCTGAAGCTTTCCCTTTGCACGTGAAAGCACCCCCTCCCGGGAGGGTCCCTGGGGTCACCCACCACAGAAGGCCCATCGCCTTTGTTCTCTCTGCGCTCTGGGCTTATCCTGGCCTTTCCTTTACTGTGGCTTCTGAAGGGCCAGGCTGTGCCCGCCCATCTCCCCACCACGAGCTCTTGGAAACGGCTTGCCAAGGACTATCTTTTTACCCTGCAACAGTCCTTCTCCCTCCCACCTTACTAGTTCTCTCCGCCCTTTTGGCCATTATCTTGCTTTCTAAGACCAGGACTTCTCACCCCACACCCCCCTGCCCCCCCCCCCCCACCCACACACCGCCACAGCTACACACCCCAGCCACGTCCATTTCTCTCACAAACTAATTAGGCAGCTGAGCCCTTGGAGGAGAAAGGGGAGAAGGTGAGGTCAGCAGAGTGCAGGACAATGTCTACATCTGTAGCTGAGACTGCAGGCAGCTTCACACACAGGTCCGGCGCCCCGAGGCCTGACTCTGCCCCTCATCCAGGGACTGGCAACTCAGCCCAGATCAGATCATCAGGCCCATCCTCAGCAGAGATGACACAGGTTGGCAAAATAGTTTGATGCCACATCTCATTTTACCTCATGTCAGGAGTGGTGTGAAGCAGGATGAACACACCAGTTGTAAGACACAGAGGTCACGTTTTACTCAAGGGCCACACCGAGAGGCAGGGAGAGCGGGCTTGGGTGAGCCCAGCCCTCTGAGCCTTCCAGTGGTCCACACAGCAGACCCGAAAGGGTCGGCTGAGCAGGGACCTGCCCCTCCTGAACCCCCATGTGGTCACCCAGAAAAGCCTGCCGCTTCCCCTGAGTGGGAAGTCGTGTCCTGACCCTTTTAATCCGGCTTCTTTTAGTATCTCAGTGGGATCAGCTGAGCCGAGATGGGGGCTGTCTCAGTGTGGATTGCGCTTCACCCCTCCACGCCAGGCACTTCACACCAGTATTGATGTAAAGCGCACGACACCCCAGTGACAGACCTTCTGATCCCCATTATTCGCATGTAAAGGGGTTCAAACCAAGCTGAGCCCCAAGAATTCTGCAACCTCAGTGGCCAGAAGTGGGAATCAACTCCCACATCAAAGCTGTCAGCAGCCATTCTCTGATAGACTTTGTGGGGAGAGTTCTTTTGTTCTGGGAAAAATAATTTAGCAGGGTTTTTTTGTGTGTAAAAGTGCAGCCAGACTCCTCTTCTTGACTAGAGAGGATGATCTCACGAGAAGCACATGATCTGGGAGGCAGTGTGGCCTCTCCCGTCTCTCTCTCTCAGTGCAGCAGGGGGCGGGCTGAATTCTGAGGTGCAGGATGGTTGGTGACGAAAGGTGCTCTCTCCTTAAAAATCAGAGTGGGGGCCCTCCCTGGTGGCGCAGCGGGTTAAGGCACAGCACTGAGAAACTGAAGCCACTTCAGCATGAGTTCGATCCCCGCCCACCCCGGAGGTGACCACGTGGCGTGGCAGACCCCTCCTGGCCCGCCCACTGCTCCCCTCAGCAGTGTACTTCAACAATCTGCCTGTTCTGCTCCCCACTCTGTCTCTGGTGACGCCTTTCACCACCCCCGCACCTCTGGCCTGTACCCCGTTCTGTATGGATAAATAAATAAATCTTTAAACAATAATAAAAAAAAAAAATAAAAGTGGGCTGCGTGGTGTCAGGTCCAAGCTCAGGTGGGAGCACCCAGCAGGGAAGTGTTGGGGAGGTGCCGTGGATGCACCCCCAGACCTCAGATCGGACACCTGTTAACCCACGTTACTGCACTGTTGGCTAAGCCCAAGTCAAACGTGCTTTAACTGCAGATCCTCATCCTAGCCAAGTCTTGTGAATTGTGGGAATTAAGTCTGTTTCCCGGCCTGGAGAAGAAGGACTCGAGGAGGGAGAAATTGGCCCAAAAATGCCCACAGTGAGGAAGCAGAGCCCAGAAACAGCTGTCGTCTGGAGAGAGATGCTGGCAGAGCTGCTACCATGGATTAGGGGGATGTGAAAAAGCTCCTTAGAGGGATCCCCAGAGCTACTTTAGAGGGGAACCTGAGGATGACAGAATTTCCTATACAGAGTGGGGGTGGGGAGCTCAGTATTCTGTGGGTGTCGAAGGAAGCCCATTCCCCACAGTTTGACGGCTCAGAGACATCTAGGAGAACGCTAAGGGCCTGGGAGGAAGGGATGGGGTGGCAGGCCCCCCCAAAGCCCCTGCTCACCTGGCTGGAATAAGAATGAGACTCTCCTGCCTCAGCCCTCCTGTTCCTTATTGTACCCTAAGCCCCACTCTGGGCCAAGGAAGCGGGTGGCTGAGGCCCCTCTGGTCACAGGCCACCTCCGCCTTGGGAAGACATCAGGGCTCTTGCGGGGGGAGGCAGAGGGAGCGAGCAGGAAGAGGTGCCCTGACATGTGTGTCTGCCCTCTACCTCAGTCCTGATTGACTTTTAACTTCTCTGCTTGTCCAAGCAATAATTAGGATCCCATTTTCCATATTAAGCATCAGCTGTCATCACCACTTCACAGCTCTCCTAATCACATTTCTCCTTCTCTCTATCCTGGAGGCAGGTTTCTGACAAGTCTGCATTTCATTTCTCTGCAGAAAAAGGCAAGAAGCTGTTGGGGATGGAGCTGGGGTGGCAGAAGGGCAGGGTAGTTTCCTAGAATATGAACAGGTTGGCTCCGACTTCTAAAGGTAGACCAGTCCTAGGTGGATGTCTCTCTGCAGGGAAACTAGGAGAGACCCTCATGCCCCCGCCCCACATCCCCCCACGTTCTTTTCCTGGATGTCTGAATCCCCTCATTAGAGATTGAAAAGGGCATGTTAAAAATACAAATATTCCTAGCGGGAGACTGGTTAAACTGTCGCTGTGATATCACTAGTCGTCTGTGCTGATCCCTGTCTCTTTCCTGTCCCTCCCACACCCACGTCCGTGCTCTGTATCACAGTGGTTGCCCCCAGAAAACTACATTTCCCAGGCTCCTTGCCTGCTGGCCCCTTTCAGCTTCAGCCAGTGGGAGCTGGCTGAAGAGACTGGCGGCCAGGAAAAGAGAAGATGAGTGTCTCTCCCACTCCTGATTGTTTCTGCTTATGGCCGCTCTGTGGCCGAGGCTACATCTCTTGTGGGACTCAGCTTCCCCAGTGGCCCCTTCACAGCCCCCGGTCTACTCTGAGAGGCAGCCCCTTTTCCATATCCCAGCTCCCCCGGAGTAGCCTCCTCCCGGGCATCTCCGCCTTCATGTGCCACCCCTGACACGCAATCTCGAGGTTGCGTCTCCATGGCCTGCTTAGTGCTCCCAGCACCTCTGTATAACCGTTTTGCTGAGTGACCTAGCAAAAGGTCTGTTTTCTCTGCTTGGACAGCTCATACTTAAAATGTTCGGCATCGAAATACCAAGCCCACCTACCCAAACGTGTATCTCTTCCTTCCTTGGTCCTCTCAGCTCAGTAAATACCACTCCTCACCACACGGTACTCACGTCAGCAGTCTAAATATCACCCTAAGTTCTTGTTTGCACACAGACCATCTTATCACCAGATCCATGTCTACCTATATATCCCGAAGCCTTGGCTTCCACTGCCACCGTCGTCTCTCCCCTGGCCTGTCCCCTCCCAACTAGCATCCCCGATTCTACATTTTCTTCTTGCCTCCCCACAACCCACTCTCCTCATAGCACAAAACCTTTTAGACCAAGTCTTGGACTGTGTCCTCCCCTGCCTAAAACTCCTCAGCCACACCCATCCAGAGGCAGACTACTGCCCATCAGGGCCCCGTGTTTATGGGTAGCTTCACCCATTTCCAGCTAACTTATGAAAGAAAGGCTCTCGGAATTAATGACGGAGACTCTGGGTTGGAAAATCAGCAGAAGCATCTTTTGGCAGGAACAGCCTGGACTATGTGTGTCCCCCAAGGATGCTGGGCCCCACATCATGGCCCAGAGGAAGCCTGACTTCTCCCATCTTTGACTACTTGAAACCCAACATCCAGGGTTGGGAAGATAAAGGCAGCCAAGCCAGGTCAAGTCGACAGCCTCATCCAGAGAGCGAGTCTGGCCCCTCTGGCTTCCCTATCTCTGACCCCAGAGAGAGGAAAGGTCAAACATGATGGTGGCCTTCTGGTGTGGCCTGATCCAGCTGTCTCCTCCTTGTCCCCAGCTCATTGACATACTCCAAAGGCTTCACTTCATACCATGCTTTTCTATCAGTTTCTAGAACAGAGATAAACTCTTTGCTGCCTCTACACGCTCTACCAGGGCTGCCCCACACAAAGGAACCCTGTGCCTTGACCCACTCTCCCTCCACTCTCCCTGACAGAGGGCTGGCTGGGAGCGCCAAGGGCAAATCTCGTGTCGGGTAGGTGCCCAGACCATGCTCCAGACAAACGTCTGGTGACTCTAATCCAATCTTCAGTGTCAGCACATTCTCAGAGCTGGGGTGTTGTCAGGCAATTAGGACCCAGGGCTGTGCCCTGGGGTGCTAGCTTCTCCCAGCGGCAGGAATCATCTTCAGTGGCACAGGAATCAAGCCTCTCTGTGTCCCTTCTTCTGAACCGGCTTCCTTCCCTCCCACCCCAGCCGCCTTCACCACTAGCAGCTGCAAAATTTCAGCTGAGAGCATAAAAGACAGGTGCTTGTCTTCAGCTCTATTCTTTTAAGAAGAAAAACAATGAAGAGACAAACCCTAGGAAATCAAATAGGAAGGAGGGGGAAAACCCAGCCCTGCGTGCAGGGAAATGTTAAATCAGCGAATTGAAATGCGGGAGATGAAAGTGAGATGGCCGGGTGGAGCCTGTCACACCCGCGCTCTGACAATGACAGTAGTGATGGTGTGGGACACGGAAGGGCCTGGCCGCGAGGCTTGATGTCAGCTCCCCCCTCCTGCTGGCTCCAGAGACCCCTCCCCTGGTGGCTCCCTGATGGCACCTGGTCCCTGAGACCTCTCCCCCTCCAACTCACAGCATGGTTGGGGGAGCGCTCTTGCCTGTGCCCCGCCCACCACAAGTGGGACTGAGCCTCTCCCTCTCCCCAGACAGTGCTCCCCAGTGGTATAATATGATTGGTGATTAAAAACATAGATTGGTCTTTCTCATTCCTGGCACAGAGCTCCTAAAACCCTTGGAATTTCTTAAGTGATAAGAGAGATGAAATACAATATCTTTGGTTAAATATTTGGTCTGTAGCCCTCAGTTCCTGAAATAGCCCCCCAGCCATAAAGATGAGTGCCTTGTTCCTAACCAGTTTTTTCAACCACACCTGAGTTTATGTTAATGAGGTGCCTTTTGGAAAACACTGAAGGAGGGGGCTGTTGCCAGGGGAACCAATGGTGTGATTAGAAAGTGGGAACTTTCATCCTCCTCCTCCCTCTCCCAGAGAGGGGAGAGGCTCGGAGATTTTGAGCAATTGTCAATGGCCGGTGATATAATCAATCATACCCACATAATGAAGCCTGCTTATAAAACCCAAAAGGATGGTGTTGGGGAGCTGCCTCCTGGGAGTGTGGTGCACTCAGGACAGCCTGGACCCTGTACCTTTTTATCAGGCTGTCCACTATATCCCTTATAATCCCCTCTATAATAAATGGGTGAATAGTACATGGGTGATTTGGTGACGGGAAACCCAAGGGGATTGCAACTGAGATGAGAAAAATGCACAAAAATATGTAAAAATAAACCATTATAAAATTTTTTAAAATAAATAAATAAATGGGTGAATATAAGTAAATGCTTGTCTGCATTCTCTGCCCTAGAAAATTAATTGAACAACCTGAAGAAGGCATCATAGGGACCTCTTCCTGTTGGTCAAAAGCGTAGGTAGCAACCTGGACTTGCAATTGGTGGAAAAGTCTGGGGGCAGGGGGGTGAGGGGTGGGGCGCGGTTGAGCCCCTAACCTATGAGACTTAGTGCTGACCCCAGGTAGATACTGTCAGAATGGAGCTGAACCACAGGATACACAGCTGGTGTCACAAAACTGCTTGATGGTGTTAAAAAAAATAAAATAAAATATACTGGAGGTGGCCTCAGCCAGAGATAACGGCCCCCTTGACTTGAGGGTCTCAGGGTCTGGAACTCATGGACAGGAAGAGCCCGCCAGCCTTCCTGTCCCCAGAGAGAGCCTAGCCCTCAAGGAGGTGGACCACTTTCCAGAGCATCCCTTGCTGTGCCCTAGTCATTACTGCGACCATGGAGCTGCTGTGACCGCCCCGGGGGGGGGGGGGGCCTCTAAGCGGAAGTGCTCAGGGAAACAGACAGGAGGGAACTGAATTCTGTGGAAGTGCCCAGCAGACATAGCTACTCAGTGCTGGGCTGTGGGATGCCAAGCTGTGAGCATGGGGTGAAGGTGGGGACAAAGAATGTCTGGAGAGGAGATGGAGCAGACACCAAGTGGGGAGGGAAAGGGAGGTGCGGTGAGTGAGCCTCCCTTGTGTCAGCTGAGCTGGACATAAAGCAGGAGTCAGGCAGGACAGTCGGGGTGGCGGCGTGTGAGTGGGGGGCACAGGGGAGGCCTGTGCAGTTACCACCACAGCCAGCTCACTTGCCTTCTGATGAGTCTTCACACTCACAGCACCTACTTGTGTGGGGCTGTGTGGAGCTGGTCCCACTAAGCAGCTGTGAGGCTTTTAGGACAAAGTGGGGTTCTCTCCTTGGCAAGGGCTGGGCTGTTCATTACAAACTTGGAGGGAAAGTTTTGAGAGGGCTAACTGGCCGTCCCACATGGGCCCAGAAGGACAGAGGCAAGTGTGGCTGCTCAGGCTGGTCTGCTCCTTTCCCTTCCACAGCAGGGAGGCTCAGCAGAGCCTACCCACACTCTTCTCTATTCTCCTGAATTTCCCTCAGCTCTAGGCAGGGCCCCCCAGTACTATTCTTCCCTGAGTACCCTGGAGAGAGGGCTGATCATTCCAAAGAAGCAGCAGGTGATGTTTTGTTGCCCTGAAGAAAAGGGGAAAACTTGTCCAAGTTTCTTTGTTTAAACTACCCAACCCTCCAGTCTCAAGGCTGCATGCTGAAGTGCCCTGGTTCAGGTAAGCTGGGCACTTAACTGGAGCAACCTGTATGTCAGCACCACGGACAGCACCCCAGGCTTCCAGGCCTGCGGTCTAGAAAAGGTGGAACTCTGCCCAAGAAAACCCCTCTGCTGAAGCCCTGAGAGCACGTCCCTTTCACTCCACTTGAAGGGACGTCAGATAAGGAATGTCACCTCCGGGCCCAGTTGCCTGGTAATCAACCATTCTCAGTGCCCTGCATGGAAAGGCAATTAAAGCAAGAATTAAAAAGCCATAGCATCATTTAAAATCCAATAACACGGCTGGCCTGAAATGTGTCCTCTGTCTCTGGGGAGGATGGAGGTGGTGTGTGGAGAGCTGCTGAGGACAGACGGATGCGGCAGCGAGAGAAGAAAACAAGGCAGAAATGGGGGGGGGGAATGATGGCATGGGGGGTGGAGGAAGTTTCTGGGGCCTGTGTGCTTCCCACCACATAGCCTACGTCTGCACAGCCATGCAGCCCTTGGAAACCCTCCCCGACGCTGACCTTAAGGAAGTTCTCTCCTCTGGAGTCCGCAAGACCTGGCTGCCAGCTCCTGGAAATCGGCGTTGGCTCCTGGCTGCCCGTGTTTCTCTCTCAACCAGAGTGTGTGTCCTGCAAGGCCGGCTGTGCTTTTGTGACCACTGCCAGTGCCCAGCACAGAACAATAACTGGCTAGGTGGCCATGAACTTCTCGTTGATTTCCTTGCATGAATCTTTTAGCAGAGATCTACCTTTGCCTCCACTACCTCCCCCACAGAGCCATCCCTAAATGAGAACAATAAAACTCCTGACCCCAAGAACCTGTGTCTTAAACACAGAGCCAACCTGGCCATTCCCCCCCCCCCTTTTGTTTCCAGTGTCAAAACAGCTCACGCACGTCCTTTCATGGACAAGCTCTGAATTTGCTTTCACTCCTCAGACTCGCAGAGAATGTCTAATCTACTGAGATGCCGTTAACCCTTTTCGCATCAAATGCAGCCCTCCTGCAGGTAATCTTCCTGTCACAAGATGACTGCCTTGATGTGACTTGGAAGTGAGTGGGGATACTCAGTTCCCTTTTATTTTCCACCCTCCTTAGTAAAATCCTAAACCGGGAGGATTCGAGTTTGATTGGAGCTGTTCTTGCAATTTATGCCTCCTATCCCTTGGGAGCTTACACGTGTCTCTTTTAAATAACTTCCCCCTTTTTCTCTCCTTCTTACAAAGAACAACTGCAAATCTTCTCTGAGGATAGCTTTTCTTTGGGGTGGAATTCAGTCCTGACAGTCAAACACTGCGGAGACGGACCCTGAGTGAATAATGATTAAATGAGTTATCTCCGTGACCGGGTCTTGCCTGAGACCTGGGGACGTTATCAGAATCCTGCAGTGTTGTTGGCTGCAGTTTCCCAATCATTGGGTTGCTCTTTTAAGGAAAAATGTTATTCTAAGAGGTGGCAAAAGAAAAAAAAAAAAATGAGGGCCACAGCCAAAGGGAGAGAAGGGTGAGGCCTGATCTTCAGAGCTGTCTGGAAAGCGCTCTTTCCCTTCTGGTGCAGGGAAGAGTTGCCAATGTGGCGCCCTGAGCCAGCAGTGTAAACAGAAGACTGTGCCCCTGGCTTGCCCTGCTCCCCTAACTCCAATTTTAGGACCTGCCCATTTGGTGTGAGAGACCACAGGGAGTTGGGGCTCATGCTCACGGTGGCATGGACAGTTTCTGCTGAGACAGAGGCCCAGTGACAGGGCTGCAGCTCTGGTCGGTCATAAGCGCCCGCCCTAAGCAGAAAGCCATGCCCAGTTCGGGGGTTAGCCCATTCCCCTCCACTGCCCCCATACGTGCCCAGACCACCTCCCACCGGGCCACCCAGCTCCAGGCCTGGACCGCAGAGGGAGCGGAATCCTCGCGCTCCCCACAACCGGGCTGGGTGGGAGGGAGGCTGGTGTGACTGCCACAGCTGTCAGCGGGGAAGGCTGCTTGCGGCCCACTGCTCCCATTAGCAGCTGCTGGCAGCCCCCCAAGTCCAAAAACCGTCAGCCCAGCAGATGTTGGGAAGTCAACGATGGAGGTTCGTTGATGCAATGGAAGCGAAAAAGTTTGGACAGCTAGCTCCTTTACCTGAATCTACCCTGGATTAGGCTGACATTTGAAATGATTTTGGCTGCCATCCACACCACGTAAAACCTCTACCAAGACTTTTCTCCTTCTTAAACATGAAAGCACAAACTTTTCTCTACCACAGGCTTCCTTAATCATTTATGAAAATGTGTCAGCTGTCCCGGGGCCTCTTTGTTCTAGGGCTTCTTGCCCTCGGATCAAGGAGCCAGGAGCTGCCGGCCCTGAAGAAGCTGAAAAGAAAGGAGAGGCCTTGGCTTAGGAGAGGGCCACCTTTCTTCAGAGTTAATTTGTCACTTCCAAACCCATCTGCTGCTGCTTCACATGCATCCATCATTTCTATGAAAACATAAACACATATACTTAAAATTCAATTTTAAAAAGCCTGATATGACCAGCTCAATGCACAGAAGAAAGAAAAAAACAATTTTGTGCTCAGTCAGTCCAACTCCAGAGACCCAGGTCTTAGCACCATATCCTGTCCCTGGGAGAAAAGGCATGTGACCTCCTCTCGAAGTTTTATAGCAGCAGCTTTTGTGATTAAACCCCCCATAAATAGAAAGGGAACCCAGAAGCAAGGCGGTGACCGGGACATTCTAGGAGTATATTAGCCACCCGGGGATGTATTGACCAGGAAGTCGGCGGGAATGCTATTGTAAACTCAGCCAAGTCCCCGAGTTGTGCGCACACTATCAATAGTCCATGAGACCGAACCAAAAAGGAAAGTGTTTTATCGGATTGTTTCCGGACCGGTTTGTCCGTGTGCATTGAGTGGGCTCGACAGGAAATTGGAGATGCAGGAATGTTAATTTGAGTAGCAGATGTAACATACAAACAAGGAGCCCGACAAATTGGGAATCCATCCTGGACCGACTCTCTCCACGTCTGCGTCTTTTCCTCTCCACCGGCACCATTTCTATACCCCGGGAGTCCCTGATGCCCTGAGGCTGCGGTTGCGGCGTTTTTCAACGAATCGTTTATGATTTCCGAAAAAAAAGACCCTGAGCCATAGAAGGAAAAGAATAAAAGTACCCCACAGGGTCGCCCAAACCTGTGTGCCCTGGGCCAGGGCACAGCTGCTGCCTGAAATACATCTCTCAGTGCCTCGCTTGCCCTAGTTTTAAATGCCGTCACCAGCAACTAGTATTTTTGCTCCTGAGCCCAGTCGTACACCTCTACCTGGGAGGCACATCAAGGACTTTGCAGGCCAAGTGGCAGCTGCCCCTCCCCGGTCCCCGCACTTACGAAGCTGGGTCCGTGCCTCTCCCTGGCCTTTGCTGAACAGGCTCAGGGCCCTCTAATTCTCACCATGCTCTGGGCAAGTCGACCTTTTGAAACTTTTCACGTGTCATTTTGATGCCCTCGGCTTTGACGCTCCCAGCAATCCTTGGGCTCCTTCAGCTTGCCTGAGCTCGGCCTTCCCCTTGCCGGCATCCTCTGCCTCTTTGGGGCAGCCTTTGTCTGAGCGGCCACGCTCCCCCTCCCCTGGTGGGCCTTTCCTTCCCGGCTGCCCCCTCCCTGCTGTCCACACCCCCTCGCCTGTGTCCTCTAGGTCTCGATGACTATGTCCAGCAGCTCACCTGGCCATTTCCCGCTGTGGTCCTCCCGGGGTCTTCTAGCCTGGCGCTTGGCTACATCTCCCAACTTAGCATCGTCGGCAAATTTAATTAACATGCCTTCGCCTCCCTGTTCCGGCCCATTAATGGAGATGTTGTAGCAGTACCCGGCAAACAATATTTTCAAGGTCATGAGGAGAGGAGCGCCAAACTGCTCATACCTCTGCCCGACGTGGCGGGAAGAGGCAATCAAGCGCCCACATGTGGCTTGAGTCATTTCCCCTGAGTTTTGCGAACTTCCTCCGCCAGGCACGGGTTAGGTTTTATGCCTTCCCTCGGCCTCAGTCACCGCACCTGTGTGGCAATTCGCACCTGGAGAATGAAGATCAGATTGTGCCTTTTTATTTTTGTCCAGTTCCTAGCAGGAGAAATAGCCACTAATTGAGCATTTACAGGGGGAGATGGTGTACATGGAAAAGACAAAGTGGTCATTATCAGGCTTGTTATCCACCCATCTCTCCATTTCTGAAGCACTAACCGTGACCGGTGGAGAACACTCACCCAGGGCCCAGCACCTGACAGAGGGGAGACAGAATGTGAGAAGAAGATTGTCAGTCAGGAGGCCCACGAAGGAGAAGCCCCTCCGTCCTTGCAGCTTGCGCTGTCCGCGCTGTGACCCCATAGCAGGCCTGTGCCCCCCATTTGTCTTCATGCCCTCTGCACTCTGAGGAGCAGCCCACTGAGAGCCTGGATTTGCCTTCCTTCACCCCAAACTGCAGATATCATACTGTAATACTGAAAATTGCTTGGATCAGAAGTACTGAACCACGGGAGAGATCGGGATAATGCTATTCATGCCCAGAAAATTGATCCAGGGTTATTTACTGCTTCCAGCACTGCCCTTCTCCCCTCTCTCTCGCTCTGCAGCCGTGTCTCAGCCCAGAGGCTCCTGATCATTTCTCAGACAGTGTCTTGAAGCTTCCTCTGGACCACAGCCCAGGTTGGCCCAGCAGAGGCAGGGCGCCGCCGGCCTCGGAGCCCTGCTGAGCAAGGGCGGCAGGGAGCACCTTCCAATTTCTCCTTGTCTTGGGGGCTGGGCTGCCGCCCACATCTGCCGCCCTCCCCGGGGCCAGATGTGGCCTCTCCCAACCTAAGAACACACACAAACAACCTGTGCTTGTTGCCCCACTGGCTCAGGTCAGACTGTGTCGCGCCCCAGACACCTAGCTGGGCCACAGACAAGGAAGAGAGCAGCAGCTTGGGAGACGGAGACCGCACGTGCTCGCTCATCAAATGTCAAGAGACAGCAAAGCACGGCGGACTCTGAAGCCAGACTCCTGGGCCCTGCTCTTTCAATAGCTGTGTGACCTTGGGTCAGTTGTCTGACCGTGGTGTTTCCACCTGGTACATGGGATAATGTGAGATTTTTGAAAGCGAATATCCGTGTGAGGTCTGGCTGTCCTTTGTCACACTTTCCACTCTCCAGACTCTGCTGTGGTCAGGGGTCAGTAAGTATTGTCTATCAGGTCCAGGTAATAAATAATCTCTGTGGGTCACAGTGCCTCTGCAAGTCTGTCTGCTCTGCTGCCATGGTCCCAAGGTATCCATGACAATTCATAGATGAAAAGATGGCCATGTTCCTATGAAAATGTTATTTATAGATACGGGAATCTGAATTGTGGGTCACTAAGTACTCATTTCTTCTGATTTTTTATTATTAAAATAATTATGAAATTATTATAATTATTAAAAATGTAAAAAGCTACTCTTAGCTCACGGATAATGTAAAAAAATAAATAAATAAAATAAGTGGCATGCTAGATTTGGTCCCGGATAATGTAAAAAAATAAATAAATAAAATAAGTGGCATGCTAGATTTGGTCCCGGATAATGTAAAAAAATAAATAAATAAAATAAGTGGCATGCTAGATTTGGTCCCTCCTTGGCTCACTTCGGTCTAGGTACTGGAGGTGAAGATGCTGGTACCTGCTGCCGTCGAAGATCCCAAGTACAGGAAGGGTCTCCCTGGGGTGTCCCCAAGCCTCCCTAAGCAAGGACGACAGCAAGCTCTTTTCTGACTCTCATGCTGCTTTGCCTCCACCAAGGTCTGTATTTCATCTTAAAATACCCTTTTGAAATAGGGGCCAGAGACTCCAATCAGGTCAAGGTTAAGACATGGAAAATATTTGTGTGTGTGTGTGTGTGTGTTTTAAGGGCAAGGCCTGGCCCTCCCTGGTGGCACAGCAGGTTAAAGCACAGCACTAAGAAGCTAAAGCCACTTCCGCATGAATTCGATTCCCGCCTGCCCCGGAGGTGACCACATGGCGTGGCAGACCTCTCCTGACCTGCCCACTGCTCCCCTCAGCAGTGTACTTGTTCATTCGGCCTGTTCTGCTCCCCGCTCTGTCTCTGGTGAATCCTCTCACCACCCCTGCACCCCAGTTTTGCATACATGAATAAATAAATCTTTAAAAAAAGGGGGGGGAGGGCAAAGCCAGAGCGGACCAACAGGCTGACAGAACAGAGGGTGGCAACCTCTCTGAGAGGGCCAGTAGCCAGGGAAATGACTTCTGCCCAACCTGATCTCAAGACCTCACACCAGCCTGCCCCAACTTTCTCTTCATGGGACTTCGGTCTCATCACTCCCTTCTCCGATCTCTTAGTGATCTTCCAGCCCAATGCTGCCATCACATTACACTTGTCAAAGTACCACGAGGGCCGCCAATTTGCTCTCCCATTAAATTGAAGTATTTTTTAAAGATTTATTTATTTATGCATACAGAACTGGGGTGCAGGCCAGAGGTGCAGGGGCGGTGAGAGGATTCGCCAGGGACAGAGTGGGGAGCAGAGCAGAAAGATCTACTAAAGTACACTGCTGAGGGGAGCAGTGGGTGAGAGGTCTGCTGCACCATGTGGGTCAGCTCCCTGGCTGGGGTTTGAACTCATGCTGCAGTGGCTGCAGATAGCTTCATAGCGCTGCGCTTCAGCCCACTGTGCCACCAGGGAGGGCCAAATGGAAGTATTTTCTAAGGGCCCCCACACTTGGGCCCCAGACCCATCCTCTCTCAACCCACACAGGCCTTTCCAGGGGGACGCTGTCCTGTGCCATCCTCTGCACCTGTGTGCCCTCATCCCGGAGGCCCTCTCCTGCTCCTGCTCATGTCTGCCACCCATCAGAGCCGGGAGGAAGAGTTCTCACAGTGGTGTCACAGAGGAACTACTGAACTGCTCCTCCGACATTCTCATGAGGCCGTGGAAGTTCAATGAGAACGTATGTGTCCAGCAGCCCTGGAGTGAGGCCTGCAGGACTCCGTGTTCAAGAAACTGCATCCGCCACCAGGTCCTGACCCCAGACTACACTCTCCTCTTTCTAAGTTGACTCACACAATTGCCAGGAAGGATGTCCTGGGTAGGTGTCCCCCTACAGGCAACAAACCCATAAGCCAGCAGCAAACACCTTGCCCATCTCCGTGGCTTCACAAGCCTCTGAGGCGCTACAGTCCCGAGTCTAGGCTGTCATTTCCTTTTTGTTAATTGACTGAAGGACTATCACACACTCCAGAGTCCCTTCTTTTTGTGAGGGGCTGCAGGGGGAAGACTGAAGAAGACAAGTGATCTCTCTAATACAGCGCTCTGACAGGCCGACAGAGAATCCAATCACTAAAGAGTTGGCCTGGAGACTCTCAACAATATCACATACTTAAGTAACAAAAAAGAAAAGCTTTTCATTCAAAGGATCCTCGGAGCAGCAACAGAATTCTGAGAGGGCAGGAGAGTGCCCTCGGGGTGGGGCCTGGCCTCCCTGAAGCCCTGTGACTGGAGAAAGAGGCGTTCCAGAAAAGCCCAGATGCCCACTGCATGGCATGTCCTGCCCATGGTTTCCACGAGCTCCAAGAATCCCAGATCCCCACCCAGAGCCCCCCAGAGCTGGGGCCAAAGGTTAATGGGCTCCCAGGAAGGAGGAGAGGTATATAAGGGCCCGTCAGACCAGCTGACACTGAAGGACAAGCAGAGACTCCACCGGCCACTCAGTCACCCACCGGTGAGTAGCCTTATTATGGTCAGGGAGGGCTGTCAGCCTGAGCTCCAGGTGCGGAGTGCCCTTGGGTGAGCTGGTGCTCCTGTGTCCCTCGCGCCTTGAAATACCTAGCTGGGCTCTGACCCACAGACCTAAGCTGATTTCCTGGGTTAAAGTCTCACACAGTGAGCAAAAGCAGGGCTGAGGTAGGGAGGCTGGAGGGCAGTGGGGGTGGGTGCAAATCTTGGCAAAAGAGAGGCTTTTGGGAGTGGGTGGTACCCCCCACTGCAGGCCAGGAACTCAAGCCAGGGCTTGGTGAGGACACAGGACGCCACCTGGCCTGGAGGCTTTGCTCGCGAAAGCCAAGCTGCTCTCTCGGGAGACCGCACAGTTAGGCTGGGCTAGCTGGGCTGCCAGGCAGCGGGGAGGAGACAGGTGCCCCTCACCCAGAGCTGGGCACTTGAAGGCTGGAGCCCCATCCCCGATGATGGCACCGGGAAGTCAGTGCCTCATCATAAATGAGAAGCTCTCTCCCACTCCGAGCTCCCTGGAACACAAATGAATGTAGGTGACATGCCAGCTGCCAGTTGGATCAAGAAAATGAGCAGCAATTGGATTTTGCCTTTTTTTATTTAAAGTTTTTATTGATTCTTATGGAGTGAATTAAATGTGAACACCAGAATGAAAAGGGATCTATAGCATCTCTGTGAAGGAAATGGGACACTGGAAATGTGACACATCCATCTGCACTGGGAAGGAAAGCCAGGGCCCAGAGACGCTGGGGAAAGGGCGTGAACAGAGGGGAGGGAAGGAGAGTCCAGCTTCCCCACTCCCACCCCCATGCCACCCTGGAGCTCTACACAGGACCTCGCCCTCCAAGAAGGGTCTTCAGTGGGCGAAGACGGACCCACTGAAAGGTGGGCGCTTCCCACCCTTGTGGGAATTTGTATGCAGGTGGAAAAGAAGGCTTGGGTTGTCTGAGCCTTTATGTTCTCGCTCATGGAGTTGGAGCCAGATAGAGAAAGCAGGGTGGTGGCTGCAGGAAAGCGAGGAGTCAGAGGGAGTGTCCTGCTTAGTTGAGGCGGCTTCAGACTGTGAAACAGGTCCTGGAGGACAGTCAGAATGCAAGCCCATTACCATCTTGGGAGAGTCTCTCCAGAGGGAGTCAAGGTCAGACCTGCAGAGGTCAACCCGGGCAGGACCCTCTCTTGCCAATAGAATCCAGGCAGCTGGAGCATTGTGGAAGCCCTGAGTTGACGCCTGGAAGCTCTTCACCTGGAACCCCTTAATCAGCCACACCCCAGCATCACAGAGGTTGCGGGCTGGTCACTACACTCAGCAGCTCACCCAGCACAGGAACGTTGGTGCCCAAGATACATTCAGTAGGCCTGGCCCCTGGGAGGCCCTTCTGCGCCTTCTGTGGAGCAACATGGAGTGGGGTGTTGGGAAAAGCGCCAGGCTTCACAAGGCCAGGCTCCCAGATCCCAGCAACCAGTGCCTGTGCATGAGTCCACACACCTCCAGCCAGCCACCCCACCCCGGACAGCACCTGCTCCTGGGAGCACACGAGATGTGGTGGGTTTGTTCCAGAAATAGTGCTGTGTTGCAAACCCAACGAGGGGTGTGCTGACCGCTACGTTCGCCTGTCGCCCTAATGTAGGAGACTCAGAGATGCGAGAAAGAAACTGAAGCAGGAGCCCTGGGTCTGAAGTCCGAAGTCTGTCTATTAGGACCGCCCATGGGAATATATAGGGTCTGTAGGTGCAGGGAAAAACAGGAAATGTGCTCAAGAAATGTGCCCGACGCAAAGGGTGGGGTGCATGTTTGTACGGGGCCTGGGGCTTCTTGTAGCTTCTGCTTGAAGCAAAGTAGTGGGCTGCAGCTGTTTGCAGGACAGAGTGCACTGTGCTCTGCTGGCCTGTTTGTGGGCCTTACTGGAGAGGGTGCTCACCCATGCACAACATCGGCCAGGGCGGACAGGTGCACTTGAGGTCCTGCAGAGTTAGCCACAGTGCTGGAACCCAGAGAGAGGAACCCCCTCGGTTCTTAGATGCTGCTCCACATGAAGTTGTTCATCTGGTTCTAGCTCCACAAGAGCAGGGGTCCTCCACCCTCTCTGCTCTACACCCAGGGTCTTGACCTTGTATTCTGAGGTCGCATCAACAGCATCAGGGCTGCGTCCATCCCACTCACCATCCTAATTAGCTCAAGAAGCAGAGAAGTCTTCCTGGATCTTGGCGTGTAACTATAGATAATATAGCAGCTATTTTTTTCTGTGAGACACAAGGTCTCCACCACCTCATGAGCACAGCCGACCCCAAAAGATGGCATCAAAAATAAAGCAAAGGGCTGACAAATAGAACGGCTCTTCCCAAACGTACAGGAGGGGTGTGGGAGCCTCTGCCCAGCACCAGGTTCAGCTCCCACACTTCTGGAGCAGAAGGGCCTCCGAGCTCCTCTGGTGAAGCCCCACACCAGGACCAAGTCCAGAGAGGCTAAGCAGCTTGCTCAAGATGACACAGCATCAGGCAGGCGCAGACCAGAGCTGAGCAACCGGTCTGGTGGATCTGTTGACAGGACAACAGCCCACCATTGTGCTTGGTGACAGGAGCTGCTTGTCACTGCCCAGGTCCAAGATGGTGTCCCGCAAGGCCGTGGCTGCCCTGCTGCTGGTGCACGCGGCCGCCATGCTGGCCTCACAGACAGAGGCCTTCTTTCCCATCTTCACTTACAGCGAACTCCAGAAGATGCAGGTAAGAGATCCTCCCCCTCCTCCGCCATACTGCCAAGGTGACTCAGCCCTGCTCAGCACCATGTGGCATGGGTCTCTCAAAGTCACAAGGGCCCTTTCAGTCAGTCTGTACTTAATCCTGGACGCTAATGACACCAGCAAGAGCATGAAGACCCTGGACCCAGGATACCCACCCCCCAACTCCAGCCATCTCCCTGGCCACCTTGACTCTTCGAGGGTCACTCAAAGGTGTCCGTGGCTCCCACGAGCAACAGCTTTTCTCACCCCTGCCCAAACTTGAGAGGAAATTTTCAATTAACAAGTCAATAAATATTTGCTGAGCATCCCTGCGTGTAAGTCCAGACACACAAGGAGATCTCAGATCCGCCCATCTTCAAGGCGCCCGGGGGCCAAGACACAAACATATGAAAAATTAACTAACAATAGAAGACAAAGAGAGATGTCACAAGGCGGGACATGATTAATAGCCCAGTAAGTGATGCTGATGGGAAGTACTCAAGTTCAGGGGAGGGAGAAATCACTGTGGGCTGGAGCGTGCTCGGAAGCCTGGAGGGGAAAGTAAAACCTGAGTTTGGGGTCTTGAGGGAGAAGAAGGGAAGAACCGGAGAGAGAGCAAACGTCCAGAAAGGCAAAGAAGGGGGCTTCCCATGTGGTGGCCAACTCTGCCTTCTCCTCAGAGAAGAAAGTCAGGCAGGTTTATGAACTCAGGCAGCAGGGCCTAAGGAAAGTGGGGTGCTGGGCCGGCCTCCTGTGCCTCTCGCTTGAGAGGCCAAGGGGTTCTGAGTGTCTGGCCAACATTTGTTTCTGTTTGACCAACCCGAGGAGATGAAGAAACAGGACTTTGATGCCCCACCTGTCTGAGACTGAGGCTCCAGGAGGGACAAATGCCTGAATCAGGGGTCGCGGTAGTTGTGGCTGCTGCCTTGTTTCTACACTATCCAGGGCATGCTTCCAGCCCACCCCCTCCCCACAGAGAACAGCGTCCTTGCAAAGGCAAGGTTGGACCACCGCCCTTTCTTCAGGGACAGGCATGGAAGGAGGTGCAGAGGGCCCCCAAATACACCTTCCAGCTCCCACTCCAAAAAGACAACCCACTGTTCTAGAAGAGCCAGGTGTTGGAGCAGGTCCACAGGTAACCCCAGGAGTGTCACACAGGAACTGAAGACACAGGGTGCGGCTGGCCTCAGCCCTCGGACAGCTGGCAAGCGGGATGCCAGGCAGGGCGTGGGGCTGGACAGGAACAGCCAGACCCAGTAGAACTTACAAACTAGCAAAATGGCAACGAGAGGACACTTAAAATTAATCTGCTCTGTGGTTTTTCTCCTCATAATTGCCAGGCACCAGGGTTTTTATGAAGAAGCTGCAAAGTCGTTCTTCCGTAATTCATCTACTTGTCTTGTTCTTATAAATCACCTCCCAGGGACTCCGAGTTTCTGGGCCACCCCATGGCGCCCTCTCAGGCTAGGCTGTCTTGCCACCTTTTTTATAGGCTCTTTGCTAAGAAAGATACATTTTCACACTTAATATGTATGAAGGGCAGCCATTCTTCTCAGCATTTTAGCTTAATTAACAGTAAGAATCTAGGTTGCTGCTTGAACTACAGAGGGGAGGGATTCCTAGCCAAGGTTACCTGTTGTGGGGCAGCTCAAGAGCTGCTCTTAAGCCATTGGGTTTCTGAAGTGCCTCAAGCAACAAGCACCTTGGGAGAAGAGGTGCGTGGGGTCTGTGAGAAGCCCAGGCTAGTTAGCACCATGGACAGGGACGAGGGGCCCTGGATGTTGTTGAGGGAGGGTGGACTCCAATTTCATGCTCTGCCCCAGGAAAAAGAACACAACAAAGGAGGAAAGAAATCCCTGAATTTACAGCAGCGGTCTGAGGAGGAGGGTCCCCTGTTCTCTGAGGAGTCCACAGAGGAAGAAGAAAACCAAGTTATCAAGGTGAGCAGATGGGAACAATGCAGAGAAACCTAGAAGGGAGATGGATCCCCTGGCCAGAGCAGAACCTTCTAGGATACAATAGTGAACCAGACATCCAGGTCACGAGCTCAACCCTCGTCAGGAGAGACAGACACCAACAATGAGACAATAGACATTTTGGGTATCCGATAAGGAGTACAATATAGAGTGATAGGGTGGGTTTGTGGGCACTTTGACATGGGAAAGGCCAAGGAAGCTCTCTTGGGGGAAAGTGACACTTGATTGACTGTCATGTGGCATTCTGAATCATGAGAAAGAGCCTCTAGGCAAACAGCCAGCGCAAGGACATGCCAGGACAAACATGGAGCGTAAAGGCTGTACCTCAGTGCCCAGTGGGTTTGCAGGCCTCAAAGCAAGACATACAGAAAGAAGGCAAGAGGTTGACAGGGCCCAGCAGGCCAGGCAAGCTGTCGGGGGAGGGTGGGGCGGGGTGCTTCAAGTCACTTTTCAAGCCAATTGTGGCAGCAGGCACAGAGGCTGAAGACCAGTCAGCAAGCAGCAGTCCTCAGGAAGGAGATGAGAGAGTGCCAGGTCCTCCCCTGGACTGGAACCCAGGAGACAGCTGCAGCACTTAGGCCCAGGGCCTCGGACCCTCAGCACCAAGTTTGGATGTGTGGTGCAGGGGCTGGAGGGAGCCTGAGTCTGTCCGGTAGAGCCCTTTACCTTCACAGTCTCGTTTATTCAGTGGATGGGTACTCACTGGGTCCCCACCTGCGCGAGGCACTTTCCAGGCCCTGGGGGAAGAGTAGCAAATGACAGGGGCAAACCCTCTGCCCTCAGAGAGCCCACACTCCAGTGGGGGACCAGAAATAGCCCACAAACAGGACAAATACATAAACTTTACTGTGTGACCGGTGTTATAAGGGAGATAAGATGGATAAGGACGTGGGATTGTTTACAATTTTCAATAGGGAGATCAGAGCAGACCATTAGTAAAGGGAATATATTAATGCCAAGACCTGAACAGGAGGGAGTGAACCATAAGCTGTCCGCAGGGGAAACCATTCCAGGCAGAAAAAAATAGCCTGTGCAAAGGTCCTGAGGCAGGAGTCAGCCTGGTGCACTCAGGACAGGGAAGAGACCAGAGTGACTAGAGCAGAGGGGGCCCAGGGAAAAGCTGGAGGTGAAGCCAGATCACGTGGCACAGGCAGCTAAGTACGAGTCTGGATTTCAAGAGAAGTTAGGGCTGGAGACATAGTGTAGGAGTCATCAATGAGGTGAGCTGTTCAAGCCAGGGTGGGGTAAGATCTCTGAGGGGATGGGGGTGGATGGAGGAAGAGACCCCAGGACTGAGTGTGGGGAGCTTCCCTGCAAAGGAAGCTGGGAGGGAAGGAGCCAGACATCTAGAGAGAGCGAGGGCCTTGCCAAGGTCACACAGTCAGGTCACTCTGTCAGGGCAGAGCTCCGCCAGGCCAGTGGTCTTTCTGCCCTGTTGGGTTGCTGCAACTTGGAGGGTCCATTTTGTGGCCCAGAGAGTGACCCTGAGACTATTGCAACACTGTGCTGGAGCTGGTTGGGGGGTTAAGGGGTGTCCTTTCCTTTCCCCACACTCTTTGGTTCCCGAGTCCTACAGTTGGCACACGGAATGTTTGCTCAGAACTGTCCTCTAAATGCACCTGAGGCAGAGTTTAAGGCACTGGCTCCAGTTTCCATGCTATACCCACGTCAGGAGGCTTGGAGTGAAATACCTCTGGGACCTCCCATCTCACTAGAACCATGATGCCCAGGCCTTTCTGGATCGTCAGGCCAGACTCCTGACTTCAAGGTGGACAGGCATGACCACAGCAAGAGACCGGCATTCACAGGCTGGAACCCAGGCTCCA
This sequence comes from Condylura cristata, assembly GCF_000260355.1. Lineage (NCBI taxonomy): Eukaryota > Metazoa > Chordata > Mammalia > Eulipotyphla > Talpidae > Condylura > Condylura cristata. The sequence continues at coordinate 1,740,463 of NW_004567102.1, read as the reverse complement.
GGACACAGGGAATCTCCAAATCTGTCTGTTGGCTTGTCCAGCAAAACCCCAAGTTGGGAGAAGCTGTGGGGGGCGATGGCAAGACTGTTCATTGCAGCTGACTCACCTGCCCAACCTCTACTGGTGCAGAGTCTCTGGAGCGCTTCTCCAGGTGTCACAAGTGTCCCCAGAGTGCTAGAGAAAGTGCAGCTACAGCCAGGTCCCCCAGGTGGAGTGTCTTCTCCCTGAGTTACTTACCTGTCTGGTCTTGAGCAAGTTACTCAACCTCTTTGTCCTCACCTGCAAAATGAGGACACTAATAATGACTACATTGTATGTAGGGTTATGCAAGACTTAACATATGCTTCAGAGTCATGCCGGCACCAGAAAGCTGCACATTGCTAGCTACTCTTATTCAGAAGGGGATGGGGTGTTCCCTCCCCATATAAAAAGCTGAAGGCTTCTTGCCAAGCCCACCCTGTTTGTTCATCCCTCACCCAGCAGATAGCAGTGACATCTAGGATCCTGCTTAGGATTGGGGAGGAGGGTGCCAGAATTCCCTGTGGGCCCTTGAAACCCCAGAGGATCCCAGGGGGTGGAGGCGGGAGGCATGGGGGGGCCAGTGCGGCCGGCGGGGTGGTCCCTCCTACCACCTGTAGGGCCCTGGGGCTAAGGACCCTCTCTGTGCCTCTCTCTTCTTGTTAACTCTGCCTTATTTCACAGCTGACTGCTCCTGTGGAAATTGGAATAAGGATGAACTCCAGGCAGCTGGAAAAGTACCGGGCCACGCTGGAAGGGCTGCTGAGCCAGGAGCTGCTGTCTACCCAGAAGGGTATGGGGAGGGGAGGGCTCCTGGGGCCACAGCTGGGGTCTGGCCTCGCCCCCTCTCATGTAAATATTCCAGGAGCAGGTCTGCGCCAGGTTTGGGGACTGTGCTTTGTTATTCTGCTTTGCACTTGAAACCATGAAACTGACTTCTCCGGCAAGTGCAGCTGTCTCCAAGGGGGGAAGCTAATCACAGAGGAGGGACGGGTTCTGACAGCTGCTGGTGGCCAGGGAGGCCAATTCTCCAGTCAAGGGCATCTGCAGGCCCTGCCTTGATGGCTCAGGCCCATTTCTCAAACACCTCTGGGCAGAGGGACACAACAAACAACCCACCCCAAGCCTGCAAGTCTCCAGAGAAGTTCACCACCTCCCCCAAACGCCACTGCAGCTGGGTGGACGCTCCGAAGCAAACCCCAGTGCAAACCCCCGTGCAGCGTAGCCACAAAAGCCTGTGTTTGCTCACCTGTTCTGCAGACAGAAATCCTGAGCCCCTTTAGGCCTTTTCTAGTTCAAGGTTACCTGGGCAAATCTAGGTCTCCTCTGACAAACAGCCACTCATTACTTCTCACTGTCCCCAGGAGGGGCGCAGGTAGTGGAGAGGAGGAGGCCGAGGAAGTAGAGGTTAAGGAACTTGCCCCAGGCTATAGAGAAAGCTAGAGGTGGCCAGAACTGCAAAGAAACCCACCCCTGCTGGGTGCCCCTCCTTTCTCAAGCCCACCAGCGGATACCACTGACCTGCAAACTTCGCTTTCTCCCTGCAGCCAAGTGATACCACTTCAGAGAAGAGGTGGACAAATCTGGGGGCCCCCTCCCCTCCAAGAAGAGTTTCCTGGAAACCTGCATGGCCTACCAGCTGGACCCAGAAGGAAAACACCCTCTCCCCAGCAAAAACCCTTCCCCAGCAAAGCCTTCTCCTTCCCAAAGCCCTTTGCCCCCAGCAAATAAAGCATGAGACATACAGAAATGACTCTTTTATTTAATATTTTAATTTTTATTTAATATTTTAATTTCCAAATGCCACATTCAGGCCATACCATCAAGGAGGGGAAATCTAAGTTCAGAGGGAATTGGTCATAAATGGTGCATACGTTAAACAAAGGTGTGCCTTTTCTAAGTTCTAATTTCAAATATGAACTTAGAGCTATGGAGTTGGACGAGCTGCATCAGTTCTTCTGCTACAGGAAACTGAGGCGCAGATAGCTGGCTGCTGTTTCTCGCCCACAACTGAGGCAGGGCAGACTGGAATTCAGGTCTCTGAATCCTGGTCCATTTTCTGTTTACTGATGAACTCAAGGTCTAATGGGCCAGAGAGTTTTAAGGCCTCTGCACTCAACCCCTTGCTGAGTTAACTTCCAGCTGGCCCTTTAACCTCAATGAGGCTTTGCAAAAGCAAAGAGGTGATATCCGCCTGGAGATCTGGGGACCCAGGCGCCAGCAAAGAGTAAATTACTATTATTATTGCCACCTTGTGACTAGATGCTCCCGCATCCGCAGCGAAATTACACAGCCAACCCGCTTATTTCTGCCTTCTCAACAAAACTAGATGGGAAATTTCATTCTAATTTAATTTTACATTAATGAATGTTCATTTATTTATAAACTGGGGCCATAGAGGACCCGCAGCTCCCTCCATCCATAGGTTACCAGCAATTAGACACAGTGCCCCAACCACTGCATGAGCTTAGTCCCAGAGAGTAACTACTGGAAAAAGAAGACCCCAGCCCCGGGCCGTCCCTGGTGGCGCAATGGGTTAGGACGCAGCACTGCAAGCTGGCTGCAGCCTCCTCAGTGTGAGTTCAATCCCCGGCCCCAGAGGTGACCCACATGGCATGCCAGACCTCTCCTGACCCACCGCCAGCTCCCCTCAGCAGTGTACTTTGTCCGTCTACCCATTCTGCTCCCCTGTCTCTGGTGAATCTTCTCACTGCCCCTGCACCTCTGGCTTGTACCCCAGTTCTGTATAAATAATCTTAAAGGAAAAAAAAAAGTATGATGTAGTACAACTTGTTAAAAAAAAAAAAGACCCTTGGTGGTGGGCATGGAAGATCCAAGCCTTCCATGGCGCCCCACACATGGCACAATCTCCAATGCATACTGAGCAGCCCGAGTGCACCTGGAGGCGTAGGGAAATTTGGCCAAGACACCAGATAATGAATGGAGAGAAAGGGCTGCAGCAGGGCACAGGAGGAGAGAGAGAAGAAAGACACAGGGATCTATAAAGCATGAGACTGGGAGGAACAGGATCCAAGACTCCTCCCGGCCCTTTGGAGTTCCACCATGCCAGGTCACTTCATTATCTGTAATACACTCCGAGAAGCAGAAAAACAAAATGCTCACTGCTTCTTTCCAAGTGGAAAGCAGATTTTGTCTTTTCCTCACTCTCAGCTCTGAGCTGCCTCTTTCTAAGACCACCTTCCCCAACACCGGCATTTCTGAGGCAGGAGGTCCCTAGCATCCTCTTGGGAAGTTTCCTTATGATCCACGAGGGGTTGAATAGCAGTACAGAAACAGGCAGGCAGGGAAAAGAGACCCCTGAGAGATTTTGTCCCAGGTGGTCGGCATTTTTTTCTTAAACATTTATTTATTTGTGCACACAGAACTGGGGTACAAGCCAGAGGTTGGTGGGTGCAAGGCTTCACCAGAGACAGAGTGGGGAGCAGAACAGGCTGACTGACGAAGTACACTGCTGAGGGGAGCAGTGGGTGGGTCAGGAGAGGTCTGCCGCACCATGTGGTCACCTCCGGGGCAGGCGGGGATCGAACTCATGCGGAAGCAGCTTTAGATTCTCAGTGCTGCTTTAACTCGCTGCGCCACCAGGGAGGGCCCAGAAATTTTTTTTTTTTTTTTTTTTTAATGGGCATTGGTTCAGCAAACAGCACCTGAGAAGCTCCCGCGCCTGGGTGCTGTCTGTCCTGAGGAAGAGCCCCATGCCAAGCTCACCGCTGCAGCGGGGCTGTCGGCGCCCCTCACCGGTGGGCTGCGGCGTGTGCCGGCCCCCTCTCGCACCGCATGCACGCGCCCCCGCTGCCTGGTTGGATGTGTCGCCTCCTTTCTTCTTGTTTTTCCTCCTCCTGCCACTATTCGATTTCTCACACAATCAGCTCAAATAATTCTTTTTCTCCAATGAGCTCCTCCAGTTTCCAGGACAGTGAACTCGATTGCTTACAGGACATGCACAGCCCTGGAAGAAATTAAAATTGGGGGAGGTTGGGCAGGATTCTGTGAGCTGAGCCAAGAGAAAATGACCATGTTTTCACAAAACCAGGTAAAGACACATGGTTGGTTAAAGCAACAGAAGCCTGGACCAGGACCCAGCCAGGTTCAGTGATGGGGAGAATGCCCAGAGGAAGCCATCCTCAGGATGCCAGGCCTCCTCACACCCCGAGGAGGATTATCCAGCAAAATCTGCAAGAATCTCTTCAGATACCTGACAATTACAGAGTTACAGATTGCCGGTCTTCATCTGGAATGTACTTTACACTTAACAGGACCATGGGTAATTATAGGGTGACCTGTGCCGAGCTCCACAAGATGGAGATGATGAGGTATTTTCTCCGTAGCCACATCGGTGTGATTTTATAATTACTGAACTACATGGATTTGCCATGAAATTGAATAGTTAAAAGCAAAGAGTAATTGCCTGATATCTGTACTCTGTAATTTAGTATAATCTAATCATGGACAAAGCCCAAAAGAAAATGTTCTGAAAGCATTACATTTTTCTTCATACACAATTCATTATTGACATTGGGGAATGTAGTCTGTGCTCGAAAGGAACGTTTACCCGCAGATACCAAAGTGTGAGAGTGGCCAAACGAGTATAAGTTTTGTTCCATTTAAGGCAGATTGTCAAAAGCAGGTGACATCACTGCCCCAGGAAACCCATCTTGATTTGTCTCTGTGACCTTGTTTGCCCCTTTCCGGGCCTGGAGAGATGAAGATAGCCGCCCTCCTTCTCCACGGGGCAGAGATGAGGCACCAGAGTGAGGTAACAAGTTGGGTGGTGCTGGGGCTATTTCAAAATCTGACCCCAAGATGGTACCCACTTTGGTCCACCTTCTCTCTCTCTCTTTCTTTTTTTTTTTTTTTTGGTACTTCAGCATTTTATTTATATGTACTTGTTGCAAGTTTTGTCTTTTTTTTTTCCTCTGACACATTATTCAGTTTTTCTGTATTGCACACGTAAGTGAAAATATCCAGTGTTCCTTTTTTTTCTCCTGACTTATTTCACTTAGCATAATCCCTTCCAGCTCCACCCATGTTGCCACAAATGACATGGATTTGTCTTTTTGATGGCTGAGTAGTAGTCCACTATGTATCTATACCACATCTTCTTGATCCAGTCCTCTGTTTGGGGGCATCTGGTTTGTTTCCATAGCTTGGCTATTGTAAACAGGGCTGCAATAAACAACATGCCACCTTTTCAACCACTTTCTCAGCGACCCCTGCACCCAGTGTGACACCACCCATGACATGCTTCAAAGACAGCCCAGAACAGCAGAGAGACCAGGAGGCCATGAGGTGGCTCAAGGACAAGTCCATGGTCCCTGAGCATCTTTAAGAACCTGATTAATGTGTGCAGGGCTTTTTGCAGGAGAAGAAGGAGAATGGAACCCACTAAAAGATTTATAGCTGTTATTACTGTAAGGCTCTGCTGAGACAGAGAGAGGTCAGCAGGCCCCGCGGGCAGTGTGGCAGTCCCCCGGGAACCTGGGGTGTCCCCAGAGCAGCCCCTGGCCATCCTTAACATGTGTGCGTGGTTACTAAGTAGATTTAGACATTGCAGCTTGTTTTTCCTACTTTGCCTTTAATAAATCAGAAGACCGACTGCAGCCTGAGCAACTCACCTTTAAAAAAACCCACAAGAAAATGATGAGAAAGGAGGGTACACATGGCAGCCGCTGACTGCAATATTGCCCTTCATCCGCTACAGGCCCAGCCAAAGCAGCACATGGAAAACATAGAAAAGACCTCAAAGGACATCAGGGGCAGCTCCAGATGCAGGGGAGGGAGGCAAACCAGCACTGCGGCTGAGCCCTTCAGGGGGTTACACAGCAGTCAGCGTCCTGCCGTGGAAAGTGAAGAGCGAAACAGGCTGACTTCACCAAAGCAGTACCAGGAACCAGGGCTGGGGCAGAGAATACTGACGGAGGACTCAGAGCTGCTCTCTCTCCAAGGGAAGGCAGGAGGGAGCAGGGAGTACAAGAACAACGGCCCCAGCGCAGGGAGGAACGATTGATTTTCTCAATCAGATTGTGAGATTTCTTCTCAGAGGGGTGGAGAGCAAAGCACTGAGGGCAAAGAGTCTGTAAGAGGTGCCAAGCTACGCCGGAGGCCGTCAGACCTGCTGAGACAAGGCCGGGACTATCAGAAGCCACACGGCAGCAGAAGGGTGGACCACAGGGACAAAAGGCGGAGGCTGTCGGGTTCTAAATTAGTGGGAAGACAAGGACCGGGTGGGGTGGGAAGGCTAAGGCTCTTTTGCTCCCTACGCAGCAGCAGCACCAGCAGCGGCAGCAGCATCTCCACACACAAGGATGGCTGACAAAGCCCACTCTTGGGGACCACCCCTGGGGTGGCTCCAGTTCAGTACATATTTTTCAATCACCCTGAGATCCATTGTGATGAAGTAGACCGTAACTCTCTGAAATGCTGTAATGTTAACTTTGTTTAAGCATCAGTTTCAAGCCCTCTTAGAATACACAGGGCCAGTATTGATGCCGAAAGGCTCGTTCTTTATATATTGAACTGCACAGCTGCAAGGAGTTGCACAAATGTTACCAACTCATTTGTCATGCAAACAGTGCTTCAGAAAGAAATAAAATACTATTATGTGGTATATGTGTTAGGCAATCACTACATCAAATTCATGGCATTCCGTGCAAACACAGGCAGAGAAAAGGAAAACAACACTTGGTGAGAGAAATCGCACCACATGGGAGCAGCTAAGTCGGGGGAGATGGGAGGCTAACAGCAGAAGCCTAAAAAGGCCGAGGCTGTAATTTTCCCAGCAACTGTGGTCAGTGTTGAAGGTCCCTATGACAGCAAGTGGCAGGAATGCAAACCCCTGACACAGAGGTCTTACCCAGGGACTAGGGGGGGTGAGAGAGAGAGACAAAGTGTGTGTGGGGGGTGCGGTTTTGGGGGGCGCAGGTGGGTGGCAGCTTTGAGAATGTAGAGGAGGGGAGTAGAAGAGACCAAACTGGAGGGGTAGAAATGGAATGGAACCTACCGTGCTGGCAATAAATGTTTGGAAAAGTCATTTGATGAAGGATGTGGAAAGAATACAAAGAAGGAGTGGGAGCAGAAGGAAGATTGAACCATAGCTCTGTGTTTGCCACTATCCCCAAGCTTCCCTTAGGGGTTTCCCTGCTAAGAGTCTTCTTGTAATCAAGCAGCATGCCCTGTGGGAGGTCCTACACAGCACTGATGCTGCAGAGATAGGGGTTAAGCATAAACACAGAGAGCTGTGCCAGGCACTGTCCTAAGCACCTTAAACAAATTACTTCTTCTAATCCTCACAGCAATCCTGGCCAACAGGCCGGAAATGTTAATTGGATGTGCGCGCACAGCTAAGAGTGGTGGAGTTGGGATTTTCACAACCCACAAGTGACACAAGACTGTCCCTGGGGCCTTCCCCCACCCATTTCTCCTGATGAAAGCCTACCATGAGGCCATATGGCCTCCTCCCAGAACACTGAACTGCCCACGAGAGCCCAAGGGCATTTGACTCTTCAGCCTCCCAGGCAGGGCCTACACATGCACTTGGTCTGTGACTGCCAAGGAAATATACAGGCTGGCAGACCACCACTCGCAGGCTACCTGGCCGACAGTATACCTGGGGGGCTAGTCCTTGACCTAACCAAAGGTCTTCCCTAAGCACGAAGGGATCAGCATAAGCCCGGAAACAGAGAGGCAGAGGGTCCCCTCTCTCTACGTGGCTTGTCTTTCATCATTAAGCAATCCATCCATTAAACCGCCACGACAGAATTATTGAGTGCTTACACTTTAGGGGGACAGCGCAGTGGGTGGGCGGGGGTTTAAGACCGGCTTCATGGCGAACAGCGCTGACCTAGAGAATGAAAGGTGAGGGAGGCGAATATGCAACAGCGGACCTTCCCAATATGGCGGCGCCGGGGCGGCCGGAATCTGACCTCCTCATCATGGCCGCCCCATCCGGCAGATACCGACCTCCTAAACATGGCGTCCGCGGCGACCTTCCCATCATGGCGCGGGGCCCCGCCCGCTCCGCTGCGGCCGCCGGCGAGAGCAGTTCCGGGTGCGGTGCGCGCCGGGGGCGGGCGGGGGGCGGCGTCCTGGCCATGGCCGGCCTGTCGGACCTGGAGCTGCGGCGGGAGCTGCAGGCCCTGGGCTTCCAGCCAGGACCCATCACCGATACCACCCGGGACTTGTACCGCAACAAGCTGCGCAGCTTGCGGGGCGAGGCCCGGCTGCGCGGCGAGGAGCGGCTGCGGGAGGAGGCCCGCCCGCGGGGCCAGGAACGGCTGCGGGAAGAGGCCCGGCTGCGCGAGGAGGCGCCGCTGCGCGTCCGGCCCGCCGCGACCTCCCTTCGGGCGGAGCCCTGGTTCTCCTCGCCGGCCTCAGGCTCGACCCACGCGACCTCTGGGGCCTATGGCGACCACGGGGCCTCCGCGGCTTCTTGGTCCGGGAGCCGCGGCCTCGCCTACTCCGCCCGCCCTGTGCCCCTCAGGCGTCGCGCCTCGGTCCGGGGCAGCTCCGAGGAGGACGAGGACGTCCGGCCACTCGACAGGGCCCCGCCGGGCTCCGCGGCCCGGCGCTGGTGGGCCTCGGC
>NW_004567102.1:1642900-1731745 GCF_000260355.1 Condylura cristata | reverse complement strand
CACGGGCGCGGCGCGGGCCCGGCCCCAAGTGGGACGGCGGCTGGAGCGCTGCCTGTCCCGGCTCCTGCTCTGGGCCAGCCTGGGGCTGCTGCTCGTCTTCCTGGGCATCCTCTGGGTGAAGATGGGCAAGCCCTCGGCGCCGCAGGAGGCGGAGGACAACAGTACGTCCTGGGCCGGCGCAGGGGAGGGCCCGGGCGCGCGTGTGGCCACCTGGACGGCCTCGCGTTCCTCAGCACCAGGCTGCACACTACCGGGGGCCTTGTCAGCCGGGCCGTCTTCTTCCCTCCTGGCCTGCACTTTCCTTCCTCAGGCTGTGGGTTTCTCTCTTCACTGTCTTCTGTCTTCTGCCCTAGCCCCTCCTCTCCACTCTCCCCTTCAGCCACACGCTGGAAGCAGTCTTCATTTGTGGTCACTTTCTCCCCAACTTCTGGCTTTCCCTGTGGAGCGACAGCCACACCTCTCTCTGACAGTTCCACCCCCTTTCCTTTTTAGTTCTCTTGTCCCTTTTGATCTCTTGCTCATTTCACGTGTTTAGTGCCCGGTTGAAGGCACCCTGGTTAATGTGAAGGCATCAATTTGGGGAGCTATTTGGGGTCCCACTTGGCAGCTCCCAGAGGGGAGCTGGTCGGGGTCCCACTTGGCAGCACCAGAAAGGCCATATGCTCCACTTCTTTGGACTACAGGGCCCTCATTTGTCAGCGTTTATTATAGTAGGCCTGGCTGTGAGACAGGTATGGAAGGGCCTCAAAGAGTTCAAAGTCATAAACAGAGGCGTTTGTCATTGCTTGCAGCCCCCTTGTAGAGTATGTGAAGACGGGGGTCCTGTGGTTACAGAACGTCCCGGGCCATGCTTCTGTCCTCAGCTATGTAGTTAGATACACCAATAAGAGGTGTGCGGGCTACGGTATGTTTCCTGAGTAGTTGAGGGCTTGTGTGTGTTCTGAAAGGGGAATTTGCCTTTCAGGTAAATCTGGGCTATCGTCTAACAGAAAACAAAGTAGAGAGCATTTCTCCATACACTTAAGAATAGAATGACATGGTAGTACACCCATGTTTAGTATTCTTTGCAAAGCATGAATGATTAATACTGTTCCCAGCCTCAAGCCAAGGCCACATCTTTCCATGCCTAACAGAACAGCAGAAATACAGGAAAAAGCTAAATTGTCTTAGATATAGCAGCAGATGGATGTCTGGGTGTATGAAAAAAGTCTGTGGGCTTGGGGATCCCAGCCTCATGAACACACCCAAATAATTTCCTGACTCAGAGCAGCTTACTCGCCTGCGGGAGAAGGTCAGCAGATCCTGGCGCCATGGCACTGCAGTGGCACTAGCTACACCAGTGATGAACGCAGAGTCACTGTCATACTCAGAGCTGAAATGCTTAAAGACAACAGAATTTACCTGGACTTCCCTTCCACCTGTTTAACATGTCGTTTACAGTGTGCAAAGCCATATATGCCATCTCCTAAGGCCCTGAGTTGAGCAGAGAAACCTTATTGGTCCCATTTTGCAGCGAGGAAGCAGAGATTCCGAGCAGTAAAAGGAGTTGCCCACGAGCCCGGGGCTGAGCCTTTTCAGTTGGATTAGGACCGAACTCCCAACCCAGCGCTGGGAAACCAGCCACATTTGAAAAGATCCTTATTAGATAACATCTTTCTAAACATCGGTATTGGTTTAGTTCCCCTTATTTTGGACAGTGCTCCTTTTTTTGTCCTCTACTCCTCAACCTACCCTTTTTAATATCCTCTGTGTTTCTTTTCTTGGTCTTAGTGAAATTATTGCCAGTGGACTGTGAGAGGAAAACAGACGAGGTGAGTCTGAGTTTCTCTAGCTCTTATTACTTCTCCCAAGGATGTTAGCCTCCATCAGGAGGGAAGCTTCCCCAGAAAAAAAAAAAAAAAAGATCATAATAGGATCATTTTCAGTGAGTGCTTCCTGTAATGTACCAGAATCACATCGTGTTCTGTGATGTTTGTGTCAGACTCAATTGTGGCAGTGAAGGAGTACTTGAAACAGAGAATTAAGCGCCCAAGATCCAACCGGGGGCTTGTTGCGCAAGCTCGCCTCGCAGTCACATCACTGGGGACTTTGATCTTGCCCCTGAGTCCATCTAGGGAGATGCAGCAGGCTGTGCTTGGAGGACCTCTCAGGCTGCGCAGCAGGAGGCCAGATTCTTAAGTCCACATTCTCCTCCAGGTATATGGCAGTGACTCTGAAAATACCCTTCCGGTTTGAAACCTTGTAGGGGTTTGTTTTAAACACCTCTAAAGTGGAGTTATTCCTCCTACTCTCTGGATTTGATGAAGCTTTCCTGTTTCCTACAAATAATATTTGGGGAAGGTGAGCAGCCCCTTTTATGAGTCATGAAAGCGACATTAGCACGCAACTGGGATGCTGGTGCTCGTGGTAGTCTAGGGAGGATACAAGGCAGTAAATTTTCAGGTCATAAATCCTACCAGGAGTCTTAGACTGCCAGAGGGCATGACTTAGTACTGTAATTATTAAGCCTGCAGTGCTGGGCCTGACTGCTGGGCCTGCCTGAGTCCTCGGTTAACGGCTCTGGCAGCCTGAGGGCTGGGAAGGAGTCCTCGACTGGTGGTCATCTCAGTGCCTCGCATTGGTGAAGGGGCGGCCTGGTGCAGATGACTGGTTTTATCTCTCTTTGGCTTGTGCTGTGTCATATTTGGAGTGTTTTATTACCCTCATTTATTGCATTCATCTACCAGATATCTTTGCTTCCCAGTTGTTTTATAAAAATAGCCATAATAAGTTTAATCTGCCTTCCTGTATAAAAACCACAGTTGATGATTAGAGGAAGTGGCCCAGGGACATAGCCAGCTGAAGGGATCCTAGAATTTTATAGGCAAGGCATGAAAACAAGTTAAAAAATACCACTCCTTCTATTAGACTTTGCTGGTGCTGTTAGTTTTGTTTTGAAATTAGAAAAGGGCTGCTTGGCTTCCATGTCTTGGCCCTTCCCGTCTCTAGATGTAGTGGACCCACGCCTGGATGGCAGATTTGCTCCCTGGCCCTCTGCGCTGGGCCTGCTCCTGCCCTTTGGAGTGAGTTGGACACACAGTCCGGGCCCCTGCTCAAGACGGCAGTGAGCAGTCTGTCGCAAGGCGGGGTCCAGGCCGTGCCCTCGACACTCCTGGGGCTCTCTCGGCCTTGGTGGCGGGCAGATGCAGGAATAGTCAGACCGGGAGGCGCTTCGTGGCTTTGGGGAGGGTCTTGCTGAAAGTCTCATTCCTTGTGTGGGCCCAGGCTCGCTCAGCCCAGACAGGTGCTTGATTTTCAGGTGTGCCCTGTCGTGCCGCGGGGCCGTGCCACTTGTCGTTGTTCTTTCCGCCTTTGTTTGTGTTACTGAAAATACATATTTGGGGCAGGTTTCAAGTGGGTGTGTTGTCTTAGACTGGCTTGTTGTCTGGTCCCTACTCTGCCAATATATTAGTGAGTTTGGAACGGGTAGTTGTTACTGTTTTTTTTCCCCCGTTGTGACAGTTGATAGATGTTTAATGTAGACAATTTGGAAAATGTGACAGAATCACCCATGATTCTGTTACTTAAAGATAATCACCATCAACGTTTTGGGGCATTTGCTTCCCATTTTATCTCTCTGTATATGTATATTTATAGAGTTGCAATCTCCATGCAGTTACATTTAACACTTATCAGCATTCATTAGATATTCCTTAAAAAGTAGTTTGTATTCCTAAAGCTGCTAGGAGGTAAGTGAGTTGTTTGTGGACATCCACAGCTGTGTATGTAAACTGTGGTGAGATCTGTGCCTGGTGAACGCTTTTGGTCTCTAAGCAACATGAAGGGCCACATCTTGGCCTCCGAGACTATTTGAAGCCAAGCCCCCGCCACACAGGTGAGGCCATCCAGTGAGCCCTGGGGAGGAAAGCGACTTGGTTTCCTGCTTAGTTGCCAAGTCAGGCGCAGAACCCACGCCTTTGGCTTCCTGTCCAAGGCCCAGCCCGGTGACACCCCAGAAGAGGCCTGAATGTAGGGGTGGACTTGGAGTCGAACGGTCAGGCGTGACCACAGTGGGATTTCAGTTATCTGACTCCGTTATCTAAACCTCGGGTTCCTCATCTGAAGAATCGAGGTGCAGTGAGGAGCCAGCGCACCGTCATGTACACACCACTCAGCTGGGCTGTCATCCAGTCTCAAGGAAGAGTGGCTTTTTTCCTTAAGTGTTCTAACTCTACTAAGTCCACTAAAATGCTGTGAGCTCCATTACAGGTGCTAGAGGATGAAGTGTACATAATAATCCTTCTTTCTCAGACAGATGACTCTTTTCCTCTACTACAGTTTTAAGGTTTCTCGAAATGTCCCCTTTTTAATGGGAATCTAGTCTTTCAACTAACCAACCATTGGTAGCAACCCACAAATCCACGCTTTGGAAGTGAATTGACCCTCCAAAGGAATGGATAAGAATAGTGTGAGGGGAGACTAGCCAGTATGTCCTTCTCTCTCCCAGGAAGCCTAGCCAAGATTGCCCCCTTCCTGCCCCCCATGGCCTCTGCTCCACAGCCCCACATACAGGCCTTTATTCCAGCGGGAGACATGGGCCAGAGGCCGGGCACCCCCAGGATGGCAGGCCCTTGTGACCGCCTGCTTCCCGTCTGCCTCTGCTGTTACAGTGCCTCTTTCTAACCTGTTAGCCCGAGACTTACCGGCCCTGTGCCCGAGCCTACCGCTTTGTGGAGTTTATTTTAGTTTTCCTAAGTATGAGGTGTACCTTGCTGCTTAGTACTCGGCAGCCTGGCTGGGGAGCTCAAGCCGGACAGACAGTCCCCCTCACCGAATCTCCGTGCTGACTGGCTGTCCTGTGCACTTTCAGTTCTGTCAGGCCAAGCAGAAGGCGGCCTTGCTGGAGCTGCTGCACGAACTGTACAACTTCCTGGCCATTCAAGCGGGTGAGTAGGTCTCATGAGGCCCAGGGTTGCTCGTGAGGGTTGAGGCCCAGGGTTGCTCGTCCTGCATCAGCCAGGACGAGACTGACTGGCCAGTAGCGGAGACACTGAAGTGGTGTGGTGTCTCCCAGAGATACACCCAGAAGCTGAGTCTGCACCATCCCCATATCCCCCTTCCCCATCCCCCCCAAGCCTGTGTTTGATTAAAATACATTTGGGCCCCTTTAATGGTCCCAGAGGTCCTGACACATGGCACAGACCTTTCAGCTGATTTTCTCTTTCCTCTGGGATGCCCGCCACCTAATGCTTTGTGGGGCCACGTTGCACCGAAAGGGGCCAGACCTCTGGTTTTTCTCCCACTCCCATATTGCTCTTACTCCCATTGGCCTCCCTGCACCCTCTGGTTGGCCAGGCCAGGTGGAGAGGTCTGTGCAGAGGGTGGGCAGTCTGTGTAACAGGCTGAGCACATTCAGGCCTGTCTAGCCCCCGGGCGTGGTTCCGATTGCCCACTCCATCTGGTGTGGGTCTTCAGGCAAATCCCTGATCTTCTCAGGGCCTCAGTCTCCCATATGACTGATCTTGGGTCTATCTTGCTTCACAAAGTGACACCCAAGTGCTCTGTGCTAGAGGTAGGCATTCCCAGCAATCCCATTAGTATTCCTTGAAAACCCAACCATCTCACAGATAAACCTTTCCTTGAGGCCAGAGCTGTCACCACATTGTTCTTTCCTTATACCTGGGTTCTGTGGACTTTCGGTATCACTTGCTGATGCCATAGGTAAGTCCAGGGCTGTGCCAGTGTTAAATGTATTTGGCAAAGGAACCAGATGGAACTGTTCAGACTTACTGGATATTCAAAAGGTGCCTCTTACCTATAAGGCCAACCTGGGAAGTCGGCCGGGGTGAACTTGTACTGGGCCTTCAGTCCTCAGAGCCAGTCTTGCAGGCTTCAGCTCTGCCATAGCTCCCCTCCTCTGTGGGAGAGTGCAGATGGCGGGGGAGGCAGTGTGCACGCCTTGGGCAGAGCCAGGCAGTCGCCTGGGAATGTCTCCTGTCCAAATGCTCTAAGAATAGAAATCATGGCCTAAAAAGGTGTGCTGACATTTTGTGGCTCCATTGCAATCAAGACCCAGCAGTATCAATACCACGTGGGGGTTTATGGGTACTGTAGCACCTCAGAACTCACCTCAAACCTGTTGACTCAAAATCAACATAAAGTTGAGAAACTCTGCTCTTGAACTGTGCATCCTAGTAGACATTTCTCCTCCCTTCCTCCCCTCCACGTGCTGCTGGTACCTGCCATGTTTCACCAGTCTAGCGGGGCGGCCCTGGGAAGACAGACTTGAGACAAGCAGCAGAGAGCGTGGGGTTGCTACTAAGTCAGACTGCTGTCCCCCTCTCTGCGGGAGACCAGCCGAGGCAGGGCTCTGTGCTGGCCTTCACAGGATATGAGCCCACAGCCCAGGGTCCTGTCTGCAGGCTGCTTGTGGTCTCTATGAGAGAGAGAGGCCCTGCCACGCTGGCAGATTAAAGATTCACTTGGATGAGAACCAAGAGGCCAGAACCTCTGGGAAGCATGGAGCAGTCAGTCTCACAGGGGCGGTGGTATCCATGAAGCCCAGTGATTATGTATATATGGAGAGTCGGACAGACCAAAGAGGCAGAAAACCACAGTGTCAGGGATGGTGGCCGTTGGCTTCATGGGGGAAGGAGAGAAAGGGAATGGAATGTGGAAAGACCAGTTAATGCCCACTCTGAACAGCATGGATGCCGGGTCCCAGGAACGTGATGCTATTTGCAGGAAGGCTGTTGAGTAGGGGTGCAAGGGGCTGAAGAAACATTTACCAGGAAGGGAAATGTGGCAGCAGCTTGAGTGGAGTCATGTCATTGAAGCGGGTTGACAACAAAGCGTGTAGAAGATAGAGATGGGGCCTCGGGCCAGGCTGAGTGGTCTGGGTGGGGGTGGGAAGAAGAGAAAAGCCGATTTGGTCTTGGGGCCCAAAGATAACTTGGAAGTAGGAGAATCTGGCTGTGGTGGGCGCTGAGGATGATTTCAGTTCATTCTTAAGATTTTTAATGTCACCTTCAGCGGCTGGCTCACCAACAGACAGACAAAGCCCTTAACTGGCCGTGCCCAGTTAAGAGCAGCTGGCATGTGTAAGGGTTTAGGTTCCTGTATGTGCCCAGCCCTGTGCAGTCCTGCTTGCAGGGGGCCTCGGGATCCGTGGGAAGCAGCCCTGGGTGGGGAGGTGTGATGGAGCGCCAAGGCTATGGTAGGCCCCCCGAGTCCGGAGGTCCCCCTGTGCGGGGGTCTTTTCAGAGATGGTGGTCCTTGGGCTAGATCTGGAAGCCTGGGAAGACACGGGAGAGGCTGCCAGCTCTATTGTGGGTGATAGAAGGCCACCCAGGGTGCTCAAAACAGAGCTGTGGCCTGAAACAACCACAGAGGCCTTGCTGTCCAATACCTCTTCCTCTGGGGCATTTTGGATATCCTTCCCAGCGCCCCTCAAAGCAGTGGGCGTGGCCTTCTGGGCCACCTGCCTGTGTCATGAGTCCAGATCCCTCTGGTGCCTGCGGCCTCTACCTTTCCTTTCTTCCCAGGCCGTGCTTATTTATAGCGCCATTCCGGTACCTTCTAAAGCTATCTGTCTGATCCTTTTAGGGATCAATTGCAAACAGACCTTGGTATTGGGCAGCTTTTTAGTCATTTAATGCAAATCGCCGTACTGCTTTGCAGGTCAGGTTTTAATGATCTGGCATCGATCCAAGCTAAGTGGCTTTTGATCTTGCTGCAGAGTGAAGATGCCCAGAGAAGCCAGAGCTGGCGGCCGCATGCTCCCTATCAGAGCTGATGGCTTGATTCTTGCTACATTTTTTAGTCCATTTCAGAGTAAATTTTTTTTTCACCTCTTCCTTGTGTTTGAATGTGTGTTTTTTTTCTCCTAGGTAATTTTGACTGTGGAAATCCAGAGAAGCTAAAAAGCAAATGCATTCCTGTAATGGAAGCCCAGGAATACATAGCAGTAAGTAGGCCGCAGTGCTTACCCACTCCCCGGAGGTCCTGGCGCTCTCCTATTGATCTTTCAAGCCCTGCAGTTTTTCTCCTTTTCGTTTCGTGTTTGCTTTTTGGCTTTTTTGCTTTCCTTCATTTTTTCCCTGTTGATTGTGAGGCTACCTTCAGTGAAGGCACCTGTGAAGGTCACGGCCAAGCTGAGCCCTGCACCAGGCCAGGTCTACTGACCAGCCGGCACGGCCGCCGCCGCCGCCCTTTCTCTGCTTAGCCCTGTGAGCCGGTCCCCCTTTGGCTCGATTTCCTCCCCTGCTCATCAGCTGTAAGGGTATACCTGTAGCAGGTCCATTCTCTCCCTTTAGGGTTACCCTGTGGATCCCTCAGGGTCCCTTTGCTGTTCCTCGTGGCCTCAGATTTATGAAACTTTGTAACCGGCAGAAACTGGGGCGGGGGGTGGGGGGCGTGTCACTGCCTTCAGTTTTCATTTCACAGATGAAGAGACTGAGTCCTCGAGAGGTCGAGAGGGGCAGGGACTTTGCCAAGGCCGCCTAACCCGGACTGGCCATCGGGCTTCACACACACTCAGTTGGGCAAACATCTGACCCAGTGTGAGCTGCCAGCTCTCTGGCCCTGACGCGTCAGTCTTTGAGAAAACCCTGTTCTTTGGCTCGGGCCCTGCGCTGTCGTCCTGTGTGTGCTTCCACATCGCTTTCCCCAGTGATGGCCTCTTCCTTGCTCATCAGCCCCACATTTCCTGCCTGCCAGTTTGCTGTGCCTTTCAGCAGAACAGGGCCCTGGAGCATGTGGTGGGCACCAAAGAGGGCTTTCTTAACCCAGCCACAGGATAATGTTGTTCCAGCTGCCCCGCCCAAGCCTAAAAGTAATCTTCTCTGTCCCCTCCCACAGAATGTGACTGGCAGCTCCGCCAAGTTTGAATCTGCACTGACCTGGATACTGAGCAGTAACAAGGACGTGGGCATCTGGTGAGCGTGGGCTGGGCAGCACACGCCGGGAGGGCGCCTGCCCCGCTGTCCTCACCCCTCACTGACTTCTGTGCTAACAGAGGAGTTTCGGGTCTGCAGTTGGAGGCAGCCTCACAGCTGAGTTGTTCTGGGCTGTGGGCTAGGCTTCTAGCCAGGCAAAGGGAGGGAAGAGTGTCAGGAATGCAGCGTAAGGACTGTTGTCAAATGAGACACAGAATCCAGGTGTCAGGATGTTAGCCTGATGTTTTAGCTAAACCTGTTTCAAATCACTCAGTCTGTGCCTTTGTAATTTGCTGGCCCTGCGTGGTTTGCTGGAGAAGGCATTTTTCTGCACTTCCTTTCCTTGGGTGCTGGTTTTCATTTGTAGATGAAATGATTCTGTATGTTGGTTTCGCTCAGTATGGAAATTGCAAAAGGAAATACTGGATTTTATTCTGACCGTGCAGTTCCGCCTCATTTCTATCTCTGGTGAGCACTGTGAGCAGAGATAGCGGCCCTTTCACCCTCCTGAAAGGCCCCATCTGGCTGCTGTGCCGGGGGAGGGACACCACTGCTGGGTGGTGGGGTCCCCCCGCTGGAAAAGCACTCACGTCGTCAGCCTCCCACTTCTCGGGGCTTGTCAGGGTCTCTGTTCAGGTTACAGCTCCTGATATTAAAACACACTCTGGGGTTTTGTTCTCCTACTCTCTAATCCATCCAAATTACTAATTCCATCAGTAGTGCATCCAACAGGAGCCCCTTGGGCAGCTCGACTTAAAGCTTGATAACTGGATGCATGGCACGATTAAAATTTTTTTGTTGGCTTAAAAAAAAAAAGCTTTGCTGAGTGGCTGAGTGATTTTCCTGTGTTCGGAAAAGCGGAGGAGAATGCGGATTTTATCCTCGGCCTCCTCACTGAAGCTGCTAGCACAGAGGAGTATACTGGGGGAGGCAGCCTGGAGGGGGACTGAGCCAAGCTCACACAGCAGTGTCCAAAGTGGGTCACAGAAAGGAGGACACTTCGGCTACCCGCCTTCCCAGTGTGCAGTCCAAAACATGGGATTGTCGCCTAGCTGGGAGACGGGGTGGTATCAGCGTTCCCTCGTGGCCTGGCACCTCCTCAGTGGGGTGGAGGCGGCGTGCCTTGGAGGGCCCAGTGGGTCTTACTCCCTTGCGCCTCAAGACGCCCATAATCTTTGCACGGAAAACAGCTTCCGTGCCTCCTAGCCACTGAGGAAAAGCATGCCCTCCCCAACTCTTTCAGGGCTCGCCACGCAGTGCAAAACCAGCAACTCGATAAACATTTCCATTTCTCTATGCTGAGGGGTGGGAATCCAATTTACAGTTTAATCTTCCACACACTGAGGGGCTGGCAGAAGACCCGGCAGAAGGGGACGGCACTTTAGCAGTAGGGGTTCAAGCTTGCTGCCATCTTGAAGGCTTTAGTCTTTCTAAGTAGCCACCGTGGGAAATTTCTGGAAAGAGTGCAACCACGATACCAAGTCTGTTGTAGGCAAGGAGAGGCTTTCTTCTCTTCCTCTTGCTGAACATGGAGCTTACTCCAGGCCAGAACTTCTGAATGCATTTACAGCCTGTGTCCTGTTTCAGGTTGAAAGGGGAAGACCCTTCAGAACTGGTGACAACCGTGGACAAGGTGGTGTGCCTGGAATCTGCCCGCCCTCGCATGGGCGTTGGCTGCCGCCTTCGCCGCGCCCTGCTCACCGCTGTCACCCACGTGCTTATCTTCTTCTGGTGTAAGTCCTCTCCTCTCCTCAGCCCTGCCCTGACTCAGACTGCTTGCTCTCACTGCCTCCTGGAAACCCAGCCCAGGGAGAGTCTTAAGTATGAGTGGTGAGGCCCAGAGAGTTCATTTCTGTGCAGTGAACTCGAAGTCTGTCTATTAAAGCCAGGGTGGTGACAGGTCAGCATCTGCCTGTGGAGATTGGCAGCGGGAGCCTGAGGGCCACTAGAAATGTCCTCGACTCAGGGTGGGGACACTGCCTCTGAGAGGGAGCCTGGGTGGGCCTGGGCTGACGTCGTTCCTCCTTGGACCCCAGAGAGCAGGCTACACTGGGGAGCAGCAGTGGCAGCGGCAGGAGCTCAGCCTACTCCCTGAGCAGTGTAAACCTCTCCTGTGGGGCTACAGATACCTGATAAAAGCAGAAAGACGGGGTGCCAAGCTGAGAAGGAGAGCACAGGGCTTGTGTCCCGGCATCAGGAGCTGCCTTTGAACAGAGACCTGGGGGTGTCTGTGAAGGTGAAAGGCCACAGAAATCACACTTGTACAGAGTCACAGACCGCCTGGCGTGCCGGCAACTCCCTCCCCCACACCGTTAGGCGCAGACATCAGCGGCGGCAGCATCTTGAATGCGAAGGCCCCACATGTATACATGTATGAAAGGCAGTGTCTGGCTCACGAGGGCGGAGAGGAAGGCCCCGGGCGCGGTGGGAAGGAGCTGAGATCTGGATGGCAGCGACACCTCTGTGGGGGGGTCACCAAATAGTGGGTCTTCCTCTCCCATTTTTGAGTCCATTGTTTCCCTCTGGTTGGCCTCGGGCCTGGCACACAGGTTCCCAGAACACACTGGGCAGCTCACCCCAGCTCCAGCACCGCGACTTGCCCCGAGTGAGGCCTGGGAGCAGCTGCACAGATGAAGGCGATGGGAGGGATTACCGGCTCTTTGTTCCCTCACAGGCTTGGCTTTCTTGTGGGGGCTACTGATCCTGCTGAAGTATCGGTGGCGGAAGTTGGAAGAGGAGGAACAGGCCATGTATGAGATGGTGAAGAAGATTATAGGTGCGTGGCCCCCGTGGAAGGGCTGCCGTCCCCACTGCAGATTCCGCCCTAACGCTGCCCTCTGTCCTGCAGACGTGGTCCAGGACCACTACGTGGACTGGGAGCAGGACATGGAGCGCTACCCCTACGTGGGCATCCTGCACGTGCGCGACACCCTGATCCCGCCGCAGAGTCGGTGAGTCCGGGCGGCTCCCGGGGAGGAGGCCTCACAGCACTGGTCTGCGGCCCTTCGGCCCCAGGGTCCCAACTGCAGGTGCTGACCACACCTCCCGCTACTCCAGCCTCCTCTGTTCGGCAGACGGGTGGGCAAGAGGTGTGGAAGGTGTGAAAGACTCTCCTCCACGGCGGTGGCGGCACCCTCAGCGTTGACTCTCACTGGGGTGCCCTGGACAGCAAGCCCTAGAGCCCCTCTCTTCCCCCATGGCTCCGGCAGGCAGGGGCCAGCTGGTTTTCCGTGAGTGGAGGCCCAGAGTGGGGTGGCGCCGGCACGGACAGCCAGGGCTCCGGTTCCCTTTCTCTCTTTCCTCACGGTCGTCCTGCCCTTCGAGGGTGCTGTCAGAGGTGGAGTTCCGTGGGACCACAGGATGGGCTAGTGGCGGCCGGCACAGTGTCCGCCTGCTCACACCAGCAAGAAAGGGGTGGGCTTCCTGTCGCCAGCTCCCAGAAGGTGCCAGTGACGTACAGCTTGAGACTCCACTGGCCAGATCTGGTTATTTGTCTGTGCTTGAATCTGTCGCTGACCAGGAGGATTTTACCCACGACCCAGCATCAAAACACCGATGACCTAAAATGAGGCCCAGTTCCTGCGCACATGTGCACCGATGCGTGTGTGTAGCTGAAGGCAAAGCTTCACCGCCTCCAGGCCACGGGGCCGGTGGGGAGGGCGGCAGGCCACACCTGCTGCGTGCACGGCTTCCACATGGGCTGTGGGTGCTGACTAGACCCCTGACCTAACTAGGGGAAGGTGGAGCTGGGGGACAGCAAGCCAGGAGGCTGCCAGCCAGGCCCACCGGGTGTTGGCTCAGGTTGTGAGCCCCGTTGCAGTCTTGGGCCATACCCTGTTACCTGCTGGATGACTCCCAGAGCTCCCCTTTGCTGAGGCAGCCTGCTCAGTACCGGGTCGGTGCTCCACAGGTACAAGGCAACTTGATCCTCACCGTGGCCTTTGGTGGTGAGAACTGGGGCTCCCATTTTACAGATAAGGAAACTGAAGCCTGGAGGACAAGCTCAGACCCCCCAGCTAGTTGGCATTTCTGTGCTTCCATTGCCAGGCTCTCCAGTGAGGTCACTCCCTTCTCATGCAGCCTACGAGAACTGGAAGAGCAGAATGTTTAGGAGGACATTTAAATGTGAAGGTTCTTTATCACTGTCATGGCCCTCCACCTCTGGAAGGTAGTGGGCAGGAAACTTAGAGCAGACTGACTGCAGGTGGTCTGGCCCCCAGCACATGGGGGTGACCCCTTGGGGAATGTAAACTCCCACCTAATTCTTGGCCTGCTCAGAGCCGTCACATGGCTGTGGCTAACTCAGCCTCCTGAGCCACTGTCCTTATCTGGGAGCTGGAGCTAGGACACTGCCCTCCATGGGCGCGGTGAAGGGGCCATTGTTCATTTTCTCAGCAAGTGTTTGTGAGCCCCTGCTGTGGGCCACATGGTGCAGGGTCGTGGCGAGAGCGAGAGAGTACAGAGGAAGACAGATGACAAGGTGCATAAGGAAAATGTGACAAGGCCCAAGGGTTGGGAGAGGGGGGCTGGGGAGGTGACCGCACAGCTCACTGAGTCGGGGATTATCACCTGAGCTCTCATCAAAGGCAGCGTTACTACTTGCGCACACAAATTCCTTTAAATAAGAGCAGGAAGTTGCACTGCAGCCACCACACCTCAGCTCTCTGCATCTGTAGAGACAACAGGGGCAGCACCCTGAGGGGTCTGAGCCCCTGTCACTGAACCCGGGGGGCTAGTGCCCCGTCAGCCCTGAGCTGGACTCATCTCCCAAGCGATCTGGTGGGTCCCACTGAGTTCTCAACTAAGGCTATGTTAGCTCTCAAACCCTGGTGAGCACGCTCAGTTCTGCCCTGCGTTTGCAGGCCTGCTTGTGAGAGTGAGGGAGAACTGAAGAGGTAGCTGGTGAGGGAAGCCGGGGAGTTGATGAGAGCATCTCCATTGCCTGGTAACGGGTGACTAGGAAGGAGGGGCTGGGCTGTGAGGTACTGGTCCCCAAACTCCCCCGGCTGCTAGAGCCTAGCATACGGGACTCTCTCCGTGGCCCAACCAGCCAATTAGGGCCGGTGGATAACACATCCTGCCTCCCTGGAAGAAAGCCCCAACACCCCACTCTGCGTCTTGCTCACAGACCAGCTCAAGAGCTTGCTTGCTTTGTCCTGTCACAGGGAGGTGATCTGCAGTGCTGACAAAAGGCAGGGGCTCATCAAAGGGCAGGCGTCACAGCGGCCCTTCCCGACAGCCTCGGCATCTCCTGTCAAGTCTGCAAGGGGGTAGGAAGGAAGCTGACTAGGGATCCCGCAAGCAGGGACTCTGGCCACTGGCCTGAGACCCGAGACCGGGAGCCAGGAAGGGGCCTCCCCTGGCCCGGCTCTGGTTTGGAAAACGGCGCTGGTCCCCTGGCTGCCTGGCTGGGAGCTCACCTCCTCCCCACCCCCGGCATGCTGTGGAGTTTGGACTCCCCAGCTGCCATTCTAGTCGGCCCACACGGAGATTAACGTGCAGCCAGCACTGGTGGTGGGGCCAGCCTGGCCCCTGCAAGAGCTGGCCAAACACGGCCCAGTCTTGTCCACCTGGACTGCTCCAGACACCTCCAACCTGGTTCAGCGCCCCTTTAATTGAAAGTTTTGCTGCCAGGAAGGTTAAGAAATCACTTCTCCCACTCCTGAAGTTTCTCTCCCCTGCAGAATTCCTGTCAGTACACAAAGGCCTCCCCCCAGCCCCTGATAAATTCCGAGCTGGATCTCCCCCACCACCCCTCTTTGTACAGAGGGCCCCTCTCTCCACAGCTGCTCCACTGAGCCTGGCCCCTGTCGTTACAGGAGGCGCATGAAGCGGGTCTGGGACCGAGCCGTGGAGTTCCTGGCCTCCAACGAATCCCGGATCCAGACGGAGTCGCACCGCGTGGCTGGCGAAGACATGCTGGTGTGGAGATGGACTAAGCCCTCTTCCTTCTCTGACTCAGAGCGATAAACCCCAGGTGGGGCCAGTTCCCATCAGTGCTCCAGGGGCGTGCGAGCGCCGCCAAATCCGCCGGTGCTGAGTTCACACTTGCCTTGACTTTCACCCTCCTCCAGCCCTGGTCCAGAGTCTCACTATAGGACTCTTCAGAGTTAGCTCAGTAGGAAAATGCAGGCTTTCCTGAAGGGTGGAGGGGAGAAACCAGAGGTCAGGTGGGCTGCTCCTTCTCTGCATTGGTCTCATCCTTTTTGCCCCATTTTGTTGGCAAAAAAATAAAATAAAAAGGGGGGGGTTTGGTTTTCATGAATAAAAAAAGATAAACGAGCAGTGGCTTTGAGACCCCACAGAGAAGTGAGTTGGGCGGACTGGAGCTAGCCCCGCTCAGTGTGCCGGGCAGCGAGGTGGCACAGCACCTGCAGGAGGCGAGTCTGGGGACAGCGGGTGGGGTGGCGGGGTCGGGCCGCTCGTCCATGTGCCTTCAGAGGGTCTTACCTAGGAGCGCAAGGGTAAGAGGAGAAAGCCTGTCCTCTGGCTGGAATGGGAGGGAGAAGATACTAGAAATTAGAACATGTACTTTAGGAGCAGTGTCTAGAAATGCCAAGCCCTGGCATGAGGGCCTTCAGGTCAGGAGGAGTGAGCTGCTGGTATGCCTCGGGGAGGAAGCCAGGGTAGGCACAGGCCTGTGAGCAGAGGAGGTTCGAGCCGCCACCAGTCATTGCCACCGCTGCTGCCCTACCCTAGGTAACCTCCTGGGGCTGGGCCTCCATTGGCACTTCTCTCAGAAGACAGCCTCAGACCAGACCTGCAGTCAAGGTGCCGCAACAAGCTGAGAATGTAATTCCAGGACCTTGGGCATCTTGCTCTTGTGGTGAAGATAACCTTGTTTTCCGTGAATATCACTTTGTTTACAAGGACGGACGACCACCGCAGCCTCCCTGGTGGGGCTGTTGAACCAGAAGTTCCAGCACAGCCCTGGTGTCTGTGTGGGTGAGGCACGTTGGCCACACCGCCGCCCCCTGCTGGCCGCCCGGTGCATGCCGGCGCCGCTACCCCAGACCACTGGGCCTGGAGTCTGCCCGCCGGGCGGGAGCAGCTCCAGAGGCAGCCTGGCGGGGAGCCTTATTAGTTAAGTGTGAGGCGCCTCTCCAGCACAGTCTCATCCCATATGTTCTCATCTGTGGCAGGCAGGAGAGGGCCAGGAGAAACGAAGCAGCTGCCTCCAAAAGGCATTAAGCATCCCTGTCTGGTCTGTTGGTATTTTTGTTTCCGTAATAACGCTCCAGTCTCCCTCATCTGAGCAATACTCCCTCGTTTCCTCTGATGTCTGGGTAATGGGCGAGGCTGGAATCCGAGCACTGGCCCTGGGGCAAAGAAACTCTCATAGTCAGGCTCTGGCCAGAATAAGAAACTGCAGCAACCTGCTTCAGTATCAGGGTCAAAACTTAGATAAATAAACATATTTATTAAAGATGGATGTTCCTCGTCTGTGATTCTTTCCCTCCTCTCCCCAAAGCAGAGCAGGTGAGACGGCGCCACGCGGAGCTGAGGCGCAGCGGGGCTGGCGGAGCGGGGCCTGGCCTCCCTGCTTCTGAGCCCGTGGAGCCCTCCACAGACCACCCGCGGCCAGGGTCTTGGTTCTCACACGTACAGCACCATGACTGGCAGGACGACCACCTGGCACCTGTGGGGGGCAAGGAGTGTGGGCTGACAGCACCCGCTTTGGCCCCATTTCTGCCTCCCGTCAAGCCGGTGCTCGGGACAGCCCTGGAGGGAGGAAGAGCAAGAGCGGGTGGGTGGGGGGCTCCTCAGCAGCTGATGCTGGCCCCTGGTAAGGGAGAAGGGTGATCCTGGTAGCAGACGTGTCTCTTCTGGGCCCCACCACTGGGGAGAACGCCAGTGCAGACGAGGGAGTAACTGGGGGCACGTGCCGGGGGGGGGCGGTGGCCTTTGCGCTCCACCGGGCTAGGGGCATGGGGCAAGTTGCAGGCATCGGGGCCAGGCCAGTCAGGCCTGCTGCCGGGCCAGTGTCGGGCACCCGGGGAGGACACAGCCTGCTGTCTCCATCCACATGGCCAGTGGTGACCGGTACATGAGCACACCCCACCATCCTGCTCCCAACTGGAAACTGGACAAATTGATACAAAGGACCCAGAAAATAAAATAAAATAAAAACAAGCTCTTTTCCTCCTCTTCTGTGTTTTGTCTTAAGTTGAGAGGAGAGCTCTATTTCTGTGAAGCTGTTTGGAGAGCAGGAGCAAGATCAAAATAAATGAAGTAACGAAAGGCCCCCGCCGGCCAGCCCCTTCCTTTGTGGTACACAGAGCGCTGGACACAAAGGCCCGAGCTGCGTCCTCAGCACAGCAGACAGCTCGGGGGCTCTGCAGCCTCTCCCGGCTTTGAAGGGCCACAGCTCACTTTCAAGCAGCTCTTATTTCAGGAGGAACAGGGACAGCGCAGGTGGGGGATTTGCCGGAGGCGGGGGTCTGAGGGCGTCTCTGGGTGGGAGCCATTGTCGAGAAGTTTCCATTGCTCCACCTAACCCCTTCCAGGCGCTCCCTGGCCACAGACTCCAGTTACCTCAGTGACAAACAGCCCTCTCGGGCTCAGTGGCCACCAATAAGGAAGGTTTGGGGGAGACAGGAGAGGCTGTACCCCACAAATCTCAGCTGTAGACGTCCACCCAGGAGCTCCAGCCACCTTCCAGAGTCTCTGCTCAGGAAAAAAGGTAAACATGGCCATTTGTCACTGACTTATCATATGAGCTGCGGTAGCAGCTGTTCCCCCTTAATTAATACAACATTGACTTTGAGCCTCAAAAAAAAAGTCCCATCAGAGATGCAGGTGTGGGGACTCAAATCCATTATCCTGTCTGCCTCCCCCAAAGAGAAGGCGCAGGGTGGTGGTTACACAGTAAGTCAGCCCACCTGTCCCTAAACTGCCCTCCCTGCGTGGCCAGGCCAGCTTCTCCACCCCTGCCCTGGGAAAATTCTAGAGACCATGAGAGGACCTAGACAGGAGGTCCCCTGATGTGCTGGGGTAAAGAGATGTGGGGGAAGAGTGAGGGCACCATGCCCCCTGGTGCTGCTAGGTTGCCCAAGGCTGTGGTGTGGAAATGGGGACCAGTGGGGTCCAGCGCCCAGGGCTGACTCTGCCCTTCATTGGCTGGAATCTTGGGTTAGCAGGTCTCTCCTTGTAGAAGGGGAACTTAGTAACTAAGAACTGATGAAATGAGCCAGCACATGCTTGAAACGAGCTGTAGCTAGGTTGCTGTCACCCCTTTAAGTAGAGGGGAAACTGGGGCAGGGTGGTCAGGTAAGCCGTGGAGCCAGGGTGTGAACCCAGAAAGCTAGCTCCAGTCTGTTCCCAGCCCTGCTCTCTTCCCTTCAATGGAGGAGCCACACAGATCTGCTGGGCTGCCAGGACGGAATAAAAGCGCTTCACTGGGGAAGAGCCAGAGGCTCTGGGAGGCGCCTCCGCCCCGGCCTCCTGCCGACCCCACTCTGTTGGGCCTCAAGCCTTGTGCCCCAGCCTTCACCAGGCTGCTCCTGCCCCTCAGCACCTGCTCTGCTCTTCCCTCAAGCCTGCGCCCACCCCCCAGACTTCCATGTAACCCACCCCTCCTCTCCTTCGGGCCACTGACCCTGTTTGTCTCTGTAGCTGCACCCCACCTACCATGCAGCCCTCCTTTATTTCTCTCCCAACACCAGTGGGCTACAGATGCTACTTGCCCCCCGCCGCCACTCAGGCCTCAGCTCCTGGCGGCACGCATGTCTGCCGGTCGTTCACCGCGGTGTCCTCAGCACTCAGAACGAACTCGACTTATCCTGGACCTGCCCGGTGCTCCATACACGTGACAAACAGTTGACTAGAAATCCCTGTCCCAGAAAGAGGAAAACTCAGCATTCGGGTTTCTGAGGTCTGAGTCCCTCCAGTTCCTTTTGTTCAGACCGGGTTTGCTTGTCTTTTAATCTGACTGCTTTGATTAAGAAGCCCGCTCTGGGCAACACGGGCCCAGCACCCACCCCGGCACTGCTGGTGCACCTGAGGTTTCCAGCCTGTGACCTGTCTCCCTGAAGGAGACACTGGCCCCAGAAGAAATCAAGCTGGACTGGAGGAATGGGGCTCTCAGGCTGGGCAGAGAAGGAGAGAGAAAGCGAGTTTCCCCACCAGCCCAGGGGGGCAGCGGTCCCCGCCGGGCCTGCCTGCTCACTGTGTGGGCATCACAGAGCAGGAGCCATGGCGAAGCGGCCTAAGGCCAGTGCCCGAGGGCCAGTCCCGGCCCTGCCTCCGGCAGGCACACAGCTCAAGATTTGTGTGAGCTGCCGAGAGATGCCAGAGTCAGGAAGCTTCTGAAATGGGGCTTTTCTGTCCCCCTGGTGAGTGGGGGTTTGGAGCAAATGTCAGAAAAGCAGTGACAGGAGTTTCCTTCCTGCCAAGAGTGCGGGCCAGCCCATGCCCGAGACCCACGAAGCTGAGGCTGAGCCTTTATCGAAGGGCGCTGGAGAGACTCAGGGCAACTCACAGAAGGACTGCCCACCTCGGGGCCAGGACAAGGCTCCCTGGTCAGGGGAGGAACCAGTCAAGAGTCTCGGGAACGGGGCGGAGCTGAACAAGTGCGGAGAAGAACGGGTAGCAGAGGTGTCGCCAGGGGTTACAGCCCAATTTCCAAGCTGCTGCTGTTCAGTAAGGAGACAGCAGAAAGCACAGTCATTTTCTTCAATGAAAACAGGCGACAGAGTTCTTTGCCTTGTTCCCCTTGCAATTAAGTCCTTCTCTGCAAATGAAATGATTTGGTTTTCATGGGGACTAATTTTTTTTTTAAAGATTTATTTATTTATTTATTTATACAGAACTGGGGTACAGGCCAGAGATGTGGAGGGTGAGAGGATTCACCAGAGACAGAGTGGGGAGCAGAACAGGCAGGTCAACGAAGTACACTGCTGAGGGGAGCAGCGGGCGGGTCAGGAGAGGTCTGCCGCGCCATGTGGTCACCTCCGGGGCAGGCGGGAATCGAACTCATGCGGAAGTGGCTTAAGCTTCTTTGTGCTGTGCTTTAACCCGCTGCGCCACCAGGGAGGGCCCCATGGGGACTAACTTAAGCACGCTGGAAGGGCCGCTGAACTTTTTGATTGCAAACACCAGCATGTGTAAAACAGTCTTGCCATCGGCAGTGCCAGGCTGCTGAGGTAGGCCCTGCCATGGCCCGGACTTCCACAGGCTGAGTGCCAGACAAAGGCCAGTTCTGCCCGAGTCCACGGGCCTCTCGGGTGGCTGACCTTCTTCCCCTGTCCAGCCTCCATCCCCTCAGGCCATGGGAGCAGGTCGGACTAGACCCGTGAAGCCTGGGCTGTCTTTGGTGACGGCAGTGAGCTTCAGGTGCCACACAGTCTCTGCCACTCCTCTCCTCCCCCTTGAACGTGGACGATCCCGTGACTGCTCTGACTGATGACCAACACTGGCCACCCTAGGTCTTTCCGCCTCTTGGGTCGGAGCCACCTAATAAAGACGCCCAGCTGCCCTGCTGCAGAGACCTTGTGCGGAAACAGATGTTCCCAGCCCCCAGCTGTTCCAGCAGCCCAGCTGGCACATCAGATGTGACTGAGGCCACTTGTAGACAGATTTAAGCTGTCCCCATCCGGCCCTGCCCAAATGGCCGTCATGAGTCAATACATGACTTTCGTCTTAACCGCCTAGACCTGCATTATTACTACAAACTTTAAATTGGAAATAGTTAAAGGCTCATAAGAAGATGGAAACGAGTACAGAGATTTTCCATGCACACTTCACCCAGCTCTCCCCGTGACTGTACCCCCATGCCCATGACATTCGTCAAGCCAGAAATTAATGCTATTGATACAATATCTGATGTGACACTATTAACTCAGGCACAGACCTTATTCAAGTAGTCCAGGTTTACATGTACTCTGTGTGTGTGCGCATGCAGACGTGTGTCGTTCCACGAAATTTTATCACACCCAGTCTCTGTGTTTTGGGGGTGATATCGGTAAGGATGTGTATATCAGCATGCTTCGGTCAAAAGTGATAGAGACACCGTGCAGACAAACTTCAGCACAAGGTGAACCATGCGCTCCCATAAACTAACCCACACCAGGGAGCCGGGGAGCCGGGGAGCCGGGAGGGGCGGCTCAGGCAGCCCATCGAGGGCCGGGGCGGTGCCAGGGCCTGGGTGCAGCCACATGTTCTCAGGGGGCGCCTCCATCTTGATGCCACTACTCTGCAGACCAGGAGAGAGAAGGGGAGCACTCAGCTGGCCTCCTGAGTCAGCCACCGCAGCTGCTCACTAGGGACCGGGAGCACTGCATCTGGCCAGAGGGAGCACTGCATCGGCTCCAGGCACCTCTCACAGTGCACCATGTTAGTCCTGGGGCAAATCACAAGGTGGGGTGGCAGGAGCACTCTTCAAAAAGAGCGCTGGAGCACCAGGACTGAAAGAGGAAGGGAAAGACATACATGGCCGAGCAAAATCCAGTGAAAGCCCAGGGCAAACCCCTGGGCACGTGGGCCCGAGGGCAAGAAAGGGATGAACAGTCTGTCCCTGGACTCAGAGATGGAACAGCCAACAGCCCAAGATGGGGACTCCATTTGACACTGAGGGACAGGAAAGCTAGTGGGCAACGGCGGCTCCAAGGCCAACTGCCAAAATCCTGAGCCTTCCACACCCCTCTGGGGTGGGCACAGCTACGGGGCTTGCCTTAGCCAACATAACAGCAGTGATAAACAGCTGAGGCGGATGTGGTAAGTGCAACTCGGCAATCTGTCTCTCCCTCTCTTCTTCTCTTCTGCTGTGGTCCGAGGACCCCCCTCAGCCTCGCTTTGAGAGCAACTGGGACTTGGACTAGAATTTCCAGTGGACCCACAGTGCAACTGTGGGAGCAGAAAATCAAGGTAGATTGGAACAAACCACCAAGAATCTGGGGTCGTCGGTTACTAGCCTCAGCTGACTGATACAGGCAGCTGGCTTTTGCTGCCTCCCCTTGGTGAAGAACTAAATTCTTGCACTATAGTAGCAAGGTGAGGGGGGAACATGCCTCAGGCCTCTGCACCCCAATATCTACTGCATGGGGCCTGGGACTGGACTCAAAGGCTCTAGAAAATCTGTCCAGCCCGGAGATTTTTTTCATTCTGTCAAGGCAGGTCTAGAGGGCTCTAGAGTGAGCATTTGGATCTTTCTGAGCTAGCAAGCTTGCTGGGTGGTTAACAAAAGCCCAGATCTAGGGTCCCCTGAAGAGGAGGATCAGAGAAATTGCACATAGCAGGCACACGGGCAAGAAGGAGTCCTCGCACCCAGCACACATCAGGCTTGATAGGAGGGGGCGGGGCACGGCCAAGTCAGAGACCTTGAAACAGCAGCCAGTGGCTGTCCCAAGAGCACCCTGTGCCCTCAAGGACATGGGCGCAGAACCTGGCTACTGAGTTACTGGGCGACAGGTGGGCATAGGTGCCCAGGATCCCCACCAGGGCCAGAAAAAAGGGACGTGTGTGTGTGTGTGTGTGTGTGTGTGTGTGTGTGTGTGTGTACGCACGCGCACAAGCCTGTGCTCCAGCCACTCAGTGGGAGAGGGGGCTTCCTCTGAGACACACACACGCTCCATGTACTTTATCAAATTTGCAGATGCCACACAGCTGGGGGTGAGAGAGGCGGAAGATGGCAAATACGCCAGATGACAGAACTGGGATCTAAAGAGAAGTTGACAGGCCAGAGCGATGGGGTGGATCTAACGAGATGAAACTTAACAGGAACAAATATGTCTCTTTCATTTTATTTATTTGTGTCCTGCATCCATGTGCAGAGAAATGGGAAGGAACAGCGGCTCTCAGGAGCAAGGGACGAAAAGCCCACACTCCAGGCCCCAGGCCGGACCACGCAGTCCTGAGGGTGAAGAGGGGCCAAGGCTGAGCTCCAGTGTGGGTTTGGGGGCTTAGGGATGATGGCAGAATTGGGGAGCCAGCCTGTAGTTGCCTCAATAAAGACAGAGCACCCAGACTGACGAGGGGAGGGAGGACTGCGGAGTCACAGTGCCTGGGTCTGAAGCACAGTATGGTCATTCGTCCTGGCGGGCAGGGAACTTGCAAACACTCAAGTCCAGCCCCTCCATGCTGAAGTCAGGACCCCACTCCCACCCTTCCTTTTCTATGGCCAGGGCACCCCCAGGTAGCCTCATGTCCCAGCAAGAACCAGGCCTGGGCCTCCAAGGTCCCTTTAATGTTGGGGGACACAGGTCAGTCCCGCCAAGAACTCCACTCTCCACTGCCAAGCTGACAGGACTGGGTTCAGAATCTTGGCAGCTCGATGAGGACTGGCAGAAGATACCGCTCCCTCCTCAGGCGGACTCTGGGGAGTCTCTCACCGGCCCCCTCTCTTGGCTTTGATTGCATTCAAGATTCAGCAGAAAAAGTCATTTGGTCTAAACATGAGGAGAAGGGTTAGTGAGTCTCACAGGCCCTGGGGGCTCAGGGCCGGGCCTCATGACCAGAAACCTCAAGGAGTCAAGCCTCCCCTTGCAGGTGCAGGAAGCCCTCGCTACCTGGAAGTTTAAGCTGCCTCAAAGGTGATGAGCCTCCCGTCACAGGAAGTATGTAAGCAGGGCTGCATGGGCACTCAGCAGAGATGTGACAAGGGTGGGTGGAAGCAGATATGCTGGGAGTCTTGCCCTACGCTGAGGTGCTGCGACACCAGGCCAGTTTTTGGCTAAAGCTGGACCAGCTTTTTCAGCCAGGGTATCCCCCTGAATGAGGCATCTCTCCCTGGGGTGCCTAGTAGGGAAGGAAGAACAATGGGTGGGGGAGCAAGCGATGTTGTGGGGGGGGGGCGCACACCTGACCAGCCGGGAGCCCTGCGTGTGAATCCCAGGCTCTGCGTGCGGCTTCCTGACTGGGTGACACATTGGGGACACACTTCCTCTTCCCGCTGGGTTCCTGTCCACACAGTGGGGATGACGCAAGCGCCACTCTCACCGCGGTAAGAGGACTAAAGGGCATGAAGTGTGGCCCCAACACATGCAGGACGGAGGCGGCGGAGGAGGGTGCCGACGGACGTGTGATTCCAGAAGGCGTGACTGAATGAACACATGGGGTAACCAGTCTTCAGGCTTCAGTTAACTAGGAGAGCCGCCGCCGGGCAGGCTGCTGAGGAGGTGGGAAATCCCCCCCCACACACACACCCCCCAAAGCCTTCAAGCAGCCGGGCCCAGGGAGGGGCCTGTGCAGGAGCCTGGCCTCCCGGGGTGTGAGAGCTTGGCCAGCAGGGGTCAGCAGCACAGCGGGAAGGGAGGGAAAGGAGGGAAGTCCCGGCCTCCGGGCCAGCTCCAGGGCCTGCAGTGACAACCAGGCCAGGCTGCCTTGCTTTGGACCAACTGGACCCCAGACACTGCGGGGCTGGAAAGGGTCATGGGCAAAGAGGGACTCTGAGGTTTCCTATGAAGTCCTGAGGCTTCATAGGAATATATGATCAGTCTGAGGGGGGCGGCTCTGGGAATACCAGAAAGAGCATGTTCGGACCCCAGTTCTAGGTCCAGGCCCCGAGAAGAGTCACTCAGGTAACAGGACCTGTGGATCAAGGTTCCCTGTGCTCTGTCCTTGGGGTGAGGCCTTTGTCTCCTTCTGTTCTACAGCAGGACTGACAGGGTCCAGGAACCCCAGCCCATGCTCAGCCATCCCTCAGCCCCACAGGGGCCTCCGGGTGGAGGGCTCAACTATATCCCTAGAGCCTCACCCTTTCTAAACAGAGATTCCCAAGGATGGCCCCTCTCATCACGCTCATCAAAGAGCGTGGGGCCCAAGTCGGGGCTGCTGGAGAGAGTAGAGCAGGGAATGGGGACAGGAGGACAGAGCCTGAGAGGGCCTCCAGCCTGCCCTGTGGTGGCTGGGGCCATTCACCTGGGGTGGGTGAGGGGTTCATCCCTCCATTTGCTCCACTGAAACCTCCAGCTCAGAGAGAGCAGCTAGAGTCCAGGCTGAGGAAGGGGGAGCTGGGCCAGGGAGGAGCTGACAGGTGCTGCAGCTGCTGAACCAGGCTAGGATGTGGCTACCGTGCCCTCTGCCCAGCCCATGGCTCACAGGAATAGGTGCCCCTACCTCCCTTCGGTTGGGGGGTGGGGGGGTGTCCAGGGCAGGGCAGGGCAGGAGGGGAAGGGGCAGGCTGGAAGTGGGAGCACAGGGCATAGCGCAGACCCTCCCCCCACCCCACTCGGGGCCCACCTTGAAGCTAGAGGAAACACTGTGGGGCATGTGACATGGCTAACAGCTGGATCCAGGAGGGAGCTTGGGCTTCAACGTGGCTTCAGGGGCCCAGGGAAGCTTCCCTGACAAAATCAAGCCAAAGCCAAAAACAAACAAAACCTCCCAGAGAGGAAGAGCCCTGAAATTCCGCCATTCAAGATTCATTCCTTTAGCTTTACGCGTTGTCCTTTTTCAAAATCTAAAACCTGCTGCAGGTTTGTCAAAGAAAAGGTGAGAGAATGCACAGCAGCCCAGTGAAGTCAAAGCCAGGAGGCCCAGGAAGAGAGGGGAGCGGCAGTAGGGAGCTCCCCGGGATTTTCTACGCTAGCAACACGCAGCTTCCGCCAACGGCCAGTTCTGAAGACACTCTCAGGGGAAGGAAGCTGGTCCTGTCTGCAGGGATGGAAACCGGAGAGAACAGGCTCCTGTCCTCCACACAAAGACACCTTTCACACGCACAGACACCCCAAACGCGCGCACATCTGGGTATGAGAGCAACCCTGCACCCCCATTTCCGGCTTCATCCTCCAGTAGGGTCCTGCCTGATGTGGAATAAGGAGACAGGCCACAGGGGGCCGTGAGGGCAGGCTCTCCGGGCCCCCCCAGAACCTCCCCTGGCTGCCCACACTGCATCCCCCCAGGGCGGCCCTGGGACAGGGCCACTGCTTGCCAGTGAGTATTTATGGAAAGTCTGCGGAAGCTGCTGAACTGCCCTGGTGACATCTGAGAGGAGGCCTGATTAACCGTGAACAGGGCTGTCTCTCACATTCACCCCGCCTCACCCTCCGGCCTTGCCCTCCCGGCCAGATCCACCTGCAGGGCCCACCCGCACCTGTGTTTCCCTGAGGCTTTAGTGGGGGGCAGGGAGGGAAAGGAGCAGGGGGCCAATGACTTTCCTTTTTACATTTTAATTGTGGTAAAAAAAAAAAATCCTCCCCATCTTTTTAAGTAAATCTACTTTTTATAAAAATTTTTCAGTATTTTAAAATTTATATTACTGTATAATACACTTTTATGAAAAGAAAAATGGACATAATTTTAAAAACCAAAGAGTATTGCTCACGCATGAAAGGGACAACTGCCCTCCACCCACCCCAGGCCTCCTTCCACCACAGGTTCCCCCACCCCCCCACTTTCTTTGGCTCACTGTTTGATTTCTACATAATGCGCATGTACTACATATAGGTGACTTTCTACTCTAGGTTTTATCAAGTGACTCTTTTATAACAGATGATTAAAATTGAGCTGCCTGTTAGGATTTAACTACCCCAGCCATCTCCACTTAGATTATAATTTTTATTAAATCCACATCCCTTGTTACAAGTAAATGATTCTAGCTGAGTCATAGCGTCCTAGGACTACATTTTCTTTCTTATAAAATTTTATTTTCTAAAGTCAATCTACGAGCCTTCTGGTGCTCATTGTTCCGCGGTTTCTATGGTCCCGCCGTAAGTCTGTCCCCAGACGCTGACAGGGACGGCAGACCTCCCTGGTGGTCACACCCCTGGCGCGCCTGCCGACTGGCCACCTTCACCTTGACTACAACACCCCGAGGCCCGTCGGGAGGCGAGATGGAGGCGGTGCTCTCCCCATCTGGGCCTCGAGACCCATCAGCCCCAGCTGCCTCACCAGTCGGACTGGGGGTGGGGCCCCTCCTCCAGAGCTTCACTGTGGCTCTCACCGGGTCCCCTGAGGAGGGCCGTTCCCCAAAGCCCGCAGAGCTGAAGCTTAGCCCGTTACCTCTGTTAGTAAGATGACAGTCCCAGACGAAGTCTGAAGCTAAGCCCTATGTTGACAAACTGAGGCTTAATTATAGAAGTGGAACTTAAACTAGCAAGGTCATCTGACTGAGGGACCCCATCCTCCCCGAGAGGAAAGTGACCTGGCCACCTCCAGTCCGCCTCTGGCTGGTAAAATTGCCTGCCCCCCTTCCTCCGCCTTTCTTTTTGTTCAACTCCTTGAATCTCCTTTCTCTGCTAGAGGGGATGCTGCCTGATCATTGCATAATTTACTGTTTAATTTTTTTAAGATTTTTTTTTTTTATGCAGTACAAGAGCCCCTGTACAGGCCAGAGGTGCAGGGGTGAGAGGATTCTCCAAAGACAGAGTGGGGAGCAGAACAGGTGGACCCACTGTAACACACTGCTGAGAGGAGCAGCGGGCGAGACAGGAGAGGTCTGCCGCACCATGTGGGTCAGCTCCCTGGCCAGGGTGCTGCAGTGGCTGCAAAGCTTCATGGTGCTGCGCTTTAACACTTGTGCCATCAGGGAGGGCCCTTACTGTTTAATTTTGTTCCTTGACATCACCACCGGCCCTCCCTGGTGGCGCAGGAGGTTAGAGCACAGCACTAAGAAGCTAAAGCCGCTTCCACATGAGTTCGATCCTCACCCCGGAGGTGACCACATGGCACAGCAGACCTCTCCTGACCCGCCCGCTGCTCCCCTCAGCAGTGTACTTAGTCAGTTGGCCTGTTCTGCTCCCCACTCTGTCTCTGGTGAATCCTCTCACCGCCCCTGCACCTCTGGCCTGTACCCCGGTTCTGTATACATAAATTTAAAAAAATTACCACCACCTCTTTCCAACTCCCAAATTCTGCTCTCCCTTCTATGGTCCTCTCACTCTCTGTGCAGCAGCCACACACCTTCTCACGCCTTCGCTTCCACTTAGCAGGCATTCTGGACAGTGCTTACGCCCAGCATGGGTTCACTGGCGCATCGCTGGCTCAGTTCTGTGAGCCATCAGGCCCGGCACAGCACCTGGCCTGCAGTGGGTGCCTCAGGGGTCAATGAATGGATGGAAGATTGAACAGGTTGTGGAAGGAGAAGGGGCCAGAAGACCCTGGAGGGCGTGGCCAGATGTGCTACCTGGGCAGCCAGGCCCCAGCCCCCAAGCGAGGAGGGAGGTACACACTGCATGGGAAGAGTCCATGGGCGGGGCGGCAGTGAGCATGTGAGGGGGCTGGTACGCGGAGAGAGCGGGGTGCCCTCCACCCGAGAGTGAGGGCCAAGGCCTGCAGGGAGCAGGGGCTGGTGGGGTGTTCAGCCCAGCACAGGGGAGAGGCAGTGGTCAGAGGGGACTGACAGCTGGTAGGAGCAGTGCCAGTTACAACCAGGACAGAGAAGTTGGGAGGGAAAAGCCAGAAAAGGATTCAGGCCTGAGAGCACCAGGCAGCGCAGCCAGCGAGGGCCCCGCAGCGGCAGACGGGCTGGAGACCAAGCACTGAACAGAGCAGGGCACAGGCCTTTGACGGGCACACACCGGCTTCACCACTCTCTGGAGTCTGGTCCTGGGCTAGCTATACCACCCCCGGCCCCCGAAACTCCATTTTCCTATCTATAAAATGGGGATGATCTGGCTACATCTGCCCACCACTGTCTGCACCCCTGTCACCACCGGCTTCACAGCTGCCGAACCTCCTTGCCGCCCCCCTTCTTCCACTGTGGGCCCCGGAGCCGCTGCACCGATGCGTGCTTGTGCCAGCGCACGGGCTGTGGCTCCGAAGGGCCTGCACTTGACACAGCTCTCAGCGCCCACATTTTGACAAAGACCCCACTCTTCATGCTGCACGGGGCCTCTCCAGTTATGTAGCCAGCCCTGCCCCCAGCACGCGATGTCCCACACAGTAGCCTTTAGGATCATGTTAAAACTAAGTCAGACCAGGGCCCTCCCTGGTGGCGCAAGGGGGGGAAGCGCAGCACTATGAAGCCATCTACGCCATCCCTGGCGGGGAGTTCGATCCCCGGCCAGGGAGCTGACCCACATGGCCCAGCAGACCGCTCCTGTCTCCCCTGCTGCTCCCCTCAGCAGAGTGTTCCAGTCCATCTGCCTGCTCTGCTCCCTGCTCTCTCTGGTGGGTCCTCTCACCCCCCCACCCCACATT
This sequence comes from Condylura cristata, assembly GCF_000260355.1. Lineage (NCBI taxonomy): Eukaryota > Metazoa > Chordata > Mammalia > Eulipotyphla > Talpidae > Condylura > Condylura cristata. The sequence goes on along the minus strand of NW_004567102.1, from coordinate 1,702,754 downwards.
TCTGACGTGTTCTTTTATGCATAAGTAAATTTTTTTTAAAACCCTAAGTCAGACCACACCCCTTTGCTCAGAGCCCTGCTATTTGGATGGCCTGCCATCCTTCCCAAGCAGAAGCCACCTCTTCGAGCACTTTCCTACCGCTTTCCCCTGCCTCCCTCTGCTCCACCCACACCATCCTCATTCCCACCCCAAGGCCTTTGTCCTTGCTGCACCTCTTCCTGGCATCCCCCCCAACACCCCCCTACTCCAGACCCCCGTATCTACACACCCGCAATCTCATCCTTCAAGTCTGCTCAAAACACGCTTTCTCAGTGAGGCCTATCCTGACCTCCTTGTTTAAAGTCCAAACTGCCAATACACTCTCTCTCCCCGCTCTATTTTTATCTCGAGCATGCATCACTACCTACCCTCAGTGTGTTTTACTTATGCTGCTGTCTGTCTACCAACTAACATCAAGAGTTTCTGTTGGCTTTGTCCCCTGCTCTGCCCCCACCACCCAGATCACTGTCCAGTACAGAGAAGAAACTCAGGAAACTTGAAAGGAACGAATGACTGAACAATACCAACCCCAGTGGGTCCTGTAAGCATTCACTAAGGCAGCACATGGCAGGGCCACATCCAGCACTCAGCACACAGTGGGTGCGCAGGAGAGAGAAGCCCCTCTTGAGGTTTTTCCTACTCCTCATAATGGGTGGACTCAGTGAGTTTGCAGAGAGCAGCAGCAAAACAGAGGCTGGGGCCCTCCCTGGTGGCGCAACAGGTTAAAGCTCAGCATTATGAAGCTGTCTGCAGCCACTGCTGCACGAGTTCGATCCCCGCCCAGGGAGGTGACCCACCTGGTGCAGCAGACCTCTCCTGACAGGCCTTCTGCTCCCCTCAGCAGTGTATTGCAGTAGATCTACCTGTTCTGCTCCCCGCTCTGTCTCTGGTGAATCCCCTCACCCCCCACACCTGTGGCCTGTACCCCAGTTCTCGCGTGCATAAGTAAATAAATTTTAAAACAACAAACAGACAGGCCAGGAGAGGCAGGCAGAAAGACAGATAAAACTGGGAAGCCCAAGGACTTGCCAGAAGTTGCTGCTGTTTAGGGAAAGGCCCAGGCCAAACCCTCCAACCCTCCCCTTGCGGCACTGCCCTGGGCCATTGTGGCTGCCCCAGCCTGAAAGGTGAGGGGCTTCTCAGTTACAGGCCTAATTTTATCTGCATCCTGAGAAGGGCTGGAACGGCCTCCAGAGGAGCCGGTGCCAGAGCTTTGGAGACTGAGCAGGCCCAGACCTCCTCCTACCTCAGAATTGGGGTGCAGGCTTTTAGCCTGGTCTTGCCCCCAGGGTGACTGGGTGGCCAGGTAGATCAGAGAAGGCCAAGAGGTGACAGGAGAGAAAGCTTGCAGGACCCCGTGGGATTCTCCAGGCCAGCTCTTCACTACGACACACCTAGATCTCTGCTGTAAGCTCCCCGTGAACCCCCCAGAATCTCGCAGCCTCCCAGGGGAGTCCCAAGCCGGTGCAAAGAGTCGGGACCAGTGTCTCTGTTTCCTCATCTGTGACATCCGTGGGGGTAACAACAGCATTTCCCTCATGGGGTTCTTGGCGCACTAACCAAAACTGATACAAAGTAGGGGTTAGGACAATTCCTTTCACATAACAAGGGCTTTATATGTGTCTGCTGACGTCATCGTTCAAACCCTGGCCCTTGCCACCAGGGCCCAGGCACCCTCTGTCCTTCTGAGTCACCCAGTCCTCACCATCTGGAGTAACCTCCAGGGCCTTCCTGGCCAGAGAAGGGGGCCCAGGAGCAGATTGCCCAGAGGACAACTAACTGTCCACCAGCCAGCCCAGGCCCTGCTGGCGTGGGGACAGCTGACGGCGGCCGGGGGCGGGCAGGCCTAGGATGGATGACTGCTCCAGCCCCGCTCGCCGAGCTCAGCAGAAACCAGGGCTGCGGTAATGCGCTGGCGGCCCCCAGCTGCAACCAACTTCATTTTCTGCCACAATTAAATGATCGCCCGCGTTCACTCACGCTCACTTATTCAATTACCTTCGCGGCCCTGAAGGACTCGCAGAGAAACAGCCGTAAATAACGGGCGGCAGCCGCCCCCCTGGCTCCCGTCCCCGCTCATCACTCTCACAGGCTGGCCCCAGCCTTCCTGTGTGCAGGGGACCCCCCAGCCTGTGCACCCCAGCTCCCCGAGTAAATCCTCCCACTCCCAGCACTGGCATCTGATAGGCAGAGGGCAGCTCTGGGTCTCCACCTGGCGCTACCCACCCCACTGTGGCTTTCTGGGGACCACTGCCTCTTCAGGCCCCCCGGTTGCTCATCTGTGAAATGACAGAAAAATTCTGCATGAGCTATAGAGGGTTGTCCTAGCAAGAGGTCACAATCAAAATGAGGGCACCCCTGAAAAGGAGGAGAGACGAGTGCCCTTTCTCCATCTGCCTCCCCCCACCCCATTCCGGGCCACTGTCCCAGAGCCATGTCCAAGCGTGAATCTGATTTCAGGGTCAGAAAGTATGGCCGCCCTAGCTCCCTCCCCTGACTGAGGCTGTCTGCACAAGCCTTGCTGGCATTTATAATTACAGGAGCTGATGTTTTGGGGGCCTTGTGTCTAGACACTAGGGCTTTTTACTTGCCTCGTGTCATTGAAATGTCACAATAACAACAACAAAATGCTCCCTGCTTTACAGATGAGGAAACTGGGGTACATAAGGTTAAGAGGGTTGTGAGGAAACTGGGGTTCATAAGGTTAAGAGGGTTGTCCAACACCCAGTCACCAGAAAATGACAGAGCAGAGACTGGAACCAGGGTGCAGAGCAGGCTCTTCGCCAGCAGAAGGAACGGGCAGTCACGGGGGAGCGCTCCAGTCCGGCTCCTCATGACCACCGTGCGAACCGTCCTTTCAGCGCGTTGCTGCCCCGCTCTGTCTCTCCTCTCCTGTGAAGTATAAAGATTGCAGGAGCTGCCTCTGACGGCCCCTCGAGCTCTGATATTCTGGGATTTCGTTTCTTTCTGTACAGCACTGATCTGACCAGCAGACTCAACAAAGCTGCTAAAACTAAAGGCAAAATGATGTGTCCACCCCTCAGAGAGGTGCTGGGCCACCCCCCACCAGCCCACCCCAGGGTCCTCTCCTTGTGTCCAGAGCTGTTATTTCCGGGGGCAGTCCTTAGAGCTGGAAATGGTGCACAGTTCTCTGGGGTTCCTGGGAAGGCCTTGTGCGTCGGCCGGGGGGAACACCACATACGTGTCACACGCTGACACAAAGGGGCAGAGCTGTGAGACTGATGGCACGTGACTAGGTTCCCTGTGCCACACACTGGGCCCTCCTCAAACGAGGCCACACGAATCCAGCTCCCCAAAGCTGCCTTCCCAGCTGTAAGCCGGGGGACGTGGCTTGTAACCCAGCTCAGTTGGGAGAACCAGCAACACCAAGTCCCACGCTTACGCCCAAGTATGGGTGGGGGGGGGGGGAGCAGCCAATACCTCCCGCCTGCCAGCCTCTCCATACCTGGCCTCTGGGCCTGACTGGGGATCACCTGGCACTCGCCCTTGGCGTGGATGTCCCCAGGCACTGACATGTGACTACGGGGCTGCCCGGTGAGAAGAGGCCTTAAGGTGGGCCCCGGGTTCAAATCCAGTCTCTGCAATTACTAGCTGTGGAGCCTCTCTGGGCGCCACTTCTCAGCTGTAAAACCAAGCCAAGGGTCCCTCCCTAACAGGTCAAATGAGGTCATGTGTGCCTGTGAAGAACAGGTACCCCATGAACATGTGCTCTCCTTGCTGAACGATGTCTGTGCAGGTGGCTGTGGTGGCGCCCCGAGTGTCTTCCCCCACCCAGACGCCAGCCCCTGGCCGGCAAGCTGGATGCTCCTAACGTCACCCACAGGCCTGCCTCACAACCTCTCTACATCCTCCTAATCGGGCGACTCCCTCTGGGTCTGCCACCTGCTCTGCACACAGTCTCCTTTTATTCCAGGGGTCCCTGGGGCAGTGGGGGGCCGAGAAGGGGTGGCTGCCATAGTCTAGGGTCCCCCTGCCCCCAGGACTCTTAGCTCACCAGTCCTTTGGGAGCCCAAAGGAGCCAGGCCAACTCCGGTGCAGGGCGTGGTTGGGATCCAGACACCCGGGCTAGAAGTTCAGGTGGGACTGGGAACTGGGGGCTGGGTCAGGCTGGCACTGCTGGGACTCTGGGAGAGTTGCCAGCCGCCTGGCCTCGCGCCTCTGACCGTGCGCCTGAATGGTGGGTGACCTCTCCGCATGTGCTCCAACCTGGACTTTCAGAGCGGCAGGGGTGGCAGCTGCTGGAGGAGGTGGCCAACCCCCAGCGGCCCAGGGTACCACTATCCAGGGAGGCTCGGAACAATGGGGGAGGCAGGGGAGTGGGCTCACTGTGCCCCAAAGGAAGCCAAAGGGCCCCATCCCTGAGCCCTTGTTTTGGGATTCCCTTTAGGGCACCCAGGGCCTGTGTGAGGCCCCTTAATGCCCAAGTCTCTAAGTCGAACTCCATAGCCCGGCCCTCTGCGGATCAGCGATTCCTAAAGCCCCACCAATAAGGATGAACCAATTCAATCCAAAACACACCCCCCGCAGCAAGCTGGGGGAACACCTGCCCCTCACGTGCACACACGTGCACACACGTACACACACGTGCACACTCGCGCTCAGGTTCACACACACACTCACGAGCACGCACACGCAGACACACTCATGCTCCCCCAGTCGTGTCTGCACGCTCGCACACTACTCACGGCCTCAGAGAAGTATCAGCGGATGTGGCGTGACATACAGTGGCGGGCAGATGGAGGGACGAAGTGCCCACTGCCAGGGCTCCATAAAGAAGATGTGGTTTGCCCTTTGTGGTTTACACAAAAGAATACTATCTAGCTCTAAGGAAAGATGAAATGCACAATGGAAGGAACTCAGGGGATTACCTGAAGCCAAGGAAGCCAGGAAGATAAAGACAACTATTGCTGATTTCACGTATGTGAACAATATAAGGAAATGAAGTGGGTTAGCTAAAAATAATGATAAACGAGCAGACGCTGATAACAGAACCGAGGTTTCCGGAAGCGGAGAGGGGGGAGAGGGTAAAGTACCACGGGGAGGGTGGCGGGGAAAGGAAAACTTTAAAATAAACCTTGCTGAAGCAAGGCATGTACTAGCATAGAAAATGTTCATCAATAGTAGGTAGGTGAAATCAAATTATGAAATCTGATTGGAGAAAAGTGAACATAAACATCTAAAATAATCTGAGAGCCAAAAAAGAAAGATCCGAAGGAATGAGTATGTGTGAGTTAAAAAGCCAGAGACGGCCCTCCTTGGTGGCGCAGCGGGTTAAAGCACAGCACTGAGAATCTGAAGCCACTTCCGCATGAGTTCGATTCCCGCCTGCCGGGAGGAGACCACATGGCGAGCCAGACCTCTCCTGGCCCGCCCGCTGCTTCCCTCAGCAGTGTGCTTCGTGGATCTGCCTGTTCTGCTCCCCACTCTGTCTCTGGTGAAGCTTCTCACCGTCCCTGAGCCTCTGGCCTGTACCCCAGTTCTGTATGCACAAATAAATAAATCTTTAAAAAAAAAAAAAAAGCCAGAGACACTCCAAGGCGTAGGGAACAGCGGGCAGAAAGAGGAAGAAGACAAAGGGAGGTTGTGGAGGGAGCCGAAGCCTGGGGTGCTCACTTCTCTGAGCACCGCCCGCCCCCACGGTGCTCCCACGGGGAGAGGGAAGGGGCATTCTGCACGCTTGTCTTGGAGGCCGCCCCACGGCCCCCAGGGAGGGCGGTGGCTGAGCTGGGGTGCCACCAGAGGGCCGGTGTGGGGGACGAGGGGCCTCTGCTGGAACCCGCCCAGTCGGCAGCACCCGTGGGCATCGCCATGTTAACAACGTGGAGAGGGAGTGATGGCGTGCGCCTTGGAACACAGAGAGTCGTCGTTGACTCGGCTAGAACACTCTGTCACGGGGACCATGGCGGGGAGGGAGGTGAGGCACACAGGAAGCATGTCCAGGGTCACCGTGACCAGACGAAGAACCCCTGTCTGAGGTCAGGAGGTGGCTCTCCACTGCACCGCTCGCTGGCCGTGCGAGTCAGAGCACCGAGAGGCTGCAAGAGGAAGCAGAGGCCCAGAGTGAGCTCACTCCCGAGTCGTTCACTTCGCGAACACGTCCTGGGAGGCTGGTGCTGCGCGGCTGCCACTGCTGAGCAAAACGAACCAAGTCCCCATCCTCGGGGGAGAGAAACCGCACAAGCAGAAGTGCACCTGCACCTGGAATAGTGCTTAGAAAGAGGGCGACTGGGTGGCAGACGGCAGAGGTCAGGGAGGGCTTCTCAGCGGAGGCGACATGAGCTAGCACCTGAAGGGCGGAGAGGAGCTGGCCAGGTGGAGAGGTGAGGGAAGGGCATCGCACAGAAGGGGCGGTCAGCGCAGAGGCCGGCTCACGGTGAGGCCGACCCACAGGGGCGAGAGGGGTGCCTGGCGAGACCTGGACTTGAAGGATCATTCCACACTCTCACTCTGGGGAGAACAGCTGGCGGGGGGGGAGGGTTGTGAGGCACGTGTGGACACCCTGAGGGACTACTGAAGTTGTCCATCCGGGAGCCGGCAGGGCCGGGCGGCAGGTAGATGGAGATGGAAAAAGGGCGTCAGCTGGGGTCCTGGAATCCAGGATTCGGTGACAGGTGACCTGCAGGGAAGGCAGCTGGGGAGGGGCTGTCCCAAGCTGTCAGTCAAGGCTGGGGTGGGAGTGGAACAGGGAGTGAGCCCTCAGCTTGCCTTGAGAGGGGGGCCCCAAATAGTGGGTGTGCGTTGAGTCCTGGGTGTTTCCCGCCCCCCCGATGGTGGCTTCCAAGAGAGGCCCGGAGTGCATGCGTTGTGCACAGAGGAGCCGCCGTCAGGCTGAGCCCCTGGAGGAGGGACAGGCACGAGCCCAGTGGGCACAGGGGCCCTCGAGGCCGAGGTGGGGCCCACACGTGACTCGGGAAGGGACTGGGAGGTGAGGCCGAGCTCGGGGACACGACCGTGGCGACGTGGCCGTAGTCAGGAAACAGAAACAAAGTGGCCTATGGGGTTTCATAACAGGAAGCGCCAGCTCCCCGTGAGGCTCCGTGGCAGCAGGGAGCTCTGTTTACTGCTGCGTCTCAGGTCACACGTCAGGGGCTCAAGAACGTTCTTGAATAAATGGATGAACGGGAAGTCGGTGTGGAAGCTTGCTCTTCGCAATAACAAGACAAAAACAGAAACCAGGCCCTGGAGCGTGGATGGGCCCCTGGACCCTGGACCCTGGACAGCCGGGCTCAGCCCCTCACTGACCATAGCTCACTGGCCTCTGCACTCCTCAGGCCCGCCCAGCTCTGCCTGGTGTTTCTAGGGACGCCAGAACAGGGATTCAAATCCAGCCAGCCAGAAAAGGGGAGAGAAGGGCCGGGGCGGGAAGCGGGGGGGCAGAGGGGTCGGGAAGAAGGTCACACCCTCTTTCCAGGCCCAGGTCATCAGATAGCAGCGTGGAGCTGGCCAGAGAGGGACAAAACAAGGAGCATGCAACAGATTCTTGCACCTGCCGTCCCTGGTGAAACACGATGCCCTGGGCCAAGGAGCAGGGGGGCAGGCGTGGAATCCTCACCCCACTTTAAACCAGGCCACCTGTCATGCCTGCAGATCTCTGTCCCCTTGGGGTGTGGACGGCCAGCTCGGGGCAGATGTGGGGCAGGAAAGGAGGCTGACCTGAGGGGCAGCTGCTGGGCAGGCGGGGGCCCCCACTCCTGGGAACCTTGTTCTTTTGCTGCTAATACGTCTGTTGAGCAGCTCAGGCCCCCGAGTGGTGTGGTGGGCACTAAGGCCACAGTGGTGTGGGGCCTTCTGGGATGGGGGCCAGGAGACCCAGGTGCTAGTCCTGCTTCCTCTCCCATTTCACAGGGTCTCATCTGTTCTGAGTGGGCACTGAGGGAGGAGAGGCCATCTGCATGGATGAGCTCTCCGCGGACACTTGGGGGAGGGGGGGGAAGGCCTTGCTGTCGCTCAGTACTGCAGCAACAGATCTGGGGTGGGGCTGCCAGAACCAAGAGGTGGGTGATGGGGTCCGGGAGGAACAAGACCACGGGGGTATGGCCCAGTGTCAGGGAGACTGGACCTACTCTGGGGACAGGCTGGGAGAAGATGGGGCGGAGCGTCTGGCCAGGGAGGAGACTGAGTCCCGTGGCATGGCAGCAGCTGGGGCTCAGGGCCGAGCAACCCCACACAGAAGCCCAGGAAAGCACAGGCTGGGCCGCAGGAAACTGGCCTGTCCGGCTCCCAGGGAGCTGCAGCCAGAAGCCCAGCGTAACCTGAGCTGCCTGCAGGGCAGACTGCAGACCTTCCTAAACTTGGGCCAGGGTCATTCACCGGAAGCCTTCCCTGACCGTGTCCGTTTTCTGTCCCCACCCCACCCCTCCCCTGTCCACACACCACCAGACCTCGTCAATCCTGACTCTTTAAAGTGTCAGAGACTTGTCCACTCCCTCACACCCCATCACTACGCCCCTCCCCACCAGGCTGGGACTCACTCGCCTGAGGATAGCCTGGGGGCCTCGTACTGGTCTGCCCACCTTTGAGCTGTTCTCAATGAGGCCTAAATGCAAACCCGAACCTGGGCCTTCCTGGCTTAAAATCTTTATCTCCCCTGGAAGCTGAGCCGGCTCCGTGCAGTGCCCCCTCTCACCTCTCATCACTCCCTACTCCCCATAGGCTCCAACCTCTCCCTGGCACCCCCTCCCTCCTGCCTCTGGGCCTTTGCACATGCTGCTCCCTCAGTTGGAGCACTCATCTATCTCACCATTATCCCCCCCCACCACCACCAGAGAGCCTGGACCACCCTAGTTCTTCTTCAGGTCTCCCCTGACTGACTGATGGCGGGTTGGCTGAGTGTCTAGGTGCCTGAGTCTCCTGTCTGGCAGCCGCTGTTATGGGGGGGTGGGGGGAAGGACTGGCAGTGAGTTTGTGAGGTGTGGGGGGGACACAAGGGACCAGGGGGAGGCATAGGACATGCCCTCATCCTCGCGTTACCCCAAGAACAAGGAATCAAGCCATCGTCAGTGCCTTTGGGTCAGTGAGCCTTGGTGCCCAGGCTCAGTGTCCATGAAGGCAGCAGGCTGAATCACACCACTCCCGCCTCCCTCCTCAAACTTCCCCTCCCTCCCAGTCCTCAGGCCCTGCCCAGAGCAGCCCAACACCAGCTGACAGCTGGCCATGCCAGCCCTGCCAGCCCGGAAGGTCAGGTGACCTCCCGCCCCAGGCGGCCTGGCCCCTGGGCAGATCTCCCCGCCCAGTCCCCCAGCGCTTTAGTGGACAGTGAGCTCTCCACGCCGGGACACTGCAAAGGCCCTTGCCCTGTGCCTGCAATCGCAGACACCAGAAGACTACTTTCCACTGGACCCTTCTACCACACATTCCCCATGGCCCCCCCAAGAAGGAGACCCTGGTGAGTGCTGCCTTGGGGGGCAGAGCTGGGGGCGGGAGCGCCTGGCTGAGCTCTTGATGGTGCTCATGTGAGCGGAGCAAGGGTCTCAGGACCACAGGCCTGTCTGCACCATGGAGGGAGGAGGTGTGGGCTGCCTCCATTGAGGCTGACCAGGGGGTCGCCCTGCGGAGGTGCTGGTGTGCATGACAGAGCTGTTGGGGCCATTCAGCAAGAAACTCCATCCGTGCTTCCCTCCACGGCTCTCCCCCTTCTCCTAGAGGAATGCTTACTGTCCTCTTAGGGTATCTAACTTCACCGGCCTCCCAAAAAAGGAGGAGGGCTGGGCTGAGCTGAGGCCCTGGGCTGTGAGGGCGGGTGCAAGAGCTGGAGCCAACAATTCCCCTCCACACTGGTTTAACCCTTAACAGAGGCAGCTGTCCCAGAAGACGTGGGCAGCACCCCTGGGGCCCAGAACGGCATGTTCTGTCCCCTCAGCTCCACCCTTCCGCTGGGTGTGGCCAGGAAACTGGATGATGTCAAGAGCTGTGGGCAGCAGCCTGGGGGGTGGAGAGGGGGAGTGGACATGAGCACTGGAGATGTGTCACCCCCAGGGGTCCCCATGGCTCTGGGAAGGGGCAGTCTAGGGGATCTTCTGGACTCTCCAGGGAGCTGAGCCCTGAACCTGAACCCACCAGGGGCCCAAAATCAGCCACATAGGTCTCTTCCCAGAGACTCAGATCCTGTAGGATAGGACCCGGTTTGCCATCATTTTTAAAAGCTACTGGTTTGTTAACCTTTCTACCGTGACGAACTGACAGCCTACAGGACAACTAAAGGGAATGATATACATTCCGTGCACCTGGATTTAAACAGTTGTTTAAATTATGCCATTTTTGCTTTGTCAAATTCGCTAATGTATTTTGCAGTAATTTAGGAACATCACAACATCCCCCTGGATGTTCCTCAGGAGGCTGTTACATAACCCCAATGCCATAACCCCACTAGCAAAACCGACGACTCCCTGAAAATGTCTACGCTCATTCCGACTTCAGATTTCCCCAGCTGCACCCCAAATGTCCTTAACACTTGTTTAGACCAGGATCCAGTTCGGGTGCATAGGGTCAGTAAGACCTAAGTCTTGCAGTCTGAAGCATCTGTCTCCCCCAACCCGCTCTGCAATTTTCCCCTCACTATATCTTCCAGCTGAACTGAAGGGCCGGTTGTCCCATGTGGCTGGCTCAGACAGCCTCCCTATAGATAGGGAAACTGAGGCCCGCATAGTATGAGGCAGAACCAGGCCCCCGGGGCACCTCCCCTGGTGCTTCCGTCTCCCCCAGAGCCAGCTCCTCCCCGGGGGCCTGAAAGATGTCTCCTGTGCGGGGTGGGGGGGGGCCACCTGTGGCCAGCAGCGTCCCCAGCTTTCTTCTGCTCTGACGAGGGCCCTTGAATGAATCCTTCCCAGGCAGAATCTAGGTGGCTGCTATTTGTTCACCAGAAACACAGGGAATAGGGGTTAAATTTAGAGCAATGGCGTGCGGGTGGTTCGGGAACTTGCTGGGGGAAGATGGATCAGCAAATGTGGCCTGCAGCCCCTCCCCTCATTCTTCTTACTCTCCCTTACCCAGCAGCAGAAAGGGCGGGAGGGTCCACCTGGCCCCACAGCTAGCTGAATGGCAGTAGATCACACTCAGCTCTGCTCAACTGTGCTCTCCAGAATCCTCCCTGCCCCTCCTCAGCCACCGACCCCGGGTTTTGTAGTCCCTCCCCTTGTGAATTGACCCAGGCACCCCGCTCCTCAGACCATGCCTCATTCAGGGCAGAACCCCCCCAACCCACCCCAATTTCCAGCCAGGGGACCTTTAGCAAAAGCAGACAGGCAGCAAGAGAAGGGACAATGGAGGAAAATCGACTTTGATTAAAAAAAAAACAACTTCTGAGCTCTTTAAAAAACACCGCCCCGGGGGAGGCGGGGACGTGTGTCCCTGATGGGGCTCTCTGTGGACAGGCCAGGAACCCAAGGTGTTCAGGGAGGACATTCCTGGCAGTCAGGCGGTCAGACGGAGGTGTCTGCTGGCTGTAGTTGGGTAGGAAAGACGCCACCCTGCCCTGGTGGTTCTGATGTGTCTGCTGCCGCCCTCTGCTGGGGAGAGCTCACCTCCTCCGTGAAGAGGCTCAGCTAAGCTGGTTGAGGGACAGTGGCCCCCTCCAGGCCCCCCCTCCACATCTCACTCATTCCACCCCATTATTGTGTGCAAAAGTCTTTCTTGCAACCATAAAGTAGCCAAGGAAAGAACTGGCAGAACCTTCTCTCTGACTCATAGGCCTCCTAGGCAGGAAGGCGTCGGGAAGGCCGTCAGGGTCTGGGAAATGTGCTGGGCTTGTGGGGGGCAGCTCCAGGATCTGGGTGCCCTGCGAGGGGGTCTGCTGGGAAGGGGCAATGTGCCCCTACTAGCCATGCAGGCCCACCCTGCCCGAGGACGCCAGGGCTGTGGACGCGGCCGGGACAAGCGAGGGCCCCGGCTCCCCAGAGCGGCCCTTCATGGGTGCTCAGCTCCTTGACTCATCTCTCCCCATGCATCTCCTGCCGGGGCAGCAAGCTTACTGCTGGTGCTTCTAAGGACATCTGTCAGTGGCTGAAGGGCCTCTAAACTAACAATTGCTGTATTAAACTCGCATTTGGTCCTCAAGCTGAAAGAGCGTTAGGAGATTCTCAATGTTACGAGAAAAGGAGAGAAAAAATCTCTCGTAGGATAAAATCAGTCCCAAAGTAAGTTTCAGCAACCGGGGAATATGAAATATTGCTCTGTGATTCTGGAAAGCGAGCATTCCCCGGGGAAACGGATGTCCTCCAAAGCCACATATTTCAGGCACGGTTGGCAAGGTGGCGTGCGAGGTCCCCGGCTTTTGGTATTGATCCCCTGGGATCAGGGCCCACACAGACAGAGGGCACATGTCCTGTGGCCCTCGAGTCATTTTTAGAATAGATTTTAAAACTTGATTTTTTTTTCTCCCCAGAAAATAATCTTGAGCCTTCCCAGCCTGGATGGCTCCAGATGATACACAACCCTCCGCCACGTGAAAAACTCCAAAATTCTCTTGCCCATTACGACCTAAGCGGTTTTAAATGGTTTTCGGGTCCTCTCATCTCTAATAGATTAAAAAAATGCTCCCTTGGGCATCACAAAGGCATTGACTGGTATTTGGACCAAACCTCTGGCTCGGAGAGGCCTGCAAAATGTACATTAGAGCTTCCGAGGCGAGAGGGCAGGCCATAAACCATGCTGCTTTTGAATCTACAGCCTGACACGTTTTGTATTGCCACCTTCTTTCACTATAAGCTGTTTCTTAATTATCTCCTCCCTAAGATGCGACCCCCCGCCCCCAGATTTATTGGGATGTGGTCCCAAAGGCTTCCACACCTCGGTGATCTCAGGAACCCCCTCCCCCTGCACTGCGTGGGGGTCAGACAGGAATCTGGCCGGTGTGGCCGGGTGCTCTCTCTGCCCCCCCACCACACACACACAGGGCGGCGTGAAGTGCACAGTGGCCAGGCCCTGCTCAGCATCCTGCCCCTTCCTGCCCACATACCCCGTCTCTAGCCTGTCTGCCAGCCTGCCTTTGACGCCTCTACCGCACACACGCTCCTGAGACAGGCCCCCCCTCCGCTCCCCGGGTGGGGGCTACATCTCTCCACCACCCCGCCACAGGCAACGGTAGATCTCTCCTAACCTTCCCAACTAGGACTTATTTTTCAACATAATTTTTCCCTACTAATAATCCTACGACACTCATTATACTTTAGTATCTGTTGATTGAGAAAATAGATGATGATGAAAACTACCAGGCAGTCAATAAGGCCTTTAAATGAATTTGTATTTCGGTAATCACCAGCTCATCTGCATATCTCTGAGAAATTATCGTGCTCCTGGGTAGGTCCTAGCTTTCTAGTCCTAGAGAGTGCTTGTGGTGGGCTGGCTCGGGGTCAAGCACTAACTGGCCCCACAGTAGAGTCTAGCACCTACACCCTGGCCATCTACACTGCCCAGTGCCTCGGGGAGCCCTGCCCGGGGGAGCAGGATGCCTGGGTGTGGCAGACTCGTGGCCAGGCAGAAGTTCCTGGAAGGCTCCCACGTCTGGTGGGAGCATTGGGGCATGGTCTGGAGAGGGCCTCGGGCCCCCAGAGCCTCACTTAGGTCTCAGGGCTCAAGGGGAGGCAGGATGGGTGCAGGCTTGGGAACAGAAAGACTTGCTGAATACTAGCTCACAGGCTCTGGACCCTGGGATCATTCTCCAACTTTCCTCCATCTGAAAAGTATTCTCTTGAGAGACGGTGATTGTAAGGCCAGTGATCCACAGTAGATGTTCAACAGGGGCATCAATAATGAACGATGACCACACGGGGATGTGTGAGCACTGATGGTCTGTGTACTGACTCGTGTGAGGTCGCCTCCCTCGGGGGAAGGGCCCATCCTGGGTGTCAGGCTGTGAGTCGGGGAGCAGTCAGATGGGACTGAGCTGTGCTGCATAACAAGCCACGACCCAAATCTCAGTGGCCTAGTAGGGCAGAGGTAGGTCTTTCTCTCTCCTGCTACATCCCCCAGACATACCGTCGCTCAGGAAGTCACTGTGCTTCAAGGTCCCCCGCAGCGGTCGGGGAGAGGATGTGGGGGAACCGCTGGCCCTTCAAGCTCCCCTCAGGAGTGACAGGCCCCTCCCAGCCACATTACCTCGGCCAAAGCGCATCTCGTGGCCACACTTTCATCAGGTGTGAGGGAAGAGCAGCCACACGTGTTCCCAGGGAGAACTCCCGAATGTTCGCGGACAGCCCTGACCACGATCAGGGTCAGCCAAACGGTCTCCAGACAGAGGGAGCCGACAGGCTTTATAAGATATAGGCCCTCAGTGATTCAGTCCAAGTGTGAACCTCCACAGTTTGATTTGTGGTTTCCTCTAGTACCGTCGCTAAAATGGGAGTGGTGAGTTCTAAAAGAGGTGTCTCCTCCGTGAATGTTAACGAGCACAGGTCTCGTGTGTGGCGGGGGTTACCTACACAGAGGTGATCGGCCGTGACGACCCGCAACGCCCTCAGCCCCCTGGGCTGGAAAGGCGGCCTGTCATCGTCTGGCACCACTGGCACTGTCGTGTTCCGCCTCTGGAGGCCTTGCTGTCTGTAGCCCGCCTTTCAGGCCAGGGAGCGTCCTGCCTCCCCGTGACAGGCTGGCTGTCACTCGGGTCCCACAGGACTGAAAAGCAGGGGCTGGGACTGACAGACAGACCGGGGACTCCTTTAACCACCAGCTCGGTGGTGGGGCCCATCAGAGAAATTAGCTCTCGGGTCTCCTGGAAGGAGGCCCAGAGTTAGTTCATTCAGGACATGACCCAGTGACGGGGCAGGAAGACACAGGGGCTTGGAGGTATGTGTCTACTGCTCCTGGGAGGAGGCCTTAAGTGATCTCTCAGGCTAGCTGCCCTTTGCCCTCTTCACCCCTCTCCCCACCTCCCTCCTTCATCCTCGTTTCTTGCATCCAGGAACTGCAGGGAAGGATACTGGGTGAGGGGCCTAGGTTGTGGGGCCCTGGAAGGTGTGGGCTGGAGAGAGGGACGCCTGACGCCCTTGGAAGCACTGGAGGGAGCCCAGGGCACCCAGCAAGTGTGTCTGAGAGGTTGTCCAGGTCAGGTGCCTCCCTCACCTTTGGGCACCCAGGCTGAGTCACAAGAGCCAGCCCTGGGAACAATCACGAGGTGACAAACCTCAGTGGCAGAGATGCTTGGGAAGAGGACGCCACAGGGCACTGCCAGCACCCTGTCACCTGGACATCACCCGCGCTGCGGCAGTGGGTGGCAACCAAGACCCAGAGCAGTCCCCCAATTTGGCCCAGGGGCCCAGCACTTTTTTTTTTTTTTTTTTGTGCATACAGAACTGGGATACAGGCCAGAGGCTCAGGGGCAGTGAGAGACTTCACGACTTCACCACAGACAGAGTGGGGAGCAGAACAGACAGATCGAGGAAGTACACTGCTGAGGGGAGCAGTGGGCGGGTCAGGAGAGGTCTGCCACGCCATGTGGTCACCTCAGGGGCAGGCGGGAATCGAACTCTTGCGGAAGTGGCTTCAGCTTCTTAGTGCTGTGCTTTAACCCACTGCGCCACCAGGGAGGGCCCTGGGCCCAACATTTTTAAAAGTACAGGATGGCTACCCAGCAGACCCCTCCCTGCCAGCGCCCCCTCCCCCAACCTTCCCACCCCCTGCCTCTCAGGCAGGAGCCTTTGTGCCACAGGCTGTCCTGGAGGCCCAGGGACTTCCTCAGTCCATCTCCCTGAAAGGCTTCAGATGAGGCTCCTGAGAATCTGACACGGGTTGGGGGGCTCTGGGAATGACACCACCTCTCAGATCCAGCTGACACCCCCGGCCAAAAGCCCTGAGAAGGTCAAGACCAAGCCCCAGCTCTAGGGGCACCTCCCCAACCCCTCTTGATGGTGTGTGGCAGTGAGGAACCCACCCCTCACTAGTACACCCTCACTGTTACCCAGCAGAGGGAGGGCAGGCCAGGGGGCCGTCAGGGCGGGGGAGCCCACACCAGGGGTGGGGGGAGCAAGAAAACCTGGGTCCCTGTCCCAGAACAGTGACTTGTAGGTGACCCTGGTCAAGTCCAGGTTCCTTGAGGCTCAGTTCCTGACTCTCAGAGTAGATAAACAGCAGCCCTAGGCTCTCTCAGCGTGGCGGGTACACCTGGGCTAAGGTGCCTGGGTTCAATTCCCTGCTCTCCCCAGGCCAGCTGGGCACAGGCAGGCGAGTTACTTAACCTCTCTGCATCTCTTTTCTTCATCTGCAAGATGGGCTGGTCACTCACTCTACATACCCCATAGGCACAAGGGGAGTCATGTAGCTTCCAGGGGCTGATCTGCATGAAGCTCCCAGGACACGCCCGGCTCACAGCAGCTCTCTGTGTGTCCCTGTGTTCTCATCAGCCCTTCCACCCTCCCTCTGCGGGTGACGTCCATGTTCTTCAGGCTCTGGGGGGAGACGGGGGCTGGGGGGAGAAGGTCAGTGCACGGCCCTCACCGCAGCACGAGCACCTGCGTGGACACTGCCTGGACGTGCCAGCAGAGCCGGCTTGCAGCGGTGGGGCCAGGCCTTGGTTAATGCTGGTCCCAGGGAGACGGGCGTGAGGGACGGGGCCCAGACTCCTTCTAGGAGTGGCTATAAATGAGTTTTACAACCTGGCTATCCCTGTGGTTACCAGAATTGCCTCTGCCTCCCTCTCTCTGGGGACAGGTCAGCTGATACTGAAGTGAGCCGGGCAAGAAGAGGCACTGGGCGGCCTCAGTTTTTCTCTCCCTCCTTCCTCCTTATCATCGCCTAGTGCGCATGTAGAATTGGTTTGCCAGTCGTGCTCTCTTGTGTAATGACCAGACTGGAGAGCTCAATTTACTGCTGATTTCCGACTTCTCTCCACAACTAGATGTCTCCTCCCAACTTTTCTCAGCTCCTGGGACAGGAAGGAGGGCGGACCTCTGTGTGGTCTTACAGCCAAGCCAGGAAGAGGCCTCTCAGGCACAGCCCCCTCACCACTAGGCGTCCGCCCCACCCCACCCGAGTGCTTACCCCAGAATCCCAACTGCCCAGCCTTGTTCCAATCTTACAGGCAGCTCTTCAAAATCTCCCCCTGCATCCAGCAAAGCAAATGTACACAGCAGAACTGTCCCCCCCCCTTCCTAAAGGAGCATTCTGTGGCCTGCCAAGCAGTAGCCAATGCAGGAGAGGCCCTTGCAGACGGTGAATGGGCCAGGCTGAGGCCCCTGGTACTGTAGACCTGGGTGGGTGGCAGGAGCCTCTCCCAGATGGGTCCTGAACAAACTGGTAGGTACTGCTGTGCACACAGCCAGTCAGCCATGCCATGGTTCTGGCTGAAGGTCACTAGAGGGTTAATCATGCACAGTGCTGCCCAGTCTGGTCACATCCTTGGCCAGGCGTCCAGCAGAGGCGAGGGTATTAATAACTCAGTGGTGACGGGCACCACTGCAGGAATGTGCTCTCAGACAGAACAAAGACAGCCAGAAGAGCCTCCCCCCCCCCCAGTCTCCCCAGCACGCTCCTGAGACAAAGTCAGGACATCTTTAGGGACCGCCTTTCCAGCCCAGACTTCCAGCATTCGCCTGAGGCCCAGCAAGCTTGCCCTGGGGGAGGGGGAGGGAGCAGCAGGTGGAAGAGGATGAGGCAAGAGACTGGAGGCCTCCCTTCCCCCCTTTCCTGCTGCCTTTGCTCCTGGCCCACAGCACATGGCAAGGCATCTCAGGCCTCACTGCCTCAGTTTCAAAGTGGCAGTGATGAGGTCTGACTTTCTACAAGCTAGAGCTCCAGGAAAACACCACCCCTCTGGCAGTGATGCCAGAAACAGTGGTGATGGCTCTGGACCTTGGACTAGCCTGCTCCCAGGTGCTATCTCAATTCCGTCCCTAACTCCATCAGGTGGGTATCGTTATTATCCCACTCTACAGATAGGGAAACTGAGGCCTAGAGCGATTTAGTAACTTCACACAGCAATGATGCAATGGAGCCATGACACAAATCTAAGGCGCACAGCTGCGCTACACAAAAATGAAGCACGGCTGTACCCTCCCACCCCTGTAAGATGCCGAGCACCCCCCCAGCAGGGAGCCTGCTCTCTTCCCGCTGGGCCTGAGGTCCGTGTTCCCAAAGGCAGACAACTGACATGAGGCTACGACAAGTCTGCACTCCGGAAGCTTAAGCTTCTCATCGTGTGCCTTGTTTGATGTGCTTTGATGTTTTAATATTTAAACCCAAAAGGTACAAAATAGTATTTAGTGAAAATGTCCCTCTCAGTCTTATACCCTGGAGGCAACAACGGTGGCGGGTTCCTTGTGACAGATTGTTCCAGAAATAATCGATGCCTATCTGCAGTCTCTTTTAAAACCGCCCGCGAGCTGTGGCTGACCGGGGCGTTCCAAGCTCCCGGGGCACCACCTCCCTCCCACCGCGCCCACTCTTCTCCTCTGCTTCCTAGAGGCCCCCCTGCCGAGAGCCCTCCGTGGGGACAGCAGCAGCGGCCCAGTGACAGCACCACACTCTGCCCAGGAGCCGCCACGTCTACCTCAGGCTCTCCTCTTGGGGGTTTGCGGGACGCCCCACCCCCCGCGCCGAAGCATGGTTGTGCGGGCAAGCATGGACTCCGGGGACGCCGTGGTGAACGTGCAGCTGGAGCCCTTCCTGCACCAGGTCGGCGGGCACCTGAGCGTGCTGAAGTATGATGAGCACACCATCTGCAAGCCCCTCATCTCCCAGGAGCAGAAGTTCTACGAGTCCCTGCCGCTGGCCATGAAGCAATTCACCCCTCAGTACAAAGGTGAGTGTCCAGACCCCCGCCGGGCTGGTCTGTGAGCTGTGAGCGCCGCACCTGAGCACCTGAGCTGTGGGCCTGGAACTCTGTGTGTGTGTGCAAAGGTTGCCGTGGATACGGGTCCCTCTCCTGAGGCGCAGCTGGCCTTCACCAGCCCAGTTTCTCTGACCGCCATCCTCCGAGTCTGGAGTGTGAGCTCACTGGCTGGCATCCCTACAGACAAGCTCAAGCCACCAGGAATTGAGAATGGGATAAAATGATATCCCATCCTCGTCTGCCCCACTGGGGCAAGCCGGTCTACACTCTGGGAGTGACATGCCTGGGTCCCCTGACCACAGCTGAGTAACAGGAAAGGGGGTGGGGGCTCCCTCAGCTTCCTCTGGAGCCCCCAGGGAGTGGTGGCAGCCTCGGGCCTGGGACAGCGTCGAGGAGCTGCAGCATGGAGGGTAGAAACCAGATTCCTGCCCTCCTGCGGTCAGGGGGTGGCTGTCCTCCGGGTGTATCTGGGGGACTCAGTGCGCTGTGGCGCCAGCAGGGGAGGAGAAAGCTGGATGGGAAGGTCTGCGGTTCTCAGGCCTCGGGGCAGGGGCGGCGGCTGCCAGGATCCAGGGCCATTTCGTTCACACCCAGACTCCACTAAAGGAGGTTCAGAGGGCTCAGCGCAGACAGCAAGCCACGAGCCCTCAGTGGGATGCATGTGGGGAAATGGTCTCCTTTCAAGGATTTCCAACTACCAGCACCTGCCCTGTTTCCTAAGTATCTGTAGTGAAGGCAATGGAAACATCTAAACGCGTCAGTCAAAATCTCACTTGTATTTCAGTGATGGAGAGGACTGGGAGGGATGGGGCCTCTTTGCCTCGGTGTTTTCGGTGTTTTCATATTTCTCAAGGAGAATCTCCATCAACCAGTTTGACCAGTCACTACCGATGTGTGTGTGTGTGTGTGTGTGTGTGTGTACACACATATATGTAATATACATTGTGAGTAAATGTACATATATAGTGTTTAATGCATGTCCCCACGCCACACTCCAGACCTGTGATTCAGAATCTTGGGGCCCGAGCCCAGGAATCTGTATTCAGCACGCTCTGGACTGACACCCACTGGTAGGGGTCAAGGCCTAAAGCCGGGAGCGCAGCTCCTGCCCTGGCCTGCGGGGCCAGGCGCAGGTCACGCACGGAGAGCTAGGGCAGCTGGCCAGCATGTGGCCTGCACAGGCCTCCCCTGGCAGCTTCTGGGGTCAAAGACGCCGTTCCCCGCGGGTTGTGGGTCACTGCCCATCTTGTCAGGGCATCCACCAGAATTAACATCTGTCTTTTCACCACTACACTGAAGGAGTGGCAGGATCTCAGGTGGTACTGGCTAAGGAGTAGCAGGATCTCAGGTGGTACTGGCTAAGGCGTGGCAGGATCTCAGGTGGTACTGGCTAAGGCGTGGCAGGATCTCAGGTGGTACTGGCTAAGGAGTGGCAGGATCTCAGGTGGTATTGGCTAAGGAGTGGCAGGATCTCATGTGGTACTGGCTAAGGAGTGGCAGGATCTCAGGTGGTACTGGCTAAGGAGTGGCAGGATCTCAGGTGGTACTGGCTAAGGAGTGGCAGGATCTCAGGTGGTATTGGCTCTTGGCATTTCATGATTTTTCAATACAGAGCTGAGACTGCATGCCAGGGCAGGCGCTGGTAGACTGGGAAAGAGGCTGGTCCATCCGGGCTGGGTGCGCCACCCCGGGCTGGGTACCACCCATGCCGATGCCCTTCCTGTCTCCCATCTGCCTCCCATCTGCAAGTGTCGCTTCTTCTGGTGAGGGAGGCTGTCACCACTCTCGGGCACCCTTGGGGCTGGCCTACTATTCAGAATCTCCCACTTCCCTCTTCAGGCTGTGCACTTCCCCGTACCTCTCCACTAACTTACTAGAGTCATTTGAGCCAAAGTGTCACAGCTCCAGTCGTCAGTGACAGCAGGATGCTTCAGCCTCTGCTTTCTGGCTTCACTCAGAAAATGGAGTTTCCCAATAAGTTGGAGGGGATTGGGTCAGAGAACCACATGACACCCCTCAGGTGAAGCCATGTAGCCCTGCAGAAGCGAGGGGAAGGAGCGCTCTTGGGCTGAGGCAACACCCCAATATCATGCTTTAATGCATAAATGCTGATTCATTCACTGGTCAGAATATCACCCACATGGCACCAGAGCCCAGGAAGCACCTGAAGAAACCCAAGAAGGCACTAGGAAAAGGCCCAGAAGGGAGACCCTCACATTGAGATGCCGGGGCAGAGTACAGAGGTCACGTTTTAGCTGGGCTCTTAGACTGTCAGGCTTGTTTCACCCCGAAGAAAAGCACTACCAGCCAGCCCTGAGTGTTCACTCAGCATCCAATGTGACTAAGTAGTTTCCATGTACTAACTCACATTCTCCTCACAACACAGAGATAGGTTCTGTTATCCCCATCCCCAGGTGAGGAGGCAGAACCACAGAAAAGTTACCAACTTGCCTGAGGCCACACAGCCATTGATGGCAGAGCAGGATTCAAAGCCTCATGTCTGACTCCTGAGCACGGGCTTTTCCCAGCCACCCACCCACTCCACCCACTGTCAAAACTGAAGAGGGGGACACCTCAGAGCTGGCGCTCAGGGGCCATCCAGACCCCTGAAGGAAGGGACGTGACTTGCCGAGGGTCACTCAGTGACCCCAGGTCAATGCCCACAAAGCCACCACAGGGATCTTGCTTTTTCTCCTGAAAGTAGTAGTTCCCCCGGGGAGAGGCCTTTTCCAAAGAGACTGCCACAGGCCAAAGTCCAGCTCTTCCTTCACAGCACCCGAACCACAATGGTATCAGAGGTTTTGCAGGGGCATCATCACCAAAGCAGCCTCCCCAACAAGCCAGGAGCTCACCATGGAACTTCTGCTAGGCCCCTGGGCTGCGTCCCTCTGCCTCTCAGTCTGCCTGTCAGCTTTGGGCAAGCAAGGACATACTCCCAGGTCTAATTGGTTAACAGATGAGCCAGATTCATATTACAGACAGTGGCGAATAAATGCTCTCATGAGCTTAAAAATAAATACATGACAGAATATTTGCAGGGGCTGGGGAAGCCGCTCAGCCAAACCAGAATTGCTGAGATGCTTTGGGCATGTCAATCAGAGCATAAGTACTCTTGCCCGCCCAGCTGGCATGATGGCAGGTGGAGGTGTTGGGGGAGGGCTGGTGAGCAGGCAGACAAGCAGGCTCTCGCTGGGCCCCCCGCCCTCCGCTCTTCTGGCCAGGCTGGGGCCGCTGAGTGCTGGGAGCCCATGGCCTCTAAAACCGAGTCCCCACAGGCCGGCAGGGCAAGCTGAAGGACAGGGACACTGGTTCTTGATAAAAGAACCGAAGCCCCAGGGAGTCTGGGTTCCCTTGCGGGCTGCCCTGTCAAGGGCAGGAACCAGAGATGGTCTGCAAGGCGGCTCTGCTGTGGCTCCCAGGCTTCAGGGGCGTGGGCTGGGCTGAGCCGCAGAGGGGTGTGAGGAGGGAGGGAAGACAGATAGACGGAGACACAGAGCCAGCCACAGGCACGAGGAAGACGGAGCGAGAGGGCAGGGACATGGCTGGCTGTGTAGCGCTGACAATATGAGAAATAGAAATGACTTTGGGATTTTATTGGTTTTGGGTTATTTGCACCTCTGCTCACTTCCATTTATTTAGACATTCAGAACTGATGAGCTCAGACAAGAGCTGGAGCCTGGAGAAACCGGTGAAGGTCAAGTTGCTTGTCCTTTCAGAGAGGCCTCATGGGACTGGGGGTTCCCTGAAGCTGGTTTCTGGCAGGTCTGCTGCTAGAGCCTCGCAATCTGGGCAGGAGGAGGTGCTGCTGACGGTAACTTGAACTTTGCAGGATCCAAAAGGGTCTTGCCTTTGGCCGGCACATCTTCCTGGGCTGCCTAAGCAGCTGGCTCTGAGCTCCCACAGGAGGAACACATGGGGCAAATCCTGGGGTCTGGGAGTGGTGTCCAGATCTTTCCCCCTAGAATGAACACAGCAATACTTCTGCCAGAAGAAAGAGGGCAGGAAATACAAACACTGTGTCCTTGAGCTTCTCGGTGCTCCAGTCTTCTGGACTGGTGACCCCCTGACGAGGTGGGGGAACAGGACTTCCCTGTTGGCTCCCATGGAAAAACAACCAGAACAAATGTTACCGGGGACACAGCAGGAGTGTTCCCCAACCACACACGAGTAAACACAGCAGGATGACAGCCAAGTCTCCCGACAAAGTCCCTGGCCCCCGTGACAGTGTGTTCCCATCTTCCATGCCCATGGCCAGGGAGGCCTTCTTAGAGCACCGCCCTTACCGACCGCGTGACCTTGGGCAAGCGACCCAGTTTCCCCAAGCCTCGGGGACCAAGTCAGCTGCCTGGGTGGCAGCACACAGGGCTGGCACACAGTAGGTGCAGAGGACAGGCAGTGGCGGTGACGAGGCGGCGGCACTCCCCCCACCTGCCGTCAGCCCCACCTGTCCCAGCAGAACAGCTCTGCAGGGCTCCGTGGAGGGATGCGTGCTGGGCTTTCAGGCAGGTGGCAAAACGCCAGGCTCAGTATTATCATTAGTATCATTATCTCCCAGGACATGGGGGCCCAGGATGAGCAGAGGAAGAGCAGTATTTTCAGGAGCTAGAGAGTCCTGCAAGTCAGTCTTGGGCTGCAAAATCAGGGCGCTAGGAATCTGAGATGACAGGGCTGGCCCACCGAGACCACTGAGCTGGGCACCGACAGCCCTTACGAACGACTTGCTGAATTACAGAGCAGCTCTGAAAATGAGTGTCTGCACCAGGAGGGCCAGGAGGGCCAGGAGGGAGGGGAGCCCGGACAGCAGCTACCTTCACTGCTGGGTCAGTGGAAACTAGCACTCGTGCTGAGAAGGTGACCAAGCGGCCAGGGGAGGAAATAAACACTTTGACGGATGTGATTGCACACAACTTACCGGCTCAGTAACAGTTCCAACAGAAAATAAGTGGTATACCTCCCGGGGCTTACATGAGGACAACTGCCAGAGGGACTCCTTGCAGACGAGCGTGCAGGACTCAAAGGACAACCGGGCAGACGAGGAGCCCGGGACTGGCGGCCCTGGGTGGGAAGGGTTGCGTGAGGGAGCAGTGGAGCTGGTCCGGCGAGAGGAGCCCTCAGAGGCACACAATGGCGGCAGGCCCTCACAGTCTCCCCCCATCTCCTGCCGCTGCCCCCACTAACCGAACCATCACTTTGGGGGGGCGTGGCAAGGAGGGGATGGAAGCCACTGGTCACAGGGTCAGCATCTCAGCACAAAGCAGGGTGGAGACAGTCTGTGTGGGCTGGTCAGGGAGGGAGTCAACAGCTCACAGCTGTGGGACGTAAAGGGCGCCAAGGGCTCCAGAGATCTGGTTCTCAAAAAAACCACTGGAGTGGCTAAGTCCCAGGCCCCCACCTCAGCAGAACTCTGATGCACCCCTGGAGGGTCTGCACTCTGCCTCCAGCCAGAGGAATTCAGGGGGTAAGGGGTGGGGTGGGGTGGGGAACATGCCACAGCTAATTACCCGCCCTGGCCCATGTCCCAGAGAAGCCCAGTTAGCACAACTGTGCCCTGGTCTCCTCACACTCACTTCTACAACCAGTGAGTCACGCCGAGAGCACACGCACCGATGGTGAGAAGTCGGGAGTCTGTTTTACATCAGTTACATCCCACCAACACTCCCCGTGTGCTGTGCGACCAAGGAGAGCCAGAGAGGGGGAAGCCAGTGAAGGGGCCCCAGACTCCTGGGCCCCAGAGGCTGTGTGAGCAGGGCTCCCTGGAAGAGGCTGGGCACGTACAGATAAACAGGGGAGGAGAAGGGGGGACGGGGTGAGCCCCAACCTCCATCTGCGGCTCTGAGCCGGGCCTCTTTGCCAGGGTCCCAGCTGGGGACTGTGTGACTGACTGGGCGTGCACAGAGGAGCCGGCACCCAAGTGCACTGTGTACGGGGCTGGTTTCGTGTAAAGGGGCAGAAACGCGGACGGAGGAGGCCAGGCGGCGCTCTGGGCAGGCTCCACAGCTCTGGGAACAGGTTCCGGTTCAGGGAGCCGCCGGCCAGCCCCCACAGCTCTTCGGAGCGGGGCCCTGGAGGAGGGGGAGGTTGACCCTTTCCGTCGTGCTACAGCTCAGGAGGGTGTCGACAGTCCACTCGTCCACTTGCTTGCTCGGGAATCTTGCCTGATGCGCGCCCGCCCCTCCCGTGTGTGCTCTGCAGGCACCATCACCGTGCGCCTCCAGAAAGACAGCCTCGGCCATCTCAGCCTGGTTGCCAACCCGCCCCAGGAGGACAGGGGCTCCTTCCAGGTCTCCAGGGAGTCGGCCGTGGCGATATGGCAGTCACTCCAGCAGACCACGGCGGGCAGCAGCGGCGCCCGCCCCCTGGCCCAGTGGCAGCACGCCCAGCTGGCGCACTCGCTCACAGAGAGGTGAGGGCCGGAAGGCCGAAGCGGGCCAGGCTCGGGCACTGCTCCCCCTGGGCGGGGGGCGACTCCCGTTAGGGCCAGGGCTCAGAAAATGAGATTCAGATGAGGGCTCTGCTTAGCATGGCCGAAGTGGCCAAAGAAGGAAAGCATTTCTTTCCTGCCGCTTCTCGCGGAAAGACCCGGGTGCATCTGCTCAGAAGCTGAGGCATGTGCAGAGCCCGCCACAGAGCAGGCCTTTGGTCCACATCTGTCCAGTTAAATACCTGTTTCACTGGGACCATGCAGTGGGTGTTGAGGGTTTGGGGGGGGCCGAGGGGGGCGGGAATCTGCTGAGCAGAAACCCCAGAATAGTTGACATGAAGAAAAAATGTGGCCAGTGTGCCCCAGAAATCCCCTTCCTAGGTGGGAGGCACAGGAAGAGGAGAGGGGGCCTCAGATGCACCGGCGGCCCAGGGCGCCCAAGGTCTCCGGAGACATCTCCAAGACCTCTGATGAATGTTAGCTGACCTTCCTCAGTGGGAAGGGCTCCTTGGGGATTTTCGAAACATTTATGGGAAACGAAAGGCAGCTCACACAATGAAAGCACCTCCTTCTCCCGGAGAGGAGAGGACCTAATTACGCCTCCCAGCTCAGCCAGGGGAAGCTGGTCCACGCTCCCTCCATTTCACAGACAGGGAAGCCAAGACATGGCGGGCGGGAGGGAGAGGGCCCCAAAGCCCCGTGATTCGCACCCCCGTGGCATTTTCAGGTCCCCAGCAGATGACGCCACGGTAACAAGCGAAGGCTCCCAGTCTCCCTACTCTGGTGGGGCCGAGGTGCAGGATGGGAGGATGGGCACTTGGCGGCCTGAGGGAGTCCTCAGAGGGATGGGCACCGCTCCCCAGACCTCTGGCCACAGCGGGCCCCAACTG
This sequence comes from Condylura cristata, assembly GCF_000260355.1. Lineage (NCBI taxonomy): Eukaryota > Metazoa > Chordata > Mammalia > Eulipotyphla > Talpidae > Condylura > Condylura cristata. The sequence goes on along the minus strand of NW_004567102.1, from coordinate 1,676,626 downwards.
CCTGCTTCCCTCCCCCACAGCCCAGCCACCACGCTCCTGAGGTCCGAGTTCCACCTCAACGCCCAAGTCTCCCCCTTGGTGGAAGATGGCGAGGGACTCCAAGCCGAGAGGAGGAGCTTTAACCCGTGGGGCCTGCACTGCCACCAGGCCCACCTGACCCGCCTGTGTGCCGAGTACCCGGAGAACAAGCGGCACCGTATCCTCGGGAAAGAGGGGGTGACAGGCGCAGGGCCAGGAGTGGGAAGGGAGAGGGGTGCGTGCAGGGAGAGACGGATGTGCGGGAGACTTTGAGGCACAAGCCCTGAAACTTGGGAACTGGAAGAAATCAAGAAACTCCCAAAAAGGATGGGGAAGACAAACTGGAAGTTAAGCGTAACACTGTCCTGGCTTGGGCAGTGGCCACGTCTCTACAACCTGAGCATGAGGACAGGGTGGGCTTGGGTTGGGGGGAGGGGGTGACGCCTGGGCAGGGAAGGAGGGTGACTGTCACCCTCCAGCAGTGGGCTCAGTGGGCTGGGTGGATCTCCACACCGCAGCCTCCCTGTCTGCTGTGGAACTGATGGCAAGAGAAGGGGAGTGGCTCCCTCTGAGAGACCTGCAAATGAGGAGGACTCTTGGGGGACCCCCCCTCCCTCTCTGGCTGCCACAATCTCAGAGCAAATTTAGGCTTGAAATGTCCCTTTGTCACTACCGGGCTCCTTCCTGCAAACGGGTGGCTGCTTTCACAGTATTTACTAAGACACATCTGCAACCCTAATCCCTAAGAAGCTTTTGCAGGATAATTACTCTACTGAAATTAATATTCCTGCAACTCATCTCCAAAGCGAACATCAACCCACTTCTCCCAAAAGGTATTGGCCCATTCAGTGACTCGAGGTTTTAGCCTTATGATTTTCTGCCATAAAATGCAAATTGGGCATGGCCTGCCAGGGATTTCACACCCGCATTTAAATTTCAGCCTCAGAGCAAAAAAAGAAAAGAAGCTCACATACTCATAAACTCCCCCTAAATAAATGGACTTATTAAGGCAGGCTGCAAAGCTAATACCTTGAATTCTTAATAGCGATGATGGCTCGTCTGTAATGAAAGAACTGGGCACCATGGTGGTGGTGGTGGGGGGGGGGGGGCGGGGGAGGTCTCCGCCTGCCTCAGGGAGCCAACGGCCTCCAGGGGTGGTGGCCTCCCTTAACCCAGCATGACAGGCTTCTTGTTGCTGGAAAATGTGGTGTCACAGTACAAGCATCCCTGCATCCTGGACCTGAAGATGGGGACCCGGCAGCACGGGGACGATGCGTCCGAGGAGAAGAAGGCCCGCCACATGAGAAAGTGTGCGCAGAGCACCTCGGCCTGCCTGGGCGTGCGCATCTGTGGCATGCAGGTGGGTCCACGGGCCGGGCCACGCCACTGGGGAGCAACAGAGGAGGTACCCAGGCACCGCTCTTTCACCAAGGAAACGCATGCCCTGTGCTAGGGCACCCCAGGTGCTTTTAAGCACCTTTCGAGACAGTGGTGTCAAAAACCCACCATTTTTAAGCTAGGCCTCAGGGCCTTTGGCAGCTGAAACGTCCCACCGTGGCTGCAGGGGTCCTGCCATGTTGAGAGCAGATCTTTGATGACAGTGTGTGAGCAGGGCCGAGGGAAGAACTGAGAGAAAGCCGCCTGCACTCTGTGGGCGGCGCGCGGGCCCCTGAATGATAAAGCGAGCTCTCACCTTCTTGGAGGCGCTGAGCCAGCCTGCCCTTGGAATTCTTATGAGCCCTTCCCTCTCCTTTTACACCACCTGTGCTGCTGCTTTTTGCTGCCTGTTCTGGTTAACAATGTGGGAAGGTCTTCACCCGCTACACCCGGTAAGGGAACGGTTAATTTTTTGATCGCCCAGACGCCACGCTTCATTTTTGCCTCTCCGATGTGGCTGTGGCAGGGGCTGAGCTGAACAGGAGGAAATGAGCTTTCTCCATGAGCTCACCGTATAGTCTCTCTGCTCACAGTTAACCCAGGACGGCTTTCAAGGTAAATACAGCCTTCCTTAATTGAAAGTGCCACCCTTAACGCTGGGTGTTGAGCCTATAAATTTGCTGCAGAGATGTCCCTTAGAAGACTGAGAATGAATGCAGTCCTCGAGAGAATGGAGTACAATGACTTGTGCTGTAAATGAAACCTCCCTCTGGACCTCAAACCTTCTGAAATTGACCTGATTGATTTAGAGAGTGATGCCCGTCATGTCTTTACGACGGCTAATTTAGCAACCCATCTCCAGCTCTTCGAAGGCAGCACCAGGGCCTTTTCCCGACACTGGTTTCCCATAAACATATCCTAATCTGAAGCAGGAAAAACCTGAGAAGCTGCCTTGGCCTGGAACTGCAGCCCTTCCCCGGTGTGCCAAGTCAGCCTCTGGCCATGCCAGCCGCCTGCCTCGATTCAGACTCTGTGCTGCCTGTGCCACCCGAATGAAACGGGGGTGGCTGCCGCTGGCCCCCCGTCAGCCTCTCTCCTCCATCTGCTCTCTTCTGGTGGCCAAGTCATGACAGGGGAGGGGAGAGGAGCTGGTGCCAGGGAGAGGTGCCACGGGCCCCACTGAGTTGCTATAAAGCCTCCCTTCCCCTGTCTGGGCCCCTCATCCCCCCTGGCAGCCTGAAAGCTCCGCCCACACATGTCCTGGACTTTTTATCTTCAAACATTTCACCCCAGTCTACCAAGAGTCATTCCTGTTTCCTGAGAGTCTGCAGAGAAAGGACTCTAAACTTTGGGAGATTTTTATCTGGTTGGCTTTCCAAGGCCACTGGCTGTCATTTCAGATTCCCACTAAAGCTTCAGAGCTTAGGTTTGCTAATATTTGAATTGAGGAGGGCCAGAGGCCAGGATTTAAATCACGACTTGGAAGTTGACGCTGGGAATTCACAAAAAAGGAGATCCCAAACCTCCTCGTGGTGGGGAGGGGGTCACCAGGATAGGGTGAAGCATCTTTGGGCCTCGGGTCCCTATAGAAGGTTTGCACAGAAAGCGCTTTACAATGCAAAGTTTCCATGGCGCCTAATAAAAATAATCATCGATCGGTTGGTTTCCGTCACTCCTGCCTGCCCCGTGTCTCCTGGAAACCTGTTTCTGTAAGTTAGCTCATGCTGCTGTGACTATAGCAGCCGCGACTTTTCTTCAAAGATTGTAACTCTTCACATTGTCTCTTCTTTTAATGTTAAGGTCTATCAAATTGATAAGAAGCAGTTTCTTTGCAAAGACAAGTACTATGGAAGGAAGCTCTCGGTTGAGGGGTTCAGACAAGCCCTCCATCAGTTCCTGCACGACGGCACCCGCCTCCGGACGGAGCTGCTGGGGCCCATCCAGCACCAGCTCCGGGCCCTCCTCTCGGTCATTAAGAGCCAGAGCTCGTACCGATTCTACTCCAGCTCCCTCCTCATCATCTATGACGGGCAGGAGCTGCCAGCAAGCACCTCGGGCGGCCCCCTTCCCCAGGAGGCATTGCACCCGGCCCCTGGCAGCTCCCCGGGAGAGCTCGCCAAGGTTGACATCCGGATGATCGACTTTGCTCACACGACGTACAAAGGCTCCTGGAACGAGCACACCACTCACGACGGACCAGATCCGGGCTACATTTTTGGCCTGGAAAACCTTATCCAGATCCTGGGGGCGATTCAAGAAGGAGAATGAGATCTGCCAGGTCCACTGGGATTCTCCTAGAGTATCTGTCTCAAAAGGGACCTCTTAGGAGGTAGGGTGGTCAAGACACCCTTCGACGTCTTTGTCACCATCATATCTACATTCAAAAGTCCTGCCTAGACGTGGCAGGCTGTCCTCGCTGCTGCTAAGGAAACCAGTTCTGGAGCAGATTCCACGGGTCCTGGTACCTTGCACGAATGCTGACAGGACAGTCTGTGTAAACGGGCCCATTTGGCAGTTGATCCGGGGATGCAGCGTGAGCTAGCGACCAGCACTGCGGTGAGATTCTGGAGTATTTGCATTCAAAAACGCTTTGCTGTCGTTGCAGTCCTCACAAGCTGTGAGGCAAAAAAATCTTACTTGAAGAAGCCTTGAGGAATGAGTTCACAAGTTCAGCTTTCTGTTGGCATGGGCTGCCCGCCCAAGGGCAAACAGAGCCAAGAAACACCTCTTCCTCCCTAAGAGGCGTTTGAGGTGGGGCAGGGTGAAGAGGAACAGAGCTGCCCACCTCCTTTGCACCCAGGTTCTGAATGGACAGCTGAGACCCCGTTCTCCATTTTTGCCCACGGACGGTCCCGACAGACTTCCTATTGCCTGCTGGAAGCAATGATTCTGCCAGGTTCCAGCCACAAGGTGGCTCTGACCATGAAAAGCTGCTTACGGTGGGGGTGTAACGCACATGAGGAGAAGCCACGTGAAATACACTCTCCACTGTCTTATTTATTTATTGGGGGGGATGGGGTGAGGGAAGAAAGGAGCCAGGAGGACCCATGAAACCTGGCACAATGTTTACAAGATTGGTGGACAAGTGTAAATATGGAACTAAGAGTAAACAGTTCTAATGAATTCCTTCTTCTGCAGTGTGGAAACCTATTACAATGCCCTTGAGTCAAGCACTGAGATACGTTACCCAATTAGGGAAATAAATTTGTTAATAAAATTGCTGAGGTCACCCGTGATTATTTGGTACGCCTTATTACCCTTTCTGTTCGCGTATTCCGATCATCTCACCGTACGGCGGTTCCAATTTATGGGCGACTAGAGCATACAGCAGGAATACTTCGCTGATTTCCTGCAGTCTTTTGGGGAGCCAGGGCGGGTAGTGGTGGCTAATAAAAGATCTGCGTGTAGCTCTTCAAGGCAGGCACCAGCTTGGAAGTATGTGGTTCTTTCATTTGAAACTTTTGCAATGCGAGATTAAATAATGTTTGGATTCTCGTGGTTAACTGCCACCACCTTTCCAAATATCCATATTAATAGAAGGGAGGTGTGGACTGAATAATAAAGCACTTTTATTCAATGGCAGGATACATTACATGGATTGGAAAGAAAGTTAACTTCCCTAATTACGTTCGGTGGAGGTAATGACGCGACTCATGGGCATGTTCAGTGCCCACAGTGGGGAGAGCTGAACCAAGCATGTTGGGGGGGGGTATGAGGGAGTCAGCTGAAAACTAAATATTGCTAATGACAAGAAAGAAGCCCTTAATACTGCTTTTTCTAGGCCACTTCCTTACTTAAGGACTCGGTACCACATCAACCAAATCCAGAGCTCCCTGGTTTAGTTTCTGATTCCTCCCTCTAGTTCTCAGCCCTGGGTGTTGTGGGACCTGCCTGAGCACAAGGTGGGAGTGATCGATGGCAGCGGAAGCCCTTCAGGGCTGCCACCCTCGGAGCCCTGTGCGGCCACCACTCCCGGGGCGCCGCCTCACTCCTGCCAGGAGCTGCTCTTTGTAGCCCACAGCACCTCCCACGTGAGGCCGCCTTCCCGCTTGACAAATCATGAGAGGCCCCGCCTGCATCGCCACCTCTTTCCCCAAAGAGGTCTTGAACAAAAGTGTAGTTTACTGCGAGAGACAAGGCTGGCTGTGGATTTTAGACTGTGCTGACTGATCTTGTGGACTCAGAGAGAGGGCCCCTGTGGTCTGGAAATTTGCATAAGGCTTTGCAGCTTCAGCAGCTCAGCCCAATAAGCCCACCCAATTACCGCAAGTTTGGACAGATGGAGAATAACTGAAAGTTACAAAAAGAGAAGATGATGGGTGTGTGTATTTGACCTCCAATCTGAGCTTACTTTAAAAATGGCAAAAGCGGCCCTCCCTGGTGGTGCAGCGGGTTAAAGCACAGCACTGAGAAGCTTAAGCCACTTCCACATGAGTTGGATCCCTGCCTGCCCCGGAGGAGATCCACATGGCGTGGCAGACCTCTCCTGACCCGCCTTCTGCTCCCCTCAGCAGTGTACTTCGTCGATCCACCTGTTCTGCTCCCTGTTCTATCCCTGGTGAATCCTCTCACCCTCTGCATCTCTGGCCTGTACCCCAGTTCTGTATGAATAAATAAATAAATCTTAAAAAAAAAATGGCAAAAGGGGGCCCTCCCTGGTGGTGCAGCGTGTTGGAGCACAGCACTGACTGTGGCTGCTTCAGTGCAAGTTCGATCCCCTGCCCTGGAGCTGACCCACATGGCGCGGCAGACCTCTCCTGACCCACCTGCTGCTCCCCTCAACAGTGTATTTCAGTGATCTGTTTGTTCTGTTCCCGACTCTGTCTCTGGTGAATTCTCTCATGGCCCCTGCACCTCTGGCCTGTACCCCAGTTCTGTATGCATAAGTAAACAAAAATCTAAAAAAGAAAATGGCGAAAGGGGTGGGAGAGCCCTAGACCTCAGCCATCAGCAATGTCACTTGTACTGAGCTGCAGTTCCCTGCTGATCTCTTTGCTAAACACTGTAGAAGATCCAGCTCTTGGGAGCTTGGATTCTAGTTGAGGAGGCAAGAATAACAGCAATGAACTGAAAACCACCGCCCCAGACAGTAACCACCAACACAAGAGTAACCTGTGTGCTGCAGAGGTTCAGCCCTTTTGTGGAAAATTGGAGTGCTGAGAGCAGAGACATCACAGAAACCACTAGAAGAAGGGAGACCTCCAGGGCCTTGATGGGTAACGGCAGTGAGAAAGGGCCGAGGGACTGCAGGATGGGCAGGGGACGGAGAAAAGGAAAAATCCAGCATGTTTACAAGTCTGCGGTCAGACCAGTCCATTCAGAAGGGGGGTTTTGTGGCTGAGAGTAGTAGAAATGTAGAGAACTGGAGTGGGCCCAGATGGTGGAGCACTTGAAAATCTGGCTGAGTAGTTCATTCATTTGTGGTTTCATTAATCTGTCTTCTTTCCATTCACCCATCCAACAAATGTTTCCTGAGTGCTTGATACATACAGACAGCACTCCGTAGGGCCTGTGCAGGAAACAGGGAAGTGTGAGGATCTTGACATCATTTTTAAGAACCTTATGATTCAAGAGAGAACAAAGACTCTCATATGAAAATACACTGGTGCGTGGGCCCTCCCTGGTGGCGCAAGGGTGTGTTAAAGCGCAGCACTATGAAGCTCTCCGCAGCCACTGCAGCACAAGTCCGATCCCCGACCCACATGGCACAGCAGACCTCTCCTGTCTCACCTGTTGCTCCCCTCAGCAGTGTATTTCAGTCCATCTGCCTGTTTTGCTCCACACTCTGTCTCTGATGGATCCTCTCACCTCCTGCACCTCTGGCCTGCACCCCAGTTCTTGTATGCATAAATAAATAAATCATTAAACAAGAAAATACACTAGTGCCGCGGCAGGGAGCACATTACCCAGGCCAGCAGCTCTCACGGCCTTGCACGGTGATGGTGGAGGTGGTGCTTGGGTTGTATCTTGAAAGGCAATTCTGAGAAGTGTTCCAGGAAAAGGACCAACATTCTCCCCAGGGAACCTCAAGTGGGCTGTGCTGGCCACAAGGGGTTGATGGACAGGGGTCTGGAAAAAGTCTAAGATGGAAATGGAGAACCCTAGCATATGAGAAGCAGAAGGAGCCTCTGAACCATCCACCTCTACACCCCTCCTGCCTAGGAGCCTAGGAGCCTCAGCTGGCCTCCCACGCCCAGAATGGGAAGCTGTCTTCTTTTTCAAACTGAGTAACACAAAGATATTAGTCAGGCCAGCTGCTAGAACAAACAATCCCCAAATATCAGTAGCTGAACATTCCAATCCAGTCTGGTAGGCAGAGAGCCCACAGAGTGCTCCACTCAAGCAGCCAGGGGCTCCTTCCTTCCTCTCCTTCCTTCCTATGGTACCAGCAACTTCAACCACAAGGCGTAGGAGTCAGATGGCAAGGGCAAGGCACACCCACATTCCAGGAGCCGAGCCCCGATGCCAAGGTCTGAGATGCAGTGTAATTATATGCCTGGGAAGAGGAGGAAACGGGCTTGATAGCCAGTCTCAACTAAGCCCTTTTCTTCATAATCTTCATGTCCAATTGATACCTCACATTTTTATGGCTCATAAGGAGGGAGAAAAAGCAAGCATGAGGTAGGAGGGGGTGGCAGGGTCCCGGCAGGCCCAGGGTTGCAGGTTCTCATCCAGGCCCCTCCCTGAGCCATGTCCTCGTAAGACAAACGTGCCCAGAGTGCAGGTAGACTAGCCTGCCAGCCCCTCTACCTCGCTTTCCTCATCAGTCTCCGGGCGCTCTAATTTGGCCCTCAGGGCAAGGATGTAGAAGAGAACTGCTCCTCATGTCCCCATGCAGAGGGGACCAGGGCAGCCCCGGAGACAGTCACCCGGCCCACCTCTGTCCCTCTGGTGTCCCCCTGTGTGATTGAAGAGGAAGCTAAGGAGCAGACTGTGTTTGTGGCTCTTCCATCATGCAGCGGCATCAGGCCGCCCTGGGCCTCTGGGCAGCACCCTGGCAGCCCCATCACTCCTCCCGGCTGCACGGTGCCCATCACGCCACGCTGGAAAGAGCAGGAAGCAGTCTAATAAAACAGACGCCAAGGCACCACTCATCAGCAGCTCTTCAAAATGATCTATACTTCTGACTTTTGATTTAAATCTGCATGCTCTGTGGCCAAAAACATAAAATAGAAGATGAAGGAAAGAACTAAAATGAAGGTGTGGGTGCCAAGAATTAGGGGGGTGGGGCAGGGAGGAGCAGAGGCACAATGGGAGTTGAGCACCCGCCAGCCGGCCAGGCCTCCTGCAGCCCGCCCAGGCCTCCTGCAGCCCGCCGGGTTGGGTCTGTTTCCTGATGCCTCACTCAGAACTTCTCCCCTCCTGTTACTAAGCTGCCCTGGTAGCGGGTGGGAAGTTTGAGAGCTGATCCCAGAACAAAGTCGAAATCGACCTGCTCCAGGCCTGCTCCAGGTTGGTCCTTCACCATTCTCCCCTCCCATCAGCCCCAACCCCCAGCCCCACCCCCGGCCTGGAAAGAGGAGCATCTTCCCCTCCACTGACACTGTAATGTCGGCCGTTCTCTTCAGGGCCTTCCAGTGCAGGGACACTGCACCAGGACCAGTGCAGGGAAGGCGGCAGATCTCTGGGGTAGGTGACAGGATCCGGGGCTCTGGTCACGTCAGGCTGCACTTAGACCCCAGTGAGGCCTGACCCTGCGCCCCTCAAACACCTGGTAGTTGGGGGGAAAGCCCCCCCTCCAGAAAAAGGCAGCAACTGGCTGCCAGCGTGACCCTTCCGTCCACCTGTACACAGGGGGCACTAAATGACTACTTTGATGCAAGTCCAGACCCGCTTTTTATGGCAACGTATCCGGGTAGTGCAGCCAATCATTTCCTCCAGTTGAATAAGTTGAAAGAAGAAAAACGAGGCGATCGTGCCCCACAATACAGCTAAGTATTTAATTCCTTTTTAATGTTTACATTATTAACACCAGCATTACAAAACGATATTTTTACTTTCAAGCGATTTAAATGTGCAATTCGGTGTCTCAATTACTAGGATCATTATAACTTGAAAAACTGAAGCTGCCAGTGCTCCCTCCTCCTTCCTCCTCCCCCTAATGGTGCCTGGTTTCTATAAAGAGCGATCAGGGCTCCATAAAGCCCAAATACCCATTCCAAATGGATGGGGAGGGGCAGCCCTGCTGGGGGTTTCCAGGAGCCAAAGGAGGCTGCATTCATTGCGGAATGAGTGACAGCCGGCAGGTGGGTGTTAAAATGGTCATCAACTCCCTGAGGGGCTGGCAGAGCCGAGCCACATTCCAGGCAGTGCTTATTAATGTGCCCAGAAAGGCGCTGGGTGACTGACAGGCTGGGGAGACCAGACTGGCTCCACACACCCACAGGCGAGATGGGGGTTGGGTGCAGGTAAAACAAGGCCAGAGAGGCCCCCCAGAGCCCCTTGGGAAACTACAGGTTTACAAAAACACATCCTGCTGGCAGTTCATTTGATCACACAGCAAGGAAGCCAGAAGAGGTGCCCTTACCAGCGGTGGGTGGGGCAGGATGGGTGTCAGTGCCTGGGTTCTGGAGCCAGTCACTGGGGGTCGAGTGCAGGCTCTGCTGTTTACCAGCCAGCGGCTTGGCAGGTCCTCCGCCTTGGTTTCCACCTCTGTAAAATGGGCATCCTGGTGGTATCTGTCATTGAGCTATGGCAACCAAATGAGTGATGTGCAGAGGGCATTTAGAAGAGTGCTGCCACATAGCCAACGCTCATGGGTGTTCATTTATCACGCTAATTCCCATTTTAAGAGGAAGAGACTGAAGCTCAGAACAATTAAATAACTCACGGAAGGCTGGCTGCTCCAAAGATCTTGACCCATGCTGCCCCTTGGCATAAAAGACCTTGTAGCCCCTAGGACGTTCAGGCCTCTTTCAAACATGAGCCCCTTCACATTCCCTCGTTCTCATCCCTGACCCAATCAGTGTGGACCCAGCACCCTGACTTCATCGCCCTCAAGCACATCAGAAAATATCTTGCTTATTTATTTAGGGACATAATACCTAAGAAGCACTATTATGTCTGCTCAGGTGTCATCCATCTCCCCCACTTAAATGAAAACCGGACCCTCCCCCTGGTGGCACAGTGGGGTGGGTTAAAGCGCAGCACTGAAAGCAAGCCACAACCCTTTCAGTGCGAGTTCAATCCCTGGCCCTGAGGTGACCCCCACGGCCCCACAGACCTCTCCTGTCTCGCCCGCTGCTGCCCTCAGCAGTGTACTTCAACCATCTGCCTGTTCTGCTCCTCACTTTGTCTCTGGTGAATCTTCTCACCGCCCCTACACCTCTGGTCTGTACCCTGGTTTTATATGAATAAATCTTTTTAAAAAAAATGTAAAACCCAGGGGATCAGGGCCCTTGCCCATCTTATCCAACACACAGAAAGGCATGGGGCTCACTTGTGGGTGTGCGATCTACACAATCACACAAGGCCCTGTGGTCTAAGGGACCCCACACTTGTCTCAATGCTCTTCTGTCACTGTTTTAAATTTTTAACAATTAACTTAAAAAAAATTATTTAGTTATGCATACAGAACAGAGGTACAGGCTAGAGGTATGTGGGGGATAGAAGATTCACCAGAGACACAGGGGGGGAGCAGAACAGGCAGTCTGACTGAACTACACCGCTGAGGGGAGCAGTGGGCAGGTCAGGAGAGGTCTGCTGTGCCATGTGGGTCACTTCCCTGGCCAAGGATGGAACTCATACTGCTGTGGCTGATTGCAATAGCTTCATGGTGCTGTGCTTTAACCAGTTCCGCCACCAGGGAGAGGCCAATAACTTTTTTTTTTTTTTTTTAGCAAGGAGTTTCACAGTTTTTACTGGGCCCTTACAAACTATGTAGTCCTACATGGAAGGATGGATGGCTAGGTGGATGTATGAATGAGCAAGGCCACATTCTAACCCAGGACTGTCAGACTCCAAAGCTTCGCTAAGGAACCACCAACCAAACAAGCCTCAAGTGGGAGACAGAGATGAGAAGGCAGTCTAAGCCAGAGCCACCATCACCACAAACTCTGACCCAGAAGATGTGTGATGAGGAAGGAGAGCCTTGATGTGGGTTCCCCTGATGTCCCCTGATGAAGTGCAACTTCTCACTGCACTTGTGCCTCAGGTGGGGTAAAGACACCATTTGCTGCCACCTCATGTCATTCTTCCTCTTTTGAAACAGAGGACGGCTGCTGGCCAGGCAGGTGCTCTCCAAAACCATGGCTCTGGCAAGGCCTCAGGCAGAACTACAAGGTCTTGGGTACCCAGCACATCCCTAGGTGACTGGAGCATGCCACTCTTTGTGTCTCAGGGCAGCTGTCAAAACTGGGCGCTGTAAACTCAGCTAATGATGAGGATTACTGACCTGGGAACATGGTAAGGTACCCTAGACTGCATTCTCCACTCCCTATTAACTCTCCTGCTCAGGTGGGAACCCTCTGAATTCACCTACCTGAAATGGGCATCACAAACCCTCAGTTCCCAAAGGTCTCATTCAATATTTCTTTACTCTTAACGCATTCAGAACAGTTCAAAGCTGTTCCTTTTTAAAACCACCCATTGATTTTTCCTCAAATTAATCTCCTCCCTCTTCTTCTGCCACGCAGTGTCCCGCCATTCCCACTTATCCAAATCCTAATCACCCTTTGAGGCCCAGCCAAGCACCTTCTCCTTCAGAAGACATCCCTGATCTTCCTTCCCCTGACTCCCCTGAACAGCTAGAAGTAATATGTCTTTCTGCCACTCTTTTGCGGTCTCTAACACTTCAATTAAAGCCCCTGTCACTTTCAACTTTGTGTTTTGATTGTGTATGCCTTCCCAGCCTCGCAGGCAGGCGTCTCCTGGATTCACAAAGCAGAAGAGGAGAGAGGGATGAAGGAAGAGGTTTGGGGGTCATGGGATTGTCCTAGCTAAACAAGGGGCAGTGAAGACACAGAGGAGTCCTAAGACTCAGTTAAGGAAAATCTGGATGGAGAGAATATTTGATAGAACAAAACTGGGGATTACAACTGAGATGAAAAAAGGCACAAAATGAAGGATGATATAAAATAAGTTTAAATATTAAAAAAGGAGGGGAAACTGGATCAGTGCACATGATGCAACAGCTGGAGTATGTTGAGAAAGCCTGGTATAACAAACAAGTTTTTCCCATCTGAACCACCCCAGAGGACTTTGCTTAAGCTAGGAAACCTGCGCTTCTCAGGGCAAAGTGCCTGCTTGCGAAAGGGACGCTCAGAAGGGACAACTAATAGGGGAGAACCGGAGAACTGAGACTCACTAGCAAAGGGTACTGACAGCCGGAGGGGAAGAGGAGAAAGGGCCGGGAGGGGCACGCCAGCCGGCGCGACTAAGTTCAAACACATTTCCACCAAATCACCACCTGTATTTACATGTCAGTATATTTGCTTAGGCAAAATAGCAGTCTCGGCGCCGGAGGGATTTTTTAGTCTGGAGCGTGGGCAGTCACAGAAAAAGAAGCAAAGCTGTCCTTGAGGTACTCCACGTCTCGCTGGCCCTGGGTGCCGGCGGGTTCCCCAGGGGACCCAGGAGACACAATTCCGCGCGCAGTGCAAGGTCCAGCAGCGCCGCTACCCGGAGAGCCGCAAAGCGCCCGCGACGCCGCGCATGCTCACTCCTTCCTCCCTCCCGCCCGCCCCCCCCACCTGCTCCGGAAACCAGCGAGCCTTAGTGCGCAAGCGCCACCGTGGCCGCCGACTCCTCCCTTAGGGGCGGGGACAAGCGGGGCCCAAGATGGCTGCCAGCCGCTACCGGCGTTTTCTTAGGCTCTGTGAGGAATGGCCAGTGGACGAGACCAAACGGGGCCGGGACTTGGGCACTTACCTGCGACAGCGGGTAGCACAGGCCTTTCGGGAGGGAGAGAACACCCAGGTGACCGGACTGTGGGGTCCGCCTGTGGCGGGAGGCGGTTGGGGCTTGGGGAGGAAGGGACCAGGCAGGGGCTGGGCCCGCGCGGGGGCCGGCGGCGGGGGCCGCACATGCGCGCGCCTCCCGCTCGGGCCACACGTGCGCGCTCACCCCCGGAGGAGCTGCAGAGAGCCACGACCCTACCTTCTCTGCGCCCGCCTGGCTGCACCTTGGGATTGCCGAGGAAGGTTTTGTAAGGACCTGGATGCCAGGATCGCTCAGCCTTATTGAATCGGGCTCTCTGGCATGGGGGATCTTGACCTCAGTATTTTTATAAGTTCCCAGATGATTCAAGGTGCAGCCAGGCTTGGAACCCTCACCGCTGTCTCAGGTGGTGGTGAGAGTCTCAGGCCTGTTGCTGCCCTGACACAGGCCACTGTTGGGCACAAACCAGAATGATCCCCGGGGACCTCTGCAGGATCTCCACTTAACCTTTGCCTGCCTCCAGGGCCGCTGTAAGCGGTGCGGCAGCTTTTGGCCTTCAGCCCATGTCTCTGTGTGTGAGTAGTAGACCTATGTTTCTCACCTCTCCGCGTGGTGCTGCAGCTCTGGGGTTCATTCATTTGTATAGCACATATTGACTGAGCACCTGTCATTTTCCAAGAACTCTGTTCAAAGTGCTGGAGACAGAACTGAGCAGATAAGGTCCTGCCCCCCATGAGGTCTGAGTGTACATTCTAGTTCCGGACCCAGTAAGCCAGTAGACATACACAAAACATTCCAGATAACTACTGTGATGGATATAAAATAGAGTAGCATGATAAAGGGTTAATACTAGTTATGATAGCCCGATCAGGTCTTACTGTAGAGGTGACCCATGGATGTGACCTAAGGGAAGGAGAGCCACGGAGTAGCCGACAGGAAGGACATTCCAGGTAGTGCAAAGGTCCTGAGGCCGCAAGTTGATTGTCATTGTATTAGAGAATACAAAGATGACCAGAGTGACTGAAGGTAGTGAGCAGGATGGTGTCTGCTCAGAGCAGAGGTCAGAGGACAAGAGCCAGGCACAGTGAAGGCTTGTGGGCTCTCTTTAGGAGTTGGATGTTATCAGACCTGTGAGAAGTCACGGGTGGGGGGGGACTGATGTAACCTAATTTTCTAAATGATCATGCTGGTTGTGGGGGATGAATTGTAAGGGGGCAAGAACAGAAACAGGGTGGCTGAAGAGAAGGCTGCTGTGGTAGCCCTGGTGGTGGCTTGAATGAGGGTAGTGGCAAAGAACATAAAGTGACTGGATTGGGGTTGTAATGTGAAGGTTATGTCAACAGGACTTTTTGATATTTTTAGAGTAAGGTAAAGGGAAAGAGGAACCAAGGGTAATGCCGAAACTGCTTTGGCCTGAGCAACTGGGTGGTGGTGCCATTTACCGATAGGAAAGACTAGATGGGGAACAGGTGGGTGTGGGAAGAACATCTTGAATTTGGTATTAGACATATTAAACTTGAGATGCCCACTGGATTTACTTCAAGTGGAAATGTCAAGTAGGCAGTCGGGTATGTGAGCCAGGGACTCGCGCAAGGGGTTAGAGATAAGAAATGTAATACATAACACAGCCTGAAGAGATGACTTTTGCGAGACTTGACCATGACCTGTCTGTGCAGGAACATATTTTCTGCAACCCAATACAGAACCAGGCCTGCCCACCTATGATGTGAGTGGTGCTGTGGAAGCCAGACTGCAGATTGGGTGGTGGGCAGGGGTGCGGTTTTCAGGCTTTCCCAGTTTCTAGCATAGTTCTTAGCACATAAAAGACATTCAGTAAATGTTTGAGTGAACAGATAGATAAATGACTGGGTATGGGTCGTGAGACAAAAAAACACTTCAGTATAGTTGCAGGTATAACCAGGGAATATTTCTGTGTCAGTGGAGAGAACTGATTTGTAAAGCTTACTGTGGGAAGACCTGCGGGAACTAGAGTGACATGACCTAGCCCTTATCATCAAGAAGCTGCCAGTTGTGCTGATATGTGACTTTAATGAAATTCAAGTGCTAAAGTAAGCCAGAGGAGAGCCTAGAGCTTGGGGAAGGGAGTGCGACATTTGCCCACTTTACTTAGTGTGAGAGGGACCAGGAAAGGAGGGGAGAGCTTTCTCTTTTGGAGTTGTCGTCCTTTGTCATCCCGCAGGGTGATGGTTCTGATCAGTCGAAGGACCACACAGGTTTGAGTCATGGCTGTAAGTGCAAGTCAGGACTTAGGTGATGGTTCCAGAGTGGCTGATGAATGATGCTCCCCTGATTGAGTGAACCAGCGCATCACGACTGCAGCAGACACATTACTCAAGGCCGCTGTCGTGGTACCTCATCCCCATGTCACCTGACAGTGCTCCTGGGCTTAGTAAATCTTTGTGATAATTTTTGGATCAGCCCCTTGCTGGAATTGAGAACAGCACTGTGAGTCACCCCCCACCGACGCCCCTGGCTCATTTATAACCTCCTTGAGAAGGTAGTTCAGGTCGACTCTTCATTAAGCTGGCAGCTTCCCTTGGTCGTGCCAGTGCCAGAAAGATAGAACTGGAGAGGGAGGCGGCTCTGTCCCGCAGGCTTTCTGTCCCTATCAAGGAGGGGCGAGCAGGCCTCCTGGCATCCTGCATCTTAACAGTAATACAGTACACATGCAAGGCATATTTTTGCGAGGGCAGCTGAGTGGGCTAGCCGTGACTGCTCCCATCTTACAGAGGAAACAAAATCAGAAAAGTAAAACAATTAACTCAGGGTCTCCTGGCACTGAGTGGCAGGATAAGACAGACAGTGTCCCGGCCCGGGTCTGTGGTGGCCTCCTTGGGGCCTGCTCTTTGCTCAGCTACCTTGCTTCCTGCTGGAAAAGCCTGTTGATCCGTGAACATCAGGCCACTCTCTTCCCTTCCTTCCCTGCACAACCTTTTTTTGGGGCCATGGGCAGTTAAAGCAAAGAATTAAACAGCTCCCTGTATTTACCCATCTGCTTTCTTTGTCCCAACCACAACCTCCCCAGGAGAATGGGGAGAAAGCTGGTCCTTGCAGGACACCGGTGTGGCAGAGCCGGGCTCACTGGAAAGCAGGGTTCAGACTGGAAACCAGAGGACAAGAACACAGTCTCCACTTGGTCCCCCTCAGTTTGCTCTTTGGGGAGTCTCATGGTCCACCTGAAAGCCTCCACTAGGAAGGTGGTGGGAAGCGGGAACACACTTAATACCTATTACACCTGCTATCCTATTGTGCAGCTTTTTTAAGTCAGTGCTTATGAGGTCTGCCCCCTTGGAATATAGTTCCTGAGGAGAACACGTGTTCCCTGCGGCACTACGAGCTTAATAAAAGAATCACAACATGGGGGAAGGTGGCAAAACAACTGTAATTGTCGACTTAAGTACAGGGAAAGGAGCAAAGCCTTCTAATGAGTTCATTAGGTGCACGAGCAGTTTCTTAAAAGATCCCTGACTGCAACCAACACCCACTTATCTAGCACCAGGCACAGCTCCGACAAGCAGCCACCCAGGAAGGCGGGGACTGGCCAGGGAGCTCTTGGAGTTGCTTTAAATCCAGGCATAAATGTGGCCCTGTTTGTCTTGAGTTGTGTTAATATAAGTGATATTCCCAGCTTTTCAGAGGTGGAGTCAAAGGTTTTCGATAATGCTGTTTCCTCAATGATGTAGCTGAGGCCAGGTCTTTCCATTCCTTAGTGTGGCATGGGTTTGCTGGCAGTGATGTCACTCCCCTCCCCACATATTGGACCCCCTGAAGTTAAGTTTTTGAGGAATGGCCTAAAAGCAGATTGCGCTATTCTTAGTTATCATTTTGAACCTACTGCTTGCAGGACAGGAGTTTGAGGAGAAGCATCTGTGAGAGGGAACTCAGACAGCTGTACCTTTTTTCCTCTCCCAGGTATGTGTAGCCCAAAGGCAGCTATCTACGCATCTTTAAATATGTTGATGCTCCTTCTAAAGGAATGAATTCTGACAGGCTCAGTGGCTCTCTGCTTTAGTCAAAGACCTTTGCCTCCTGCACAAGCAGGGGGGCACTTTGTGAGGTCCTCACTGCCCTCTGAGGCCCAGCGCCAGCCTGCTTCACCTCTCACCATATCCCAGCTCATTCCCTCCCTCACCAGAGTATCTACTTGCCTCCCCGACTGGCTGCCATACAAGTGGTATCCACCTTTGAGATTCTGGTGCTCTGTGGACACCCTCTCCCCACGCCCTAAAAGCCCAGACACACAGAGCTTGTCTAGAATTTGGTGGCTTCCCGGACCCTTGAAGCCCTTCCTGGATCATCTTGAGGATCCTGCCTGCCTGAGGCCTCCTTGTTCCCCTGCCTTTCCTGCCTCCACCCATGCCCAGGTCAGCTTTGAAGTCTGCACTCCCTGAAGTGAGGGACTCTGGCTCCCTCTCACTCTGTGAGCTGTCACTGCAGTGAAACTCAAAGCCTTCCTGGCCACACCTGCCCTGAGCGCCAGCCCGCCTCTGACCTGCGCTTGTGTTCCGCTCCAACTCCGGCACTCAGTCACAGGCTGTCCAGCCGTGTTTGCTTCGTAACCCACGCCCGTCTCATTTCAGCTTGATGTCTCCAGGACACAGGCTGGGTCATCTTTATGTCCCCCACACAGTCCCCTGGCAAAGTATTCTACGTAGTATGTGCTCAGGAAACGCATTTCCAATTGAATTGAATGAAGGGAATAGGCTCTCTTAACGGAATGAACTCATTTTAGAAGTTCATTACCAAGTCATGAAAACCTTTTTTCATAGATCCTCCTGGACTGAATCCAAGTCTACCTTAATTAGCAAAGCAATTTGCGGCACCCTTTCCCAAAAGTGCTTATGCGTCCCTTTGTGTGAGCAGAGTCGGGGCTGCTATGCCAATTGCTGTCACCGCCCCAAATTCAATTTTAAAAATCGAAATCAGTGCCTGCGGCACTGATGTAGATTTGTATGTATAAAAGTTTAATATGGTAAAGAGAAATTTACTGACGGCTGAGCAGGGGAAATGCAAAAGGAGCAAAAATAGAGCCATAAAGGACACTTTGTCAGTTGAACATCTATTTTATTCACATTTAGGGAGCAAAGCTGAATTTTTCATAATGCCCCACTGCAGCCTTTGCAAACCCAGCACTGCTATTAGTCCTAAAATGTCCGTAATCTCATTAGGTGTGAATGCAAAATCAGGTAATTTAAAGCTTGTCTATACGAATATTTCTAAAAGCATACAGTATAGGAATATTTCTAAAAGCATGCAGGACACTTCATCAGGAAACCATGTATTTCAGAATTCTGAGGTGTTTGTGTGGGGGGTGTGAGTAGAGCACCGGATGGAGGTGTGTGGCGAGGCTCCTGGGATTAGGCAGTATATCTATCGGCATCCCTTTGGGTAGTAAACAAGACTGTTAAGATTGCTGAGCTTGGCCCTCCCTGGTGGCGCAGCGGGTTAAAGCACAGCACTGAGAGTCTAAAGCCGCTTCCTCATGAGTTCGATTCCTGCCTGCCCCGGAGGTGACCACATGGCGCGGCAGACCTCTCCTGGCCCGCCCACTGCTCCCCTCAGCAGTGTACCTCGTCAATCTGCCTGTTCTGTTCCCCGCTCTGTCTCTGGTGAAGCCTCTCACTGCCCCTGAGCCTCTGGCCTGTACCCCAGCTCTGTATGCACACATAAAAAAAAAAAAAATTGCTGAGCTTGTGTGGGGTGTGACTAGGAACCCACAATCGCCCATGGCTCCATCTCTGCGTGGACTGGAAGCTGGCGTGCCGGAGATACCCACCTCCGCCACCGGGCACTGTGTGTGCCATGGCTGCGCGTTCTGACCACAAGTGAGAATTTGGATGACAGGTTCATTTTTTGGTGATTACTTGTAGCTATGTAGGTATTCGGTTCCTTCTCAGACCATTACCTAAACCGCAAGGCACTAGGCATTATAGCGGGGAGATTTAAAACTGAAGGAATCTTAAGAGGTTGGGCGGTCGCTTTTTTTTTTGTACTCAGATTCTGCTGTTTGCTCTCAGGAGAGCAATGCCCAGCGAGGGTGACCCCGCCCACCCTCTGCACCCTGCCCTCTTCCCTGCTGCCCAGCACAGCGGGGGAAAGGAGGCACAGAAGAGGACACCCTGCTCCCCTGCTGCAGGTCTGCCTGGAGGGGCTGAAGCCCCTGCTGGCAGGACTTCTGAGGGTGAGGATCTCATGTCCAGGAAGCAGCATCTTGGTCTGACAGAGCAGGAAGCCAGGCGCCAGGTGCTGGGAGTAGGGCAGGTCCCTGGGATGAGCTTGGTTGGGAGGGTGCCCCGATGGTGGCAGGAGGGGGCGCCACAGGGGAAGAGAGGGTGCGGCTTGTATAAGCCGCTCCATGGACTGGGCAGAGGCCGGGTTTGTTTGAACGCCGCTGAGCTGACCTTGGAGAGCCACCAGGGTCAGGGCTGGAGGTTTGGTCAAGTAGGGTGCGACGCTTCTTCAGCGATTTTCCGTTCCTACGATAGGCTGTTGGCTGGTTCCTGCCGCTCCCCCGGCCTGCGCTGATGAAGCCGGTCCTGTGCCTGGACGGGCTGGCACTCCTACCCCACGCTCACCCCACTCCTGCTGGTAATTCCCATTCATCCTCAGGTGTGACCCTTCCTGCTCCCCCAGCAGCAGGGGGCCCTCCCCATGCCCGGAGCACCCTTCATTTCGTCAGGATTATCCTGAGTCCTCTTCTTGTGACTAGTGAGGCAGGGGCCTGTGTTTACGACTCCTGTTTACTACTGCTCATAGTAACAAAACTGCTCTTAGTAACAATACTCATCACTGCCATTCATCAGTGTTCCAGGCCCGGGACTCAGAGTAGTCCAGCCATTACCTCATGTATCCTCATACACCCTCAGAATAGAAACTATTATTATCTTTTCTCTTAAAAGAAAGGTTAAGCTGATCAGTGTGCTTCAAATGTCAGTGTGTGAAAAACAAAGAAAGGCTGAGGACTGTCCCAGCCGAAAGAAAGACATGACAGGTAAACGCAGTACATGGTCCTGAGCTGGAAGGGGTTTTTCTGTAAAGATGGTTGCTGAGGCACGTGGCAGAACTGGAATATGGCTGGCAAGCGAGATGAAAGGGTGGCAGCCGTGTTGGGTGTCCTGGATCTGATCACAGAACTGCGGTTACATAAGAGTGCCCTTGTTTGTAGGAAACATACTAAAATGTGGAGTGGAGGTGCTTTGTCCTCAACTTAGTCTCTAGTTGATCTGACAGAAAATGTGGAGAGAGAGAGGGCGCTGCAGAGAAGGTAAAGCAAATGTGGCCACGCTTAGTGTGGAGTCGAGGGGAGATGGACTGACTTGCCCTCTCTGAGGAGGGACAGTGCCAAGTAGGGACCCAGGCCGTCGGACTCCTGCCCCGCTCGGCCAGGAGGCCTCGCCAGGGCTGGCACGCTGCAGGCTCCCCCGGCCCGTGTCTCACACGTGTGAGTGGACGTTGTGCGGTGTGAAGAGCGTAAGCAAAAGGGAATGCAGTTATTTCCTGACCCTCTGCATGACGTCGAAAACTCTGTGCTGGTGTAATGCTCCTTCCTTGTTTCTCACACCTCTGTCGTTGTTTTGTGTGTGAGGTCTTGGCTGTGCGTGGCCCGCTAAAGACTCAGTGTTCAAAATGCTGTCCTCCCAAGCCTGCGGCATAGTTTCCTTCTAGCTGGACTCTCCGTCAGAGGGCGCAGCTGCCTGTTCCCTTGGTCC
Source organism: Condylura cristata (assembly GCF_000260355.1). NCBI lineage: Eukaryota > Metazoa > Chordata > Mammalia > Eulipotyphla > Talpidae > Condylura > Condylura cristata. Next base: position 1,655,624 of record NW_004567102.1, on the reverse strand, counting down.
CCCCCCATTCTTTCTTTGGAGCCCTTAGCCGCCCCCCCACCTCCAGCCCCACCCCCAGATAATGCTGTTGGTTCTTACTCAGACACTAGCTGCCTCCTCAGCCCTTAATCCTTTCTCTTCTGAGGGGGCCCCCCCACATTCTCTGACGAGTGGCCTAAACCTGGGTGGCGCTCCCAGAACGAAATGGCCGGCGGCCCGCTTGTTTGCTGTGAAGTGGGAACCTCACTTGACATGCACACAGGCGGAAGCAGAGCGACCTCATTAAAATGCTTCACTGCTGATTTATTTATGTTCTGCCTTCTTCGAGAAAGGATTTAAGTTGAAAAAATCCATCATTTTAATTCTAGGAAAAAGCATAAAGGACCAAGTTTTGTTCTGGGGAGCTTTCAGAATTCTTGGCAGAATATAAAGAACTAGAGATAAATAATTGTAAGGGCAGAGTTAAGGGAAAACTAAGCAAAGCAGAAAGGAAAAACCCGCCTCGCCTCTGTGTGGTGGCCCATCTCTCTGGGAAGCCCCAGCGGGACACTGCGCCTGGGGCACCTGCGCCGTGTCTGCACCCTCCCTTTCCAGTCACGGCCTCGGGGTGTGGGCCTCTCCTGTCTAGCAGGGCCTCACTGGTCTCTCTCGGTTCTCAATTCAGCTGTCTCAGAATGCCGCTTTCTTTATGTCTCCTTGTCAAATTTCAACACTCGCTTAACACAGGTGGGTTTTTTTTTTACTTTTCATAAAAGAACATTTAATACATTTAACTCAGAAGCCTTTCTTTTTCTCCAGTTCAGCATGTCACCTGCACATTCAGGTCCTCAGCCACACTGGAGGGTCTGGAGCAGCCCCCTCTGCTCCTGCTTGCTTATGCCACCCCCACAACCAGGAAGGCCCTCCTCTCCCTTCTACTCCCCAGCTCCTGGGCACCCTTCACGCACCCAGCCCAGTGTCACTTCCACCATTCACTGAGCACTCGAGCATGTGGGGACCCTCCTCTGACTTCCTGTTGCCTGCACTGCCCTGGCACTTCAGCTGGCGCGGTGTCTCCCACTTAAGCTGGCGTCGTGGTGCTCAACAGGTGTTTGCAGGTTGGGGTGTAGATGAGGCAGAGGAGCCATTGCTCCAGGAAGGTGATTTCTGATAGCTAGAGCTATAGGCCAAGGTCACTTCCCATGGAGAAGCCAGCACTGAGCTGCATCTGCATGAGCACCTGTCTAAGCAGGGTCCTCCTTGAGGTGCTGACACAATATGGGAGGCAGGCCTTGTTGGCTCACTTCCTCGAGGCTCTTTGTTTTTTTCCAGGTTGCAGAGCCTGAGGCCTGTGACGAGATGTATGAGAGCTTGGCAAGACTGCACTCCAACTATTACAAACACAAGGTGAGTAGACCCCTGTCTTGTATGATCCCAGCCTCTGACTGGAGACGAGGCCCACCGACGAGAACAAGGGAAAGTGTGATTACACAATGTTTTGTAAGAAACTGCAGGTTTGCAACTTTCAGATGTAGCCAGTAATTCCAACCAAACCAATGAAGGTGCCTGTTAGAGGCTCTTAGTGAGGCATTAGGTCACCTAAATAAAAGCTGTTTCTAATTATGACTAAAAGCCAGCCTGTATTTTACAAGTCAGTGTGTGCTCTCTGATGTATCTGCTGACTGTTAGATCTCATACACATTTCCCCATCTACTCTGACAGAACTGGATTTTCCCTGTACCCTAGCGATAAAGATGGGGTGATCAGGAAAGTCCCGCCAGACAAAGCTGGGCCTTTCCTCAGCCCTGACATGATTACTATCAAGTTCCATTTAGTGTTATTTTTTCCAGACTTGAAAAATGTTTTCATTCATTCCACACATACATGGCAAGGAAAAGGGATCTTTTCTAAATTCTCACAGCTCACAGTGTGGTCCAGGAGCAACCAGGCAGCTGGTCAGAAATTCAGAATGGTGGGCCATACCCAGTCCGGATACCCTGATACAGGTGCTTTGAAGCCCCGTCTCTGGCCTCCAGGTGGCGCTGCTGCTCCCTCCCTGGCCTCTGCCCCCCTCCCAGCCAGTGGTAGTTAAACGCTGAGGAAAGCAGGCCCGCTCACCAGGATCTTGGGGTCTCTGTTGATGTCACAGCACTCATCCTCTCTCCCTCCCTTCTCTTCCCATTGGCCCTGTGACCAGTACCCTCGGCCGAGAGACACGAGCTTCAGTGGGCTGTCTGTGGAAGAGTACAAGCTGATCCTGGCCACAGGTATTGGGAGCACAGCCACCCTTTCTGGTTGATTTGCAAATAATTCTTTGAGTTAGATGAATTGTCTAATAAGACAGTTCTGCTTGATGGAAAATCTTGTGGAGTAGCCCAGAGGAAATTCTGAAGCTAAAGGGCTCATGTTTTTTCGCCATAAGATATGGAGAAGGTCAAAGGCATTATTTAAAACAGAAAATCCATCTTCAGAGCTTTTAAATTCAAGGCTTGGCAGCAGGGAATAGGGGAATACATATTTGCCAAATGGAAGTAGTTGAAATCAGAATGGAAGGAAAATAATTTTATTTTTATGGTCCTAAGGGGGCTTTATAAAAGAGGGTTTTAATTAAAACAAAAGGCCATTCAATAAATGTCTATAGGGATATCCGCCTTGGAGTTATCTGACCCAGGGGATGTAGTCAGTGGGATAGAGATAGGTATGTTTTGAAGTTGCTGATAGGCCCAGACTAAGAAGAAAGGAAGTACCCTGCCTAGCCCACCCCCTCCCTACTTCCCCATCTCCATTGTCACTTCAGCAGGAGGTGGCAATGATGGCAGAGAACCCTGCGTGGAAACAGGCAGGTTCTGGAAAATTACTATTTTTATTGCCAAGGACCTATCATATACAAAAATAGGCTGACCTTTTCTAGGAGAGCATAACCCTGAAACATTTGCCTTCTGGTACTCCAGAAATTTCTCTTTCCTGTTCCCCTGGCAACCTTCAGCAACTAAATTTTGGAGATTTGACCTTCTAGAAAGCTCTTACCTTCTGAACAGATTAAAACCTGGTGATGTCACCTGCTATTGTGTATCCACTCTGATCCTATTTTTATTTTAGTAGCAACTCTCTGGAAAACTAGGGTGAAGATATTTTGGCCAGACAGAATCACTTTAATGGCAATTTTAAATACACACATGCCCCACCCCTGCCCAGGCCCCTAGGCCCCTAGTATAATTACCAAGATGGATGCGCAGTGTCATTGTGAGGCCCCCCCAGAGCCTGAGCAGGGTGCTAACTTAATATTACAATGTGGGCCCTCCCTGGTGGCTCAGTGGGTTAAAGCACAGCACTATGAAGCCATTGCTGTCACTGCAGCATGAGTTCGATGCAGGCCAGAGAGCGTCTGACCCACATGGCATGGCAGACCTCTCCTGTTACATTCGCTGCTCCCCTCAGCAGTGTATTTCAGTAGGTCTGCCTATTCTGCTCCCCATTCTGTCTCTGGTGAATCCTCTCACCCCCTGCACTTCTGGCCTGTACCCCGGTTCTGTATCTTTTTAAAAAAATTATTATAATGCACGTAACTTCTGGGCACCCTGCTTCTACCCTCTGCTTCTGCCTTCAGTGATGCCTCTAAACTAGGCCAGGTGTGGGGTGGAGACAGTGGGGCAGAGAATATGCTACAGCAAAGGAGGAGATAGAAGATTCCCCACCATTGGCCCATGCTGCAGCTTATTCAGGCTGGGAGTTCAGCTACAGGAAATTTGCTGGTAATTTGTTTTCACAGCAAGCTTCATGTTTTTGTTGCAACCATGTGGAATTAGCTTCCTGAATGTCTCCTCTGACAGGGCAGAGATGCACCTTGCCGTGTTTCTAGTGAGAGGATTTGAGGGCCAGGCAAGTCTGAAACATGGCCACAGCATAGGTCACACGATTACCTACCCAGGCTGGATCATCGGAGACCCTGAGAGGCCTCCTGGCTCGCAGGTAGACAGGGAGCGCTCTTCTTGCCATCTTGTGTCTCACCAGAGGTGCCGGGCTCCTGAGTCCCAGGGGGGATGCCGGGCTCGTAACTGGGTATAGTGCACGTCCTTTTCATCAAGAGCCCATTATCAATATTATTAAACCTCTTTAAGTTTTTGTTCATAATAGCTATTCTCGTTTCAGCAGTTGAAAATCCAGGCAATGAAATTTAAGCATCTAATTTGAAATATAAGTAAAATAAGGTATCACAGAAGTTTATCCCTGGAGAGCCTTCAGACCAGGGATTCTAAGTAGGGATTGCCTCTCGGGACAGATGCAGTGTCTGGAGACACTTTCAGTTGTCACAGCTAGGATGGGGGTGGGAGTACAGCATCTCGTGGGTCGAGGCCAAAGTGCTACCAAATGTTCTGTCACCGTGCGGACCCACAGCAAGCTCATCTGGCCCAGAATGTCAGTGGTGCTGAGGAACCCTGCTTAGGTCCTTTTGAGGTGGGAGTGGTGTGGGTGGGCAGCAGCTGGGTGGCATGGAGTGTGTCTGCCAGGGCTCTTAAACGAGGGCCGCCTCCTGCCGCCCTAGCTGTGAAGACCGCCGGCTTTTCCTGAGTGTGGGCAAGGTGCCAGACAAGGCACTGTCAAGTTACTGTTGTTTCTCCTAATCCGCTCAGTTTTTGAGGCGGCTGTTTTTATCTCCATTTTACATACGAGGAACCTGAGACTCAGAGGGTTAAGTAATTTGTATAAGGGAACCCGGTGGGAAATGAGGGGCGGGGATTTGGCCCAGGTCTTTTTGCCTCCCTGGCGCCTACTCAGCTCCACAGCACGTTTTTTTGTAAAAGCGAGGTAGGGGCCTCCCTCTGCGTCAGTTTCCACAACTGGAAAATGGAGACAGTGAGGTCTCTGTGGGCTGGGCCGGGTTCTAAGAAAAGCATCTGGGCGCGTGGGCTGCCGACGGCCGCCACACCACCAGCCCACTTCTTGGCCTGTTCACGTGGAACAGGGTGGCGAGGGCCCTGCTCGGCGCGGGGTGGTGCCTGGCCGTGCGGGCCTTGCGGGCCGCTGTGCGATGCCATGCGCCGCCATGCAGCCCTGGCAAGCAGTGCTGGCTCCAGCGGCAGCCGACTTTCCATTGCCCTGTCTGATGGCTTATCAGAAGGGGTCTACACTAACCCTTGTCAGGAACGCACTGTGTGACAAGGGAGGTGTGCTTGAGCGGTGAAGGCTCTGGGGGCCGATCCGCGTACCTGAATTTCAGACCCTTTTTGGCCTTCCCCTTTGCAGACACCTTGGAAGAGTTTAAGGAAATGAATAAAGGCATGTGGAAGAAACTGCAGGAGAAGTTCGCCACCAGTTCCGAAAAGGAAAAGGACTGGGTCAAATCCTTGTCTCGCCCACGGACCTAAGTGCGGGGTCTTATATGCCACACCTCAATAAACTGCCCTGACTGCCCCGGCGCCTGGTTTGGAAATCTTACTTTGCCTTCACTGGAAGGAAGCAGTTCCTTTGCTCCGAAGAAAGTTTCAGCCTGCAAAAGGATGCGTCCCCACCCACCAGCCAGGGCAGAGAGGTCTCCCAGGGAGAGGAAACTCGGGTCTCTGTCTGGCCTGAAAGCGAAGGTGCTTCCTGAAGGGCCAGGGGAGCACCACCTGCCAACAGGGGCCTGCCTGGCTCCGGCAAGATTCTCAGGCTCCCTCTTATTGTGGGAGCTCCTGGGAGAGGGCCAGAAATAGCAGATAATATTGAAAAAGGCATCCTGTTGCAAACAGAAAGCAGCAGGAGATGGTACGGCAAGGAGATGAGAAAGCCCGCTTGGCCCATCCCGACTCAGAGCATGGAGCACGTCCTCAGGCCTCATCGGCAGGGGCCGTGGGCTGCGGAGAGCCTCAGCTCTGTGAGCAATTCCGTGAGAAGCCATAGGGAAGAGGCCACCAGGCCAGGGGCAAACACAGGGTCGCCTTATTACTCCACCGCTAAGAGCCTTAGCTCTCACTAGGAGACACTCCCATTCCCTACTCGCGCTGGCTCTGACAAAAAGACTTGAGAGAAGAGGAAGGGGAAGGCCAATAGCTCCCCCACCAGGGAGAAGTGGAACTGGGTTCCTAACCTTGTTTGTATCCAGAGGGGGGAGATGTGTGAAGCAGAAAACATGGGACCCCAACAGAAACCGTTTATGCTGCAACATAGTTCTGCCCAGGAATTACTGAGACAGGATGTCACTCGGCATCTCCCCGGGACCCATGGGGAGGAGAGGCCAGGCCAGGCCAGGCGAGGCTGGCGGGCGAGGGCTGGTGTCCTATGCAGTCAGGGTGCCACAGTGACCCCACAGCCCATGGGAGTATAGGCAACAGCACTCCTTTTAACGGACTAGATTTCTCTTAATTTATTTACGGCAATTAACATATTAGTTTTCAGGCCAAAGGATCTGTAAAACATTACACCAAAGGGGGGAAAAAACAAGAGTCAAAAACTAGCCACTCTAACATACCCAGCCTTGTCACCTGGGCATGTGACTCCCCAGGAAGCAAGTCTGGCAACAAGTCTCCATCCCAGGGTCACCAGTCCGCCAGAGGCCACGGCAAAGGAGGAGGCCTGGACAAGGACAGTGAACTCCAACACTGCTCACAGCAGATCTGAGGCAGGAGGGAGCCCCGAAGTGAGACGAGGGAGGCCGTGGGCAGGCTGAGCACACCACCCATGAATAAGTTAAATAACAAAGCCCTAAAATCACTAGCAACAGCATTACTGCCCTCCCTCAGAGGTGGGCAGCAGCCAAAGTGTAGTGCTTGGGATAAAGAGGTGACCCTACTCCTAATCACCCACCAGAAGGAATAACAAAGGAATGTCAGTTATTGCTTGCAGGGCACAGCAAGAGTCCTCTAGGAGGACCTGTCTTCCCCTAAGGCATTAAGGTGAACTGAATCCCAGTGCATTTGAGTCTCTCAGGGCTCTAGGCAGGACTCTCAGCTCCGGGGGGGCCCTCCCAGCTGGTCAGAGCCTGGGTGGGCTGGAGGGGGCCTGCAGAGTGGGAGCTGGAGGCCGGGGCAAGCACCTGGCCTGAGAGGTGGGCGGGGCTGAGCCCCTGGGCGGGGCACCACTCTCCAGTCATTGGCGTGCCGGGGGCACCTTCGGTGGAATTCAGCGGCTTATGCAGTTCTGCACATCCACAAAGCCCAGGCGCTGCCTCCGCTTCCGCTGCTCTGTCATCTAGGGTTAAACAGACGCCGACGGGTCGGGCCGGGCAGGCTGTGCCATGTCTCCGTGGCCACAGCAGAAAGGCTGGCGCCCACCCGCCCCGGAAAACCCAGCTGCGCTCAGAGCTGGCGGCAGGCCAAGGCCTTCAGGGTGCAGCCAGGATGTCAGCCCCAAACCCTCATCCTCAATTAGTGTGTCACAAACCCGTGATTTGGTGCAGCTGGGAAACCACCCCACCTAAGAGAGGGGCTACTGATCTCATTTAGTCACTTCCAGATGGAGGATGCTCTGGGCAAGAGGGGGTCTTGAGATGCACAAAGATGCCTTTACCTCCCCCGGCCCTCCCCTGCAAGCCCCGGGAGGGACCCTAGCAGCTGCTAGGGCAAGAGGGGGGGGGCTCGGGGCACGGGTGCCGTCAACCCCAGTCTAGCGCCCCACGAGGAGTGTTGGGACCTATCTTTCATCCCAGAACTGCAGGAAAGGGGGGTAGGGAGAGCAGGAGGGCCCAGCAGCCTCCCCCTGCCCCCCTCCCCCTTCCGGCAGGCTCAGTAACCATCTGAGGCTCTGGGTAGGGCCGGGGCTGGGTGCACACCTGTTCCTTAAGCTCGTTGAGCTGAGCAGTGAGGTGGGACACCAGTTTCATGGTGGAGCTGAGCTTGTCCTGAAGAATCCGGATCTCGTTCTGCTCCCCCTCCCCTTCGTTGCTCACTAGGGACATGGCCCTCATCCGGGGGAACCAGTCCAGGTTCTTATTCTGAAAAAGATCACCAGTGCAGTGAACAAGTTGGCCCCGACCTAGAGAGGTCTCGCTTAGAAAAGCAATGCAGGGGGAGCTTTCTGCCACACCCTTGACGGAATGACTCCCAGGGACGTCATGGAAAAGTGACTTGACCAGGGCCGGGGCGAGCTGGCAGCTGAGGCTGCAGCCTGCGGCAGGCTGACAGACTGACTTCCGCTGGGCGGCCTCGAGTCTCTTGCTGGTATCAGCACCATCTGTTTACTCTCACAACACCCGCAAGAGGTGGGGGGACGGTCTCTGCACCCAGACCCCGAATCTCCTTCCTTCCTTCCTCCCCGCCCTGCCCGACACCCGACACGCATGCCCCACACCCCAGGAAGACGCGAGTCAGGTGGCACTGAGGTAACAGGCTGTGCTGCGGACTGGGACATCTGACGTGTGCCTGAGAGGCTGAGCCATGTTTCCCAGGTCCTGGGAGGAGCGGGCGGGAGCGCAAGCTACGAATTCTCAGACCAACAGTCAGCCTGCACTCAGAGCAGCAAACACGGTGGACTTAAAACAAGCAGAACCCCCTGCCCCTTCGGCCCCCTCACTAAGGAGACCTTCCCCTTTAGCCTGCAGTTTATCTGCCACGCACAGACCTGCGCTCTAGATGGGAGTGACGGGCTTCCTTTACCCTAAATGCTGTAAGACTTTTTCTTATTCCTCAACGCCCGTCACTATAGAAATTGGACAGGTTCAGTGATTCCTCTGAAGGCTGGTAGTTTACCAGGCGCTCTCCGCCTGAGACCATCCAGGCTGCAGAAAGCTGCCTTTCCTCTGACTGAGCCGGAAAAGGCCCCTTGGAAGAGTCCACGGCGCAGCACCACGCACCCCAGGGACACCACACATCATCTCTGGGGCCGACAGGTTTGCTGGGAGGGAGTGGGGGAGGCGGTTTCCTGTCACCCACATCTGAGCAGAGAATGAGGAGAGTCCTCGGCCGCACAGCAGCTGGCCGGGCTCCGGTGCAGCTGAGGGCTGCTCCGGCTGCTCCTCGCTGGCCTTCCAACAAGTGTCCACAGCTGGCCCCCACCCCGCGCCCCCAGAGAGTGCAGCGGAGAGATGCTCCTCCCGGCCGCACCTTTATCATCTGGGCCACGTAGCTCTCGGGGCCCGTGTAGTCCGTCTTGTTCTTCACGCGCACCAGCACGATGAAGTACAGGTAGTTCCACATGTTGTGCTCAAACTTGATGTGCTCCTCGAATGACACCGTCTTGTTATCAAACTTGTCCCTCTCCAGACCTGGGGATGCGGAGGGCAGGGGTGAACACTGGCCACCAAGAGCCCCCCGCGAGGCTCTGGTGGGGCGGACGCAGCTCGCGATGCAGAAGGGACGTTCGCTCTCCAGCCAGGCCTGATGCGCGCCTGCGGCAGCCTCTCTCGGCTATTTGGGTCATTTCTATTTAAAGCACCCGCCACTTAGCCGTGGAGATCCCGCCCTGCCACAGCTGCAGCCTCCTCAGTGACAGCGAGGACCGGCAGTGCAGTGCGCACGGAGCGCCCGAGGGGAAGAGCTGGGCAAAGGGCTCACAGACAGGTCACAGACCCCAGCACTTCGCACCAGGGGTGGGGATTGCCCTGCCCTGGGGCAGAGGCTGAGGGCCCACAGGGCTTCAGTGTCCTCATCCACAAAGCCAGAGGGTCCAAAGGAAAGGTCTTGGAGTCCCTTTCCCGAGACCGCACGGGTCCAGCCCACAGCACGCACAGCCCCGCTGGGGCTTCCCCTGGGCAGAGACCAGGCCTCACCACAGATGAAGCATGTGGTCTTAAGAATCTCCTCCTTCTTCTGCTTCTCACTGCGAAGGTCGGCAAAGGTGTCGATGATCACCCCAAAGATCAGGTTCAGCACGATGATGATGACGATGAAGAAGAACAGGAGGTCGTAGACCACACGGGCCGGGAAGAGGGACTCCTGCAGGGGGGAGGAGGAGGGAATCTGGGCCCAGCAGTCTCCTGGGGCCCCCAGGGGACGCTCAGGCGAGTGTCAGTGCAACGATAAAGGGGGCCCAGGCCCCAGCAGAAAAGAACAGCACTCTGACTGGTTGTGGCCCTCATCCTGCGCTCCCGAAGACCCTCACAGGGGCTGCCGGCACAGGGCTCGGACCAGGTGGGCTGGGGGTGGGGCAGGGTGCTCACGTCTTTGGAGGGCTTGCGGAGAATGTCGCCCACGCCGCCACCATTGCGCAGCCCGTGGTTCATGACAGTGACGATGCACATCAGCAGAGTGTCACAGGCCCGCTCCGTGCCATCCAGCTCCTCGTCCTCTGTGAGCCGAGAGTGTGCTCATCCCCTGGCCAGGCCACCTGCCTCTGCCCCCTCCCCAGCGGGACTCCCAGGGGTATGGCCCTCACCTTCCAGGGCCTCAGGCACCGAGACCCCCGAGACACAGTCCTCGTGGTCCCTGCTGCACGTGCCCATGAAAGCGGCAGCTCCGTGTGTCATGCCCAGGGGGCTGGCTGCAGGGGGCACGGATGAGGTCATCAGGGGGTCTGAATGCCTGGCGCTACCACCCCGCTGGTTCTGTCCCCAGCATCACGCCCTTCAGGAAGCCTTCCCTGATCCTGCCAGGTCCCCACTCTGACTACAAGTGAGGGGTCTTCAGGCCCCTGCCCCCGCAGAGCTGAGCACTAATGGAAGGGAGAGGAGGGTCTGCAAATTCTGAGTTTAACATGCATGATGGTGTATAAGCAAGTGGCTCGTCAGGGAGCCAGAGACCCACGGCTGTCCCGCCTGGGAGTGTCCAGGGGAGAGGGAAGCTAACTCGTGTAAGCCAAGCCTCTGCAGAACCCAAGAGACGAGACGGAGCCAGGTGGGAGCGCACTCCCAGGCCTGGTCTCGGCACCAGCCCCTGCTCAGACCAGACCCACCTCCCGCCCCCCACCCCTCAAGAGGAATTCAGACCTCGAGAGTGGTTGCTAGGCAGCCGGTCCACCTCCAGGATGAAGTCATCCTTGAGGAAGAGGAAGCCGACGATGGAGAAGAGGTAGACCAGGATGAGGGCCAGCAGGGCGGTCAGCAGGATGGAACGGCCATTGCGGGTCACACTCTTGATGACGTTGAACAGTGTCTCCTCGCGATAGATGAGATCAAAGAGCTGCAGGGAGGGGCAGGGCCTTGAGGGGCTGGGGCGTCACTGGACATGGGGCCGCCCAGGACACAGCCTCCCCTGGCAGGGTCTACACGTGGCCAGGTGTACCCAGGCTCGGGGAGGGGTTCCAGGCAGGGTTTCTTGGAGGAACCTGGAGTGCTGATGCCTTGGCATTAGAGTAAGTGGCCTGAGGGGTGGAATGGGCAGGTGCACCGCACAGAGAGGCAAGGATAACCAACTCATCAGGCCAACCATGTGCCAGGAGACATTTGACGTGATTGGGTGGAACAAAGGCCAGGCTGGGGTCTGGAAATCCATGCCCCCCACCGCCACCCAGCAGCAACAGGACAGGACAAAGACTGGTGCTGGGGAACCACTCGAAACTCACAAGAAGCCCCAACCACCCATGCACCCCCACCCAGTGCTGTGACCACCTCCCCCCAGGGCCTCACCAGGATGCTGTAGAAGAGCTCATGGGCAAAGAGGCCCAGGACACTGGTCAGGATGTAGCCCACATGGTAGAGAAACTCCATGTCCATGACCATGGCCTTGTAACCCCGAATGAAGGTGCCACGGTTACCCACGAAGCTCACCACGAACACAATCTTGTTGGTCAGCTGGGGGCGAGTGCAGGGCATGGAGGTCAGTGCCCCACCACCCAGCAGAACCTCCACTCCTGCCCCATGGCCCGCCCCGTGCCCAGCTCAGCAGACAGGCCTTCAGTGGCGTGAATCTGAGCTGATCCTACTCAGCTTGCAGACACGCCACGAATGAAAATGTTCCAGAGATGCACCCGGTGCCCCTTCTCAAAGCACTTCATTTCCATCCTTCAGGAAATTGTCACAATATACAAATCTACAATGTAAATAGGGCCTCCAGGCAGCACACGCCTACTCAGTGCTTCAGCAGCCTGAACTGGCTTTCCAAAGTGACCCCTGGAGGGCTGGCTGGCTCCGAGTGCCACGCCCCAGCTGCCCAGGGAGACGGAGGAGACAGAGTGGTCCTGACTGAGGGTCTAGAACGAGCTTGGGATCCCGACACAGGGACGAGGGGGCAGACCTGAGCAATGACTGCCGGGACGCAGGAGGCCAGGTTCAGCCATGTCTGTGGGATGAGCAGGGGGCGCTGGGCGTGGGGCTCCCCCTGGCACTCACGTTGAGGGCGCCCAGGATGTTGAGCGTGGGCCCAATGCCCAGGTAGTAGATGGAGCGCAGGATGAGAGCCACAATGAGGGGGCGGACGCTGTAGCGCTTGGTGAACAGGGCCGCGATGGAGAAGCAGATGAGGATCCAGAACAGCAGCGAGATGAGCGGGGAGCCCAGCACACCTGGGGCGGAGGTGCTGCTCAAGCCCACTGCAGCCCAGGGACCCTGCCCCTTCCCTATGACACTCCTGGTCACCAGGCTTGGGTCCCCCAACACACCTGCACCTCTAAACATGACCAGCTCGTCTCTGGCCCACAGGCGCTGTCTGCAGTGACCCGGGACCTGTCCATCCTGCGGGGCCACTCTGTCTCCCGGTGACAAAGTACAGACCCCAGGGGGCATTGTGGGGAGGGGTTCCTCTCCCCTCAGAGCCTGGCTGACTAGAGCCCAGGACAGGTGTGGGGTGGGGTGACAAGGTGCAGACCCCAGGGGGCAGTGCGGGAGGTTTCTCTCCCCTCAGGCCCTGGCTGACTAGAGCCCAGGACAGGTGTGGGGTGGGGTGACAAGGTGCAGACCCCAGGGGGCAGTGCGGGGGTT
>NW_004567102.1:1639559-1642466 GCF_000260355.1 Condylura cristata | reverse complement strand
GGGTGACAAGATGCAGACCCCAGGGGACAGTGCGGGGGGTTTCTCTCCACTCTGCATCGGTCCCTCTCAGAGCCTGGCTGAAGGGAACCCCGGGAAGGGGTGGAGTGGGCTCCGGGGCCCTGCCTGCCGGCACGTGTCCTCACCCGTGGACGCGCCCTCCACATACGGGTAGAAAAAGGCGATGATGATGTTGATGAAAACCGCCAGGTTGAAGGAGATGCTGCCCCACAGGGTCATGCGGCGCGAGAACCAGTAGATCAGCGGCATGCCTGGGGGCGGGGCGCGCGGCTGGAGTCACTGGGGTCCCTGACTAACACCCTCCGCGCCCCCCACACGGGCCCTCGCCGCCCGCTCCGCTTCGGGCACCCTTTGGGAGAGGAGAGGGAGGCCAGAGCCTGCTGGAGGAGGGGTGGGGAGGCCTCGTGGGCGGTGCCGCCCCCTCACCCCCCACCCTCAGCCCACCCCCAGCGGGTCCTCACTGCGGAGCTTGCGCTGCCACTCCATCTCGTTGTGCAGGAAGGAGGACTGGTCGAAGAAGTCGCTCACTTTGCTGCCCTGCTCGTCCTGCTCCGTGGTGGTGAAGAGCCGGTGCTTGGTCTCCTCGGTCAGGAACTCGCAGATGCCAGGCACCGGGAACACGATCTGCTCCATGCTGCGGTCCTGCCGCACGATCTGGGGCGCACGCCGGGGTCACGCGCGCGCCTGCCCCGGGCGGCGCTCCGCCCCCCGCTCCCCCCAGCACCCAGCCTCGGCCCACCTCGATCTGGGACGTGTGGTTCTCATAGTATGCCAACGGGTCCTCCTCCTCCTCCTGGGCCGGCGCAGAAGACTTGAGCATCTGGGACAGCTGCTTGTTGTTGAGGCTGAGCTGGGGGTGGGGAGGGTGCGGAGGTCAGGCAGGCAGACCCCCACCGGGCGGGCTCTGAATCTCACCTTGTTTGCTCCTCCACGCCCAGCCAAGACCCAGCGCAGGCCAACTGAGGAGCCCCGAAGCGGAGAATGCAGCCAGAGCGCCACGTTGGGACCGCCCTATAGGACAGTCAGTGCCCTTCAGTCTGGCCCGGATGCCACCCAGGTCCCGCTCCAGGCTTCTGGGCCGGCCCTGGGCCCAACAGGCCTGGCTCCCACCTCCAAGTCTGGGTTTCATCCCAAGTGGCACATTCCACCCAAAAGGAGCAGTGCTGAGCACCCCGCCCCCCAGTTCTAGCCGAGCTCGCAGAGCCTGGCTCTTGACTCGCCTCTGTGCCTGAGCAGAAGCCTCGCCCTGAGATCCTGGCCCAGAGGCGGGATGCATCCTGGATTCCTGGGGTTCCAGTGCTCATCTCCACCGCAGGAGTCAGAGCCCCACCCTCAATTCCCAGATGACAGCACATCCAACTCCCGCTAGCCACACCTCTAAATCTAAGTCCCACCCAGCCAGGCTTGGTCCCCACCATGGAAGAGATGCCCTCCGCCTCCTCCTCCTGGATGCGCTTCACCGGCTTCAGCAGGTGCTGCAGCTGTTTGTTGTGCCTGGAGAGCTGAGCAGAGGGGCACGGTCACGGCGCGCTGTCCAGAGGTCCTGACCTCTAGGGCGGGGCGGGCGTGGGGCCGCACCTGCAGCGCCAGGATGTAGATGTTGTGGCCCACTTCGCGTGGGCTCACCTCCGAGTTCTCACGCTCCTCCTCCTGCAGGTAGGCCTTCTTGATGACGTCCACCTGGTGGGGCAGCACCAGCTCGAATGCCCTTTTCCTGGGGCATCGGACGCAACCTCTAGGCCCACACACTCCACCCAGCAGCGCCGCCCGCCCGCCCGCCCGCCTGGTAACCCAGCCTCACCAGCTCCTGGGGCCGCAGGCTAATGAGGATTCGCTCAGCATTTTCACTGTCGTGCCTGCTCTCCATCAGAGCCAGGAGCAGCTTCGAGGCGTTGTCCTGGAGGAGGAGGGAGACAGGACGTCCAGCCCGTCTGCTCACACTCACTTGTGCGTTACATGCAAGCGTGCACATCACACACAGGCAACCCATCGCAGCACCACATGCTTGCACGCGTGAACACGTGCCATACACACACAATGCTAACGTCACACAACCCAGGACGCACGGCTCAGTACGCGTCACCTGCACCCCATGCACCCCGCATGGGCCGCCCCCGGGCCCCACCTTAAGTTTCAGCACCAGATCCATACGGTACTTGCACAGGGGACTGATGTCATTGAGGATCAGTGCAGTGATGATGTCTATGCCGTTGGACTCGTGGGTCACAATGCAGGTCTGGCAAGAGGCAATGGGGGGAGGGTGCCGGGGGCCCAGGCCCCTCAGAATCATGATGGCTTCAGAGGCATGAGCCCTCCCGTGCCAGCCTGCTCCACCCACCCACACGTCCACGCTGCCACGGCTGCTGCTCACGCCGCCCACCTGGTTCTCGTGGCAGGGGCCCTGGCAGTACTCGGTGAGGGTCTCCAGGGTCTGGATGACGAGGCCCACGTTGTCCTCGTTGATGTAGAGCCCCAGTAGCCCCAGGCCCCCCGTGGTGCTGCCGCACATGATGTCCAGGAACTGTAGGGTCTCGCACACCAGGTTGTAGTTGGTCTTGTTGTTCTGACAGCGCAAGAAGTTCTGCAGGACACAGAGGGCGGGCACGGCTGGGCTCAGAGGGTGGGCACAGCGGGGCTCAGAGGGCGGGCACGGCGGGGCACAGAGGGCGGGCACTGTGGGGCAGAGGGGCGGGCACGGCAGGGCTCAGAAGGCGGGCACGGCGGGGCTCAGAGGGGTGGGCACTGTGGGGCACAGAGGGGCGGGCACAGCAGGGCACAGAGAGCGGGCACGGCGGGGCTCAGAAGGTGGGCACGGCGGGGCTCAGAGGGGTGGGCACTGTGGGGCACAGAGGGGCGGGCACAGCAGGGCACAGAGAGCGGGCACGGCGG
>NW_004567102.1:1616329-1639219 GCF_000260355.1 Condylura cristata | reverse complement strand
GCGGGGCTCAGAGGAGTGGGCACGGCGGGGCTCAGAAGGGCGGGCACTGTGGGGCACAGAGGGCGGGCACGGCAGGGCTCAGAAGGTGGGCACGGCGGGGCTCAGAGGGGTGGGCACTGTGGGGCACAGAGGGGCGGGCACAGCAGGGCACAGAGAGCGGGCACGGCGGGGCTCAGAGGGGCGGGCACTGTGGGGCACAGAGGGGCGGGCACGGCGGGGCTCAGAGGGCGGGCACGGCGGGGCACAGGGGGCGGGCATGGTGAGGACACAGGGCAAGTGGGAAGTGCAAGCCCACTGGGCGCAGCTGCTGCATGCTGTGGGGCAAAGGGGCTGTCCACCCACAACAGTGGTGCCCAGGCCAGGTGATGGGCAGAGGGCATCTGTGCAAGCCCGAAGCAGCGGTGGGGCAACTAGCTGGCTGGCAGCGGGGCGGGGCAGGAGCGGCGAGGAGCTCACCTGCAGGTCCCGGTTGTGGTTCTCGCACAGCAGCTGCAGGAAGCGCAGGATGGGCTGCATGATGAGCACGGCCATGCCCATCTCGTTGCTCTGCCCGCGCTCGCCCTCCTCGTGCCCCCGGCGCAGGCTGGGGCTCAGTGAATAGCGGGACGAGGAGCCAGGCATGGAGAAGGAGGCCACGCGGCCTGGGGGGCGGGGCCTGTCAGGCTGAGGCTGCGGCGGGCAGCCAGGGCTTAGCGCTAGCTCACCCTGGGTCCCCAGCATGAGCCCCCGCCTGCGCCCCTTGCCTGTGCCCTTAGCCCCCTCAGCCTGCACCCTCCGGCCTGCCCCCCGACCCCCGGGCCCCTGCAGCCCTCTCCTCCCTGACCTTTGGCGGCGGGGTCTGCCGGCTCCCGGTCCTCATGTGGCTGGCTGCCCAGGTCGCTCATGTTGACGGCCACCGTGGACTTGGTCTCCTGCTGGGCCCGCTTCATGCGGTCATGCAGCACCTTGAAGAATCGTTCTGACTTCTTGTCGCTCGTCATCAGGTTGTAGAAGGATTTCTGGGGGCGGACGGTGAGATGGGGCAGCCTCAGCACTGGGTACAGCTCTAAGCACCTCTTGGTGAGATCCCAGAGGGCCCCAGGGACCCCCAAGTCTGGACTGAGGCTGGGGGAGGTGACACCCCTGTGCCGTGATGAGTGCCGAGGTGGGGGGGGGCACTTGAAGGGCCCGTAACTGCTGTCACTGAGGTCTGAGTCCTGTACCACCTCTTCTGAGTCTGCCTTGGCCCTCAGCAGCCAGAGGGATCCCTCTGAAGCCTGAGGCTGTCCGTCTGCTGGACACCCAGCAGTGGCTCCTGCTCCCCAGAGGAAAAGCTACACTGCCCGGTGCCCGAGCTGCCGCCCCTCTGAACCCAGGTCCACTGCTCACCCTCCAGCCACTCCAGCCGTGCCCCGCCCCCACCCCCCGCGGCCCCTGCACCGGCTGCCCGCTCTGCCGGTGTGACCGGCCCCTGGCCCGCTGTTCAGCTCCCGGACCTCATCCAAGTGCTCCTGATCTCTGAGATCTCCCTGCCCAGTGCTCCCTGAGATCTCCCTGCCCAGTGCTCCCTAAGCCCCTTGCCCGAGTTGTCACCGTCCTACATGCTCTGCATAACACACAGCAGTTACATTTACGGGCTGTTGTCTCCGCGGGACAGAAGTACCCAGAGAACAGGGTTTTGCCCCTCTAACTCACTGCTGAGTCCTTAGTGCCTAGAACACTGCCGGGCACACAGAAAGCACCATGTGTGCTTACTGAGAGGCTGTGAACGAGCGCGTGAATGAAAACCAAGTACTCAGACAGGGCTTTCTAGGAAAAGCAGGTCTTCGGTTGGCCCTAAAGGCTGAGGTGGAGGTGGAAGAGCAAGGAGCCTGAGCAGACACTGAGGACACGAACCGTGGACCTCATACTGGGGGGCAGGACAGCGGGGAGACAGGCTCAGACCTGGCTGGAGAAGAGGGGGTGACCAGCACCCAGGCCTGGGGCCAGATCCCACGTCCTGAGGTCTTGGCACACCGTGCCCCGCTCCGAGTACGAAGCACCCGCCTGAAGGAGGTGAGCACCTGGCCCCCAGGCGCCTCCTCACCTGGATCTCGGTGTTGCCTCCATCCAGCAGGCGGATGGCCAGGCCGATGCTCTCCTGGAAGATCTTCTCATTCTTGGTGCTGGTGATGAGGTCGCACACTAGCTTGGTGGCGCCCTCCTTGTCCAGGCGGCACTGGGTGGCTGCGATTGCAGACCAGTCTTGGTCCAGGCCTGTTGTGGGGGAAACTCACTTGAGGGGGAGCTAGTGGGGCTGGGAGAGCAGAAGAGAGGGCCCAAGGCCTGGGACAAAGGGGACACCTGGAGGCAAGCAAGGGGAAGGCAACACTGACCAGTGCCCATGGGGTCAGGCAGGTCCCCCCTAGAGCTGGACTTCCGGTTCTGGAGGTAGTTTTGTAGCAGCATCTTGCGCAGCTGGTTGCCCTGGGGGGTGGGGGGAATGAAACCCACAGTGACACACTCCACCATGTAAGGACCAGCCCGACGGTCCTGGACCCTGTGGCCAGGCCACCTGGCCTGGGCACTCACCCGGTCCCCGTACTTGTTCTTCTTGAGCAGCATTTGCTGCAGGGTCCGCAGCACCTTGACACACAGCTTCTCTTCCGACTCCATGAGGTCCTTGGTATGCTGGATCAGCCTGGGGGTGGGAGGGAGGCAGGCTCAGGGCAGCTGCACGGCCTCCTCCTAACCCCTCCCCGCCCTGCCCCTGCTTTCCCTGCACCCCAGCTCTGCAACCACTCACTTGGACAGGAAGCCCCCACTCTCACAGCGCTGGTGGGCCTCACTGCCCTCCAAGAAGAGCAGCTCGGGCCAGTGCAGGACGTCCACGAGCACAGACAGCTCGGCCTGCACCAGGGGCTTCAGCCGCTCCTCCAGGGCCGTGATGATGTCCTGGGGTGGACAGGGCAGTCACCGCCAGGCGAGACGCAGGCCACCCAGGCCCAAGAGATGACTGGGGTTTGACCGTGTCCCCCGCACCCAAACACCAAACCACTGTGCAGTGGCTACCCGGTGCCTGCATGTACTGGACCCTCGGAGCCGTGGACCAGAGTGCTAGCAGTCCTGGCCCAGGCGGGACGCCTGTCTGCACCGAGCTCCTGGCCGGGAGCCCAGCGCTCTGGCTTCTCTGGCACCTCTGCCAGCCCTTCTTCTAGCTCTGTGTGACCTCGGGCAAACCCCCTGCCCTCTCTGGGCCTCAGTCTTCTGCCACGTGACGCTCATAACCCACTGCGCCCCTTCTGCAGGCCCAAGAGTGGACAAAGGAGCGCCGTGCAGAGTGGAAGTGCTGTCCGGCCTGGAGGGCCGGACCCCCTTCACGAGCGCCAGCCCCGCTGGCAGACCCTGGGAGGATGTTCCCCGGCCCCGCCCGGCCGGCCCGCCTCAGCCCCCGGGGAGTGGGGGCGGCACAGGAAGGGGCAGTTCCCAGGAACGTGTTCCACGAAGCAGCGCCCACGGCCCGCGCCCACCTGCAGCTTCTCGATGATGTTCTTGTAGTCCCACTGGTTGGCCGTGGGCGCGACGCGGGGGAAGGCCCGCGTGGAGGCCTTGTAGTTGGCCGCATTCCTCTGGGCCGCGGCCACACAGCTGATTCCGCTGCTGAGCAGCAAGCTGATGTGGGCGTCCAGGTCCATGGGCAGCGAGATGGCCCGGCCCTTGGCTGTGGGGGAGGGGAGGGGGCTCAGCGAGCCAGGGGCAGGCTCGGGGCTGCGGCCCTCAAACAAGGTGCAGGAGAGAGCGGGTCTCCGCCAGCCTTAGGCTCAGGCTCCCTGTCCCCTTTTTTGGGGTAAGACAAGGGAGTTTCCGCTTCTTTGATTCTACCCTGTCTCCTCACCTCTCCCCCACCTTTTTTCTCCCTCCCCACGCCTCCCTAACAACCTACGGGGCTCCCACCTGCATGCCAAAGACCACTGGAAAACACAAGAGACTGATCGGGGAATGTCACCCAGCACCCTCCTCCCGGAGCTGACTCAGAGAAAAGAGCTTCTCTCAGTCGTCGCCACGATGTCAGTTTTTCACGATGTCAGTTTGACGCCCAGGACTTACTGAGACCCACCTGGGGACCCAGCTGGCAGGTGATGGACCAGCTTGGGGCTAACGCGTTTGCGCGGGGCGGAGGCGGGCGGGGTGGTGGGAGCTGGCCAGCGCCCCCGGCACACTCACCCACCATGGCGAGGGTCCGGATACAGGCCTCCACAGAGCCCCTGTGCTGCTGCTGCAGCCACGGACACTCGAGCAGCCGTGTGGTGGACTGCAGCAGCTGCACCACGATCGTCTGGTGCGTCTGCAAGAGGTAGCACGCTCGCTGCAGCCAGGGCCCCCGCACCTGCACGGCCCCTGCCCAGCAGCCAGGGCCCACGGGGCTGCGCCCGAGTGAAGGGCCAGGCCCTCCAACAGCGCCCAAGTGCTCGTGTGCCAGGCTGGGGAAAGTGCTCCTCTTTTAGCAGTGCACAACCTGCCTAACTGTACAGGGCAGCCCCGTGGGAAACCCCTAGGTTGCTTGCCTAAGGTAAGCAGCCTGCTTGCTGACCTTTTTCTCCCTTGAGAAACTTCTTTGAGAATTTAATGTTGGGAGGATATATTTCCATGATTCAAATGCAGAGGCTATAACAGGGCACACTTGGAGACATCTTCCCCACCTTGACCCCATGCCCTCCCTGCGTTCTCTCACACTCTGCTCTGGGGCTGATGACAGGAAGGGAAAGCGGATACAGATTCCCTGAGTCCCAGAGTCCCAAGGCCTCCCAGGGCCAAGCACACAGGTCAAAATAAACCCACCCTTCTGGACGCGTGCACCCAGCTCTCTTCTAATGCTCCCAGAAGCACCACCCCTGTGCCACTCCCCATTTCTCTACCTATAAGTGGCCCCGATTATCAGTTTCCGGGTGTCCTCCCAGGGTTTCCTTATGATTAATTAGGTGAAAAGGCTCCCTCCTGGGGGGAACCTGCTCCCTTTCATTCAAGAGGCTCAAGGCTGAAAGCTGGCTCAAGTCTGAGAATCTGGGAACTGACAGAGGGGCCGTGACACTTCCCGACAGTCAAGTCAAACTTCAGTTCACCAGCCTGGGGCTCTTCTGCTCAGATAGATGAGAAAGGCTCTCGCAGGCTGATATCTAGTTCAGCTCCAGGGGCACCGAGACCCACACTGAGAGCTCTGGCTCCACAGCCCACCGCAGTGAGTGTGCCCACCTACCCTGTCACTGGTGAGCCAGCGTGGCACCACCTACCACCCCGAACCGCCAGGCCAAGTGAATTTGGGGATTGCTCTTCTGTATGGTACAGTCCCCACTGCAATTCCTGACCACAAACTGTCAGATAATAAATGTTTGCTGTTTTAAACTGCCTGGGTCATTTTCTCCACGGCAGGAATAACAAATATACTTGTGTATCCTTCTCCTATACTTGATGTACTACAGGGAATCTAGATTCTGATTTTCCCTCTGCCCTGCCCAAAAGCTGCAGGAGAAGGGAGGGCAGGAGAAGCTCACCTGCAGGGAGGTGCTGTTCTCAGAGAAAGGGGAGCTAAAGAAGGCGTTGATGGTGTCCAGCACGACAGTCAGCACGTACTTCTCCAGGGTGGGGTCCGCCACACGCTTCTCCCGCTTACTGCAGACCTGGGGTAGGAGAGAGGGGTGCTGGGGGTCCAGTACCCAGGGCCCACCCCTAGAAGGACCCCGGGGCCCCCGGCCACTGGCGGCCCCCACAGCCCACCTGCAGGCCCACACCCCCACAGGGACAAACCCGAGCCATGTCCAGGGTGAAGTTCTCAAAGAGTGTCCAGATGTGGTTGCTGGTGTAGATCTCCTTCATCTCCACCTCCGTGTCCACGTAGCAGTGGTTCACGAAGTTCACATAGGCCATCTTCACCTGGGCAGCCGGTGGGAGGGCGGGGCATGAGCAGGGCCACGCGCCCCGTGTGCCCTCGCCCCATTTCACCAACTGCTCCCTGACCTCCCCGCTGCACCCCTGCCCACTCCCTGCCCTGCGCCTCCCGGTCCCGTCTACCTCCCCATGTCCCTTTCCCTCCCTCTTCCTGTCCGCCATGCAGGCTGAAAGGCTGTCTCGGCCTGGCTCCACCTGCCCTTCTCCTCCCCAGCCCCCCGCCCCGCCCCGCCCCGCCACCTTCCCAGTCCCAGCGCCCCTGCACGGACGCCAGGCCCACCTCTGTGATGCAGTCCTCGTGCGTAACCACAGACACCACGTCCTCCAGGGGCAGCAGGGAGGTGCACTTGATCTCCGTATAGACGTTCTTGCCCTCGGCACAGGCAGCCAACAGGTCCACCAGGGAGATGTGGTACATGAGGGGGCTGTGGTCCTCCACGCCGTCCCGGGCGGCCTTCATCATGTCCAGCAGGTGGGCCAGCGAGGCCTTGTCATTGTAGAACACGACCACGTCGTCACCTGCATTGGTCAGCTGCGGGCGAGGGGGCAGGCGTCAGGGGTCTCAGTCCAGCGGCCTGGCCCCCTTCCTCCTGTGCTTTTCAGGGAGAATGACACTGACTGTGGAGGACACTCGAGAAAAAACCCTCCTCTGCCTGAGTTTTTGGAGCGTCCTGGCCCTTGGGGTCTTAGGCTGACGTCTCAGGCCCGCTGCGTCACAAACACCGAACCCTGGAGTCGGAAAGTCCCCCCAGGAAAAGACGTCCCACGTGGGCTTATCTCCCAGGCGGCTCCTCCAGAAAGCCCTTTCTCATCCCCTCACCCCTCCTCCCCTGTGCTCCCACAGCTTGTTCATTTAAACCCTCAGGGAGCGCACGCCGCATCCCTCTGGTGTCAGCAATTATGTTATCACATGAATAACACAAGAGCAACTGGCATCTTTCGGCAGCTCCGGTACCCAGAGTCTCTCGTCTCCCTGGAGTGTCTGCGCCTTCTCCCCGGCCCCCACAAGGTGAGCTGCTCCAGAGAAGAGGCCACATCTGTCCCAGATTCAGGCTCAGCTCTTTGTCCTCCCTGCCCTCAGTTCCCAGTATCTGCCAAGCACCTGCTACGCGCCAGGCTGGGGCCCTGGCAACGAGCACACAGAGCCTGGCTCCTGACTCTGCCCCCCGCCCTGACCCACAGCTGACATGGGACTGACGCCCCCAGGTACGCGTGGTCCTTGGCACTCGGCGGCGTGATTCTTAAATAAATGGTAATAAATGAATGGGCGCTTGAGTGCTCCCAGACCTGCTATCCGAATTCTACCAGGTACCCAGGTACCCAGGGTCTACAGCACCAGCCTGAGTGCTGTCAGGCCGTGACCGAGTTCTGCTAGACTTGCCTCTGTGACGGCGGCTCCCCCTGTGCCCCCTCCATGGCGCAGCACCCGGGCATTCCTCCCGCCACTGCCTCCCGGCTTCTCCAACTCCGCCCCGCCACCCGGGTCCCCGCGCGCGCGCCCCCGCGGCCCTGCGCTCACCTCAGTCATGATCATGTCTTGGCACTTCTTGACGTACTTGCCCTCGGCCTTGATGACGGTGTGCAGGAAGTCCAGGTACTGCACGTGGCGCCCGTGGGTGGCCAGCAGGTGCACGAAGTGCTGCAGCACCGGCTCGCTGATCTCGGAGCACAGCTGGTAGTTGTTCAGGAAGATGTGCTGCATGGTCTCGGCCTCCAGGAGCTGCGGTGGGCGCCGTGGCCGTTAGGGAGGGGGCCCGGGCCCCGCCCCGCCCAGGCGCCCCATGCCCAGCGCCCTCACCCCCGGCGTGAGGAAGAGATGCAGGTGCTTGTGCAGCAGGGCCTGGTTGCCGGGGTTCCCCGCGCAGAACTTCTGCAGGAACTGGTGTGTGTAGCGCAGGATCTCCTGCATCTTGGCATCGCCCTGCACAGATAGGGGAGAAGGAGCTGGGCCCACAGAGAGGGGAATGTGGGTCTGCACCCCGACAGGTGTGGGGTGGGGGGTGGTCAGGCTGTGGCCTGACTGGGGACCACAGAGGGCAGGCTCATGGTGGAAGCTGGGCCTCCAGGTCAGGAAGTGGGAAAGTGTGAGGGGGTGAGGGCCAGAGATTGGGGTGAAGCTGGAGGGAGCAAGGGTCAGGGTTAGGGGACAGGGTCAAGAGTCAGGGGGAGTGAAGATCAAGGGGAGGGCGCAGAGCGCAAGGGTGGAGAGGAGGATGCATTTGGAGTCAGGAGCCATGGTGGGCCTGGGGGCTCTGGGTAAGTCGGGATGAGGCCAGGGTGAGGAATCAGACCAGGGGCCAAGATGGGGCCAGGGGTCAGGTTAGGGTCACCATGGACCAAGGTAAGGAGGCTGAGGGTCAAAGGTTAAAATGAAGCCGAGATTATCAGGAGTAGGCTGGAGCAGGAGACAGGCTGGGGTGAAGGTCAAGAATCAGGATGCGGCTAGGATGAGGGGTGAGATGATACTAAGACTGAATTCAGGGGTCAAAGTGGGGCCAAGCCAGAGTCGAACATAAGGGTGCAGCTGGGTCCCTGCTGGGTCAGGGTGCAGGCTGAAGCTGCCCTGGGGAGTTCAGAAGCCAGGGGTCACCTTGTCATAGGGAATCTGCAGCAGGTCCAGCATGACCTTGTGGGCGTCCATGTTCTTGAGCAGCCGTTGCTGTTTCTTCCTCATCTGCTCCCCAACGCCGCACATCTTGTTCAATCGCTCCAGGATCTGGGGGGGGCACAGAGGTGAGACCGGAGCGT
The DNA here is from genome assembly GCF_000260355.1 of Condylura cristata. NCBI lineage: Eukaryota > Metazoa > Chordata > Mammalia > Eulipotyphla > Talpidae > Condylura > Condylura cristata. Next base: position 1,630,570 of record NW_004567102.1, on the reverse strand, counting down.
CTGCTCTCCTCCAGCTTCCCGTCTGTCCAGCGCACCTTTCAGGCAGGCCCCAGTCCCGGCCAATCTCCACGGCGTTCCCGCTCACAGCAGAGGAGGAAGGATAGAGGCCGCGCCGATCAATCAGAGCACTCTGACAAGGCAGGGAAGCACTAAAGACGCAATTCCACCCATAAAAGTAAATACAAAGATATGACTGTGAAATGGAATTTCATTAAATTCCCTCGGCTTTAAAATAATTCCATCTGCTCCTTGGCAAGGCTGTTCTGAACGTGAAGGAAAAGCTGGGAGATGTCTATTTTGCAGGCTGGAGGCCGGCAGAGCGGGGAGCAGTAGCGGCCAGGGGCGGGCAGGTCCCTCCCCGGGGCCCCGGCCACTCACGCCCTTGACGATCTGGTAGTTCTCACTGCTCTTCTCCCCCGGCGTGTGCAGAAAGCCTTCCTCATCCGCGGGCTGCGGGGGCGGAGGTCGGGGTCAGCCGGGCCCGGCCCTCAGGGGCCAGCTCCCGCAGCCCTGCTCACCTCCTTCTTGTCCTTGGCAGTGCCTGCCTCCGCCTCCTCGCCCTTGCCACTGCCCTTCTTGTCCACCCACAGCTCGGACTTCTCAACCATGGTCCGCAACCGGTCCAGCTCCGACTTGATCACCTTGTAGTTCTCCACATCCTGGGCTGAGATGAGCAGCTGCACCTGAGGGCCGAGCGTGGGGGCGGCTGGTGAGAGGGACACCCCCAGGCCCACTCCTCGGAGCCCCCCAGGGCCTGCCCTGCTCCAGGCCTCTACTTCTGACACGGGGCTCCACCACTGTTGCGCTCCACCTAGCCTACTCCTGCTCAGTGCCCGCGGCCCTGCGTAACTCCACCACCTCCAGGAAGCCTTCCCTGATGGCCACAGAGCTCCCTGCACTCCCTGCCTTGCGTTGCCTCATCACCTGGCTTCAGCTGTTCACCAACTTCTGTCTGTCGCATGTGACTTGTTCACTGGACACTGAACAGGTCCAAGGCAAAGCACGCTGGGGTGCCTGGATGCTGGCTGAGACACCTGATCCCCCACTCCCATCTTACTTGCTCTGGGTCAGTGGGTGAGGGAGGAAAGCTCCCTGCAGGTCAGTTTCCCCATTCAGTAAGACGGGAATGAGCGTGGTAAGCTGCCGTCACTGCAGCTGCTGCGAGGGCCCCAGTGACACCAGCCCAACGCTCAGGACCCGGCACCCGGCGTGCCCCTCCCAGATGCCCGTTTGTAGAGACCGAGTGGCGGAGAGCGCCAGGGAGCTGTGAGACCCCACGACTACTCGCCCAAACCTGACCGAGGGCCCACTGTGTGCCAGGTGTGACGTGCAGCACTTCGCAAGGGTACGTGTGATATAGTTTGCAAACTGTAAAGTGCTGCCCGTACCCCCAGAAAAGACAGGCCAGGAGCCAGGCTGAGAAGCGCTCCAGGTGGCCAAGACCTGGCCTCCCCTTCAAGGAGCTCGGCAAGGCCAGAAACCGCAAATGTGCATCAAGATTGAGCCGCAAGTCCCTGCCTCGGTTGACCCCCCCCCCCCCAGTGCCCAGCACAGGCCAAAGATGCGGCCTGTCTGCTCGGTCCAGGGCCAGGAGGTCCTCTGGCCCTCGGGAAGCCCCTCAGTCCTTCCTCCCCTACCCCCACAACCTGCCTCACCACGGGGTGCTCAGGGAGGGGTCGGGGTGGGGAGCACCTGCTTGACCACGGGGTGCCAGGGCAGGGCCTGGGGTGGGGAGCACCTGCTTGATCATGGGGTGCTCAGGGCGGGGCCGGGGTGGGGAGCACCTGCTTGACCACGGGGTGCTCAGGGCAGGGCCTAGGGTGGGGAGCACCTGCTTGATCATGGGGTCCTCAGGGCGGGGCCTGGGGTAGGGAGCACCTGCTTGGCCACGGGGTGCTCAGAGCGGGGCCGGGGTGGGGAGCACCTGCTTGACAACGGGGTGCTCAGGGCGGGGCCGGGGTGGGGAGCACCTGCTTGACAACAGGGTGCTCAGGGTGGGGCCCGGGGTGGGGAGCACCTGCTTGATCACGGGGTGCTCATAGCGGGGCCTGGGGTGGGGAGCACCTGCTTGACCACGGGGCGCTCAGGGCGGGGCCGGGGTGGGGAGCACCTGCTTGGCCACAGGGCGCTCAGGGCGGGGCCGGGGTGAGGAGCACCTGCTTGAAGGTGTGCATGGCCTCCTGGCGCTGGCTGAAGTGCTTGAAGAGCAGCTGCAGGGCGCCCGAGACCAGCGGTGCGTAGTCGTGCATGGTGAGGTGGATGAGCACGCGCAGGAACATACGGCCGCCCTCGTCGTCCACCTCCAGCATGCTGCTCGTCTTCCTGCAGCGGGCGGCGGCGGCCACGTCACCCACGTCACCCGCTGTCCCGGGCCGCGGGGCGCCCCTGCCACCCGCTCAGCCGCTGCCGCCCGCTGTCACGCTGCTAAAGTCACCACCCGGCTGCTAAAGTCAGCCACTGCCTGAGCTCCCCAAGCGGCGCCCGGGTGCCCCGAGAGTCCAGCGTCACTGGGGCTCTGCCTGACGAAGCGGCGGGGGCTTCCCCTGGGGGGCTTCCTATGGTCCCCGTGCCCGCAGGGGGACTCATGGATACAGGCTGGGGCCGCGAGCAGAGGTGGGGAAATCACATTTATTTCGCCAACCTCTAACCAAAAGCTCCCTCAATGGAAAAAAATGTTAGAGGCAAGTGTGACTTTGTCACCCATAAAAGTCACAGATGTTTTGGTATCGCCTCAGAGTTGTTACAGAAATCGCAAAATAGCATTTAGCATCACTACCGCAAACTAATGGTACTAATTACCCCTGCCGAAGCAGGCTGTGAGTAAGGAGGCACACATACAACTGTCACGTCAAACTTGTTTTCTTCAATATTTTGATAACTGGATCTCGGTGCCGCCGGTTTCCTTTGTGATTGTACATACTTCATTTTATGAATTTAAAAAGCAAACATTCTGAGAAGGCTCCAAAGCATTCAGTGGATGCCACAGGCATAGCACAGACATGGACGAGCGGGCCTCCCTGGTGGCACCCGGGGTTAAAGCGCAGCACTTTGAAGCTATCCGCAGCGTGAGTTTGATCCCCGGCCAGGGAGCTGACCCACATGGCACAGCAGACCTCTCCTGTCTCCCCGCTGCTCCCCTCTCTGGTGAATCCTCTCACCCCCCTGCACTTCTGGCCTGTACCCCAGTTCTTGTATGCATAAATAAATATTTCTAAAAAAAAGAAACAGATTGACCCCCAACCCCCCTTGCCGCCCCCCGACCCTTTCCAGGTTTCTGCAGCAACGGCTGCCCCTCCTCCCTGCCAGGAGAGGTCCTCCCAGCTAACTGGCCCAAATCCTGATTCACACAGAGGCTCCAGTGCCCAAACTGAGGCAGGGGGTGACCACATGGCACTGTGGTCCAGAGGCCCCTGTACCACTGGCCCTGGCAGGCAAGGAAGGGCCAAAGCACAAACTGGAACACCCCTGCCCCAGAGTCCGGTAAGGGCCTTGAGGGGATGACCGAGGGAGGGGTCAGCCCCTATCTGGGGAACACCCCCAACACTCCATCAACCATCGGGGAGGCCCAGCAACAACCACACAACTCCACACACGAGCTCCCAGCCTCAAGCCTGGCCTCACCCCACTCCAAACATGGCTTCCGCCTGCTCCCCAATTCGATCCAGGTTCATGTTGGCAGCTGTAGGGAACAAGAGGGGGCAGAGGCAGGTGAGCGGCAGGTTTGCGCACAGGGGAAATGGGGAGCAGAAGGGTGAGGGTACGGGGAGACAACCAAACCAACCCTTCCCCACACTGGCTGGGTGGCAGCCCCTCTGCCCGTCCCAGAGGGGTCAGGAGACCCTGGGCCCTGGACTGGCCCAGTCTCCAGTTGGCTATGACCTTGGGCCAGTCCCTGTCCCTCTGGGGACTCAGTTTCCCCACTTAGAATCATCCCCACTCCTCCTCCTCACAATGACAAATAAATGAGATAAAGCAGGGGGGAAAAGGCCTTTGCGAATTGAGAAACAGGCAGGGCGGGGCAGCTGGTGTCCCCCCAGGCTCCACCCACGACTGTGCGTCCCTGGGTCAGTCCGAAAACCACCGAAGGGCCGGGTGAAGGTGGGTTGGGGGCTCACTGGTGGAGTCGAAGGCAGGGGCCGTGCCGTCTGCCCCGCTGTCCTGCATGGGAAACACCTCCACAAACTCTTTCTTGAAGACGGACAGCAGGTAGGAGATGCGGTAATCCAGGCGGACGTTGAGGATGAACTGGAGAGGGGACAGGATGGGGTCTGAGACCAGGAGGCCAGCCCTGCTCTGGAGCAGTGAGGGGGCCCCAGCTGCCCCATACAGGGGTACCGGCTCCACTCAGGATGAGCCACAGAGCCTCCCTGCTCAGCTCCTCATTCCGAGGCGGTGGGGGAAGGGAAAGGGAACAAGCTCATCTCATGAGTCCAAAGGCCGACCCCTGTCAACTTGTCCTGCTCTGCCAAGCAGGCCCTAGGGGCTCCCCAGTGGGTGGGGAAGGGGGACAACCAGGGCCCTGCGAGGGAGGAGGGCGCGCCATGGACTGAGAGATGAGAACACATGGCTGGCCTCTGGCCTCTGGCCACACGCAGGACTCAGATGCGGATGCCCCCTCGCCCCTGGAATGAATCAGAAGACCCTACGATCCCCTCCCCAGGTATCGCTGGAGAGTCTCGCGTGAGACCCAGGCAGGACTGGGGTGACCAGAAAAGAGCTTCAAAAGCTCTGTGCGACCATGTGAAAGTCCGTCCCTTAGTCCCTTCTGAACATGACACACAAAACCAGACTTTGGTGCACACCAGAGTCATGGAGGGAGAGGGTCACCGCCCACAGCCTCCATTGCTTCTGACCCCTAGATCTGGGTGGGGCCCGAGTATGTGCATGTCTAAGGCCTGGTGACGTGGAGGCTGCTGGTTGAAGACAAGATGCTGAGAACCCTGGGCTACAGAGCTGATCACCCCCAGGCACCAGGTACCGCGGCCTGAGGGCGCTTGCCCAGCCTGCCCCCAATGTCCTGCCCCATTCCCAACTCTCCCACTCTGGTCCAGCCACCTGCAGGATTTCCAGTATCTTCAGCTTGGTCTCCATCACCACAATGTCTTCGTTGTCCTCGAACTTGCTTCTGTCCAGGGGCTCGGCGGCACTGGTGCCGGCGGGCAGGCTGGGGGTGCCAAAGACGGACTGCTTGCGGCTCAGCACCATGGTGGACATCATGTGCCCCACGCCCTGGATGGACCGCCGCACATTCTTGCCTGCGGGACGCAGAGCCGACGTGGTCACGGGAGGGCACACAGAGACCCCCGGCTCAACTCTCTCCAGCAGCAGCTGGCGAAAGCCGCAGTAAGAAAGGGGGTGTCTACCCCAGGGAGGCTTCCTGGAGGAGGTAAGTTTTAAGGTAAATCTGGAAAAAATGGGCAAGTCACAGAAAGGTGAAGGGAGGTCAGTGCAAATTTTCATGCAAAAAAATCCGAAGGGGTACTGCAGAATGGGGGGTGGGGGGTGCGACACAGAGGGGACACTGTGTGCAAAGCACCAAATACCAGAGTTGATCTCTATGTATTTTTTGTTTCAATAAGTTTAGGGTGCCCGAGGGTATCCTAAAGAGAGCTCATCCCCTTCCTCCCCACAGTTCCCTCTGTACCCCCTGTCTCCCCTCAGAGAGTGGATCCAGGAAGGCAGGACTGTGACCCCCATCTGGCGGGGGGACCTGTGTCTCCCCTCCTTGCTCATTATGTCCTATCAGGACCAAACAGTGTTGGAAGGAAGGCAATGTGCCCTGACCCAAGGGTCTCTACAGCAGCTGTGGGACCTGAGGGCACTCTGTCCAGCAGAGGCCAGGAGGCAGGCTGCTCATGGGGCTGGCAGAGAGAACTCCCAGGCTGGGAGGAGACAGGAACCCCAGGGCTGTGTACGGCCAGGACAGGCAGAAGCCTCACCGCCCGAGTCATCGAAGACCTGCATTATGGCAGGAGGGGCCTGGACGCAGTCGATGATGCCCAGCAGCGTGCGGGTGAGCCGCAGCAGCTCGCTGAAGCTGTAGAAGCCAAAGTAGATGAGATTGTGTGCCAGGCTGACCACCTGCGGAGAGAGGGCGGGGCCCAGCTGAGTGTGGGCGGGGCCAGGGGGTGGGGCGGGGCCAGGCCTGGAAGCAGAGCTACTTAGTGCCTTTGAAGGTGAGGTTCTTCTGGAGAAGCCGAAAGCTGGGTGAAAGTGGGCCTGGGGGTCCCAGACAAGGGCAGCCCCATCCTAATGGGTTGCTGGGGAAGAAAGACCTGCAAGGGAGGCTATTGCCCTCTATGGGGGACACAGGACAGAAATGCAGGAGGGGGACAGAAAGGAGGATCCTGCCAGAACTCTGTGATGGGGCCCTGGGCTGGTGGGACAACCCCAGCTTCAGGAAAGAAGCCTCCCCTTTGGGGGGTTCTGGGGGCCCACATGGCCCCCTGCAGGGCTTCAGGCACTGCAGAAAGTGAGATCATGGGTCTCACAACCCACCCTGGGAGTTAACCGAGGCCCAGTTGGGGGGTACACCGAACCCTGAGAAACCCAGCCAACCTCGAAAGTGAGCTTGTTCTTCTCCTCGTTAGCAAAGGGCACGGCCTCGCTGACCACGTTGTTGAGGTAGTCCTCCACGAACTCCATGGTGCTGGCAAACTTGTTCTTCTTGTCATCCCGGGAGGCGTTGAGGTTAGAATCATAGCTGGGGGAGAGGCCGTGAGGTGTCAGGGTCCCTGAGATTCCCCCCACCCAGGCTTGCCAGGCCCACATTCCCCCGCCTTCTCACTCCTTGATGGTGATGGCTGTGGGGATCTCAGTCCAGAGACGGGCAAACTTGACAGGCGTGACCAGCTCCTGGGGGTCTCGGTCCACGTGTACGTGCAGCATCAAATGGCAGAAGGAGGCGCGCAGGTCAAAGGGCAGCATCTCGTCCGCCATGCACAGGAAGATGAGGTCAATGCCCAGCTGCTGGGAGATCTCGTGGATGGCCAGGTACTGCCGGTCCAGACACATGCGGGCAAAGAGCTTCAGCTGGTACCTGAGGGGCAGGAAGACGGTGAGAACGTGGCAGGGGCACCAGCAGGAGCTGCTAGCACTGGGGTCTGGGCAGGTTAAACAGGCACCGGCTGCTATAACGGGCCCCACTGCTGAGCTGGAGAGGTGACGGGGAAAAGAGTCTGGGGCGAGGAGTATTTGCAAATCTCCCCTCCTTGTTAAATGCTCTCTGGCTCAGCCAGGACAGCTCATCATGGGGAAAGGAAAGGCGGAAGCTTTGGGAGAGGAACGGGCCTGGGGCCTTTGGGGGGTTTGGGGGGGGTGGGCAAGGCTGGGAGAGAGAAGGGGAGGGCAAGCAGGAGGTGGGAGGCGCCAGCGCTATAGAAATGAGGACTGAGGAAGCTCTGTTCTGTCCTGGGTGACACCACGCCCTCTCCTCTGCTTCCTCCTGGCAGCCCTGCCTGGCCCACTGTGGGCTCCAGAGCCAGACAGCCTGGCCGGAACCGTGCCGACACCTGCAGCTGTGTAGCCTGGGGCAGGTTCCTGTACCCCTCTGTCTGTCTCCCAGCTTTAAGCTGAGGGTAAGACAGCGCCTCCCTCCCAGGGCTGTGAGGTTTAAGAGTCATCGGGTCAACGCTTCCCACCGTGCCCGGTGTATAGTGAGCATCTTTTGAAATGTGCGTGTCCAGGGCCCTCGCTGGTGGTGCAATGGGTTGAATGTAGTACAGCTAGCACTGCAAAGCTAGCTGTAGCCGCTTCAGCATGAGTTCGATCCCCAGCCAGGGAGCTGACCCACATGGCGCAGCAGACCTCTCCTGCCCGCTGCTCCCCTCAGCAGTGTACTTCGTCAGTCTGCCGTCCTGCTCCCCACTCTGTCTCTGGTGAATCCTCTCACCATCACCCCCACCTCTGACCTGCACCCCAGTTCTGTATGCATAAATTAAAAAATCTTTAAAAAAAGAAAGTGTGTTCAGAGACCGCCTGGGTTTCCTTCAGGCCTGTCACTGTGTGGAGCTGGCCTCAGGGCACCCCGAGCCATGAGACCTCCTCTCTCAGCAGGGGCTGGCCAAAGCTGCAAGAGGCCAAAGGGCACAGGACGCTCCGAGGGAGGGGCAAAGCGGGGTCGGGGGTCACCTGTAGTAGCTGAGCACGTTCTCGTCGTGAGCATTGCCAGCCCTTGCCTCCTGGGCCAGCTGCCGCACGCTCTTCTCATGGTGCTCGTTGTTCTTGTCGGTCCACGTGAGCCACACCTCCTCCTCTGAGTACTCGATGCTCAGGTACTCGTGGGACTGGGCCATCTCCTTCACGGGCCGAAGCCTGCAGCGCAACGCCACACCGTCACGGGGAGCGCGCGGGCAGGAGGCCACACGGGAGCGCGCGTCACCGGGAGCGCGCGCGGGCGGGCCGCCCAGACGCCCATGTGCCTTCGCAGGTGGAACCCGCCTCCAGCTGGGAGACCCTGAAGGCGTGAGCTTCTCCAGGGCTGACGCCGGGGCTCGGTCTCCGCTACGCCCTCTCTCCTCCCACAGCCAGTGCTGGCCCGGAGCTGGGCACACAGCAGACACCGGGCACGTGTCTGCAGCGCACACGGGTGCCGGTTCTAGCCTGAACGTAGACGCGGCTCAGGCTGTAAGGTGGTCAGCCTTAAGCACTACGGGAGACAGGCAGGGTGGAGCTCTGGTGGCAGCGAGGGGCTTGTGGGACAGTGGGGGAGACTGCCGAGGCTTACTCAGTCTGAATGAGAATGTCACTGTTCTTGGGGTCCAGCACACACTTGCAGATGAGCTCCTGGGTGACGGGGATAGCAATGTGGTTGGACACGCACAGGTCAGAGAGGTAGTCCAGGAACCTGCAGTGGTCACAGCCGCGGGGCAGGGGGCTCAGGCACTCACCCCAGATGGGGCCAAGCCCACATCCTCCTTCCCCAGCTGGCAACGCTGGGCCCCTGGATCAGTCTGGTGCTCCACACTGACCTGGAGCACGGTTCCCACTGAGCCAAATAGCTATGCGATGTGCCCTCTCTTCTCTCTTCTTTGGGGTGCTGGCTTCCCCTCCCAGACATCCACCTTTCTAGGCTCGGGGGCCCCCTGCTGATATCAGGTCCTGGTCTTGGGGCCTGGGGGGCCCCCCCCCACAATCCCCAAGCCTAGAGATTGGTGGGATGTGTTCCCAGCAACCCAAGGAGGGACAGCCCACAGACACCACCCTGGGGACCAGAAGGGACTCCAGGGTCAGGGTAAAGGACACACAGGGACAGGAATGATACTCAAACTATTTAACGGGTGGAACACAGGCTTGGGCTTTGTCACTGGGGAAGGGTCTTAGCACCTCCTGCTATATCAGACATCTCAACCCTCTTGCTAGACTGGGCCCAATTTGGGAGGTGTCCCAGGGAAGAGCCGGTGAGATGGGAGCCTCAAAGAGGTGGCAACCTATTCACAGGGGCAGAAGAATCTCACGGTTTTAACCATCAGCACCGGCTAACTTTCTACCCTGGGCAGGGGTGGGGGCGGGCAGGCAGGCCCACCTGGGCTCCCGATTCTTCCGCACCAGGCTCACAAAGGTCTCCACCTCGGTCTTGGTGATGTGCTTCTCCAGGAGCTTGCGGTTGTTGTGCAGCAGGGCCGTGATGGTGTCTTCGGCCAGAATGTCATAGCCGATCTGGGACTGCATCATCCCGAACTGCTTGGCGATGTGCTCCTGGGGGCAGACAAGCCGGGGTCAACAGGGAGCCCAGGGCGGCTCCGGAACACTGCCCCCCAGCCCCAAGGCTTGATATCAGCGGGGTGGGGGGGAGGCCGAGCCTAGAAAGGTGGGTGTCCGGGAGGGGGAACCAGCACCCCAAAGGAGAGAGAAGACAAGAGGACACATCGCATAGTTATTTAGCTCATGGTCTACCTCCCTGCCAGAGTGAAACCTCCACGAGGAAGGGACCCTGTGTGTCCGGCAGGACCAGCCACATGACTTACGGGGCCCATTGCAAAATGCAAGAGCAGGACCCTTGTTCCGGAAGAACAAGTTCCAATACAGCGACAGCCGAGCATTCGCCCCAACAGCACGAGGCCCTCCTGAGCACAGACCCGCTGCACGCCCAGGAAGCTGGCCCTCCCTGCTCCCCTCCGTATCCCCAGGGCCCAGAGCACTGCCCAGCACGCAGCGCGTGCCTCAGAGAGCGGTGCCAAATGCGTGACCGCACGAGCGAGGACGTGAGCGAGGACGTGAGCGAGGACGTGAGCGAGGACGTGAGCGAGGACGTGAGCGAGCCAGGCAGCGGGGAGAGGGCGGGCGGGCGCCGGCGCGGAGGGGAGCCCACCTGGTTCTTGCGGTAGTCCTCCTGAGAGTGGCGCAGCACACGATAGCACAGGCGGAACATGTGCTGGTAGGGGGCGTTCTTCTGGTCCGAGAGCTCCTCCAGCCGCACCAGGGGCCCCTCTCCCCCCTTGTCCCGGAACGGGGCCTTCAGAATGCCAAAGATCTGGGGGCGCAGGGGGAGTAAGGAGGGCTGGGCACACTTGTGACACCCCTCATTATCCCGGGAACCCTAAGCCCCGGAGCCACCCCGGGCTGATTGGAATCTAACCCCCAGCCGGCCCAGCAGTGGCCCCAGCTCCAGCCCTAAACCCCACTGCTGCCCGGAACGAGTTGCTGGTGTCAACCCGCCCCTTCCCTCGTGAATTCTAACCCAACTCGGATCCTGGGCCTAGCTCGCTATCTGGGGGTGTGCAGGTCACCGTGCCGGGCTCAGGGGCTAAGACAGAAGGCAGGTCAGGGGGGTGTCGGTCAGAGCTCAAGAGACAAGAAACAGGCCTGCCTCATAGTCAATGTAATTACAAAAATTGTATTTGCTGGAAAAACATGTTCTAGAACTAAAGGGACAGAAGTGAACGGAATGAGACAGCCTTTGTAGGGCTTTTGTTCCAAAAGAAAACAAGCTTTATAGAGACGTTTTGGGGAAGGAGGGGGAGGCCGGTACCGGGTAGCGGTGCTGATCTGCGTGGGTAGGATTAGGGCGCTGTGCCTACTCAGGACGACGCCCGCGTCCTGGAGGTGCAGCCGCCAGCTCGGGGGTGAGGGCACCTTCTGGAATGCACGTGCAGGAGGATGTTTAGACTCAGAGGCACGCGAAGCCGACTGCGAAACAGCAGCAGGAGAAGCGGGCAGCACTGACCCCTGTACTCCTCTTTCAACACTTTCTCAATATTTGAAATTTTTCATAAGAGCTTGGGGAAATTTTTTAAGATTTATTTATGTATGCATACAGAACTGGGGTACAGGCTAGAGGTGTGGGGGTGAGAGGATTCACCAGAGACAGAGTGGGGAGCAGAACAGGCAGATCGACGAGGGACAGTGCTGAGGGGAGCAGCAGGCGGGTCGGGAGAGGTCTGCCCTGCGCCGTGTGGCTCAGCTCCGGGACTGGGGGTCGAGCTCGCACTGAAGCGGCTGGGTTAGCTTGCAGTGTTGTGTCCTTACCCATTGTGCCACCAGGGAGGGCCAAAAAATATTTTTAAAGCACAAGTTCTAGATCCAACATCCTGAGTTCAAATGCTCCATGTCGATGCTTCCTGGCTGTGTGTATTGTGTCATCACTCCATCTGCTGCATGCCTCAGTTTCCCCAAAATGAAGATAACAGCAGCAGCCCCCCATGCCGTGAGACTCAAATGAGCTAATACACAAGGGGCACTTAGGGCAAAGCCTGGCACCAGATGGGTTTCGTACTGATTTTTTTCAAAGAAGTGATCAGAAACACGGCAAGGGGACTGGAGACAGGACAGGACAACTCACACTAAAGGCCGCTGCTCCTGGCCCAGGCCCCGCCCCGCCGCCCTCACTGCGGCCCCGCCCACCCCAGCACAGGCACCTGCTTGAGGATGTTCTGCTCCCTCATCAGCTTCTGCCGCTCCCGGTTGGGCTTGGTGACCATGATGTCCAGCACGTTCTGCCCGTTGTTGGGAACGTCACTCACGAAGAACACCAGGTCCTCCAGCAGCTGGATGACAAACCTTCCAGACGGGACGCCAGGGATGACACACGTGAGTCACTGACACCGGGCAACCCCCCACGAGCCCCCAGTGGGACACGCAGCCCTTCCCAAACATGCAGAATTCAGGTGCGCTGCCAAAGTGCAAAGCCAATCCCCCCTTCACCCCAACTACTCTCAACATGCACCCCTCACCCTGCCACCCTGAGTTCCGAGGTGTCCCCAGCTCAGGACATTCCAATCCGCAGAATGCAGGGTGTTCGGTGTGAAGGAATCTGCATGCTGTCCTGACTGCTGTGTCCCCTGGACAAGCGTCTTCACTCTCTGGGACAGTCCCCACTCTGACCACCCGCCCAGTCCAGCCTGCCTGGTTTCTGCCTTGCAGCTGCTTCCCAGGAGGGCACAGCCTCTCGGGAGACCCCACGAGACCACCACCTTGCCCACCTGCGGTCGTTCTGGCTGATGAAGCCCTCATTGAGCTTCTCCACGGCGCTGGCCAGCATGGAGCTGGCGTCATTGGCGAAGTCCAGGTCTCGGATCTCGGACACAGGCACAGACACAATGGCAAAGGCCTCCTTGTCCTCCTTGGTGGGGCAGGTGCCCAGCTACAGGGACAGAGGTCAGCAGGGCACCCGCCTGGGGTCGAGCTCGGGACCCCACCCCAACCCCCAGCCCTGGGGCCGCGCGCACCATGAGGCGGATGGGCCGCTCCTCGTCCACGTCGATGGGCACGTTGGTGCTCTGGATCCACGTGTTGGTGCAGAGGTGGCGAAGTCGCACATACGAGTTCCTGCAGGCAGGGCGCGGGCGGGCGGGGCGCCAGAGTGAGAGTGTCCCGTCGTCCAGCCACTCCACCCCCAAGGGCACCTCAGCTCTGCCTCACTCCACACCAGGCAGGGGGGGGGGGGGGGGCGGAGACGCCGGTTCCCTCCAGGTGAGGAGCCCGGCCCTGTGCTAGCCAGCACTGGTACAGGCCCACCTGCCTCACCACACTCCTCAAACCCCAAGCACTCCTAAGCCAAGGCTTGTTGGTAAACTTGGGACCAAAATTCATTTGGACAAATGAGGCTATTTAGACCATTTATCCCATTTAGTGTCGGGAAGCCTGCATTTCACAGCAGAAGTACTTGCGTCTTTGATTGGAAATATAATTAACTTTCTGAAACGAAAACCAGTCAATCTAACACGCATCCAGCCCCAAGAATTTCAGGTAAGGGATCGTGTGCTTGTAGCGACTCTGCTAATTCTCCCAAAGACTTAGGGAAATCGGGGCAAAGTGACTGAGGGTTTCTGGAGGTTATGTCCTACAGTCTGAGGGTCCAGGGGCACCCCCAACCCAGTGCATCTTGGACAAACTGCCCTATGCCTGCCCGGAGGGGGCAGACAGCTGATGAAGGACACTGACAAGTGGCACAGAGCACCCAGATGCCAGACCCAGCCAGGTGCACAGCAAATGCCCCAGGGGTCAGCAGCTTCAGAGCAGGGTCTCCAAAGGGGTGGGTCTGCAGGTTCTGAGACCCAGGACTTTGGGAGGGCAGAGGAGTGGGGCCACAGGGCGTCCAGGGACAGAATGACCCAGGCTGGACACACCCGGTCAGCCCAGACACGTGACCCACACCCACCGGGGCACAAAGGAGTCGGTTTTCTGCAACGTGGTGGGGTCCAGCTCAAAGAGGGAGGCGATGTCATTGCCGTGGGGAACAGCCACCAAGCGGTACTTGATCTTCTCCCCAGCATTCCGGCGACACGTGCGGCCCTGGGCACCCTGGGGTGAACACCCCAGTTCCTCCACTCAGGCCTCCTGAGACCACCCGAAAGCCCTCCTGAGAGGTCTTCTCCCTCCATCCCACTTCCTAGGAGTTCCTGCCCAGCCCCCCTCCCCAGAGCAATGCTTGGTCCCTCTTCCCTAGGCCCTAGGGACCAGCCTTGGTCCTCACCGCTCCTGCTGCCTTGGGATCAGAAGCATCGCCCTTGTAGCTGGGATTCTCCTGGAAGAGAGATGCAAGATGGGAGATCTGGTGCATCCCAGCTATACCCGCACGACCACCACCCTAAAGTCCACAGGGAGCCTTGAATCAAGGCACGCAGTCCCCCTCTTCCAGTGGCACCTACCCAGGTCCCAAAACCAACATCACTCCTGAAGGAGCCACTCATGAGAGGCCCCCAAGTCACTCCCTTCATGATCCCCCTCCACAGACCCACAGACCAACACACACGCACCCCAACATACAAATACCCCACCCAACAAGCCTGCACGTTATGGACA
>NW_004567102.1:1613606-1615985 GCF_000260355.1 Condylura cristata | reverse complement strand
ACAGGCCGTTCCAGTGGCCAGCTCCTCCACGGCAGGGGTCATGGTGGACGACCTGGCGGGGGTCGGGGTGGGGCAGGGCACAGGGGTGAGGCAGGAAGGAGACTGGCCAGGGAGGGGCAGCCCAAACCCTGCCGGGGGAGTGGAGGGATGGGGAGGGTGTGGAGCCCCTGAAGAACTGAACCCGCCGTGGCTCCCGAGGGGCTTAGAGGAGACATAGGGTCAAACTTCCGCCCCCTTCAGAGTGACGGAGGAGAGCGGGGGGTGGCCCAGGCCCGAGCGAAGGGCTGGTCCTGGACGCTGGAAGCAGGCTGACCTCCACCTCCCAGAGGGCGTTGGAGCTGGTGGCCGAGGTGGCGGACTGGCGCAGTGTGGTGCGCAGAAACACCTGCAGCTTGGCCTTGTACTCGTCGCACGTCAGGAACTTCTCCTGCTCCGCGTGGAAGAGCCGCACCACGTCCCCCTGCAGGCGGTGGGGTGCAGGCTCAGGGTGGGCAGAGACCCACCGGCCCACCTCAGTGCAGCGCAGCCCGGGTCGCTGGCTCCCGCCCGGACGGGCAGCTGGAGTGCGGGGACCAAGCCCCTCCGTCTCCGCGGCCTTGGACTCAGGCCAAGTCTGGGTCCTGGCTCTGCTCCTGCCGGCTGCGTGACTCGGAGCCAGCCCCTCAGCGTCCCCCTTGATGACCTCCTTGCACATGCTGTGAGGGCTGCTGAGTCAGGAAGTGACGCTGCACGCTCACGGTGTGCCAGCCGCCGAGCCAGCCCTCCCGTGCTCCCCCACAAACCCAGCCTGCAGGCGCAGGTGACAAACTCAGGCCTAGCCCAAGTATGTGTCCTGGTTGGTGACACACGCTGAGCTGTCCTCTTGGGGTCCCAGTGGGCTCTGGGGCGCCACTGCCTCCCCTGGGCCCATCACCCCTGGGCCCATCTCTCACGCACTAGCTGTCCTCCCTACACTGTGCTGAACACCAAGTACTCGGCCAACATCAGCAGAACAGACGCCTGTGTGAATACGTGCAGACCGAGTCGGCCACTGTGACGGAACCTGGTGACTTCTGCACCAGGCAGTGCCCGGCTGGAGCGAAAACAGGGTGGTCATGTGAGCTCCGATTCTTACCCCTTTCAACACCTCCTCCAAGTGATCTCGGAACTGCATGAACAGGTTGATCTTCCAGCTGGTGTTGCAGTTCACAGAATTGACCTGAGGGAGGCAGAGACACATGGTGCCAGGCAGACCCCCCAGCCATGAAAGCAGACAGTGCTGGGGCCCGGAGAGGGGGGCAGGACCGACCTCCTCAGGGCACAAGGGGGTGTCTCCTCCCAGCCGGTGTCCCTAGACCTGCCTGGGGGCCACCAGCTATGGGATGGAAAATGGGAGCACACGGGAGAGGTGGGGGCCGGCCCATCCAGGTGAAACTGGTGGGGAGAAGGTGGCTGTGTCCTCGGGGGCACGTGGGCACCTCCCGGCAGGCCGCTGACCTCCTTGCAGCCCACGTTGTCACTGAGCTCGTAATTGCTGGCATGCAGAGGCTGCCCGGCGTTGACGGGATTCAGGATCACCTTGTCCCCCACAACCACCTATGGGACAGGCGCAATAGGGTGAGGGTGGGCGGGGCCAGGCCGCCATGGTCTCCCTGGTCTGAGTCGGCCTGTCTGAGAAGTGGGCTCCACCTTACCAGTCCATCCCCTCCCCCACTCTGCCTCCCAGAAACCCCTCCGCAGCTGTGCCCGGCACCCCCCAGCAGGCCTCCCCCCCTCAGCCCGGCACCCCCCAGCAGGCCTCCCCCCCTCAGCCCGGCGCCCCCCCAGCAGGTCTCCCCCAATCAGCCCTGCCCTCACGTTGTCCCCGTTGCTTCGCAGCTTCCAGAAGGGCTGGATGAAGAGCCAGGAGCCCTCGTTGCCCGTGGCATCCAGGGTCACCCGCATGGCGTTCTTCTCCAGCAAGGCCGGCAGCCGCTTGTTCACTGTCAAGTACTTGTTGCTCTTCATGTGCAAGAGCTGGGGGCCAGGAGGGGCACAGGTGAGGTCACTGGGCCCCCGGAGGCATGCCCATCGGGGAGGGGGAGGCCGCGGGGGCTGCTTGGTCACGGCGTCGGACGCACAGACACCGACTGAAAGCCCTGCAGCCACACGCATAGCCACACAAACATGCACACCAGCGGGGCGCCCAGGTGACCCCGACACAGAACCAGCACCATTCTAAACGCACAGTGTAGTGTGTATCATCTTCCAAAGCCACCTGGGAAGCAGGGCCACCGCCTCATTTGGCAGGTGAGAAACTGCATCGGGAAGTTAAATAACTTCCCCAAAGTCACAGAGCCAAGATCTGAACCCCCAAACTGCCGGTGACCACTGTGCCGAAAACAGACCCGTGGACACAGC
>NW_004567102.1:1592554-1612866 GCF_000260355.1 Condylura cristata | reverse complement strand
ATTTATTTATGCACACAGAACTAGGGTACAGGCCAGAGGTGCAGGGGTGGTGAGAGGATTCACCAGACAGAGTAGGGAGCAGAAGAGGCCAACTGATGAAGCACACTGCTGAGGGGAGCAGCGGGCAGGTCAGGAGAGGTCTGCCACACCATGTGGGTCTCCTCTGGGGCGGACGGGGATGGAACTCATGTGGAAGTGGCTTTAGCCTCTCAGTGCTGTGCTTTAACCTGCTGCACCACCAGGGAGGGCCCCAAGAGCGCCTTTTTAAGCACTTCTGTTTCTCGAGACAGGAAGCGGCCTGTGGAGAGGCTGTCTCCTTCCCCAGACTGGCACCCTGTGAGCGCTGGCCCCGTGCCCTTTCTTCTCTTCAGTCGCCCGCCACAGGTCTCATGACTAAGGCCGGGCTAAGGGTGTCTGCTGGCGAGTCTCGCTGTTCACCATGTGACTTCCACACACTTACAGCAAGTTGCTGGGACCACATGCTGTTCTGAGATGTCTGCGGGTGTGACTGCCCAGACCAGGCCGGATCCACGCTCAGCCTCCGCCTGTGTCAGGCAGGAAGGCGGCCTGGGACTGTCCCCGGTCCAGGAAGACAGCAGGGATGATAAGGGCCGTGGCCCAGCCTTAGCCTCCTCTTTTCAGCCCTGTCCACCGCTATGGGGGAGCCCACGCTCCCCATCTCACACCCATTCCTCAGGTCTGCGTGACAGGGGAGGGTCGCAGAAGCAGGCTGCAGAAGTGCTGACCACAGCCAGAGCCTCCCACTCTTTTCTACGAGGGCTGGGCTCAGGGCCCTGAGCTCTGTCCAGAGAGGACTGCCAAGACGTGAGCTGAGCCACGGCCCAGAGAGCCCCCGGCCACCAGGCCCCTGTACTGTGTGCTGGCCGTGTATCCCAGGAACCCAGGGTGAGTCAGAGACCTAGGCCACTTAGGCCCTACTGTAAACCCACAGGATGACCACAAACAGCCCAGGCCCATCTAAGGGCCCCAAGCTCCAACTCTGTAAAACTAAGAGAAAGGCTAGTTCTCAAACTTCATTCCCTGCAGTCACCGGTAACTTCATGTCCTGCTGTCCAGGTTGTTCGCTGCACCATGGTGTCCAGCTGAAGGGCTGGGTGGGAGCTGAAATCCCGTCCACAGTCCACTTACTGTGGCATTGCTTGTGCCCGTCTGGGTACCTGGGAGGACACTCTACTCCCCCACCACACACACACACACACACACACACACACACACACACACACACATACCTGCAGCTTCTGCAGCAGAACCACATCAGCGATCTTCTCCTTGTCCTGCTTGGTCTGCTTGGCCTTCCAGTACTGCTTCTGAGCCGAGTAGCGGTTCATGGGACACACCTTGAAGAGGCAGTCTGTGGTAGAGCAGGCAAAAGGAGGGGGATCAGTTCATCTGGGGCCCAGGAGAGCCTGGCAAAAAGCCCAGCCTGCAGCCCTGCTCCCCAGCCCCCCTGAGTCTCTGTCCTCCTCTCCTAGCCAGGCTAGAAGGAAAGTGGTTGGAAGGACCTAGAAGCATACTGGATGACACTGAGCAAAATGCAGAGCCCCAGAAGTAGGTCTGAGAGCATGCTCTCTCCTGGGAGGTGACCACACACCCTCTCCCTTCTTCCCCACAGACCTTTATCAGCGGTTCCCGGCCCCCACCTCTGTCTGTGCCCGGTTTTTGTAGCTATCCTTGGCTGGCAATTCACAGCCACAACTTCTCTGGCCACCAGCCATCACAGTGCCTGGGCACTACAACCCCTGCCCCGCTGAGTGGCCACCATCCAGGGGCTGACGCAGGCCTGCCCCAGCCCAACCTCTGGAGGAGACTGCAGGCTGGTCACTCTCCAGCTCCTGGGACATCAGGCTGAGGCTTCTCTTCCCTGAAAGCACCTCCCTGCTCAGCTCTTCACTTGCCCTGGTCTCCCCCACTCTGTCCTAAGATTGTTCTTCAATAACTCTCCCCATCACATGCTCTGCTTCTAGGGAACTCGACCTAAGACAGGGTCAATCAAAATTCCAGAAATAGGCTGGTGATTACAATCTTCATTTTGGAAAATAGATAAAAGACACCTATGGTTTTTGCAAAACCAAAAGGAGGCATGAGCTGCCAAGAGTGTAAGATGCTTCTTATCAAAAGGAGGCATGAGCCGGAAGGTCCTATTCATGGTGAAAGGCCACCACGCATGGGCCTGCTTGACAACAGCGGGGGCCGTGCTGTGAGGGAGTGAGTTTCCTGTCTGCAGAGGGAATCAACAGGTGGGCTCGCGGCCACTGGGACCCTCTGATGCAGCAAGCAGAACCACGCCAGGTCTGCACCATGCCCCAGCAGTGTAAGACACATGAAAGCAATGGTTGTACGGGGGCCCCGGGGGAGCAGAGTACCAGGAAGGGAGCCCCCCTTTTCAGGCCCTTCCTCTTCCCTCCGGGCCACCCAGGCCTGGAGAACCAAGCACAACCCTGGATTTTCCTTCTGGCCCCTGAGGAGACAGAGGCCCCCACCATCAAGAGGAGAAATTGCGTGAGTCAAAATCCAGGGAAGACAGAAGCTCCTTGAAGGGAGGGGGGCAATGGCAACTCCAAAAGCAGATGGAGCCACCAAGGGCGGCCCATCTAGCCCACCCGGACCCCCCAACATGAGTGGGCATCCCTTCTGGAAATAAGCACTCCATTCATTGGAGAGAGTATGTCTTTAAGGGGTTCTCCTCAGCCCTCAAGAAGAAGCAGGGTTATCACCCCCTCAGGAAAGTCTTCCTGCCCCTACAGGTAGACTGGATGCCCCAAGGCTGCCCCATCCCTGGTCACCACCTTGTCAGAGGCATGGTTTCCCCACTGGAGTGGGGGAGTAGAACCACATGAGGAGGTATTTTGGAAGTGGAGGATGGGAATTTCTGGTTGTCCCAAAGATTGAAGTCACAGCTGGCATTCAGTGGGCTGGACAGGAACGCTGGACTCCTGTGCCACAAAGACGCCTGCTCACTGCCAGGTAGAAGGCTTCGGGGAGTGCTGGGGTCCGAGCAGCACAGAGCACACAAAACATTTTTTTTTTTAAGATTTATTTATTTATGCATACAAGAACTGGGATACAGGCCAAAGGTGTGGGGGGTGAGAGGATTCACCAGAGACAGAGTGGGGAGCAGAACAGGCAGGTGTACTGATTGAAGAACACTGCTGAGGGGAGCACTGGGTGAGACAGGAGAGGTCTGCTGGGCCATGTGGGTCACCTCCCGGGCTAGGGATCGAACTCATGCTGCAGTGGCTGAAGACAGCTTCACAGTGCTGCACTTTAACCCATTGTGCCACCATGCAGGACCTCAAAAAATATTTTTTATGTTCTAGGAAACACTGAGTTTTCCAGGAATGCAGCTTCACTATAAATTGAGGGAAGTGTCCTTGTGTTTAAACTTTACGAGGTGTTTTCTACTGTTTCAGAAAATACATTGCTCATAAACGCCTGCATTTAGGAGCTGTTGCTTTCATGATTCAGAGGCAAACTGACGGTTTCTAGTTGGCCCACATTTACTTCTAGAACACATATGCCTCTAGTATAAACCGTTTTCCCTTTGTTTCTTCACTACTGCACTGGTCATGGACCGCCCCCATTTTATATTACATTAATATAGATGTGAACAGATCGCCTGAGTTATGATGCCACTTCATAATATTAAAAGGGGCTCTGGGATCAAAAAAGACAAACTCAGGTCATTGGCAGCAACACAGACAGAACTGGAAAGGATTATGCTAAGCTAAATAAGCCAGAAGGCTGGGCCCTCCCTGGTGGATCAGGGACAAAAGGCACAAGCTCTCCACAGTCCCCGCAGCACGAGTTCGATTCCCCTGCCAGGGAGCTGACCCCCACATGGTGCGGCAGACCTCTCCTGCCTCCCCCCGCTGCTCCCCTCAGCAGTGTGTTTCAGTAGATCTTCCTGCTCTGCTCCCCACTCTGTCTCTGCTGGATCATCTCACTCTACCCATCCCCCCTGGCCCCCACATACACACCTCTGGCCTACACCTCAGTTCTTGTATACATAAAAAAATCAATCATTTAAAATAAATAAGTCAAAAAGGAAAAATATATATAGAATGGGTTTGCTTATAGGTAAAATATTAGAAAATCAAATAAATGGTCAGGAAAAAGACGAAATTAGCAAGCTGACCATAGATCTGAGGCTGCAGCAGAGGTGGGGGAGGGAGAGGGCGTCAAAACAGGAGGGGGAGAAAGCCAGAGGGTCTGTGGTGATGGATCTCGGAGGCTACACCTGAGGGAAGAACAATGATATAAGAAAACAAAGAAGTTTAAGGGAGTGGCGGGGGGGGGGCCGAAATCTGGGTCCGACAGGGCGATCTGCCTCCTTTCTATAACCCTCACAGACTCTGAGTGGCCGGCAGGTGGGCAGGGCCAGCCGGCACTCACCCCTGTGTCCTCCTCCTCAAACTGCCCAGCAACTGTCAGCCAAAAGAATATAGGCATCTAGAAACCCTCCCTGGAAGAATGCCAAGGCTGTTGGGGGAGGGGGCTTGGCCTGACTATAGCCTTGACTGAGGCCAGGGACTGACCTGGAGGCGGGGTGGGGAGGGCAGGAGACAGGTGAAGGAGGCAGCAGCCAGGGTCCAGTCAGCTGTGCTGGGTCTGGGGAGCTGCCCCAGGCAGGAGCGAGGTCAGCCAGGCTGCAGTCCCATTGAGTCTGAACCTAGAGCCAAGGGATGGCGGGGAGGCCACCATCCCATAGGCCCTCCACAGCCCTGCACCCTCCTCCACTCCCAATCCAGACAGAAAAAAAGGAGGAAAGAGATGGTGCCACCTCCTGGGAGGTTAGAGCCTTCTCTAACCTGACTCACCTAGGAAACGCTTTCGAGTGACCCCCCCCCCCCCATGAAACGGGAACTTCAGGCCCTAGTAATGCCGGGCCAGGTCTGGGCCCCACAGGGCTGAGAGTGTGGTAATAATCTGCTGTGCGCCAAGCCAGCCAGAAAAGAGTTACAACAACCGGATATTTCAAATGTATGGTATTCTAAGACTTCTTCAACCGACGAGACAGTGAGGAATCCCGACGAGACAGTGAGGAATCGTGGGCAGAACAGATCAAAAGGGAAAAAGGCTTCTTGAGAAAATGAAAACGTAGGAAATTCCTGAGTTCAGGAATTTTACTTATGGGCACAAATCCAAGCCCAGGGCATGGAAGGGGGAGAGTCTAGCAGAAGACCCTCCTGTCAGTCACCTGGAGCCCCAAAGCGCTGCAGTCCCAGGCAAAGGCTAACCCACAGCAGAAGAACTCCTTCCAGGAGCTCAAGCTCACCGGAATCCCCTGGCCAGTGCAAAGAACCCCGAACCGGAGTTTGGCTTCAGGTACTTGAGGATAGGAGGTGCCCCCAGGTCTCTCTGCAGAAAGCCTCCTTCATCTCAGGTCACAGCCATGCATACCAAAATTTTCAAATGCAATAACCAGTATTCAAAGATAACCAGGAACTCTCGGGAACCGATGCCGTGAGAGAGAACAAACCCACAGACAGACACTCGAGTCAGACGTGAAGAGACTTCAGACAGACTCCAACACAGACATCATCAGCAACGCAGATACGGCTACCCTGCCTGCTCAAATCAATATGAGAAAAGCTGCGGACCCCTACAGAGAACAGGAAACTATTAAAAAAAAAAAAAAGTGACTCTGCAGAGTGAAAAAGAACCAAATGGAATGTAATTTCTAGAAATAAAAGAATTCCATAACCAAATTTAAAACTCATTGAACATATTTAAGAGGAGACTAGACAGAGCTGAAGAAAGACCTAATGAAACCATAACATCTCTCTCTCTGTTTGATGCATTCTAATTCCATTTTATCCGATACTTTAAAGGGCGGTAGAGCCGCATTAGAGTGACTTTATAACCCACGAATGGGTCAGAAGCTGTTTCGAAATAACACACGTTGCCCTGGAGCATCCCAGGAGAGGGATGAAAACAGAAGTGCTCCCTTCCTGCCCCCAACCCCTCTAAGTCTTTCCTGGAAAGTTACTACCTGGAACTTGTCAAATCTTTTTCTCTCTCGGAAATCCACCCTCACGGCCTTGCCCATAATACACATCAGAAAACACTGCTTGAATAAATAAATGACTTGAGTCCTCTAAAATGTTTGTGGCCAATCCCTATGCACAGCTCCATGCTTCTACTGAGCTGTGTGTGCTCTTTGTCCAAAGGCAGCCAGCCCTGGCAGAACCCCAGAAGGGGCCAGAAACTTCCTTCTCACCAAACCATAGCGTAGAGGGGCAGGGTGGAGGAGAGGTGGACAGGTACTCAGGAGACTGGCCCAAGCAACAGCAGCAAAGGCCAAGAGAAAAGTCTGGGTCCAGGGAGGCTTCCTCCAGTAAGGACTGTGGGTGCTGGGGGGCATATACCTGTGGCTAGGGGAGCACAGGACTGCAGGTAAGAGGATATTCATCTACTAAAGGAAACCCTGAGGCCAGTGAAGATGTGTAAAACCTCAAAACCACTGTCACTACATAGAATCACCAGGGAGACTTGGGGACCTTTAAAAAATACTAACTCCCATAAATCTTAGCGGGTCTAGGGGAAGGCCTGGAAATAATCACTTTAAATGCACCATCAACCCCCAATAGTTCTGTGATCAATTAAAGTTGAAAAGCAGCAGTGCAGAATCCTCCCTGGTGGCACAGGTGTCAGAAGTCTCAGAGCTATCAAGCTATAGCCAGCCACTGCCACGGCGGCATGAGTTCGATCCCCAGCCAGGGAGCTGACCCACATGGCGCAGTAGACCTCTCCTGTCTTACCCCCTGCTCCCCTCAGCAGTAGATTTTGGTCCATCTGCCTGTTCTGCTCCCTATTCTGTCTCTGGTAAATCCTCTCACACACACCCCAGCGTCTCTGGCCTACACCCCAGCTCTTGTATGCATAGATAAATAAAAAGAAATCTTAAAAACAAAGAAAGAAAAGCACAGTGCAGAGGACTGGAAATAAGAAGAGAGCACAGGAAATACAGCCATAAAGTCACAATAACATATAAGCTCTGTATAAATAATGTAAATATTTCTTTTCAACTATTTTCATCATTTAAACTCAAACTATTGAACAAAATATTGAATACTCCCCTGTGGCTACAGAAGAGAATATAGAGCTTATTCGGTCTTGATGATGTAAAAATAAGTGTGCACGGCCTTGGTGGCAGGGCACTGGAGAATAAAGGTGTAACAGTGACAGTTGAGGTTATAAAGGTGACCTTGGCACAGTGGTAACAGCAACAGGATGCTGCTGGGGAGACGGGAGGGGGAGTGGAGGAATGAGCCTGGCCTGCTGAGTCAGCTAAGCAAACCCCTTTGCAGAGGTGGTGCTAGCAGAAGAAACAACAGGGAAATGCAAAGCAATTGCTTCCTCTTATTATGCTGCGGGAATCACGTCTGATTCCAGTGTCTGTGGGTTTGTTCTCTCTTGCGGCATCTGGTTCCTCCTCTTCCTGCACCGCAGCCCCATCGGGTGCAGTGGGCAGCCTTGATGGCAATCACAGATGCTCCCGCCCTTCAATTCGGCACTGTCACCACTGAGCATTCATTCTCAGAGCACACTGGCATTGGGTGAGTGACGAAGGACAATAGTCTTTGCCGCAGCTCAGTCAGGAGTAATAAAAGGCTGGCTACAGCCCACATGACCTTCAGAGGAAGCCAGTAGAAGAAATTGTAGCAGAGTCACATAATGGAATGTTCTGTAGCTATAAGCAGAAGGGCCAGAAATGCAGAGACACGCTGCCACACCGGTAAACCTTGAAGCCATTATGCGAGTGAAAAAGCCAGGTACAGAAGGACAAACCCTGGGAGATTCCACTCTTTCTTGGGATTAGGAATAATCAAATCCATAGAGACAGACAGTAGAAGGGTAACCACCTAGGGCTAGACAGGGAAAGTGAAGAATTATCATTGAGTGAGTGTAGAGTTTCAGTTTTGAAGGAAGAAAAAAGAAAGAAGCAAAATGAAGAAAAAAATCCTTGACCGTGGTGATGGCTGCATGATAATTGGAATGTGCGACTGAATTGTGCATTTAAATAACTATGACGATACACGTTATGGTATAGATTTTATCGCAATTAAAAAAATTTTAGGTTTTACAACCCCATCAAAAAATGGGCAGAAGAGCTAAAAAGACACTTCTCCAAAGAGGAAATGCAGATGGCCAATAAGCATATGAAAAAATGTTCAACATCACTTATAATAAGGGAGATGCAAATTAAAATGAGATACCACCTCACCCCAGTGAGAATGGCACATCTTCAAACAACTAGCAACAACAAATGTTGGAGAAGATTGGAGAAAAAGGAACTCTCCTACACTGCTGGTGGGAATGCAAACTAGTACAATCACCATGGAAAACTGTTTGGAGGTTCCTCAAACTGCTAAGAATGGAACTTCTCTATGACCCAGCAATCCCACTCCTAGGTATCTACCCAAAAGACACAAAAACACTGATTGAAAGATACCTGCACCCCCATATTTATTGCTGCTTTATTTACAATTGGAAAAACATGGAAGCAGCCCAAATGCCCAAAAGTAGATGACTGGGTTAGAAAGATGTGGTACATATATACAATGGAATATTACTCAGCAACCAAAAAAGAGAAACACATGTCTTTTGCAGCAACTTGGATGGAGCTGGAAAAGATCATGCTTAGTGAGATAAGCCAGAAAGAGAAAGAAAAATACCGGATGGTTTCACTCATAGCAGGAGTATAATGGACCAGGCGAGAAAATAACAAAAATAATGAACAACCATATACCAGAGACATTTTGCGGGGGTGGAGTGGGGAATGGGATCAAAAAGGGTGGGGAGGGAAGTGCACAGGATTATGGTGATGGCACACGGGTGACTTGGTGATGGGAAACCCGCGGGTATTACAATTGAGATGGAAAAAATATATATACAAAATGATGTAAAAATAAACTGTTATAAAACAAACAAACAAACATGGAACAAAGCAAACCAAGCCAAACCCTTGGAATCTGACAGCAGAACTGAGGTTACCTGAGCCAGAGGGTAGGTGGAAGCTTATTGGTACTTTACTGGTGGGCATAGTACGGCATCATACATATGAAGAGATGTAAACTTATACTCCTAGAGCATAAACAGTTTGTAAACCAATGTTATATCAATAAAAATACTTTAAAAAGAAAAAAAAATTTAGGTTTTAATCTAAAATTTTTTTCCTAAAGAAAGAAAAATGACAATTTTTGGTCAACGTTTTTCACATAATTGTCAGAATGTCAAGCAAAATGAGTTTTTTAATGGAAAAAGAATAGTTAAGGATTTCTTTTTCTTTTTTTAAGATTTATTTATTTATGCATACAAGAATGGGGGTATAGGCTAGAGGTACAGGGAGTGAGAGGATTCACTAGAGACAGAGTGGGGAACAGAACAGGCAGCGGGCAAGACAGGAGAGGTCTGCTGTGCCATGTGGGTCAGCTCTCTGGCCAAGGATCAAACTCTTGCAAGGATTTTTTTTTTTTTTTCACGTACGGGACTTCCCTGGTGACATGAGGGGCTAAGCCTCAGCACTGTGAAGCTCTCCACAGCCACTGCACCACTACAGCACCAGTTCAATCCCCAGCCAGGGAGCTGACCCACATGGCACAGCAGACCTCTCCTATCCTGCCCACTGCTCCCTCAGCAGAGTATTTCAGTCAACCCCCTGTTCTGCTCCCCACTCTGTCTCTGGTGAATCCCCTCACCAACCCCCCCACACACACACACACACACCTCTGCACTCTGGATTGTACCCCAGCTCTTGTATGCATAAATAAGTTCTTTGTGTAAAAGAACTTGGGTGTAGGCCAGAGGTGTTGGGGGGGTGAGAGGATATAAGTCCCATATATGGGTCAACCCCCCTGGCTGGGGTTCAAACTCAGGTGGTCGCAGTGAAAGAGCTGAGACTTAACCCCCCGGGAGGCCTGAGTTCAGGAATTTTACTTATGGAAACGGAATATCTTCAGTGCAATCTGTGCATAGAAAGATTTATAAACAGCAAAGAACAGAAGACAGGATGCTACTTCTCTGTAAGAAAAAGGAGGAACTATGAATATATGAATATGTCTGTATTTGCATACAGGATAACTGGAGGATGGAAAGAAACTAAAGAAAGTGGCACCCTG
The DNA here is from genome assembly GCF_000260355.1 of Condylura cristata. Taxonomy (NCBI): domain Eukaryota; kingdom Metazoa; phylum Chordata; class Mammalia; order Eulipotyphla; family Talpidae; genus Condylura; species Condylura cristata. The sequence goes on along the minus strand of NW_004567102.1, from coordinate 1,602,724 downwards.
GGGGGACAATGAGGAGGACAGGTGGGAGCAGACTCTGTTTATAGTGTTTTGATGTTTTAACTGGAGGAATAAATGACCTCGCCAGATTTTCTAAGGAAATGGCCCCTGGAAGGGGACAGGAGGTGAGCGAGTGTGCAGTGGGGCACTGTTGCTTCCTTCTGACTGCGGAGCAAGTATTTGTATTACTTTTACGAAAAGGAAAAAAAAAAGGAAAATTTCAAGTGGCAAATAAACATGAAAAGATGCTCCATCTCACTAGTAGTCAGAGGAATGCAAATTAAAACCACAGTGAGATGCCATTTCACACCCAGCAGGCTGGAAGAAATTTAAGTGGAACAAACCAGAGTGTGGCAAGGGGGTCTGCGAGGGAGGATGAGGTACGGGACCCCAGGGCTGTGCAGAAGAGGCTGCCCCACCCAGGACCCACCCCAGAGCCTGCACACGAGCCTGAGACACACATCCGAGGGTGCTCCTGGGGTAACAGTGCAGCTGCCAACACTGGAAACATCCCAAAGTCCAGCCACAAGAGAGCCGATAAAGGGACTGTAGCTTACTCACCCAAGGGAATATTCCACAGCAGTTAAGCAGATGACTGTGAACAGATCTCAAAACAACGCGCAGCAAAGAAAGTGCAAAGGCTACCTTTAATACATGGGGTTCTAAATGGAAACTAGTACCCTGCTGGATCTGTTAAGGGGAAGGATGTCCTGAAGGAATTCTGTAGAGTCTTGTGGACCTCACTCCCACTCCAGCTTTTTGGACCCTACACACTACTCCAGTGATTCGAAACTACAACTCCCAGCAGTACCAGGGAGAGAACTGCGAGGACCCAAGGGCGGGGCTAGCAGGCATTCTGGGACTTGGAGGAATAAATAGGGAGCCATTTTCTATGGCTGGCTCTCGCTGGGGCAATGGCTCTCGGGACCACATGACTGGGGGCTATCAGTCAGTTCGTTCCCAGAACTCCAAGTCAGCTGAGCTGGTAAGATATTCTAGCTACCTTGTATCTCTCTCTCTTTCACTGAGTTGTTCCTTTTCCTTTCCCCTCTTGTATATAAACCCACTATTGACCCTTTAGTGTGTGCCTGCAGTACAACTGAATTTTGAGCGCGGGGGTGAGGACCCACAGACAGACGGCCCAGTTCACACTGGGGTGCCCTGTAACAGATCTATCTCTCCATCTTAATGGCAGAGGCATAAAGGAATGATGCCACTGACTTCTGATGTGTTGTTTACTTCTGGGGATGGGGAGGAAGGAACCGGGAGAAGAGAGGGGGCCTCCACTTCAGGCTTCTTGAGAAAATGAAAACGTAGGAAATAAACATAGCAAAAAGGAAGACAGCACTCAGGAGTGGGTACAAGGGTATGTACTATTTTTCTCTTTTACACAGAGTTGAAATACATCTTAATACAAATAACAACAAGCTAGGTTTGGAGCATAAGGCTGGCTGAGGGAGGGGGCTGCGGGGAGGGGAAGCAAGCAGCACAGAACCCAGAGCAGCCATCACCCCAAAACCCTACAGCAAAGCAAGGGTCAGGGAGAAGACTGAGCTGGCATGGGGTACCCGACACACTGGGGCACTAGCAGCCTGGGCCTCCAGGGATTCTGCAAACTCTTGTAAAGAATTCCCAGAATGTGCTGGGACTTGGGCTGGGCTCAAGGAAGTAGCTGGAGCTGACATACAAATACACCCAGAAAGGCTGACGGAGGCAGGTGGCGCTTCGTGGGGCTTGGCCAGTCCAGCCTGGAGTCTCCAGAGTCAGCAGGTGAAGGGAAAGGTGGCAGAGACCTGGTGGAGGACTGTGGGGAGAGAGAAGGACAGACCAAGTTCCCAGCATGGCTGAGCGCCCCCAAGATAGCACTGGTGGGGGCTCAGGACCGTCCTCTCTGACATCCTCTGGCCAACTCCTGCAACGCCTGCTGTGCCCCTCCCCTTGTGTCCTTCCTGGGAGCTGCCTCCAGGGCGAGGGGATTTGAGGGATAGAAGTAAACAGTGACAGCCAGGACCCCAGTTTGGAAGCCAAGGTCCACCTTTATTTGCTCTGGGCTTTAACTCAAGAGGTTGGAGGGCCTTCCTGGTGGTCTAGGAGTTATGTCTCAGCTCTATCACCACAACCGCCTGAGTTCGATCCTGGCCAGGGAGCTGACCCACATGACGCAGCTGACCTCTCCTGTCTCACCTACTGCTCCCCTCAGTGGTGTATTTCAGTCAGCCCCCTGTTCTGCTCCCCACTCTGTCTCTGATGAATCTTCTCACCCCTGCACCTCTGGTCTACACTGCAGCTCTTGTATGCATAAATAAATCTTTTTTTAAAACCGAAGTGTTTAGGGTCTGCTCATCCCTATTTCAACAAGCACCTGCCAAGGGCTTGCCAAAGAAGTCCTGGTTCAGTCCCAGGAGGGCTCTCCTCAGGTCTTAGTAACGCTACTGGGGGTCTCTGCCTCCCTCAGCAAGACACCAAAGACCAGGACTAAGGCAGAGAGGGCGAGAAGCCTGAACCCCGCTTCTGCCTCCCTGAGCTGGCTGACCCAGCGAGGCCAGGCACAATGAGGCAGCCTCAGATCCTGGGGTAGGCCCACCCACAGCTTTGGGGAAATGGAGAGGAAGAGAAAGGAGGGAGTGGGAAGGAGTGTGTAGGAGGAGGCCTAGAAGTCAAAGGAGCATTTGTTCTACTAAGTGGCTTTTTTGTTGTCAAAAGTTGGCCCCAACTCTGTCTACTGGAAGCCTAGGGCAAATCTTCCTCGGCCACACCCACCTCCTGCCACCACCTGTCACACCACAAGCTGGGTGCACACACACCTCAGCACATGCACACACCTGGTCGTCCTGGGCCCAGTGCTTCTCTGCCCGGGCAGAGCCCACCTTCAGGACCCTCCTCTCCCTCCCCGGACAGGTTCTTCCCAAACATTCTCCTAAATTTCTTGGCAAGAGGGGAGTCTACACGCCCACCCCCCATTGGCGACGTCAAGTCTTTCCCATCCCTGGTTCTAGCAGAGGCCCCAGCCCTGTCAAGACCAGCTCCCAACCTTCAGGACCCAGATGCAGGCACAGCAGAGCAGAGCGAGGCCTCCAAGCAGGGGCGCCCCAGCGTGAGCACCCTGAAACCCCCAGTGCATGGGTTCAATGCCTTTGTGGCTCAAGTGGTGACTTGGAGTGAGTCTTATCACCAGGACCTGAAGCAGCCAGGCCTGAGAGGCGGTGGGAGGAAGTAGAGGAGGGGCTGAGGCGGGCACTTATGCCCCGCTACTCCAGGCACCCACTCCGCGGCAGACACTGAAGCACAAAGTCAACAAAGCGCGAGAAATCCCGGCCTGGAGTCCTATAGGAGACAGATGAGAAACGCACCCTTAAAATGCATGGAAGAGCGTCCGGCTCCTACTACTGAGAAAGAGATAGCAGGGACAGAGATGGGGGGCGGGGTTATATTGGGCAGTCAGGGACTCCCCATCTGAGGATATGAGCCCCATGGCCCTGATCTTGCAGCCATGGGCATATTTGCTCTAAGAACGTTCCAGGCAGAAGGAAAGGCAATAACGAAGCGCAGAGTGGGAGAAAGGCTGAAAATGTGAGCAACAGCTGGGAGGGAATCAGAGAGGGGTGAGGAGCAGGGGGTGAGGTAAGGGGACGAAGGTGTGGGCCACGGGGGTGTGACGGTGAGGAAAGTCCTGAGCCTGAGACCACTCCACACACCCGTGCGCAAGACCCGCAGGCAAGGTCCAACCGTCAGAGGCGCGTAATGCAATCGGCAGGACAGCAGCTGGGCCCCTCGGAGGGAGCAAGGGGCCCCCCATCGCCCCCACACACTGAAGATGGGCAAGGCCCCGGCAGACAGCCAAGGATGCTGCAGGGCCGTCTTCAGTCCCGCTGCCCTCCCAGCATGCCCCTTGAGGACAGTCCCAGCTAATCTCTCCTGAAAGGAGCAGCCACGTGGGCAGGCGCGGTGGCAGCCAGTGGCTGGCATGTTCCTGCCTGCTCCCACTCTGCCCACCACGCCCAGGAGCCGGCTGGCTGACTGTCATCTCAGCCTCACAGGCAAGTACCACAGGACACCTTGCCCCGCCCAGGCAGAGTGACAGCTGGACAGCACTCCACTCTCACAATGGCCTTGGGCCCGGGGCGGGCTGGAGCCCACTGACCACGGAGGACACAGGGGTCCCGGAGGGAAGCCAGGCCCCCGTGCCACGACCCACCTAAGGCTGACGGCACAGAGGGTCAGGAGAAGGGTCCTGAAGCCCCAGATACTGGGTCCAATTCTCTCGCCACACAGATGAGAAGACTGGAGGGCAGAAAAGGGCTCGTACCTGGCCCTGCTCACACCTGAGGAAATCCTTTTTGCCGCCCCTGTTCCTTCAGAAAACACCCCAGTTATGCAAACAAAGAAAGCCTTGTCGCTGGTGGGGAGTTCAAAGGAGAGTGGGCCCTGGGCCAGAAGTAGGTGTGCCCCTGAGAAGTGGGGTGTGGCCCCCAGAAGAAGAAGGGAGAGGTGTATCCTTGCCAGGATTGCAGTGCAAGCCCATGGGAGATTCCCAGACAGCAGTGCGAAGGCTGCAGACAACCCGGTCTCGCGGCCCAAGGGCCAGAATGAGGTTAATGAGTGGGTCCCAGGTCCAGGGCTCAGAGGCCTGCAAGTTGGTGGTAGGAGCGGTCTTACCTCGGAACTTCTTAGGGGGGTTGTCCAGGTCCCCGGCCGCAGGCTCCACCACACAGCGGTCATCCACCAGCCTGGGGGACAAGGCAGCTCAGTCAGCAGGAGGGAAGCGACCCATTTCTCTACAGAAGTCCTCCCGGGCAGGGAGTCCAGGGCCCCGGGGAGGCCTCCAAAAAAAAAGAAAAACCTCTCCATCACTAACAAGCCCCAGCCATGAGGCTGTTCCTTTTCCAGGCACCACGGTGAAAAGGCAAGGTCTCTCAGGCTGGTGATGGGGGAGCCCCAGGACGAGCACAGAGACACACCCAGCTCACCCGGACCCCCAGCAGGAACTGAAGCTATGTTGTGGGCAGCAGGCTGCCGGGCTTGGGGGTCACACACTACCAGTATAATTCCTGCCAAAGTCCCAGGTCCCTGCTACCCAGACCTGAAAGTGGAGGGAGAGAGAAAGGGACCAGGAGAGGAGATCAAGTTAGAGACACAGGGAGGGGAAGAGCATCAGAGCTAGGAAGGGTGGAGACAGAGAGAGGCAGGAAGGCAAAGTCAGAAAGAGAAACAGTATAAGAAACAAAGGCGGACAGACACACAGATGAGAGACACCTATGAGACACTCCAAACTAAGGGACAGATTTTGGGGCCTCAAAAACAGGATAACGAACCTCATGCCTTCCTAGCCCAGCCAGGCCCCATTCCATACCCTCTTCTTTGGTATACCCTAGGGCCTTGAAATAACCACATAGCCACGGCTAGAGTTAATCCCAAATCCCTGGACAACATCCACCCTGGAGAACAGCCATCCAGACATCCACCACTCCACCATGCATCCCTTCCACCATTCCTGACTTTAAATTTCCTTGGTGCCACCCCTCTGGGAGAAGGCATGAAGACAGCCCAACATTTCAAAGGCCAGCTCTAGCTTAGCAGTTCACAATTGCTGCCTGTGAATTCTCAGCAACTTTCCCACAGGGGACTAGTCACTCACTAGTGCCACTTTACGGAGGAGGAAACTGGGTTTGAAGGTTAAATAATTTGCCTAAAGTCAGAGCTGATTCCAAAACCTCCTTCAGCTCCTCCCCTCCTTCAGGTAGTTAACAAGGCCTTTTGTGATCCTACCTCCACCCACTCCTTAGCTAGTCTCACACTTCCTGGCCCCAGCAACGCTAAAACCAACCTTTGTTCCAAGGCCCCTGGAGCTCTCACATCTACAGAGGTGGTCCTGGCAGCCTGCACTGCCCTTCATGCCCTGCCCACCTGGCTTTCCTACCAGCCCCAGGCCTAGCAGAACTCCATTCATTCTCCTGAAGCCTCCCTTGGCCAACGCCCTCCCTCCCTACTAGCCTGGCCCTGGCCTCTCCTGCTGCACATCTCCCACTACTACCACTACTGGCTGTGTCTACGCCACCAGATCCCGAAGAAAGAACCCTGTGTCTTCCCTCTGGCACCACCTTTGCAAAGCGGTACTGGTAATAATAATAGCAAGCGCAGCTCTGTTTCTAATGTTATTATATATTGTTACTTAACTTTCTAAATCTACTTTGTCTTTATTTCCGTTTAGCAAGCAGGAGAACCAGAGTACAAAGAGGTTAAACAATCTGTCCAAAGACACACTGCCAGCAAACAGCAGCGCTGGATTCTGAAGCCAGACTGCCCAAGTGCTGCATGGGCCTCCGCAGTGGCCAGTGACAGGAAAGGAGAGGACAGCATGAGACCCCTCTGCCTCCTCCCTCACCCAGGCCTCCGGACTGGCTGGGAGCTCGGCCTGCTCCCTCTCCATCTGCTCAGGCCCTTTGTCATCCTGACCATACTTGTGGGTTCAAAGCGCCACTTGCACCTCACCAGTGACCTAACACTCATCCCTACCCTTCCTCGTCCCCCAAACTCCAGCCTAACCACCTACCAATTTCCACTTGGATAGCCACCTTCTCCAACCCAATCTTTTTTTTTTTTTTAAAGATTTTAAAGATTGACTTATTTATGCATATGCATATGCAGGAGTGGTGAGAGGATTCACAGAGACAGAGTGGGGAGCAGAGCAGACCGATCGACTTTAATACACTGCCAAGGGAAGCAGCAGGCAGAGCAGAAGAGGTCTGATGCGCCATGTGGGTCACCTCCCTGGCCAGGGATGGAATTTGTGCTGCAGTGCTGTGGCTCACTTCATAGTGCTGCGCTTTAAGCCATCAGGGAGGCCCCTCAAACTCAGCAGTTTTAAACCTGAGCTCCTGGTCTTCCTCCTAAATGCTTTCTTACATCCTCCCCGCCTCAGCTGATGGCAGCTCCATTCTGCCAACAGCTTTGGTCAAAACTATAGACCAGTCCTTGGCTCTTCCATTCACCCCTCAGACCTAACCTGTCAGGAAACACGATGGCCTGTCTCCCAGGTAAGTGCAAAATCTGCCACCACCCACCCCCTCCAGACCAGCCCTTTCAGCTCTCACCTGCTTGAATAACTGTGGCCCTACTGGCCCCCTGGCCTCCCCCTGTAGCCTATTCCCCACACAGCAGGGAGACTTCAATAAAAGGTTAGTCAATCAGAGCAGACCTGTGCTCAGAATCCTCCAGAACCACTCACCTCAGAGCAAAAGTCAAGAACTTGAAAGGCCCACGGGATCTGCCCCCTCACCTCTCTGACCTCATCTCCTCCCCTGTCACCCACCCATTCTGCTCCAGCCCACGGCCCCCTCCAGGCTCTTTGAATCTTCCAGGCAACTTGGCACTCCGCTGCCAGGAGCCTCCTGCCCAAGACACCTCCTGGACACCTCCCTTGTAACTGGGCCCTCCCTGGTGGCGCAACGGGTGAAAGTGCAACACTGTGAAGCTGTCCACAGCCACTGCAGCACTGACCAGGGAGCTGACCCACATGGCTTGGCAGACCTCTGCTGACCAGCCTGCTGCTCCCCTCAGCAGTGTACTTTGTCAACCTGCCTGTCCTGCTCCCCACTCTGTCACTGGTGAATCCTCTCACCACTCCTGCACCTCTGGCCTATATCCAGTTCTTATATGAATAAATCTTCTAAAAATAAATAAAGGGCCCTCCCTGGTGGCCAATGGGTTAGGACGCAGCACTGCAAGCTAGGGACAGCTGCTTCAGTGCTAGTTCGATCCGCACCCCAGAGGTGACCCCCATGGCGCTGCAAACCTCTCCTGTCTTGCCTGCTGCTCCCCTCAGCAGTGTACTTCGTCCATCTGCCTGTTCTGCTCCCCACTCTGTCTCTGGGGAACCCTCTCACCGCCCCTGCACCTCTGGCCCATACCCCAGTTCTGTATGCGTGAATAAATAAATCTTAAAATAAATAAATAAAATTGTAAACTATCTTCCCCATGTTCCCTACCTGATGTTCTCCACAGCACTCCCTACCACCTGACCTGCCACGTATTTTACTGATTCAGGTACCATCCCCCACCTGGAGATGGAAGCTCCATGAGGACCACGACAGGTCCGTTTGCCTCCCTGCTGTCTCCTTGGCTTCCAGGCCACTGGTCGGTGCAGAGCAGGCACATACGAAATACATATTGGGTGGACTAATTCATTTTACTAGCTGCTGAGGGAAGTACATGAGAAGCAAAAGATAAGGTTCCTGCCTCGAGGAGTTTAAAATGTCATCAAGAAGATAAGTTACACGCTCAGAAGAGTTAATGATATAAGGAATATGCATTGGTGCCAGCTGGTGGCACCAGCTGTGGGTTTTGTCCCAATTCAGCAAAGGGAGTGGTGAGAGCTTGGGCAATCAGAAAAGGTGTGAAAAAAGAGGCAGGAGCCGTGCAGAGCCTTGAATAATGCATAAAACTTCCTGTAAGACATTAGTGCATCAGATTAGCTGGTTGTCTCTTAGCAAAGTCCGAAGGGGAAGTGATAGAGGGCGGATAAGTTTGGGTGGGGGACGCAGGACAGACCAGGGCCTGGGACCTGGCACTGTAAGGGTGCTGGACAGCCATAAAGCAGCACAGAAATCAGGGTGGCTGAGGAAAGGCTTTCCACCCCCACCTTAGTCAGTGAACCAGTCTACTGGAAAACCCCTTCTCAGAGACTCCCTGACTGCGGGAAAAACCCATCTTCTCACAGGGGACCCTGCCACACATCCCCTGAGAACTCCTTTTGTGGGTCACACATGCAGGGAAAAAGACATGAACAGCAGAATGCCTGGCGTGCTTTCCCTAATCCCCCTGGCACAGGTTATTGTGGTGATGTCCCTGTGCCCCACCCACTCTGGCACAGCTTCTGAAGCCTGGAGGTCTCCAAGTCAGCCCCTCCCCGTGCCCAGTGGACTACAAAGCAGGGCACGTGTCAGGAGCGAAGCTGAAAGCACTTAGAGAAGAGAAAGCCAAACAAGGTTAGGGAAGAAAACATCTAGACCTGCAGCAGAGAGGACAGGAATGGTGTGGAGGAGGAGCCAGAGCAGAGAAGATGGCCCTACAGGAGGCCGAAAAAGGAGGGGGCTCCCTGAAGGTATCAAGAAAACCAGGTCAGCAGAGGGTATCCCAGAGGTTCCTCCTGGCTCCAGCACTCCCCACCCCCATCCTCCAAGTGGGTCTGGGACTAAAAGCATCAGTAAGATCCAGGCAGAGACTTCTTAGTCCCAGGTCTTACAGATCTGGTCTCCTCTGCTCTACACGTTCTACCAGAAACTGCTTCAGGCAAAGAAGCAGGAGTGCTTAATCCCTGTCTTTGTTTTTACTGGAGCCAGAAGTACCTGAGCAGTGCTGTATGTCCTGTGCCTGGCATTTTTCAACCCAGATGTCAGTTAGGATGGAAGGAATAACCCAGAACCCTAGAACGAACTGACTCCTGATGAGCAGTAAAAGTTCTACACAATGAGTATAGATTACAACAAGCTGAAGAAAGAAGGGTCAGACTTGTAAATGAAAAGTGACACTATCAGGTGGTTAAACGTGAAGGTGTTCCCGAAGGCACATACACAATTTTCCTCTTTACCAGGAAATGATGTCCCCCAGCCCCCGCCCCGTCCAAACCATGTTGCTGCACTGTGTTGAGGTTAACTCATTAATAGTTATCTGAAACATTAAAAACAAAATCGCCAAGGGACTCTGGGCTACATTCAGTGCCCCTCTCCCTAAACCCTAAGAGGTGGCACTTTTAGGGGCTCATCTTTCTATACTTCCCATCTGATGCTTTTAGGGCAAAGCCCACGTGGCCTATAAAAGAAGGGGTGATGGACTGGATTTTTCGAGTGACAAAAAAAAAAAGGTCCTCCAGCACCTTCTCTCGGTTGCTGCACTCACTGGAACAGGAGCACCCCATATAGGTGCTAGCAGGTGGGAGGGGATAGGAGGTAGGTGGGGTGTCCTAGGAAGCCCTTAACAGATAAGCAGGAAAGCCCTTATCAGATGGGCTGCAGGAAGACTTGAGGACAGAGGGAGGACCCAGGACAAAAGACAGGTAAGTTCTGATGGGGGGCGGGGGTGGGCCTCAGCGGGCGAGGCCGGGACTTCCCTACCGGGCGGGCGGGCGGACCAGCGTAGGTGGATTGGCAGAGCGGTCGCCCACCACCCCGCTCCGGC
>NW_004567102.1:1582841-1592126 GCF_000260355.1 Condylura cristata | reverse complement strand
CCTGCGGGCTCGCCTGGCTGCCACGGGAGGGCAGACCCAGGGGACCACTCCCCACCTGGTGGCACCCTCGCCCCAGCCCGCAGCACCTCTCACAGTCCTTCACGGTGGGGAGCGTCTGTGTTTATTAAACCAGTTCGGACACAGGTGTCAGGCTTCGGGTGCGCACCTGGCGCTGTAACCAGAGTCCCAGAATAGAGCTTTTCAGGCAGAAGGGGCCACACGGCTTCCTTCCTCCCCCAGTTCTCCAGAAGGCCTCAACCCCTCCCAAGGTCAGGGAAGAGCCTTTTGCCTACCCTCCGCCAATCCCCATCCCACTTCTGTTTGAGTCCTGGCATCTTCGAGGCCAGAGACTTTGGCTTCTGCAGAGTGCCCCTTCTCATTCCTACCACAGGATCACGGTCATCCAAGACCCTGGCACCCCAGCCAGAATCACAGTAGAAAATCTAAGCCTCCAAGGCCTCCCTAGTGGTGCAAGGGGTTAAAGCACTAGGAAGCTATAGCAGCACAAGTTCATGGCCCCTAGGGAGCTGAGCCACAGGGCAGAGCAGACCTCTCCTGTCGCCCCCACTGCTCCCCTCAGCAGTGTGTTTCAGTCAACCTGCCTGTTCTGCTCCCCTCTCTGTTTCTGGTGAATCCTCTCACACCCCTGCCCCAACACAAATACACTTCTGGCCTGCACACCAGCTCTTGTATGCATAAATAAATAAATCTTTAAATAAATTTAAAAAAAAAACTAATCCTCCAATGTGCTGAACACATTTTAGTTTACAAGTCGTTTTCACTCATTTCCCTCCTACCACAGCCCAATGTGAGGTCCACAGGGTAAGGGAACACACACATGGTCAAATGATGGCACATACACAGCACATACAACCCAGGTGTCCACTACACAAAAGCTTACTGCAAGATGATAGATTATGCCCCCGGGGGGGGGGGGTTCCCCACCCTCAGGAAACTCATTCCTCCCATTCTGAGGGCCCTAAGCCTAGTTCTACACTGAGCGCCCCTCCCCCCCAACTCTCCAGGGCCAGCCCAGTGACTCTGAAAGCAGTCTCTGTTGTGAGTCTTCCATCCAGGGGAGATACAGACCAGTTTGACTTAGGCCCCATGCAGGGACCAGTAAGGCATCAACAGAGCTGGCAAGTGGAAAGGTGGGGGGAGGGGGGCCGCGGGTAATGCAAGTGGGGGTGGCATGTCTAGAAAGAAGCAGGGCTAGGTTGACAACTCTACTCTAAAAGGACGGGGCAGGGGCTATCCCTGTAGAGCCCATGAGGGCTGTACTCCAAGAAGTTGGCTTGAGGGGAGAGGGGAAAGCAGACTGACTGTCCAGGGGCAGCCTGGGTGGCCCCGTTCTGCCCAGCTTGGACTTCAAGATCCAGGTGGGAGCTGTGGAAAAGGGAGTGGGATGGGTCAGTGCTGTCTGGAAAGATTAGACGAGGAGGAAAAAGGAGCTAGAAGTGGGACAGGTGAGCTAGAATCAAAACTGGACCTACCAACTTGGCCTCCGTCACAGAAGCCACGAGAGGAAGACGCAAAGACCGGGGAAATGCCTGAGGGACCCTAGACAGCCCTTCCCACCTAGCATGGAAACTGAGGCGAGGCGGAGGAAACTGATCCACCTGGGTCATACAATAGATAGTTGCAGACCTCGGGTCTCCTGACTCCCAGCTTAGGTCACTGGCCACCACCCAACACAGTCGCCCTCATGATTGGATGGGTGTCTGAAATCTCCAGACATCCAAAGTCATTCCCACTAGGTGCGGTGGGGAGGAATGTTAGGAAAGAGTCACCGTCTTGTCAGAGAAAAGAAATTCACTTCCGCATCCCTGCAAAAGCAGCCACTTACTGAACCTCTACCCATCTTTCTTTACAAGGAATTACCCTGTGTCACCTGAGGGGCCAGATGGTAAATGGAATTTAAAACCAGCATGGTTCATCCTGTCAGACGGCTTCAAGTCTAGCAAGGACCGAAAAACCACACACTCAAAAACCCCAAGAGCCTCTCTCACCAGAAACAGAGGCAGCAAAAATGCCCAAACTTGCCCCAATAGAAATAAAGGTCCCTGACTAGTGTGCAGGCCTTGGGAGCTGGCTCTGCCCACAGGCCTGAGAGTCTGGCTCTCAGGATTAGATGGGTTCTGGCATGTCCTGGGGTCTCAACAGCACTACTGAAGACACCAAACATGTTCTCTGTCGGGCCCAGAGAAGAGGGGCAGGGTATGGGAGAAACAGAAAGCTGCTGAGAAGAGACAGAGCAGGGGACACCAGGGGCCATGGGCCTCACCTCACACACTGGCTGTATAAGCCCAGGCTCTGTTCTGCAGGACTGAGCTTGGGGCTCTTGTCCTATCCTACCAGATGTGACTGAGGTTGGAGGAGGCACGGCAGGGCAGGTCCTGCGTCCTGGCGGGCCCTGAGACCAGGCCACCTGACTCCGGGCCCTCGCAGAGCTCTCTGGGAAACAGCAGAAGAAGTCCAAGACTCCAGAAAGCGAGACAGCCTGCTGCATGACAACCCTTCTTGTCAGGAAGCCTCTATTAGGGTGGGGGGAGAGGGGTGAGGGCAGGGACACTGTTTTTTTTTTTATTGTTGTTGTTGTTTTTTAAAGATTTATTTATTTATTCATACAGAACTGGGGTACAGGCCAGAGATGCGGAGGGTGAGAGGATTCACCAGAGACAGAGCGGGGAGCAGAACAGGCAGATCAGCGCAGTACACTGCTGAGGGGAGCAGGGGGTGGGTCAGGAGAGGTCTGCCACGCCATGTGGTCACCTCCGGGGCAGGCGGGGATCGAAGTCATGCAGAAGTGGCTTTGGTTTCTCAGTGCAGTGCTTTAACCCGCTGCGCCACCAGGGAGGGCCAGGGACACTGTTTTAATGAAAGGAGATTTAAGTGACAGAACCGATTTAGATCCCGATTTAAAGGACTCGGTGGTCAATCAGGACTCGGTGGTCAAGGGCAGACTGAGGGGAACGCTGCCTGGACTGGCACTGGATGCTATCAGGAGAGCGTTCATCGGTGTGGTTACAGTGCTCTGCTTGCACTGTCCTGTTTCGTAGAGATGAAAAACTAAGTATTTGAAAATATGTTAATCACATACATGTAGGCACTTCATAAATTGCTTCAGCAAAAAACAGCAAACAGGGCAGAATGTGGACAAGTATTAAGTCAAGGTGGTGGGTGTGCTAAGTGGCTCTTCTCCCTTTTCCTGAACTGTACTTATCCTTATGCTGGTGGTGAGGGGTCGGAGTGACAGCTGAGATAAAGGCCAGAGCCACCCACTGCACCGCCACCCGCCTCTCTGAGGACAGGCTTAATTCTCCCTCTCATGACCTGGAGCACCCCACCACCCCATTGGAGACTCAGACCTGGAGAGGACAATCCTCTGCAGGCTTGAGGCAGGGTGGCTGAGTGAGGGATGGAGAGGTATTTGCGAGCCAAATGCGCACAGGTATCAGCCGGCAGCACCTGCAGCCCCTGGGCCCCTGGGCTCAGCCTCAGGTTTGCTGTTTCTTCTGGCTCTGCCCACCTACCAGCACAAAATCGCCTACCTTTCCACACCACTGTGATCATTCCATCCCGCCCCAGCCCCGGCAGGCAACCCCTCAGCCCAGTGCCGTCCCTCGCCCCACCGCCCTGGTGGGAAAGGCCCTAAGCCTCTATTCCTGGGAACCCTGTTCTGTGGCCCCAGACGAGTGAGTCTTCTCTGCAGGAACTGTGACTGCAGGTACAAGTGCCAGTACGTTGCCACGGCCTGCAGGACCAGTGTGACAAGCTCAGGGCAAACTCCAGAAGCCTGTGAGGAAATTACTAGAAACCTGGCTCTGCTCTCCTTCCTCTTTCACTGCCCCCTTGCAGAGAGGGGCGCCCAGCTCCCCACCTGTGAGATGCGGAGAGCAGGTTGGGCAGGTGGGCAGGGACTCCAGACACATTCTCAGGGTTAATGGAAACCCAGAAACCTCCCCCTAAGCTGAAAGCAGAGAGCTGCTGTGGCCCCACCCTAAAATCTAGCACACCACCCCCCCAACCCAAGCCACTGCCCCACCCACTCCACAGCCCCACTAGGCCAAATTGGGAGGGGACGCGGGGTCAGGAATGTAGGGCAGGGCAGAGTGTGAGCAAGTGGCTACGGCAGGATTCTTTAGGGCAGAGAAGTTGGATGTAGCACAGAAGCCTGGAGGCTGTTCTGCCTTGCAGTGACCCTCCCGGAAGCGCCCTCTCCAATTCTGCCCCCTCCCCATTGCAGCTGCACGCTCCACTTGACCATGGACATTAATCTTATCCCCCACAGCCCCAGGCCAACACTTGACACAGTGACATGAATGGGCCCGTCCCCAGCGCCCGCACCACCAGAGAAGCCAGCAGGGCCAGAGAGCTCTCTGGAAGTAAAAGACGCGCCTTCCCTTTGAGCTGGGAATTCCCCTTCAGGGACATTCTCCTGCGAGGATAACTGGACAAGTGTTCAGGCACGTACGGCCTGGGAGGCTGAGTGCAGACGGCGTATAACGGCAGAAACTTACTCACCACCTGCATGCCTAATATTAGAGTCGCTTAAATAAAGCGCCTCCTACTGTGGGGTACCAGGCAGCCATAACAATGGTGTGGTGACATGGGAAACACAGCTCAATGTGTCCCCACAAAGACAGGATGCCAGGCCATATGTGCTGTCTGATGTCATTTGGTAAATATTTGTGTGTTTAAAGTGTAGAATGTCCATATCCAAAATGTTGACATAGTTGCAGTAGCATTACAGATAATTTTTTGAGATTTTCAGGTTTTCTCCCTGGAGCATACAGTATCTGCTAACCAGAAGAAGTATGTATTTTTTAAAACCGAGTTACATGGATTGGCCAAGCTGAGGCCAAGACCCTGCCTTGGGGTACAGGAGATGGGCAAGTCCAACATCTCATTCCAGTGAAATCATAATTAAATGAAAGCCAAGGGCAGGTCTGAAATCTGCCCAGGGAATGTGGTCACACTGGAGGGGCAGTGCCCCCTCCTGGAATGACTTCCACATACCTCAGGGTCTTACGGTTCAAGGGGTTCTTAAAGACGCTCCCTCCCAGGTCCCCACAGGATTGACGAGAATAGTCTAGGACTCATTCTTGGCTACTACTGACCCCCTCATGACTAGAAGCATCTGGCACAGTGTAGATGGCTAACAAATGATTGCTAATGACTTAATGAAGTCCGAGGCAGGCTAAGAGATGGGATCTCTGGACCCTGGGGGCAATCAGACTCAACAGGTAGGCTTCCTCACTGCCCGGTGGCCTGAGGAGTCCTCAGGTGGGGGATCCCAGCGCCAGGTTCATGTTAAAGTCACTTGGGGAGATTTTCAATAACCCAGCCCTCAGACCCCAGCCCTACCTGTGTGGATCCAGTTGGTCTGACATGGGACACAGGAGCTGGAATTTTTTAATCACCCCCAGGGGACTCTCGGGTGCAAACAGAGCACCTTAGCGTGTGATAGAAACACGTGCTGAAAAGACAGGCCCGTGCAAAGGCACCCTGTGAGTTAGTGAAAAAGCAAACGAGCCAGGGATCCCTGTCCTCGGGTCTCGGGCTTCCTCCACATTTACCTCATCTTCTGGGTCCTGACTTCCTGTGCCCACCCTCCCGAGAATGGGTGAAACTGGAAGGTGAACAGGGAGCCCCAAATTAGGGGTGAGGCCTTCTGGCCTTATTCCATATGATGTGGTC
The DNA here is from genome assembly GCF_000260355.1 of Condylura cristata. NCBI lineage: Eukaryota > Metazoa > Chordata > Mammalia > Eulipotyphla > Talpidae > Condylura > Condylura cristata. The sequence continues at coordinate 1,586,426 of NW_004567102.1, read as the reverse complement.
TGGGTGATGTGGTCCAGAGGCCTTGAAAGCCCCCAAAATTGTGCTTCACGACCCAGCTATAGGTGGGCAGAGACATTCTGACAAATGTTCAAAGCTCAACCTCAAGACCCAGTTCACCTGCACTCAGCTTACTCCCTGGGGTAGAGGGACACCCCTCTGGTCACTCCAAGAAGTTCTTTAAGGGGCTGGATAGGTGGGCGCATCCTGCACACTCAGGACTTGCCTGAAGTCACAGTAAAACCTCCGCCTTTTGCTGGCCCTGCCCAGTCACTCCAGCCCTGGCCTCTCCTGCCTCCCACCTGGGAGCAAGGAAGTGGCCCTGGGCAGTTCTGCCAAGAACAGGTGCAGGTCTGCTTTTCTTTCTCAGGTGGGGTCTTGACCTGCTCCAGGATCCACTCCCCAGACCTCTGCCGTCCTCCCCACCCAGAGTTAATGTACAATCTTCACCAGGAGCTCTAATTATCCAGGCGACTCTAATCCATCTCCTCCACTATGCCCTGCAGAGCCAGGCTAGAATCTGCCGCCTCCACCAATGCCCACCCCCAACTCAGTCAGCCCCACTGCCCCATCTTCAAAAATTCATTCCATTCTGCCCTTACTGGGCACCTGATGGACACCAAATAGCCTCCCGGGTTCACAGATATGGGTACCAACAGCCCAGGTGAAGACAGAAGGAGTCTGGGGTTGAGGGTGGGGGCTGAGAGATTCTAGAGGGGATGGAGCAGAGAGAGCCACTCAGGGCAAAGCATCTCTCACACTGCAGGGCACCAAATCCCTGGCGATCAGAATGCAGATACTGATCCAAGCTCAGGCAGGGCCTGAGCTTCTGAATTTCTAACAAGCTACTATCTAGAGGTGCTAAGGGACCCTTCTGGGTAGCAAAGACGTAAGGTGCCTAGAAGTCACTGTCACTGTGGGAAGCACAACTGCGTTATTTGCCACTGAGTCCCCAGTGCCCAAGACAGTGCCTGTGGACATGCTGAGTGGCTGAATGTGTAATTGATTAGTTAATCCTGGCAGCAGCCCAGCAATAGAAAGTCCTAGAGAAACTGCCAACTAGTTGTAAAGCAACACAGTTAACACCAGAGAAGAGTTTGAAGTCTGGAATAAAAGGGGTTAATTTTGCCAGGCTGGGGGCTTGGGGGGTGGGTGTGGGATAAGCTAGATCTCTCAAAAGAGGGCACTTTATACTAGGTCTTAGCGGGTGAGTCAGATTTACCCGGGTGGAGACTGGCTGGAGGGTGGGGGCAACACAAGAGCAAAAAGTAAAGAGAAAGTGAATGAGGGGTAGGGGTAGGTTTCAGGAAAGGGGGGGGTGGTTCAGGGGGCCTGAAGCCTGTGAAGGAGAGGACATTAATATACATGTAAAGGGACTGCAGTGAGAATGGATGAGCGTGGCTGTCCTGGAGGTGTCTGCAGGGAACAGGCACCCTGGAGTAGAAGGTCCTCAGAAGTCAACAGGTCCTGCCCCAGCATCCAAATGGACTGGAGGAAGCCGCTTCCTGGGACAGGAAGTGCCAAGACCTAGGGAGGGATGTCAGGAAGCAACAGAGGGAATCCCTTGTCTGGGATGAGGCCTGGGTGGAGAGTAGAATTAGACACCGCCCCCATGCTGATACAGCTCAGAGGCTTAAAAACCACAGTGTTCAGTCCTCCGCCAGGCACTGAGTTCATAGAGACAAGGGTTATTTTTCTAAAAGATGCCAGTGCTGTTCAGATACTGACATCTGCTTGCTCCCAGGGCACCCACAGCCCCCAAGCTCTCTCCCCCTTCCCCGGGCATGTCAGAGGTATTCACTATGTGCTTGCTCTGCGCAAGCCCTGGCCCCAAACAGAAGCCAGGATGGGGAAGCAGTCAGGGCCCTGGGCATTGCTCTTTGGGAGAGGCCTGCCTGCTGCTGGTCCAGAAGTGCCTCCACTCCTGACCTCTGGAGAACTGAGCAAGGAAAATCAGATGTTGGGGGAGAAGACAGGAGGCATGAGATTCTGCCTCTGAAAGGGGCTGGGGGAATAAGAGGCCTGGGGGCGATGAGATGCGAAGGGAAGATTTTGCTGGAATTCCCGGCCAGAATCCCCTGCTGGCCAAGCCAGCCCTCCAACCCCCACACCCCTGTTGGATTCACTTTCCAAAAGGACCAACGCTAATCGCCAGCAACTCTGGGAGAAACCGAGGAAGCAGGTGACTCTCACCTCCCATGCGCAGGAGGTGGGAGCCAGCCCAGGTCCAGAGCCAGCCCTAGCGGCAAGGTGGCAGGGCTGTCCTCCAAAGCCCCCCAAGAGGAGGCGCCTGGCAGCTGATGGCTGCAGATTGGAGCATCCGCAGAAGAGGGTGGGTTCACCCTACAGGACAGCCGGGTGTGCTAAGAGTGAGAGCGCACCGGTCCCCAGACAGAAAATAGGACAGAGATAGCAGGCCCTGCCCTGGGGCCTGGCTGCAGAGGTGAGGAAACCACTCTGTCCCCACCCAGAGCGGCTGGCAGCCGCTCCTCAGGAGATAACCCCATGCGCTTTCCTTAGTTCCTTTCCTGCCTTGTGCCAGCTTCAGGCCTGGTCCTCTCCAGAGACCTGAGTTGATTCTCTAGTTATCCAGCCCAGACCCTGGGGGGTGGCGGCTAGAATTAATTAATGTTTGTAAAGTGTTCCACAGATCCTAGGACCAGGGACCCAGGGGCGCCAGACAAGTGACGCAGGAAATTGGAAGGGGGAGGCGGGGAGAGTGGGGAGAGCCGGCTAGGACCTGGGCGGCCAGGAAAGGAAAAGCTGAACAGACACTCCTACTGAATGGGGGGCTGCGGAGGAGGTTAAGGGGAGAGAGCTTTGCAGCGATGGGCAAAGGTGGGACATCAGGTCGGCAGCCACAGGATTCCTGGCTTCAGACTGAGCCTTCCCACCCCAGCCCAGCCCACAGCTCGGCCCCACCCCCAGAACCCGGCACGTCCAGGCCCGGATGCCTTTCCCCCGAACTCTGGCCCCAGGCACCCACCTGCCACCGCCCTGGACCACCTGCAGAGGAAGTCTCGGCCTCTGCCCTCCTCTGAAGATGGGCCTACGCTCTCCAGAGAGGCGGCTTAGCGGAGGGGAGCGCCTCTTGCAAACTCCGACTGGATGCCTGCCTCCTACCTGGGCAAACATTTCACTTCCTTTCTCCAAAAGGAGGAGGCAAACCGTCCCCTCGCTCGCTCCTTCAAACTAGGGACATCCAGGTCCTCTGTCGGGGACGGCGGAAGGAGGCAAGCAACTGGCACCAAGCCCACTGTTCCCCCTTTTCTCTCGCGGACGCCACGAACTCGACTCACTCACCCCAAAGTGCTGATGAAGCCATTGACGGAACCCTCGGCGTACAGAGAGACGATGTCTCCGATGTGGAGAAAGCTGGACATCTCGTTCATGGCTGCGGCCCTCAAGGGACCCGGGGTGGTAGAGGCACCCTGAGGCGCACGGCCAGGGTCGGTGCGGAGGAAAGAGATGACTTTCAGGGCACGAAGGGGCGCGCCCCCACCTCGGAGCGGGGCTCTCTGCGCGGCCGGGGCGGGCTAGCGGCCAACGGAGCGGAAGGCGACGCGGCGTGGCCCGGGAGCCGGTGGC
>NW_004567102.1:1578558-1582576 GCF_000260355.1 Condylura cristata | reverse complement strand
GCGCCCCCCGCGCGTCCCGGGCAGCACTTCCCCGACGCAGCACGAGCCGCCTGCCCCGCGCCACTCCGAGGAGTTCTGGGGCTCCGATAGGCTCCTGGGACGGAGTTTCAGCCCCTGCGAGTCTCCGCACGGACTCGAGAACCCGCAGCCCTGGGAGGCCCAGCCCTAGTGAGGCGCTTCGCCCTCGGGGTTCCCGGGACGACTCACTCTTACCCTAAGTCGCTAAGAGCCGGTGCTGGCACCCGGGGTGGAGGGCTGGGGGGCGGAGGGCGAGTCTAGCGCCCCCGCAGGCATTACCCGGAGCCGCCCGCGGAGGACGCACCCAGGAGCGCCCTGGCCGCGGCCGCCCTCCGGCCACCTCGCAGTCCCGGCGCCCAGCTGAGAGCCGTCTTGCGCCGGGAGGCGCGCTCATTCCTTCGCAGCGCAAATCGGGATTTATTTTTCTCAACGTGAAAAGCCTTTCATTGCACAATAGAAAATGTTCAGGCTTGGAGGGGAAATGAAGCAATGGGGTGGGTTTTGTTTTTTTCTCTCCGCATTCCTGTGTACAAAGAGATCCAACTTCCGAATCAGTTCAGCCGCTCCCTCTCCAGGAGCTGGCTCCAAAACTCTTGGCTCTTTGAGTCTTTCTTTTGAAAGGGGAAAGAAGGGGTCAAGGGAGAAAGCAACCTTTGCTCGCTAATAGCGACGAGGCCCTCTGGGAGGGGCGTGCTACTGCGGTGTGGCCCCAGGCTCTTGCTCACCAAGTCCTGCCCCTCAAACTCAAGTCCCCAGCTCAACCTACTTTCTGTTCAGTTCCAGGCCTAGGTGCTTGGGTGTCTGCTTCCTACTCCTCTTAGTTGATCTCCCGGGATGGCGTTCCACCCCCTATGATCACATTCACTCCCTCCTGAACCCCCTACCCTGATTTCCTGGGAAGAGGGGAGTTGTCCCTGGAGGAAAAGGAGGGACTCCAGCAGGAAGGGGAGAGACCCAGATAGGAGAGGGGCAGCTAAGAGCAAAGAGATGGCTGCTGACCAGGGAAGGTGAGAAAACCCCTGTGTGTGTGGCTTATCCACAAAGACCCCTAGGGTGGGGGAGTGGGGAGGGGGGCACGTCCAAGATGGCTGAGTTCAGTGTTGTACAGTTCTTTCATTTAGCAAGTAAGTTTACATCAGACCAGTCCACACCTTCATCTATATATAAGTGAAACAATAGTTCCAAAACAATCCTTACCCTTATGACCTGTGATGCACTGATTATTTTCTGTTCTATTTCAGTGCTTTGTTCCGTTGTTTTTTTTAATACTGATTGTGACCCACTAAATCACTTTTGAAATGGACCAAATCGGCTGTAAACTGCCTTTTGCAAAACCTCACCCACATCATTCTGCCAGAAGACACGACCAAGGCCAGAGAAGGACAACCAAGCCTCTGGTCACAGAGCAGACCTGCATGCAGCAAACGAACCAGCTGCACAGGCCCTGACTCCCAGCCCTGTCTCTTTCCACTCCCCCACACCCCGCTGGACCTGCAGCTGGCCAGCCCTGGAGCCCTGCTGGGAGGGGCCAGCCCCTAGAACAGTTCCATTTGCTCTCAGAAATCAGTCCACGGACTTCCCTGAGGATAGAAGAGAAACATTCATTGTCCCATAGCATTTATTGAGGGGCTAGTATGTGCCAGGCCACTGCTGGCCACAGCCTCCAGTCAAATCACCAGCCTCAGCCCAGTTGTCGTTTGTCTCTTTCCCTGACAGGAAGGTGAAGGGGGCTGTGCTGGAAACACCCTCTCCAGTGGCTGCACTCAGTGCCTTCCTAGCCCCAGCCAGATCTAGGGGTTCCTGTCCCGAGACTTGACTCCCGCTCCCAAGGTTCAAGTAGGTGGTTCCACACGTAGCCAAGGTCTCTCAGGCATCCAGGAAGTGGAGGCCAGGCCTGTTGCCCAAAGCCCATGCTGCTCCTCGCTCCACCCCCACCTGGGAGTGCCCTGCCTCAGTCCACCTACCGGCCAGGGGGACCTGGGGGGGTGGGGGGGAAGCACAGCCCCATCCCTCCGAGAGGTTCTGCTAGGGATGTTCCTGGCAGCCTCCTGCCTCACACGCTGTTTGAGGTATTTTTCTGAACATGCCATCCACGGTGTGTTCCCGTTGGCACCACCCCTGGGATCTAAGTCGCAGTCACCTGCTTCTGCCAATTCAGCACCACTGTAAACACATCTATCTGGGTCCTGAGTTAGAGTTTGTTTTAAACAAAAGATTCAGTTGAAAAAAGAAAGAAAGACAAGGGAGGGAAGCAGGAGAGAGAGAGAAGGAGAGAGGGAGGGAGGATGAAGGAAGGAAAGAAAGAAAGAGGAAGGAAGGAGAAGACAGTTCCACTGAATTCACTCAAATGCCCCCATGCTTTGAAACACCCCTGTGGCTCCCAGGATAAAGCCCAGCACCTCAGACCCTGTCTGTCCCCTTAGGATCCTGCACCCTCAGCAGATCTGAGGTTGCTCCTCACAGAGGAACCACACTGTGCCGCTCCCAAGGGCACAGCCTCTCTGTGCCTTTCACAGGCCTGGGTTCGAGCCCCAGCCCTGCAAACACCCAGTGGCTGCTCTCAGTCTATTTCCGTCTGTTAAATGGGGAAGCCTCTGCCTCCTCACCTGTAAGTGGGGAGAACTTGTACCAGACCATGAGGGATATAGGCGAAGTTTTCGGTACAGTTCCCTCCCACCCCATTAAGGACTGGGTGTGTTGATTCTCCCGTCCCCAGGACCCCACTGCTCCCCTTACTCGGCTTCTGGGGTTCCTCCACCACTTCCTCCTTTCTATTTCTCAGTCTTCCCAATGTATTGGTTCTTGTGTCATTATGGAATAATTAAAAACGAATAACTCATGTATTAAAAATACAGTGAATACCCTGTACCTTTCCTCCGGTTTTCCTAAGTCTTAGTATTTTGCAAAATTTGGCTCCAGTGTATGCTTTGTGAGAACTTTGTGTGGCTTTGAACATTTAGCCCAAGTTCCTCGGCACTGCCCCCTGGTTCCACTCCTCTCCTCCCTGCAGAGATAACCACTGTCTGGCTTGAGTGGGTAGCATTCCCTGCAGATTGCCTGCCTGTTCCACACATGGACATACCCGTGAACCAGGCGCCTGCCATCGCCCTGCAGGGTTTTACAGTTCATAGAAATGGTGTCACCCAGGCCCTCCCTGGTGGCACAGTGGGTTAAAGCACAGCACTGCGAGCGAGCTGCAGCTGCTGCAGTGCGAGTTGGATCCTCAACTCAGGAGATGACCACATGGCGCAGCAGACCTCTGTCTCTCCTGCTGCTCCCCTCAGCAGTGTACTTCATTCATCTGCTGTTCTGCTCCCCACTCTGTCTCTGGTGAATCCTCTCACCAACCCTGCACCACTGGCCTGCACCCAAGTTCTGTATGCATAAATAAATAAATTTGTACAAAAAAAAAAGGGAAGAAATGGTATCACCCAGTGCTTGTCCCCAGCAGTGGGACAGTCCACTTCCTGACCATGTCACAGTCTGTTCATCTGTTTTATTGGTGACCATGAAGACCCTATCAGGTTGTTGCTATTACAACAGCATTGTGGTAAACATTCTTGTCTCCTTGAAGCTATACCTAAGTGTCGCTAAGGCAGTGTTGTTCCAACTATGGATTGAGGCCTTTTAGTGGATTGTAAAATCGATTTAGTGGTCAAAGGTCAATATTTTTTAACTCTGAATTAATTAGAAAATATCAATGGGCATCACATGTCATCATGGCAACATGAGGGTGGAAGTTGTGTCTGGTGTGGTGTGTGGCATGTGATCTGGATCACATAGTAGCCTGGATCACCTATGTCAAGGATGCCTGTCAAAGAGTTTGAAAACCTCTAGAGTAAAAATTTAAAAACTGGAATTGCTGAATGGAGGGGAGGTGCATTGCCTAGCAAGTGCTAGGAAATGCCAAATGACCCCACTCCCACTCACCAGTCAGCAGGAGAGTGCCCACTGAACCACCCCTTCACCAGCACTGGGTATAGTCAGGCCTTTTTTTTTT
>NW_004567102.1:1558283-1578363 GCF_000260355.1 Condylura cristata | reverse complement strand
GGCCTGCCACACCATGTGGGTCACCTTCCCTGGTCAGGAGTCGAACTCATGCAGCAGTGGCTGGGGATGGCTTCTTGGTGCTATGCTTTAACCTGTTGTGCCACCAAGGAGGGCCCTAGGTAGGCCTTCTAACTGGGTGTCTTTGTCACCCAGCTATCAGAGGATGCACCTGCGCTTTGGTCTCTTCTTGTAGACTGTGAGCTCCTGGGTGGAGAAAGCTGTGTCCTCCTCACTGTGTGTCTCCAGGCCAGGCTGTGCATATAGTGAATGCTGAATAAGTCTGTGTGGAATTGAATAGTCAAAGAGAAAGAGGTTGCAGAAAGTACATAAGTGATCCCAGGAGATAAAGGGCGAGTGTGGGAGCCCCAGATCAGGATATCAGTTACCTGGGCCTCCCGGGTGGGAGGAAGGGAGCTTCCAGAGATGACAGTGACTTGCTCACTGTTACTCTGGAGCCAAGTTGAGGCCAGGAAGGAGGCCACAGCCATCCGATGGCAACTGGTCTCCTTGGTCCCGGCCTCAGCCTCAGAGGCTGGTGTGCCCCAGTGCGCAACTCCCAAGGAAGCCTCTCCTAGAGGAATCACAAGAGGCGCTGGGAAGCCCCCATCAGATTTCCAACGTCAGGATTCAGAGGAAGTCAGAGGTCGCAGGGGCCACTTAGCAGGCCAGGGACCAGGTTGGAGGCAAGTTACTTTTCACCTTGGTGAAACAGCTATTCATAGATCTCTTTTTTAAGCTTTGGGATAGACAGATGTATAGAACCAAAAAATAAAAATGTTTAAAGCATCACTCTCAAGCTCCAAGCACCAGGAAACTCCCTTCTACCCCTCTCCATCCAACCTAACTGTAAAAGCAAGGGAAAGAAGGAGGGTGCTCGGATCCTCTATCTGGACTCAGGGGGTACAGGAAATGGGGGCTGGGGGCAGTGTGGCTATAGCTGAGGTAAAAGACTAGATTGGAGTAGAGGGAGGGGCTACAGCCCCGAACCTTGGACTTCCTCCACCAGCACTCGCCACCCCCACCACTACTGATTCTGCAGACTTTCTCCCAGCTTTGCTGTGTGACTTCCCAGAGGGTACAGACCTCTCTGGGCTTAGGTTCCCTCTTGTAAAGAGTCCACATCATCTTTCCAGATTTCGTCCATGGTCTCACCTTTCGGCTCTTCACTCTTCCTGATCTGTGACTAGGAGGAGTGAGGACCACCCCACCCCCATGCTAGCTGTGCCTTCTTGAGATCTGGGGGAGATAATAAAGTCTTCTCAAAGGCTTCCTCTGCCCTCACTCTCCATATGGCAACAGGGCCAGGAGGCAAGGGGCGGAGTCGGGCCAGAAAGGCTGACTCAGAGCAACAGCCACCCAGCTAGGTCACCGCCGTGGGTGGGGTGCCAGCCCAGGCCTGCTGGGGTTCCCAGAGAATTCCTTCCCCATGCCATAAGCTGCTCTGGGCGGGCACCCCAGCCCATGGCAACCGCTTAGCTACAGGCAGGGCTGCCAGTCCCAGGAGCCTATGTACTCACTCACGCTCACATTCACACTCTCACTCTCACTCTCACTCACTCTCACTCATACATTTCCCCTTTTGGGGACTCTGAAAGGAAAACATTGTTCTCTTGACCTCACCTCACTCCCACGCCCAGTCATCGCAGCCTTATCATTTATTTCAGACATTTGCTGACTGCCAACCCCACGCAGGGGCCAGAGGAGAAAAGGGCAGTAGGGGTGCGGCGAACCCTCGCATGCAACCGTGGCTGGTGAAGGAAAAGATAAAAGATTTGCCACTGGGGTTCCCACTGGTCACAAGGAGTATGGCCCCCCTGCCTTCCAAGGTGAAGCTTTTGAGGGGATGCCCCTGGGTCTGGAGTCCCGACAGCCAGGGCCGCACTTCAGGTCTTTCCCTCCCCTGAGGTGCTGCTGGCAGCAAGGTCTGGCCCATTCCTGGGCACCTTCACAGGCCGTGAAAGCCAAGACCCCACAGCCGGTGGCTTACTTTTGTAAAGAGAAGCTGCCCGGCCTCTCCAAACCTCCATGTTCTTGTGGGTGAAATAAGAACACGGAGGATGAAATAAATAAATAGGAGCACAGAGCTGTAGTGTCGGGTCCTGGAAGGAAACTGGCAACCCATCCCCAAAGTGGGGCTGCAGGGACGACCCTGAAGGAGGCATGTGCAGAGGGGTGGACAGCGGCAGGGACCCCAACCCCAGCATCCTGGAGCCAGCAACCGCAAGGGCTCCCCACACCCCACAGCACCCAGGCCGTGCTCTCTCCCTGCCTCCGGTGTCTCGCCTGCGCCGGCCAGGCTCGGAGGGCCAGGGCGCCTGGGTAGTTGGGGCAGTAGAGCTCAGTCCTGCAGGGCACAGAGCAAGCACAGAAGAGTGGACAGAGGACTGGAGGGCCCTGAACAGAGAATGTCAGCATAAGCAACTCCTAGGTAAAGCACTTAGGGCCAGTCAGCAAACATCTCTGTGATTGTCTTATTTGTATAGTCCTGAGCGTTCTCAATAAAGAGAAGTGCTTGTAGATCTAAAAAAACTGACAACTCAATGGAATTTGGATGACCATGGAGGGCCATTTATGAGGCAGAAGGTTTTTTTTTTAAGATTTATTTATTCACAGGGCCCTCCCTGGTGCAACGGGTAAGGACACAACACTGCAAGCTAGCCCAGCCGCTTCAGTGAGAGTTCCATCTCCGGCCCCGGAGGTGACCCACATGGCGTGGCAGGCCTCTCCTGACCGCCCGCTGCTCCCCTCAGCAGTGTACTTCGTCCATCTGCCTGCTCTGCTTCCCATTCTGTCTCTGGTGGGTCCTCTCTCACCGCTCATGCACCTCTGGCCTGTACCCCAGTTCTGTATGTATAAATAAATAAATCTTTTTTTAAAAAAAGAATTTTAAGGGCCCTCCCTGGTGGCGCAGCGGGCTAAAGCACAGCATCGAGAATCTAAAGCCACTTCCGCATGAGTTCGATTCCCGCCTGCCCCGGAGGTGACCACATGGTGTGGCAGACCTCTCCTGACCTCAGCAGTGTACTTCGTCGATCTGCCTGTTCTGTTCCCCCCTCTGTCTCTGGTGAAGCCTCTCGCCACCCCTGAGCCTCTGGCCTGTACCCCAGTTCTGTATGCACAAATAAATAAATAAATCTTTAAAAAAAAAAAAGAATTTTAAAAAATGTTTATTGATTTAAAAAGATTATTTTTTTAAAAGATTTATTTATTTATGCATACAGAACTGGGGTACAGGCCAGAGGTGCAGGAGCGGTGAGAGAGGACCCACCAGAGACAGAGTGGGGAGCAGAACAGGCCAACTGACGAAGTACACTGCTGAGGGGAGCAGCGGGCGAGACAGGAGAGGTGTGCCATGCCATGTGGGTCAGCTCCCTGGCTGGGGATTGAACTCATGCTGCAGTGGCTGCGGACAGCTTCATGGTGCTGCATATTAACCCATTTGCCTTCAGGGAGGGCCTGTGATGGAAGGTTTTTATAAACATCTGCAAAATCATCTGAACGCCCTCCTCAAGTGAAAATCAGTTACTAAATGCCTGTTATACCCCTGGCTTGGAAGAAGAAATACAGGGGGGTGCGCTGAGCTGCAAATCCCCCTGAGACCTCAGTTGGAGTTGGGAGTGGTGAGGTTACAACCCCCAGTCTCTCTGTGAGTCACCCCATCCTGAAGCCCAGGTTGGAAACTTAACAGGAGCCCCCCCAAATAGGAGAGGCCTCTGATAATTCTGTCTCTTTCCAGACTGGGGGATGGCAGGGTTCAGGGGTTGTTGCACCATGAGGAGAAGCTGGACAGTCTTCTGTGAGTGTGCCCAGGCCTCTCTACCTCAGCTGCCAATGAGAGAGGCCAGGTAGAAGAGGAGGGGACACTGGCCCCATGATGCTATTGAGAAGTGGGTCCAGCGTGGAAAAGCCCCCTGGGGCAGGGCCAGGCAGGAGCAGCCTTTGGCTCACAGGAGATGAATAGGATGATGACAAGTCCACCCGGGCTGGGCCTGGCCCCCAGCAGCACCCCACCCACCTTGGCAGGACTAAGGTGCTGCGAGCCAGTCCTAGCTGGCTGGCCTGGCCAGAACTGGGATGGTTGAAATACAGGGGTTTCGCCCATCAAACGAGACCTGTTCCTGCTTCAGTCTTGCCAGCCTCTCCTTCTGGATGGCTCAGAAAGAAGAGGTTGTGCAGAGAGGGGTTTATCGTGCCTTTCCAAGGGGGCAGGGCAGGGTCAAGGCCAAGGAACTCAGAGGGGGGAGGGGGAGAAAGGCCTGCTGTTTGCTCAGGAGCCAGCAGACACTGGAGCCCTTGTCCTGGAGCAGTGGGGGAGGCTGCAGGCCAGATGGAGACCAGCGGGGGAGAGGAGGGATTCCTGGGCCCAGCAAGCAGCCTCTTCTTCCCACACCCCACCCAGCTCCCGGTCAGCCAGAGAGGGAGCGAGGATCCTTACCTAGTGAGGCCTGGGGAACGCAGCCCCCCCACCCCCACCCCCACCCCCATATACCAGAGCCTCTGAGCCCTGGAGTCCTCGGAAGCTTTCTAAGACCAGATGCTGCAGAAACTTCGGGATCTGGGCTTTCAGAGCTGTTTGGGCTTTTCTTCTGGTTCTAGGGTGAACAAACCTAGGCTTGCCCCTTTGGGGCACACAGCCTGGTGAGAAGGGCTGTGCTCAGTCACTTGACTGATACTGCGTGTGCAGTTTGCTGTGCTGTGCGTAGAGAGGGCAGGAGAGTCCCGAGAGGCTAAGCGACAGCCCCTCCTTGCCCAGCTCCTGATGCCCAGTAATTTCGCAGACTTGGGTCCGGCCAAGCTGAACCTCTGGTTGTCATCCTACACCTTCTTTCTAAACCTAACAACTCCCACGACTGCCTGCCACTCCCACACATCAGCCAAACCCTCAATATTTGTCCAGGGTTGTGGGGGTGGGGAGCAGAGGGCAACACCCAGAAGGGACACGAATAACAATCGCTGCCAGCACCTGTTGCCCACCCCGAGGTGGTGTGACCCTGAGCCGGCAGTCTGGCCTCACCCAGATCCCGTCTTACAGATGCAGAAACTGAAGCTCATGGAGCTGAGGGAACTTGACCCAGGCAAAGGGGATGGTTCCCACTGTACAGACGGGCATGGACGCACAGACACCTAACGGGCTTCTGGACGTGTTACAGCTAGAAAGGGGTCCCCATTTTGCAGCCCTTCCGGGAAAGCTCAGGGAGGCACAGTGGACTTGCTTGAAGTGAGGCAGCTGATAAGTGACAGAGCTGGGCCTCAAGCTCCACTCTGGAGCCCGCCAACTTAATCTTGCTCAGCAGAGAGGTCACAGACAGGAAATATGGGGTGATCCTTTGTGTGGTCAGGAGCTATGCCCAGCGGAGGGTTGTGCCTCTGTCCTCCAGGGGGACTGGGAGGAGCCATCCGTCCGTGGAGCAGGGAGCTGCCCAGGCTGGGCCTCCCCGGGACAGGAGCTCTGCAGGTACCACAGCCTGTGGGCCACACGCAGCTTCCACCTGCCCTGATTCCAGCATATTCCAGCACCAACCACCATGACTCACTAGTTCTCTTTTGTTCCCCACAGACAAAATACATGGCAGGATGAGAAGAGGTCAGACAGCAGGGAGGACTCCCGGGGTGCCTCTTGTGGGAGGTTCAGGGCTTGGGTGACAGAGGCGGCAGAGTCCTCTAAGAGTAGAATACGCCAGGCTGCCTGTGTGGAAAATCCAAAGTCAGGGGCTCCAGGCTGATGAACCCCCTTGGCTTCTCGGGCTGCCTTCCCTCGGGCTCAGCATGAGAGTGGGAGTGAAAGGCGGCCTCCGACCAGCTCAGGCTCCAGCGGTACCACACCCGCACACACACTGTTGCCATCGGAAGAACCTAGCTCACAGCACTTCCCGTGCTGTGCCTCCTGCCGTCTTTAAGTGGCCTGTGGCGAGGGCGCTGCTGTGGTGGCGTGGGCAGCCTCTCTACCTCCCCAGCCTCCGTGGCCCCTTCCTGGGAGGGCTGAGGGCCTCCGCTGTCGGGGGGCCCCACCAGGAACCCCCACAGGCTCTCCAGGCCCACCGGCCACCTCCTCGCTCTTCACCTTGAACAAACCACTCACCTGAACCTCAGTTTCCTAACCTGTCAAATGGGACCATGAAGTACAACAGCTGAGGGCTGTGCTGAGTCTCCAATGAGAAGCAGCCTCACGTGGGCAGCCTGGCACAGCGAGGGCAGTGCTCAGCAAGGCGGGCTGTCGCCAGTAGACTTATTCTACGTAGTCCCAGTGCTAACTTCTTCAACTGGACTGTCCCCTCCCAGGCCTGCTTAGAGCTTCGCTGAGAACTCACTGGTGTTTCTGTCTTGGTTTGGTTCCCTTACCCCTTCAAACAGATTCAAGACCATAGTAGAAGCCTGTGAGGAAGGGAAGAGGGACAGGTGCCAGTGACAGATGTATTGTCTGACCAGGTGTCACTGGGCAATGGGAGCCCGGGCCCCCTGAGGAGCCAGGGAGCAGAGATACCCTGGTCCTGGCCAGGCTGGAGCACCAGGATGTGACCCAGCAGCTCATCAGCCAGGCATGTGGGTAATCAGTGGCATCCTACTTACCCCGGGGGGTGAGCAGCCTGGCCCAGCCCCCCCTTGGTATTCTTCAAGCTTAGGGAGCCACCTCTAGGTTTTGGGTTCCGTGAGGGAGGGGCTCTGCCTGAGAAAAAAGATGGAAGGGGACTAAGAGAAGAATCAAGAAAAGTTTGGGGACAACATTTCCTTTTTTTTTTTAATATTTATTTATTTATGCATACAGAGTTGGGGTACAGGTCAGAGGTGCAGGGGCAGTGAGAGGTTTCGCCAGAGACAGAGTGGGGAGCAGGACAGGCAGACGGACAAAGTACACTGCTGAGGGGAGCAGGGGGCGGGTCAGGAGAGGTCTGCCGTGCCACGTGGGTCACCTCCGGGGCTGGGGGTCGAACTTGCACTGAAGGGGCTGCGGCCAGCTTGCAGTGTGCTGTGCTTTAATCCGTTGCACCACCAGGGAGGGCCTGGCGACAACATTTCAATGACAGTGGCTGCATAACAAATCACACAATACACAGAGGCTGATCCCAAGTCTGCGCACTAAAAGAGTGTGGAACCTGTGTGACTTTGTAGAACTTTGCTTCTACAGCCACCAGCGACACTTCCACTAGACCTGATGGAAAACAGTCATGGCCCTCCCAGATTTGATGGGAGGATATAGATGCCCCTCACCCATGGAAGGGCCAAAGAGGTTGGACCCTCTAGACTATCACCGAGGGCCCTCCCTGGTGGCGCAGCGGGTTAAAGCACAGCACTGCAAGCTAGCTACTTCAGTGTGAGTTCGATCCCGGCCCCGGAGGTGGACACATGGCACGGCAGACCTCTCCTGACCCTCCACAATCCTACCGCCTTGCCATCCCCTCACTTCTCTGACTACTGGTGGGTTATTTCACATTCATTCCCTTCATTTAGGCAATAAATTAAGGAAGACTTATGAGGTGCTAATGGGGTTCTAGGCCTGGGGGACCAGCAGCAAGCAAAACAGGCATTGATGCCTGTCCTCACGAAGATTACACTCCAGATGAGAGACAAAAGGCGCACAAATTAACTGTGATATATGGGCTCATGGAAGTGCTCTCAAGAAAAATTAAGCAGGGCAGAGACACTGGAAGAGAACCAGATGGGGGTGGAAGGATAATGGTTTTTTTTTTTTTCTTTTTTTCTTTTTTTTTACAGAGGGCAACTTCAAAAATTATACAGCCCTCCCTAGTGGCACAACGGGTTAAAGCACAGCACTGAGAAGCTAAAGCCACTTCAGCATGAGTTCGATCCCCGCCCCAGAGTTGACCCACATAGTGTGGCAGACCTCTCCTGACCTGCCCGCTGCTCCCCTCAGCAGTGTACTTTGTCGATCACCCCCACCCCTGCACCTCTGGCCTGTACCCCAGTTCTGTCTGCATAAAGAAATCTTTTTTTTAAAATAATATATACACACACACATCTCACAGAAGTTAACAAGCAGGCATAGAGCTCAGTGTAGTTAGGAAGCAGGTCACATAAATTCCCAGAGGGGGGCAGAGTCTCCAAGGCAGGGAGACCAGGAGGTGCAACGGCCCTGAGGTCGGAGTGGGCTTAGTGTATGCCAGGAACAAGCAGAGAGGCCAATTTGGCCAGACCACATGGAGCAAGAAGCACAGCCGCAGGAGAGGGGATTGGAACGGAGCGGGAACTTGTCAGTCCTTGGAAGGACTTTGGCCCTCGCTGGGGCCTCAGGGAAGACAAGCCTGGCCCCTGAACAGAAGACTGTTTTAGAATAGCTCACGTTACATAGCGATTAACATGCGTCGCCCACTCTTCTCAATTCTGAACCTGTATGAACCCCCTGAGTCTGACTCTAGAGACATCTCTACCAGCACCCTCCCGTGAGTTGTGACAAACGAAAAATATCTCCGGATCATGCCAAATCTCCCCTGGCAGACGGAACTGCCCCTGGTTAGAACACGGCCCACACACTTGGTGGGCTCAGGCCCACCTGCTCTCACTGTGCCCACCGTGGCAGCCTCCTGACTGGCGCCCGGCCCTCGACGCCGCGTCTTACCACACCGCTCTCCTAGCTACACGACTCTCCTTGGCTCCCACTGCCCTGACGAGAAAGGCCAAGCCACCTGCTGGGCACACTGGGCCTGTGCTGTCTGCCCCCGCCTCTCTCTCCTGCCCCACCTGGCGCCCTCTTCTCTCGCAGTGCCCCTGGCCTAGCCCACGTGTGAGCCTGCTCTGCACCAGCGACCACGGGCTGGGCCCTGGCGAGCAAGGGAGAGCGAGGGGACCCGTGCAGCTCTTAGTCCTAGAGGCAGGGAGCTGTGAGGACTCTGGAGAAGAGGCGGGCCAGAGCTGAGCTGTACGGGATGGGGAGGGGCTGGGGCGTCCTGGCAGTGGTGGGCAGTGGTGTGCCTGGGACTCAGGGCTCCAGCAAAGGCAAAAAGTGCACATGTGGCGAGGGGTGCACGGGCCCCCCCTGGTGGCGGAGCTGGTTAGAGCGCAGCACCGCAAGCTGCCACAGCTGCTTCAGTGCAAGTTTGATCCCCGCCCCGGAGGTGACCCACACGGCGCGGCAGACCTCTCCTGACCCGCCCGCTGCTCCCCTCAGCAGTGTACTTCATCAGTTGGCCTGTTCTGCTCCCCACTCTGTCTCTGGTGGGTCCTCTCACTGCCCCTGCACTGCTGGCCTGTACCCCAGTTCTGTATGCATAAACAAACATATCTTTGAAGAAAAAAAAAAAAGAGGGGTGAACGGCAGGAAGAAGAGGATGACATAAACGGCAGGCTGAACATGGAGGTGCTGGAGAGAGGCGTGCAGGACGGTCTAGTTTGGCCAACAAGCAGGGAGCAGGTTCGTGTGCACCCTGGACACCTCCCCATCATCACAGAGCTCCCCCTGACAGTCACACTTCGCCTTTACTGGTCGCACTGGTGTTCATCCTGCCAGCCAGATCACAGAGGGCGCCTCCTCTTGTTGGCATGACTTATTCGCGCCTCTCGACTCTCCACGCGAGAGGGAAGGGACCAGCGTCACCTGGTCTTTTCTGCTGTTACTCCGCAGCCCTGGCTGATTTCGCAGGCAGGGAGGCATCTTTCCCCCTCGGCCCTCGGGGAGGAAACCATGCCCTCAGCAGCAGGAGCCTGCACCTCCTTCCAGAGCCTTCCCTGGCTGCAGACCTCCCAGACCCGCACTGGACCAGGTGCAAGGTGACCAGATGTGCGCTCTACCACCCAGGTGGGGCCTCCCAGGGGTGGGCTGCCCTGGCAAGGGTACATTGACTGCACCAGTGCCCCACAGACTCTGTCAGTGCCAACCACCTCCCCCTGCACCTCAGCCCCCAGTCACCCATGTGTGACGGGCCGTCCACTTGCCTTAGCTGGCCCTTCCAGAACTCCAGGCCCCAGGCTGCCCCTCCACCTTCTGGGGCTGGAGTGGGAGGTGGATGAGGAACAGAGATACAGGCCAAGGGGCACCCCCAGCACTCCCCAGAAGTACCCTTTCCATAACAGCAGCCTGTAACAGATACAGGTTTCATGGACTCCGCCCCCACCCCAGATACTGGAACTCCAAATCCCATCAGTACCAAGGAGAAGCACGCTAGGACGTGAGGGCGGAGCTGAGCAGCCAGGCTGGGATAAAACCGGGCATGTGGGCTTTGGGGTCTCTGGGCCTGGTGGTTCGCAGCTGGTCGTTTTGGCGCTCAATCGGTTTTCAACGTGCCGGTGGAGTCCAGGTCAGCAGAACTGGTAGGACATTCTAGTTGACTTGTATTTCTCTCCCTCTTTCCCTGGGTTGTTCCTTTACCTTTCTCCTTGTAAATAAATCCATTATTGAACCTTTTTGAGTGTGTCCATAATACGATTGAATCTTAAACGCTCAGGTGAGGACCCACAGACGGGCAACCCAATTCACATTGGGGTGCCGGGTACCAGTCCCACAACTCCAGCAGCCTCTAAGGTCAATCCTTGCTTCAGCCCTCCCCCATGCACACTCTCTCTTCCTAATTCAGCAGTCAAGGCTTAGAAAATCTGAACTATATCGTCCTCACTTTGATTAAATAAGCCTCCCAAAAAAGATTAACAAAGCTCATAACCTGTTCCTGTTTTAACTTCCTATTTCTCCCCCTCCCACTCACCCCTTCCAGCTGCTCAAATGCCCAGGCCTCAGGGCATTTGCACTTGCTGCTGTGCTGGCTGTTCTCATGCCCCCACCCGACCTCCCCCACCCCCCCCCCGCCCCCAAGCCCCAGCTCCCTCATGTCCTGGTGGTTCCTACTTACACAGGGCCACCTCAGAGAGGCCTCCTCACCCCGTCTCTCAGTCCACAGCTGCAGCCCATTGCCCAGCTCCAGCTTCCTTCTTAGTACACTCATCCCTTATTATGTTTACTTCTATCCAGATGGATCCCCATAAATGCTCAAAAAAAAGTCCAAGTTTTATGATCATACTCTGCTGTATTCTCCACACCCACAACAGGAACGGGGTGTTGTAGATACCTAGCTAAGATGTGTTTCAGGCCAAAGGCACCTCACTCAACCTGCCACAGGAGCCAGTGACTCGCCCATTGCACAAATAGGGAAACTGAGGCTCAGGGAGGTATGGGGGTCACTGTGCAGTCACACCAGCTTCCCGGAGTCACAGTGAAGGCCCTCACCTGCCAGTCTCTCCCCTCGGCTCTCCCCATCTCACGCCCTCATGCCAGGAAAGGCAATCCTAACACAGGCAGCGCGAGACAGACCCAAGGTGGCATCTTCGCCAAGGCCCTGACCAGCGGCCCACGGGAGGGAGAGCCCACTGGCTCCCCAGGCAAGCAGGGCAGCCCACCCTCCAGGTGCTACAGAGAGGGGCCGGTCCCTCGTGCCTGGCCATGACCAGGGCAGCACGGCCACCGGCGAACTTCCTGTCCATGGGGAGTGGGGGCGGGGGGGAGGGCTGGGAGCAACAGAGACAGACATTTGCCTCTGACAGGGAGACTGATGGAGGTACAGGGGTGGAGGAGGAAGAAACCTGGAAGGCGGCAGAGACTTGGGAGACTCGGCAGGCTGTGACATAACTGCTTAACTTAGACGTGCAGGCCCCACAAGGCCCTGTCAGCCCAGTTGTCCCTTTTGAGCAAATTAGAGAGAGAGGCACCCTCACTGAGGCCACCGGCCTTTGAGCCAGATGCCCCATGACAGCAGGACCGGGCCGCCCTCCCCCATTCTCTGTGCACCCAGGACGGAGGCTGCCACTTGGGGGACCCACAGATGCAGCCTTGCAGAGAAGCCTGGGTGCAGCCCTCAGGGATCCTGCTCCCGCACAGCAGTCCCTGGACTATGTCACCCATGAGGGTCAGGCCAGGTCCACCCACAGAAACCAGCCAGGGCAGGGGGGTAGGGACAGGGAAGAGGCCTTGTGTGGATACCAGCATGCAGACCCCTCCTCTGCTGAGCCGGCGCCAGCAGCCACACCTCCCAGCCCCTACACCTTCCTCTCTGTGGCTCTTAGAACCTGGAGTGTGGGGGAGCCATCATGCTCACTTGGCAGGAAGGAAAAGAGGACTAAGTGGGAATGGACAGCTCAGTCTCACATAGTGAACCCAGGTTTCTGCTCCTTCACCCCTACCTCGCTGAGTCTGAGGACCAGAAACTCTTGTCTTGACCCGAGGCTGGCCCTACCCAAAGGGCAATGGGGGGTTGAGGGGCAAGGGAGCAAAAGCTCTGTCCTGGGGTACTCTGGGCCCAGGGACTCCCCTTTCCAGACTGGTATTGCCCACGTGAGTTCTGGGGATCCATCAGGAAGGGAGAAGAAAGGGGTCTTCTCTCCATGGGGTCTGTGGGGAGGGGGGTCAGGGATTGAGAAGCACCAGGGCGCCCACAGGCCACCCTCGAAAGCCCCCACCCTTCCCAACCAGCCAACACTCTGGGAGGAAATAATTAGAGCACAGGTGAGTCATACGGTCACAAGGCTGCTTCCTGGCTGACTCAGGGGGACCATCCAGATGGGCCTTCCACCAGTCCCCAGCTCAGAGCCTGAGTCAAGGATTCCAGGGCCCCAGGCCATGTCGCCCAGGAGAAAGCCTCGGGCCACTGGTGAGCCCTTCCCCCACCCAAAGCTGGGGATGTGAGGTGGAACACTGGGCTGGGCGGGCCAGGGAACTGGGGCCCTGCGGTTTCCCTGTCCCCACCCAGAGCACGCGCCACCCATCTTACAAACAGCTGTTGTTATCAATCACAGTGATAATTAACAGTGGCCTCCATGCTGATACTGAACTTCAGTTCTGCCACTGGCCTGGGGCTGTAGACAGTGGGGCCCCATGGAGCCAGAGAGCTTCTGTAAATAGCAGCTGCTTTGAGAAGAGTTGGGGGCATTGTAAGCTTTTATTCTCTCTCCCTCTCTCCTCACACTCCTCTCCCTCCCTCCCTCCCTCCCTCTCTCTCTCTCTCTCTCTCTCTCTCTCTCTCTCTCTCTCTCTCTCTCTCTCTCTCTCTCTCTCACACACACACACACACACACACACACACACAGGGCACTTAAGAGCTTGAGCCCACACAGAAGAGACCCGACGACCTGGGTCCTAGCAGGAGCCAGGAGCACCTCCTGGAGAACAGCACCTCCTAGTGTCCAAAGCAGGCCTGGCCTTCGCCCTCCCGCGGGCAGATCCCTGCAAAGCCAAGTGTCAGGGTGTGCCCTTCCCAGGCCGTCAGTCTCTGGGGCGTGTGCCCCCAACTCCAGCTCATTCTGTGATTAGGCTGAGTGGGGCCTTCTAGAGTCTGCCCCTCCCTCTGCCTAGGACCTCAGAGGTGCCCTGGCCGAGCACTGCGCCGGGAGGGAGGCCGGTGACCAGGCAGCAGAGTGGGGCCCTGCCCCCACCGCTGTAGCAACTCCTTCTGTGTCACCTCCAGAGACCCCTCACTTGCCCCCAGCCCAGCCCCCCCAGCAGGTCTCCATGGCCCTTGGGCCACTTTCCTGGCTTTGTCCCTGGGCTGGCTGGGCAGGAACTTCCTGCTGGAGAATTCCCGGATCCTCCTTGTGAGGTCGAAGGCCTGGGCTGGGAACTTAGGAGGGAGGGAAGTCAGGGACCATCTAGCAAGGGCAGGCTTTGTGACCACAGGGGCGCCCCTGGCACTCAGGGACACGCCCTCCCCCAGGTCAGCCATCAACCTCGTGTGCTCCCTGCTCAGACGCCTGCTCTGTCCTGCTCTGACCTCTCCGCGGAAACCCAGGCCTGGAGGCCCTGCACACAGACTGGGGAATAGACTGAAGCCCCAGATGAACTTGTTTCAGGGTTAAGTGGGGGCAGGGGGGCCACAGCCGACAGCCAAAGAGACCAAAGTCAAACAGGAATTTATTAATAATATAGATCTGAGGCTGACGGGCGAGGACAGTCTATTGGACAGGCTCACCCTGCAGACATGTGGGCGCTGTTTGTCCCCAAGGCCCTGGGCCACAGGGGCTCCCGGAAGTGCCCCAGGAGAGGGAGGGGGCTCCCCGCTTGGCCCACGACCTGCGGCAGGCAGACTCCGCCAGCACCAGCCTCACTCTGCAGACCACCTGCCCGTCTCATCCATCTCCTCCAGGAGCAGGTGCTGAGGGCAAAAGAGGGGCAGAGCACCTTTGGGCTCCCTTCCCTCCCTGCTCTGTACCCCAGAATCTTCCCACTTACCCCCGAAACACAAGCACCCTAAGGTCTAAACCCTCCCCATATCCCCTCAGCTGGCCCAGGTCCACCAACCCTGAGTCACCTCTCCCATAAAATGGAGGGGCCCTTCTCCCTCCAACTTGAGGGGATTCTTTAGAAGCCCCAGGAGTCAGACACCCCACTTCCTCACCTCTGCCCCAGACACCACACTAAGGGGGTTCTGCGATCTTCCTTCCAGCTGAGGGTGGTGCACCAGCTGTCTCAGCACCTCTTCCTCGGGCCCCCAGCATTCCCCAGAGATTGAGAGGCAGCCTCTGTCCTCCTCAACTAGGTGTCCCTGAGGACAGAGAAGAGTGTGGAAGGTGGTGAGGGGCAGGGGACCCTTGAAACACCCCCAGGAGGAAGACACCTGAGGCAGCTCTGTCCCCAAAGGGAGGCCTGAGCCCTCATTTGCCATCTTCCAGGAACTCTTCAGGGCCCCCCAGTGCTGCTGAGGCTACCCCAGACTTAGGACCCTCCAGGGCAGGGGGTTGGGAGGTGGGCAGGGAAGGGTGAGGACAGGCCCCTTTGGGTGAAAGGCAGAAAGGAGCCCACCAACCTGACCACCTCCCAGAGGGGCTCCTCATGGTGGAGGTATGAGCCCGGGGTGGCACCTCAGTACCCAGAGATGAGCTGCTTGGACAGTGGTGCCCTTGACAGTTGATGGTGCTGTCCCCCCAGGGCCCCCTCTCATAGGGAAAGAAGGAGGCCTGAGGCCACCCTAGGGTCACAGAGCGCGTTGATGCCAGAGAGGGACTTTGACTAAAGATTCTGGCCTTCAAACCCTGCGTGCTTTCCTTTTGCAAACTACTCAGACTGTCAGGGCAAGTGTCCCCTGACTGAAGGTATGAGGGGATGGCCACAGGAAAATGGGCTCAGAGAGAACCTCGGCGTGTTCTTCAACAACAGACCCACCAATGGATGCGCAGTCAGAGAGGCTGGGACAGGCCTGACCTTGAAGGCCAGCATCAAGTAGGGTGGGCATCGGGCGGCCCTTGTCTGGAACCAGCGGGGGGACCCCCCATGCCTATCTGCGTCGGTGAGAGCAGATGCCTATGTGAACGGGGACAGGTACCTAAACAGGCGACATTAGGTGAATTGCAGGTACGCGGGCAAGTCTTACAGTCACCCAGACAAATCCCCTCCTTGCACAGAGGGAAAGTGGAGGCCAGGAGAAGGGACAGGATCTTGCTCAAAGCCACACAGCAATAGAAAGGCAAGTTAAGGCCTAGAAATGGACACGTGGACTGTGGATCATGTGGGAGCAGCAAGATGACACAGAAGTGTGTGTGTGCGTGTGTGGGGGGGGGCCCTCGCAGAAGCACCCCCACCAAGGAAGGATTATGCCTTCCCCACTCAGGCATTGAGGGGTGGGCATCAGGGCCAGGGGCCCATGGGATGGGCGTCCCCAGCCCCACTTCCTCCGGTGCCCTCAGGCAGTGGGGCACTGGTCATCTGCAGCCAGCCACACCTGACCTTCCACAAGGCTCACCTCCTCCTGGATCATCTCTGGCTGGGTCAGCAGCTCCTGGTCTTTGTGGTCACCCATCTTCCAAAGGTAGGGCTCCTGCTGTACAACCAGAAGCTTCTTTAACTCCGACTCCATGATACCTGCGGAGCCAGAGAGATGAGCATGGGACAGGTGGGAACGAGTGATCTGCTGCAGGCCAGAGGAAGAGGAGGCAGCTCTGGCTCCCAGCTCCAGCCCTGGGCAGGCTGGGCCACCACCAGCCATAAACCTTTCTTCATCTATTACCTGGAGCCAGACAGATAACACAACCCCACCCTAGGAAACAATTTCCATGGGGTCTCCCACTAGCACAGGTGTGAGCATCTCTACCTCCTGGACAGAGCCTGCTGGGAGCAGACATCTTTCCCCTATCTCTGCCCCCCTTTTGCCCCCACCCCACCCCACATATACACGCAACTCAAGAATGCAGATATGGAACCATCCAAGCTGCCTGGGTTCAACTCCCGACTCTCCCACTTATTGGCTGTGTGACCTTGGACAAGTTACTTAACCTCTCTGTGCCTCAATTGCCTCCCTGTGAAGTTAAGATGGAACCTACATCAGAGGGCCTGGTCCATAGTAATGGCTATGTAAATACCAGCAATGATTTTATTACTTTATGTTAGTAACACTGAACTACCTGTTCACCATGCCTGGGTAGCATGGGGTGGAGGGTGACACTGGGAGACGGGTTCCTAGGAGTAGTCACAACAGTGCATGCCAGGAAAACCAGAGATAGAAGCCACTGCAGGGATTAAAACTCTCAACTGGGATAAAGGTGTGCTCAAGGAGCTACAGTCCAGGTCACAACCCCCAACTCACTGCCTCCTGAACAGGAAGAAGGCCGTTCTGGCCTCCAGACCCAGCACACATTGATCACTGATATCCTTCTCAGCAACTCCCCCACCCCCCACCCCACCATGCTGAGGTGAACATCTTAGATCTTCTGGTGCCATCTGGTGGTAGAAACTGGTATTGCACCCATGAGCTAGTAGCCAAGTTGGGGCTCCCTGGGCCTGGGAGCAGGTTGGAAGGAGAGATGGGGGCACCATACTCACGGAGCGGGTCTGTCAGCCCAGATGTCTTGCACAGTAGTGACTGGAAGGTGTCAGTGTCTGGGTCACAGAGCTCGAACGAGCTGTCATCTGCCTCCGTTTCCTCTTCTTCTCCTTCCTCCTCTTCCGTCAGGCTTTCCTTGAGGGGAAACTGAAGGCCAGCAGGTCTCTGAGCAGGGAAGGTAGGAGCCCCAACCCTGCAGCCTCCGCCCCACTCCTATCCCCAGATAAAGCCAGAAAGCAGGAGGGAACAGCTCCTGAAAGGTTAAGAAAGGAACTGCCCCTCCACCCCGCCCGGAGTCTGAGTCACATAGCCTAAGACCCAGGCAGATGTGGGGAGGGGCCCCACTGAGGTTCAGCCCCAACTCCCCCAATCTGTTCTCATAGACCTTGGCCGTGGTCGATTTCTGAAGCTGCTTGTACAAGGTGAGGAGGCATCTCCATGGCGTGGCTTCCACATCCAAAGAGGCCAGCCTGACGTCTCCTGAGAAGCAACAGTGGTCGCTGAAAGCCTGATAGCAGTGGATGGGAGTGCAGCCCAGGCCCAGCAGCGCAGAGCTGAGGATGGGATGAGGCTTCCTCCTGTCCTTTAGCAAGCACCTACTACGTGCCAGCCACTGGTCTAGGCATGTTACAAAGAACATCGCATTTAAATCCTCCAGCAAAAAAAAAAAAAGCCGGCCCTCCCTGGTGGGACAGCGGGTTAAAGCACAGCACTAAGAAGCTAAAGCCACTTCCGCATGAGTTCGATCCCCGCCTGCCCCGGAGGTGACCCACACGGCACGGCAGACCTCTCCTGGCCCACCCGCTGCTCCCCTCAGGAGTGTGCTTCAG
This sequence comes from Condylura cristata, assembly GCF_000260355.1. Lineage (NCBI taxonomy): Eukaryota > Metazoa > Chordata > Mammalia > Eulipotyphla > Talpidae > Condylura > Condylura cristata. The sequence goes on along the minus strand of NW_004567102.1, from coordinate 1,560,791 downwards.
TCAATCTGCCTTTTCTGCTCCCCGCTCTCTCTGGGCACCTCTGGCCGATACTCCAGTTCTGTATGCACAAATAAATAAATCTTTTTTCAAAAACCTCCTGAGATAGGTCCTGTTGCATTTCCATTTTATAGACCAGGAAGCTGAGGCCCAGAAAGGTTGAGCACCTTGTCACCATCACACAGCTTGGCACAGTGGAGCTGGGATTTGAGCCCAGGCAGCCAACCTCCAGCATCCCCTCAGACTATCCTTGTGCTCTAGGCCCCACCCCCCTGGAATACTGGAAGAAGGGCCTCTATTTCTGGCACCTCCCCACGCTTGTGGCCACCACACACACCTTCAAGCAGATTCTCCTTCTCTTCCTCCGTGGTGAAGGCCTCGGGGCTGTCCTCCCACGGTTCCATGGCTCTCTCCAGGCATCCTTGCTTTACCGCCTGGGCTTGGGCCAAGTGGGCCCTGATCCCAAACCATAGTCAAGTGGGGGGGGGGGAATCAGGTGGGACCCAGAGGTGTGGTAAAGGCCTCCTACATTCCACAACTCCCTACTCCCCCAAGACTGCCAAGGTCCCTGCTCAGTGCCCCCATCTTTCTGCCCCTAACAGCTCCCTGCTCTGCTAGCTGGAATCTTCATAGAGGGGGACAGTGCCCCCCAAAGGCAGGGTGAAGAGGTGGTGGGAGCTGAGGGAGATGGGGACACCCTTCTCAAGGTCCACCTGAGAGTGGGGTACCTAGAGGGAGACAGTGGGGAGGGGAGGCAGGGGAGAGTGGAGCCAAAAAGTTGCTGAGCGCAGTGGGAGTTCCCACTCACCCTGGCACGCCCCCTCCCAGTCCCCAGCCGCTCCCCCCTTCATTTGATGCCGCTACCCACCACTACTCACCCACAGGAAGACCCCACCCCTGCCTCCTCCACCACACCTATCTCCAGGCTCCTCCCCACCCTTGCTGCGCCCATCTTTTCCCCACCCAGGCGCTCTGCTCTTCTTCCACCGCCCAAGATCTCACATTCCTCCCGAACTTGGGCCCTCCCAGGTCAGGTCTATGTCCTTCCGCCATCTGCCACCCCACCTCACACCCCAGTGGCAGGCTTCTTCCCCAGCTGGGTACCCACCAGCACCCGGAGTCCAGCCCCTCACCTGTCTGGGGTCCCCGTACCCCCAGAGGCCTCCCTTGCTGTCTCCTCCTCTCCTCTCTCTTCTACATCCTGCTCTTCTTCCTTCTTTTCCTCTTTCTTCTCTTCCCGCTCCTCCTCAGACAGGTTGCTCAACACCTGTTGGCCCTCTCTGGGCGAGACTGACTTCACCTCTACGCCCTGGGCAGTGACCTTCAGGGCCTTCATGGGCATGGGGGGCTGGGAGGTGGCCAGCCCCATGGGGCAGCGCTGTGGCAGGGCCAAAGAGAAGCGGGATGGCCAGGGCTCCTTCCTCCCTCCTCTTCCCTGGCAATCTGGTACCAGGGGGAGGGCATCCTGCTCTTGTGAAGGGCACTGCTGACCTTCCAAGAGCTTGCCAGAGCTCTTAGGGCTGCCCTTGCTCCCGAGCAGGCTACGGAAAAAGCGGAACATGGAGGAGCGGGCCAGACTTCGGGAAGGAGGACTTGGAGCCGGGTCCTCCATCCTGAGAGGGCCCTGACTCAGATGGAGGGGCTGAAGCAGACACCCCAAGACCAACTGCTTAAGAACAGGACGAGTTTTCAAATTAAACCTCCAGTTGGAAACCCCCAGGAGTTCTAGAAGGCAAAGATCAGGAAGTTGGTGGGGGGCAGGGTGAGGGGTTGGGGGCTTGGGGGGGTTGGAGGTGGGGAGTGAGAGGGGAGTGGAGAAGGTGAGTGGGGGGGCAGGTAGTTGAGGACAGAGGGCAGGGGGTTGATGAAATATGGGAGGAGACCTGGGCAGCCAGAGTGGGTGAGGCCCTAGCCATGGAGTGAGGGGCAGCAGAGGAGGCGGAACTGGGCCCTGTGGACTGGGCAGGGGCGCACACACATGTCTCCATCTGGCTGGTGCCTCTCTGGCTGTGGTTGACTTGAGAACCATTCCCCAGCTCAAACAGCGTCTGCCCTCCGCCTCCTCTCAGGGTCCAGCCTGCAGCCCGCTGGGAGCGGGCAGATGCCTGCCCGTCTCTGTCTCCCTGCTGGCACCTTCTGGTTGTTTCCAGGGTGCCCTGGGGCGCACGCCCCGTAATTGTGCTATAGCGCCTTGCAGCAATGTTATTCCCCCACCGCACTTACAGGCTGCATTCTAAGCCCAACTCGGTGACTTGGGCAGAGTTCTTTAAACCACCCGAGCCTCAGTCTGTTCATCTGTGAAATGGGTGTGGTCAGCAGCACCTACTTCCAAGGTGCTTGTAAAGATCCTAAGAGGTCTGGCAGCTAAAGTCTCTGACTTTGTAATTGGTATTGACAGCTGGAAGGGGCAAAGTTCCAGGAGGTAGATTGGGAATCGTGAGTGGGGAAGTGGTGGGGGTGGGGAGCCCTCTGGCTGGCCAGGGCCCTGGGTGGGGGCGGGGGGGGGTGGGG
>NW_004567102.1:1544700-1557977 GCF_000260355.1 Condylura cristata | reverse complement strand
GACCAGGCAGGACTTCTTGCCTCAGTTTCCTTAAGGGACATCGTGCCCATCCTCCCTGATCTTGGCAGCCCTGGGCCTGCGGGGGGACAGGGGGCCCGCAGGGGCCGGCGGGCAGAGGGAGGCCCTCGGGGCTGGTCTGGCAGCCCCACCACCCCCAGCTAGGGCCTGATCCCTTGGGCTGCTCCCGGGACAGATTCCTCTCTTGCTCTGGCCCTGGGTGCCAGAGAATCCGTGCCAGAGAACCAGGACCTTCAGCAATCTGGGGGGTGGGGAAGAGGTCAGAACCAAGGTCAAGGGCAGGGGGGAACTTTCACTGTCTTCCTGCTGCCCCAGGGGCTCTAGACTGAGTCTGCAGCAGCGCAGCCAAGCATCGCCCCCTGGGGAACATCCTGGCCCCAGCAAGCCCCACAGGTGGGGGACAGTGGATTCCCCTTACCAGGAAGTCAGGCCACCTGGATGGGGGAAGGGGTGGGCCCAGGTTGGCACCAGCCTCTCATCCTGGGGGCCCTGCTGTTCTGGGGTGCCAGGTTTCAGGGACCAGGGAAGAGGGAGGGACTGCCGGGATGGGGTCCTGCCAGGCAAAAAGTGCTAGATGCCCTGGGTGGAGCAGGAGAGGGTCTGCCCCTGCCTGGGGCTGGAGAGCTGACAGCACCCGAGGTCCAGCCCTCCCTCCCCTTTGGGACAGCTCTGGGCGCCCTTTCGAACGTGGCCTCAAGCCTGAGAGGGAGAGATGGGGCAGGCGTGGGTACACCAGCCTCTCCCAGGGAGGAGGGAGTGGTGGGCTTGACTCGGACAGGGCTGCGCCAGGGATGGGAGGGCGCCTCGCTGGGTGACGGGAGCAGCTTTGGGGTAGAGGGGAAATGAAGGGGTGCAAAATGAAAATGAAACCAAAGCCCTGTCCAGGAAATACTCCCTGTGTTGAGGATTCACCCAGCAGATTGGCCAGGACCCAGCAGGCTGTGAGGCTGCGCCTGGGGACAGGGGAGGAGTGCGCGGTGGGGGGACAAGGGTGGGAAGCAGGTTGGGGGGCTGCAGGGAAGACGGCTCCATTGACTGTTGGGCCCCAGAATGGGAAGCCGGAGTGGGGGGGGGGGGGTCGGTTTCCTGGAGAGAAGACCCAGTGCGGTCCAGGAACTGGCAAGTGAATCTGAGTACACGTGTGGACTCACTCACATAACCCACCACCGCCCTGCCCAGCCGTGTGGCTCCACTCTGACCTCTCTGTGCCTCCCTTTCCCATCTGTGAAATGGGGATGTGGCTTCCTGGCCGGGTTCGTGTCTGTTTTTGTTGCCCAAGCCCCCTGGGAGAGGTCTAGCAGAAGTAATCAGGAAACATTTGCGGCCAGCAGGCCTGAGTCGGAAAACAGGTGTGTTCTGACCGGCCAAGAGGAAGTGGGACCTTCGAGGGCGGCCTTCACGGGTCACTGGCTGGATGGTGACAAGACTGTAGTGGTGGGTGACGGTGGGTGACGAGCAGGGTGCAGGAGGCCCCAGGAGCAACTGAAAGCGACCCCACCGCTGAAAGTAGCCTTCTCCAGCCCGGAGCAAGATGAGCTGTGACTCGATTGATCCTCAGGGGGCCCTGTGTGGTCCCTCTCCCGGGGGACATGCGGGAGTCAGGGTCTGGCTGTGCTTTTCTCCACCCCATCTCCCTTGAAGTTCCGACTCCTCCAGCGGACTCACAGGCGTCACGTCAGAAATGAGTGGCTGGAGCTAGGTCTGTGGGGTCTAACTGGCAACGGGGGTCCTCCCTCCTATCGCTGCTTTTTCTCACCCACCCCTGCAGGCTAACGCTGTCCTCCACCAGGACCTGAAAAATGGCATCCGGACAAGGTCCAGGGCCTCCCAGTCAGGAGTGCAAAGAGCCTGACCTGTCCTCCGCTTCGGGTAAGGGTCTTTCTGCTCCCCTCACCCATCCCAGAACCACCAGGCCCATCTGTGAGGATGCAAAGGGCGGTACTAGGCAGGGCCAGGCAGGACCAGGCAGGACTTCTTGCCTCAGTTTCCTTAACGTTGGATAAAAGGACAGCAGTATCTTCCCCACCCAGTACAAGTTGGAGTGCGGTCAAGGTTTAGTCCTGGAAGTGGGGAGGAGCCTGGGCTGGGGAGAGTTTGGAGGCCTAGGCACGAAGGTGAGGTGGGCACCGTGCCATCGCAGAGCAGGGGGTGGGATGAGGTGAGGAGGAGAAAAAGAGTGGGTGTTGCCGTCTTACCCCTGCACTCAGAAACAAGGAAGTAAGCTGGCTAGCCCTGGGTCGGGACTGCTAACCATGGAAAGCAATTGTCAGGGAGGAAGTAAGATGGCTGCCATAATTCCCTCCTCCCAGGGGACCCTCAGGGAAGCCGGCAGCTGGCCAGCCACTAAAAGCTGTTCTCTGGACTTTGGAGTCCGCTCCCAGATCTGTCACTCTTTCCAGGTGTGACTTCTCTGGCCCCACGGTCCCTAAGTCCTCAGACCGGGATCCCCCACACACACTAAAACAAACTCGGGAAATAATCCCCACTCCCCAGGATCCGCTCCTGGGTCCACTGCTTGCAGTAGCCTTGTAGACAAACGACTTAAACGCTTTGTGCCTTGGTTTCCCCATCTGTAAACTAGGGGATCACCGACTTTACCAAGCATGAGCATTGGGAGGCGTCAGTGAAAGGCCTCGGGATGCCCTGCACAGACCAAGCACTGGGGGTTACCTGAGTTGCCTGAGCGCTAGAGTTAACTGAGGGGCGAGGACCGCTGTGGCAGCTGCGGGGCCCAGCCCTTCTTCCCTGATTCCTGACTTTGATCCCCAGAGGAGCAAGTAGCCCAGGACACGGAGGAGGTTTTCCGCAGCTACGTTTTTTACCGCCATCAGCAAGAACAGGCTGAGGGAGCCGGGGCCCCCGCTGACCCAGAGATGGTCACCTTGCCCCCAGAACCTAGCAGGTGAGCAGCGGCCCGCCTGCAAGGACATCTTGGGGAGGAGGGGAGGAGGCTCACACCAGGTCCTGGCAACTGGCAGGCTTGGGGGCGGAGGGCCTTTGTCTCTTGCCCACTGTTGCCTCTTTTTCCTCTGAGGTACCCACCCCATGCCAGACGTTGCACCCATTTTAACACACGCACGTCCCTGGTCCTGGGCCAACCTTTGTGTCTGAGAACACTGTCAGTGGCACGCTGGCCCTTGGGGTGTCTCGGTGCACCCCTTTGCCTGAGCCCCACCGCCTGCTCATCGACCCGCCTCATTCCTCCAGCACCATGGGGCAGGTGGGTCGGCAGCTGGCGCTCATCGGGGACGACATCAACCGGCGCTATGACTCTGAGTTCCAGATCATGTTGGATCAACTGCAGCCCACGGCGGAAAATGCCTATGAATACTTCACCAAGATCGCTAAAAGGTAACGCAGACCACTGCTTCTCTGCTGTGCTCTGGCCACCACGGGCTGCCCCGCCCATGGGGTGGCAGATGCCCACTTCTGTCAACCTGGGGAGACCCCGAGTCTGCTGCTACATCACCTGTGGCCTGGCCCCTGTCTCTCTCTGAGTGCCAGGCTCTTCATCTTTCCTTGAGTTTCAAAGGACTCAGTATCTGAGGTCTGGCCTGGAGGGCTTGGCCGTTAGGCCAGAACACAGAGGGCCCAGGGTGGGGGTGTCCCCAGACCGCCCCGGTCCAGCCCCAGATAGCTCATGGCCATCCTTCCAATTTAGAACTACATTGCACACTGGAAATGGTAAGACCACTAACCTCCACCAGGTCCTGGAAGTAACTTCCAGACACGATAATCTGGGTCCGAGAGGCATCGGGTGTGGTAGAGACCGATTCTTGGGTCAGATCACTTTTGGTTTTATGAGACTTTCTAGCTTTCCATCTCCTTGTAAGTAAAAAACAGGGGAAATGGGCTTAGAATGGTGTCCACACTTACAAGGTGTTAACCTGTTTTTATCATCAGGGCAAGAGGGTCAGTCTCGGTAGATCTGAATCTGGGGGTGAATGTAAGTGTAGATAAGAGGTTGAGAAATAGTGCTTGGAGCCTAGATACCCTGCTGTGTCCCTAAAGGCCACCCCGCTGGGGTTCCAGGACTTTTCTTAACCTCTTCTATCCTTTTCTCTCTGCTGTCCCTCCGGCTGCCAGGCCAGCAGCACCACACTCAGGTAATCTCCCTGCTGCCTCCCTCCTCCTCTGCCCTCCACCCTGTTCATGCCCTGTTGTCCCCACAGCCTGGCACGGCTCACTCATACACCCTCTGAGCTTTCTCCTTTCACAGGACGTAGGCTCTTCCCAAATCGAGGCCAGGCTGGGGCCTCTCTGCCGCCTTGATTCGTAGCTGAACCACTTGCTTTTCAGCGGGGAAGAAGGGGGGAGCCGGGGATGACACTGGGAAGCAGGCTGAAGGGCCCCCAGGAGGTCTGCACTGACCGCGCAACATTCTGCCCGCAGCTTGTTTGAAAGTGGCATCAACTGGGGCCGAGTGGTGGCTCTCCTGGGCTTCGGCTACCGCCTGGCCCTGCACGTCTACCAGCACGGCCTGAGGGGCTTCCTGGGCCAGGTGACCCGCTTCGTGGTGGACTTTATGCTGCATAACTGCATCGCCCGCTGGATCGCACAGCGGGGCGGCTGGGTGAGTGCACTAGCAACCTGCTCCTGGCTGCTGCGGCGGCCCCTCCCCCAGTCCTGCCCCTATCCTGGGGTGCCTGGGGTGCCCCTCCACAGGCCTTGTGTTCCCTGACAGGTGGCAGCCCTGGACTTGGGCAACGGCCCCATCCGGAATGTGCTGATTGTTCTGACCGTGGTTCTCCTGGGCCAATTTGTGGTACGAAGATTCTTCAAGTCATGACCCCCAGAGAAGCCCTTTGGGGTCCCAGCTGAGACCCCTGGCTGGACTTCAGTCAAGCCTTCTCCCCTAACTGCCCCTGCAAGGGGTCCTTCCTCAAGAGTACAGAAGCTTTAGTATGTTGGGCACTCAAGCTCTGGAGGCCCCTTGTTCAGAGTCAGTCTGCAGAGTGCCCCAAAATTGCATGGTGCTAAATGGGCCCCCTCCCTGGGCCTCATCCTGTCAGAGAGGGGCTGTAGCTTCCTTAGTTCTGTGAGACCCCCTTCGGCCCTGTTTTCTGGGTTTCGGAGAGGATGACAACTTGGGGGGAGTAAAAGGCTGGGAACCACTTCTCCCCCACCCCACCCGAGGAGTTTTTAATGGTTTGTTTTAGGTTTTTGTAATACCCTTGGGAGGATCCCTGCCTTCTCACCACTGTGCCTAAGGCCAGGATAGGCTGGTAGGCCCCCCTACATTCCCCAGGACTTAACTGTTCTGGACGTTCAGAATTTAGGCCGGCCTGATGCTCAGTCCTGGCCCTGTGAAGCATCGTGTGCCCCTGCTTCAACTCCCCTACCCCGTATTTCCTTGGCAGTTGGACTCTCAGGGATTCTGGGCCTGGGGTGAGGGTCCAGGCCAGCGCTGTCTGAATTCATCCATCAGGGCCCCTAAGCCTGCCTCCTGAGGGCCTCCGTTCTCTCCCTCCCCCTCACATTACACCACTGCACTTGTCCTCCATCACTCCACAACAGGAAGGGCAAGGCCCTGGCCGAGGGGAGTGCTGGGTCCTCCTCCTCCTTGTCCAGAAGGGCTTCAGACTGTGGTTGGTTATTGTCAGGGAAAAAGGGGTCGGCACTCACCTTGAGGATTCCCAGTAAGAGAAGGGCTAATACCACCACTAGGAACCCCAGGGTTGGGATTCTCCCTCATGGCCTGGGCACAGTGTAATCTGGGGGTGTGGATGGGAGAACTGAATACTTGAACTCTACTCTCCAATCCCTCCACCCTCCATACCTGCCTAAACCCGCCCTGTGGGTAGGGGTGGGAGTGCCTTGCCTACCTTGCACAGCCCAGGGGCTTGGAGATAAGGGGAGAGAAGTTCTTGATTAAGCCAAATGCAGGGAGGGGATGCAGCCTGCTGATCACCCCCCACCCTCTGAGCGTGTCTGAAAATAAATTACAATCCCCCCACACCTGCTTGGTAATTGTTGCATCCACTGCTGCCTCTTCCCTCATCAGGCTGGGCTGCGGGAAATCTGGTATTCAGCCGGGTGGTTACTGAATAAGGTCTTGAGCCTCAGGATCCCACAGAGGGCTGCGTTGGGGCCCTGCAGTCCCTAAAAGGCCTTGGTCTCTCTCCACCACTCCAGCCCCATCCCCAGGCATTTGCTATTTTTCTAGTTCTGAGCAAATTTTCTACCCCCTTGGAAAATGGGAGGCCCCCAAATGTTGGGATCTAGCTGCAGGGTTGGTGAAACGGCTGCGCATGTCTGAGGACCCTGTAAGCCACCTCAGACTTGGCCTAAATTCCTCCCCCTTCCTGAGGCCACCACCCACGGTGGCACAAAAAGTCCTCCCCCACATTGACTCTGCTTGGAACACAAAGTCCCTCTTCCCGCTGTCCCCTACAGCTAGCACAGGCGGGCTTTTCATTCTAGGAGTTTTGTACTGCCTGGGAGTCCCTATGGGGACACAGCCAGGGGTGATAAAAATAACAAGCATGGGGGCGTTTAAATGTTCCAAAATCTACAGTCTTTGCAGCCCCGAGCACCCTGGTCTGTTTCTGACACCCTACCAAAATGGTTATATGCAAGTCCTAAAGCGCTCGGGCTTGCCAGTTCCCTTGCCCCTGGGACTTGGTTTTCAAAGAGTCCGAGTATAGATACAATCATGGAGCGGGCTGCCTTCCCCCAGCTGTGGCAGGGCTGGAAGGGTGGTGACTGCCAGGCACCCCACAATCTCCAGCAGGAAAAGCTCATACACGGACATTATGGAGCACACGACTATGTACCGGACTTCAAACTGAGTTTATTATCCATGTGCAATCAGCACTATTATAGTGGGTGACCTGACTGTACGGTGGGGGGAGGGGCCTTAAATTCTCGCTTTACTGATAAGGAGGTACCTGTCCAGGATCACCAGGTAAGAGGGCTAGGAGATGGTGCTTGCTTCTAAGCTGCCTACTCGAGGTTTCACGGGTCGTTGCTTTCGCGAACACAACCCCATCTAGGGGCTGGGGTGGAGGACAGAAAGGCCTCGCCGCCCCCACGCGCTGGCAGCCCACAGCCTTCTGGAACGGGAGGTGATCGGGCTGCCCGAGTCTAAGATGGCTGTCGCCGCATAGCGCACGCTGCGTGCCCGTTCGTGGGCGGAGCCTTGAGACGCCCCGCCCCCTCCATTCCCACCGGCTCGGGAGGACTGGGGAACCCATAGAACAGAAGCTTGGGTAGCTGGACGAAAGCGATTGGGCAGTGGCGGAAGCTGTGATCTAATCTACCCCTGTAAGAGAGGAGTTGGAACCCTATCCTGAAAGGCTTGTGGAGTCCCAGGAAGCTTTGAACAGGTTCCCCCTTCATCATCCCACCCACCGTCGCGATGAAGTTTACACAACCGAAAACTAAGCCCATCGGAGAGTAACCGAAATTAGGAGGGACAGAATGAGGATTCACGGGTGGTGATGGAGATGTGACTGAGGAAGTGAGGTTCTCAACAGTTCCTCAAAATCTGAAATTTTAACTTCGTTTTCCAAGAAGCCTGCCTTCCTCGGCGCGTGTGCCCACGACCTGCGCTGCCCAGCCGTGGGAAAAGAGTGGGCTCAGGTCCCTGCACCGCACGCTGGCTGGTCTGAACACCTGCCCTGCCTGTACCCAGCGCCTCTCTGCAGCTTCCTTTGGGAGTTTGTTTTACCTCCTTCAGTGCCTCCGAAACATTTAATTAGAGAAAACCCTTTGCCCAAACCACTCAATCGTTTGAACTCATTTTTATGACCGAACCATCTGAATAACATTTAAAATGAATTAAATTCATGACTTAATTACTTAAAGGGAAACACCATATTCCGCTCCTGTGGTGCACACCTCAGATATAAAGTTCCCTGATCAAAGGCACTTGTAAAATATAAGTGTACTTTAAACAGCGCAGGTGTCCATGATTTCGTGGGGGAGGGGGCAGAGAGGGAGAGGGCAAAGGAAGGAGGGAGTAATGGTGTTACCAAAGATTGCTGGAGGTGTCAGAAGGTCAGAGACCAGAAAACCACCAAAACCTTACTCCTATGGCATGTTCACCGATCGCAGGATATGTTTTAAAAAGTGAACACCAGATTACTGGAATATAAAATATCAGCCGACCAGCTGATAGAATAAAAAGCAGTAGTCTGGCCTAGAGAGCACATGACCTGAAGCAGTTCCCTGGCAAATTGTACAAATGACCTGGGACAGGAGCAGCCTCCTAAGACAAGATCAGGTGAACTAATCTGCACAGAAGCTGGATTTTTCTAAGAAAAATCAATAACGGGCCCTTCCTGGTGGCGCAATGGGTTAAAGTGCAGCGCTATCAGGCTGTCTGTAGCCACTGCAGCTCCAGTTCCATCCCCGCCCCCAGATGACCCTCATGGCACAGCAGACCTCTCCTGACCCGCCCTGCTGCTCCCCTCAGCAGTGTGTTTCAGTCAGTCTGCCTGTTCTGCTTCCTGCTCTGTCTCTGGTGAATCCTCTCAAACCACCCCCCCACCCCAGTTTTTGTAGACATAAATAAATAAAATCTATTAAAAAGAATACTCATTTAACAGCTGAAGGGACTAAAGCCAGAGCATCTGTCTTCACCGGGACAATGAGATTTGGCGGTGGATGAGGGCAGGTGCCAAGTGGATGCCTGTGAATGTGTGAGTGTGCTCGTGTGTGTGTGGGGGGGGGGGTGGCATCTGAGAGTAACATTTGATCCATGGTTGAAATCAACATGCAAATCAGTATCCTCTCTGTTCCACTCATTTCAACTCTCCTTTTGCAATCCTGGAAGCATTCCTGGTGCCCAGTGCCCCAACGTTTTCCAGCTTTGGCCAAGAACACAGCATGAAGACAGTTGTTCAAAGTTATCTGCTCTGTTGCGTCACGCAGGGACCGACTTTGCGAGGCTCATGGTACAGACTTTTGTGGTGACTGCCTGCATGAAAGCCGGGCTCACCTACATTGTCAGGATTGGGCCTGACTCCTCTGACCTGACCTCTGGTCCTACTAGGAACAACTACTCCAGCTCATTTCCTGCAGCTAGACTTTCTTAAGAATGGGAACACGGGCCCTCCCCGGCCGCGCAGCAGGTTAGGATGCAGCACTATGAAGCGAGCCTCAGTCGCTTCGGCATGAGTTCCATCCCCCACCCAGGAGCTGACCCACATGGCCCGGCAGACCTCTCCTGACCAGCCTGCTACTCCCCTCAGCAGTGTACTCCATCAATCTGCCTGTTCTGCTCCCCGCTCTGTCTCTGGTGAACCCTCTCGCAGCCCCTGCACCTCTGGGCTACACCCCAGTTCTGTATGCATAAATAAATCTTTAGGGAAAAAAAAAAGAGAATGGGAACACTTTCCTGTTCAATTCTCTGGTGATACACAGCAGGGAAAGGCAGGGTGTACTTGGCGTGTCCAACATCTCTAAATTGCGGAGGTCATCAATGAGAGTGCAAGGGAGGCCCCAGGCTGGGCTTAGGGATGTGATGCTCAGGTCTGCTAAAAAAGAAATTTCCCGGAACCTCAATAACACTACTGCCGGGCAGTGTGGAAGATACTCCTTGCCAAGACTAAAAGTGAAGTGCTATCCTTTTGAGGGGATGGGGAGCACCCCGCGTTGTGATGCATAGCATAACAGACAAGGTTGTATCCCTTTGATCTTGGGCTGTCATTCTGGGTGGCCTGAACAATGAGCTAACTAGGAGCAGACCCCTTCTGATGAGCAGAGTCACACTCCAGCGACTCTGAATATTCCATGCCCCCCTTCCTCTTCACCTGGAGGCACAGTGATATCCTTAGACTTGAGGTGTCCGATTGCTGCCATCCTATAATGGATTGGCACTCCGAATCCAGGCTGCATGGTGCCAAGCCTGATGTTCCTCCATTGGTAAGACTGCCCTCTGCTGCCAGCTCCATCCAAGGCAGGGTGATGGCAGGAGGCCCCTCTGAATGCACACTATAGAGCAGCCCAGCTGGGGATGACAGGACAGGCAGGCCCCGAGGCTGATGCTTTTCCTGTAACAAAAAGCACATTCCAGTCTGCTGTGATTCACAGCTGGACTGCCACTCCGGAGCACCAAATGTGTGTGTGTGTGTGTTGGTGGGGGGTGAGAGGAGCTCCTATGTCAAACAATTCTGTAATACCAGCTTGATGTCCTTAGGGTTTTTTTTTTTTTTTGTCCTTAGATGGATTTTTTTTTTTAAAGATTTATTTATTTATTCGTACAGAACTGGGGTACAGGCCAGAGAAGCGAAGGGTGAGAGGATTCACCAGAGACAGAGCGGGAAGCAGAACAGGCAGATCGACGAAGTACACTGCTGAGGGGAGCAGCGGGCGGGTCAGGAGAGGTCTGCCTCGCCATGTGGTCGCCTCCGGGGCAGGCGGGAATCGAACTCATGCGAAAGTGGCTTTAGTTTCTTAGTGCAGTGCCTTAACCCGCTGCGCCACCAGGGAGGGCCCTTAGATGGATTTTTTAAAAAGACTTATTTATTTATGCATACAGAACTGGGGTACAGGCCAGGGGTGCAGGGGTGGTGAGAGGATTCACCAGAGACAGAGTGGGGAGCAGACCAGGCAGATCTACTGGAAACACTGCTGAGGGGAGCAGCAGGTGGGACAGGAGAGGTCTGTTGTGCCTTGTGGGTCAGCTCCCTAGCTGGGGACTGAATTCCTGCTATAGTCATTGCAGATAGCTTCATAGTGCTGAGCTTTAACCCCTTGCACCACCAGGGAGACCTGATGTCCTGTAATTTTAATTCAATTCTGACAAGGTCTATCTGTTAGCATGCAGATTAAGGGGTACCCCAAGTCTCTCAAACTGGCACTCTCTAAAGAGGTCCTGCAATCTACCACATAAAGACAAAGCATACTCCTAGTGTGGAAGAACTTTAATAATGTGCATAGAGAGGAGAAAGGATAATAGTTTTCCAATAAAATGTCCAAAGCTACCCGTCCCTATATGGGTAAATGTCCAAACAGAAGTGGCCCAAAATAGGGCAGCGGGGGCCCGAAAACTTGCCCCAAGTCTAAGGCACCTTCTGGTGGGAACCCACAGGGAAGGGGCAGGAGAGGCAAGTCTGGGACAAAAGGAGCAAAATCAAAGCAGAAATTGTTAGAGGTTGCTGTTCCTTCCTCCCCAGGGGGTCTCACCCCACCTCTCTTCCAAGTGTCTCTACCTGTCTCATCTCTGCGTGTCTCCCTCCATGTCCCCCAAGTGCCTGGGGCAAGTCCTAAACCGAGGGTCTGGGAAGCAGCCCTGCCCACCTCTCTCCCTCTGCAGGGCAGCGGCCTCCCGCCTGCCCATGACCTGCACCTGCCAGGGCTTCTCCTCACTGACCCCCTCAGCGGAGGCCGCTCTCCTCAAGGCTGCCCGCCTGCAACCATGCAGGCCTCTCTCAGCAAACCTGCCCCGCTGGGGCAGCTCTTCTGCCCGCTTGTGCCTATGCAAATGTCCCTTACTTCTCTGCCCCTTTCTCTAACAAACCTGCTCTTTAAGTAGAACAAAACAAACAAAAATGAGTGTCTGTAACATATCTGGAGAGAGGATCAGATTCTATGAGATAGGGACTCAGTCCCACAAGACACACTGTGCCCTTCTGACCCCCAGTGAGACACCAACCATGAGTCCTGTCATCTGTGCTCTGACAGGCTGTAAAATCAGGTTCTCATGACCCCCTCCTCAGTTTTCATTAGCACGCGACAACAGTCACAGAACTCAGGAAAAAATAACTTACTAGATTATCAATCTGTTGTTAAAAGGTAAACATGAGGGCCTCCGTAGTGGCTCAGGGGTTCAGTCTCAGTGCTAGCAAGCTATCACCAGCTACTGCGTATGAGTTCACTTCTTGGCCAGGGAGGTGACCCACAACCTAGCAGACCTCTCTTGTCTCTCCAGCTGCTCCCCTCAGCAGTGTATTTCAGTCTGTTGGCCTGTTCTACTCCTCATTCTATCTCTAGTGAATCCTCTCAGCGACACCCCCTCCACCCCCCCACACCACACACACAAACACACAGGGAGCTCTGGCCTGCACCCCAGACCTTGCATGCACAAATAAATGTAGATCTTTTTTTAAAAAAAGAAGATAAACATGAACAATCGATGACGACAACCTTAGGACAGCTCTAGAAGAGTCTAAAAGCACAATGGTTTCTGTCCCAGTGGACTTTGGGAAGTGTCACCTCCTGGAACAGGAATGCTCTCTGATTCACCAACAGTCGTGGGAGCTTCCTTGCCCAGAGTACAGAATTTCTCAACGAGTCTTCTTGCACAAGGGACAGTTGATTAAATCAGTGATCACTGGTGATTGATTCAGCCTCCTGGCCTTCCCTTCCTAGAAAACTCCCACCTTCTACTTGTAACAGGGTGGTACCCAGGAGGCAGGTTTGGGAGTTCTGGGGTCCCTCTCTCCCTGTCCTGTAGCCTAATCAAGGCTGTTCCCCAGGGCAACCAGCACACCCACCCCCAAAACACCTCCTTTGGTGTCTTCCAGGAAGTCACCTCTCTAACATAAACTCAGGTGTCATGGAAAAGAGTTTGTTAGGAATAACAGAAGACACTTTTATTTATTGCTATTATGACTTAGGAGATTGCAGGGGTTTTAGAAACTCTGTCCCAGGAAAAAGAATGGGCACCAGAATTTTGTTATGAATCACAATATCAGAAAAACCTATTCCCATGCTATGTGATACATTGGGATTTGTTTCAAACCCGAGAGCCTCATGGGTGGGAGAGGGGTGTCCAGTGGGAGAGGTCACTTGAAAAGGATGGAGGAGATGTTGGGGCGCAAAGGGGTTGGGGCGAGGGTCTCAAACAAATGTCCCTTCCTCATCCACGGCCTCCGTGCCTGGACCCTGCTTCTGTGGACTGTTCGCTCCTCCCCTCCCATCTCTGATTTCCCCTTGCCAAGGCCCTGGGGTGTGTTCTCAGTGTTTAGATGTTGGCAGTGCTCCTTCCTTGGGACCTGCCCAGCTCGAATTATCCCTAGCACGCCACCACTGCCAAGCCACTTCACAAGCATTCATCATGTCACATGCCCTCTTAACATTCCCTCGATTTGCTATATTCATACATCCGCCTCCTCCTTGCCGGTCCCTGGTACAGGCACCAGAGAGTCCAAGCCTCTGTCCTCTCAGGTACACTTCCACGGAGGAGGTGGCAGGCAGTGATGATGACCCAGTCGAGAGGTGGCCGTAGAGCAGGAACCCTGGGGTCCCCAGGATGCAGCATGCAGCAGGAGGTTTCTCAGAAGAGGGCACAGACTCTTCATGCTAGAGAG
>NW_004567102.1:1494246-1544480 GCF_000260355.1 Condylura cristata | reverse complement strand
CCCCCCATTTTTTATCCCATTCCCCACTCCACCCCCCGTAAAATGTCTCTGGTATATAGCTGTTCATTATTATTATTATTATTGTTATTTTCTCACCTGGTCCTTTATACTCCTGCTATGAGTGAAACCATCTGGTATTTTTCTTTTTCTTTCCGGCTTATCTCACTAATCATTATCCCTTCTAGCTCCATCCATGTTGCTGCAAAAGGCATGTGCTTATCCTTTTTGATTGCTGAGTAATATTCCATTGTGATTATGTACCACATCTTTTTAATCTAGTCATCTACTTCGGGGCATTTGGGTTGATTCTATGTCTTTCCTATTGTAAACAAAGCAGCAGTAAACATCCCACCATTTTTTCCCCCTACCAAATAGTCCACCAATCACGCTGGTATCTTGGGCCTCCTCCCACTTCTTCATCCTGAACCCATACCCCATTTAACAGAGTCTCTCAGGGTCCATATGATGGTGATTATTGTGTGTGGTTCTCAGATCTCTCTAAAAATAACTCAGCAAATGTTCCCGTTTATAAGTACTCATCAAGCTTGTTGGTGCCGAGTTAGCACACTACCCCCCGGGCTCCGGGGGATGTGACCCCTGTTGTGCGTGTCAAGGCGGCCAGGTGGTCGGGCCGATAAAGCCATCACAGACTTGTGTTTATCTGCCTAAGACGCCACAGGGACGACCTGACCTTTCTCTGCCCTAGCACACTCCCTTGTAAGGGAGTGTCAGCATCTGGCAGCTGCAGGCGGTGTGGCAAGAGAAAATCCCTACTTCCACCTTTCCCGCCTTAATCTTCCACTCCTACTGCCTAATGGTATATAAAGGGATCGCTGGAAATAAACGAGAGACTCCTGGATGAAGAACCTCGGCGGCCTGTGTTTTCTTTAACCTCATCGTCCCTCGCCCGACTCGGCTCCGATCAGCCGGACGCGGCAAAGCTTACTAAGGAAAGAGGAAAAAAGAGGCGTCTGCATGCACACTGGCCTACAGATAGCTAAGGAGTGTCTTTTCTAGTGCTCCTAGATGGAATTACTGGGTAATTTACCACCTTGGGTCAAATTGGGTTGGTCTTCTGTGATGATAATCCTCTTCTCCTTCTCCGCTCCCCCCAACCCCCACCTCTGGCTGATAATCTTTTCTGACCCCCACCTCAGATTCCTGAAAACTTTAGATTTAGATTTATTTATTTATGCATATAAGAACTGGGGTACGGGCCAGAGGTGCAGGGTGGGGGTAAGAGGATTCACCGGAGACAGAGTGGGGAGTAGAATAGGTAGATCTAGTGAGGGGAGACTGCTGAGGGGAGCAGCGGGCGAGACAGGAGAGGTCTGCAGCGCCATGTGGGTCCCCCTGGCCGGGGATCCAACTCAGGCCGCAGTGGCTGTGGAGAGCTTCATAGTGTTGTGCTTTAATTCGTTGTGCCACCAGGCAGGGCCCCTCCTGGAAACTTTCATAGCTGGTTTAGTCTAAGATTGGTTCATCACCCCTAACCCCACCTCTGGTGTTTGTCCTTGTGGCACTGTCCATCCTAAATTCTCCTTCTCTAAGCTTCCACATGCTCCCCACCTGGAATGCCTCCTCCTGCCTATACCCTTTCTTTATTTTAACATGCTACTTTTTCCTTTAACATCTGAACAGCAGAATATGCCAGCCCAGAATATGCCACTTTTGTATAGTTTGAGCTGTAGTTGCTTAAAAAATAGCAAGGAGAGGGTTTTCTCTGAGTTCCCCATTTCTGCCTAAAGATAGATCTTCCAGAAAGAACTCAAGGATCATAGACCCCTCCCTGGCAGTTTCATCAACCAGGGGAAAGTGGACTCATCACTGGAGAGAAGACTGAAAGTTTACACCACACCCAGATAAATTTTGTCAAGTGAACCTGGTTCCCATCTATTCATCGAAGCGTAACAGCATCATCACCATGGAAAGATGGGGGGAGGGGGGTTGGGGAAGTGGCCCAGGTTCCCTGACCCACCCTAAGGAAGGTGGAGATGAATAAGGAGATGAGGCTAGAAAACCAGGAGGAAGGAAAGTGAAGCAGAGAGATGGCGAAAGAAGCCTAGAGGAAGTGCCTGGAGCCAGAGCCACGTGAAGAAGCTGCTTTTGCTTCTCACCCCTGGACTGCTACCAGAGACATGGGGGGCATGGAGGGAGACACTTGGAAGACACCTGGGTGAGAGACCGGGGAGGCTGACCATGGCAGCCTGGATTTTGACTTGGGTTTTAATTTTGTTGTTTTCCTTCCAGATTCATGTAGCCCCTTCTCAGCCTGTTCTCTGGTCCCCCACCAGAGGTGTGTTAGACTTTCGGCAGACTTTTGTTGGGCTTCAGTGGTCCACAAAGGGGTGGGTAACTTTGGATGTTTAGTTGGAAGTTATTTTAAACTGCCTTCTTTCTCTTCTCTCAAGAGACCTGTATAACCGCACACCCCTTTCCCATTCTGATGGCATTTAATCCTCAAGTCTACCCCACTTTAAGGATATTACTTTTTTTTTCCATTTTCATGGGTATCGCCCATGTCTACATGAGGGATGAATGTTAATAACCTTCAGTTTTTCTCTTATTAATCTGTCTTATATAATAGGCGGTGTCAGCTAAGAACCTGGAAAGGTAAAAAAAAATGTATTTTTTTTCCCCCCTGTGCATCCAATGTTAATTCCTTCCTGCCAGGAAACCAGTGGCTACCACCTTCTCTCCTCTCCAGTACCCCTGGAGGTCTAATTGATTCACAGCACCCCCAGAGATCTAATTGATTCATTTGACAGTTAATAGCCTTGCTCAGTTAGGAAGAACATTTCGCTTTAAGTTTTGGGGCCTTTGTGTAAGTCTTAGGTTTGCCTCTTAAATAGCTTTTGGGTCTGTCCCTCTAAATAATGAAACCAGACAAGTACTCATGCTTTCATTCATTCAGCAAACATTTCCTGAGTACCACAAAGTCTCCACAACCCCAAATCAAGTGGAAGGTTTTAGAATTAGTGCTGATATTTGTATTTGTCTTGTCATTCATATATATAATTTGAGGGCAAGAATTCTTAATTGTATCTGTTGTATTTTGGATCTATTGTATATTGTACCACTAATCCAAATAATTGATCTTCACTCATTAAAATCTTCCAAAATATTTATTATTACTAGTGAAAGTTTGACTTTTTACTATGTGACTGGGTATACATTTCTATACTCTGTATAGTTTATCTTATTTACTTTTCACAAGTTTATGAAGTATGCCAAGTTTAAGTGAAATTCTAGAATCTATGATCTTTCTGCAGCCTGATCATCCCAATTATGTTACGCTGCTTTCTTTTAATTATAACTCCAAAATATAGTTGTTATGGATCAGAGAACAAATAAATTAAAAATCACCATAACTCACTTCTCTGAACATTTTCGGTAGTCCCTTTCCAATCTTTTTTAGCATTCACATACATATTCAATACCATCAGTTAGTTATTGCTGAGTAACAAAACTATTCCAAACCTTAAGGACTAAAGCAACATGCCTCACTACCAGTGGTTCAGCAGGGCCAGTTTGCTGGTGGGGCTGCTGTTGGTGGGATTCACTCATGGATGTGGTCTGCTGGTAGGTCAGCTGAAGGCTGGCCTGTCTAGGATAGCCTTGGTTGGGACGACTCACTTCCCTTCCTGTGTCAGTCTTGTCCTTCCTCAGGCTAAAGGCACATTCTCATTGTGATCAGAGAGGCAAGTGAAGAAGCAGAAACATGCAGGTAATTTTTCAAACATCATGTTATGTGAAATCTCCTAACATTGTTACGACTCTGCAAGTCCATAGCCAAGCTCACAGTCTTCAAGTAGTCAGGCAAAATAGACTCTACTTTTCTTATGTCCTGCAAATTTTCAGGATAAAGTGTGTATTTAAAGAAGAATGAATTGGGCCTCCCTGGTGGTGTAGGGGTTAAAGTCTCAGCACTGTTGAGGCATCACCACCACTGTGAAATGAGTTCGCCCCCCCAGCTAGGTAACTGACCCTCATGGCACAGCAGATCTGTACTATCTCACCCACTGCTCCCCTCAGAAGTGTATTTCTGCCTGTTCTGTTCTCCACTGTCTCTGGTGAAACCTCTCACCTTCCACATCTCTGGCTTACACCCCAGTTCTTGTATGTGTAAATAAATAAAAAGAAATCTTTAAAAAAGTAAAAAATAAAAAAGAGTCAATTTGGAGCCATCGAGGCCATCTTCTATCACAGTCTACACTCTAGATATAACTATTTACCTTCTCCTATGTGCAAAATATGCTCAACCCATTTCAGGACCCCCAAAAGATGCATCCAATCATGGCAATCAACACAGAGAGTAGGAGCTATAGTGATCGACATGGTGATTGAATGTCTATGGTCTTTATGTACCACACAAATACCCAAAATACAGTGGTGAGTCAGGGACAGGCTTAACCAGAATAGATACTCCCTTCCCTTGAAAAAGAATAAGGAAGAATAGTAGGCGTATGGTAGTCATTGATCCAGAACAATTCTGAAATCAGCTGGGCAAATCCACTCAGGTCCCCCTCTTTGGGGACAGGAAACACTCCTTGATTAGACCCAGTTCTACTCCCTCTGCTTTATGACCTTTAACGCCCCCATGCTTGAGGCATCTTTCCTTTTCCGTCATGTTCCTTGCCTTTGTCTGAAGAAATAGTCTTTTAATAGCTGAGAAGCTTCCCACTTGGGAAAGTAGGCAAGCCGGAGGCCACAGTAAAAGTCAAATAGCCTCTGTGCCTTTTTACCTGGATTAGCCGAGCAGTGGTCTGGTGGGGAGGGGTATGGCACTCATGAAAACTTGGGGTCTCCCAGGTGTCGCAACGGGTTAAAGCACCACATTATGAAGCTCTCTAAGGCCACTGCAGCACCATTTCAATCCCCGCCAGGGAGGTGACCCACATGGCGCAGCAGACCTCTCCTGACCTGCCCGCTGCTCCCCTCAGCAGTGTACTTTGTCAATCTGCCTATTCTGCTCCCCACTCTGTCTCTGGTGAGTCCTCTCACCCACCACATGTCTGGCCTGTACCAGTTCTGTAAGCATAAGTAAATAAATCTTAAAAACAAAAAAACAACTTTGGTGTTGTTTTATATATCTGAGAGAATTCAATTTCAGACACCAGGATCCACACCCAAAATTCTCTAGAGACTTCCTTCTGTCATAATTTAGTCTCTGTTGACTTAGTCCCTCGTCTGTGTCAGGGTGCTATAAGGGGTAATGTCTCTAAAATTCCAGAAGCCCTTTTGCTTTGACTTTGTTAGAGGACTTAACAGTTTTTATTCACACCCTTGAGGTCACTTCTTGTTTGACGATTTTTAACTGGTCTAAGAGACTGGACATAAGAAATAGTCTTATTTTCCAGCACAGAAAGTTCTACCTACTTCACATTTCATCCAAGTTGTTCCTGTAAATTGTCTAGTTGTTTCTTTAGCTCATTTCTTTTTTATAAAACTTTATCACACACATGTAGTAAGAACTAGCTAAGATACTCGACATTCTGCTTGGAGTGTTCTTGCTCAAGTCTACAAGTTCACTGGGTACATTTTCCCTCACAGGGGACAGTTTTACCACTACATAAAGTTATGGAACAAGTAAGGGCTTGTCTACCTGATGCCCATAAATCCCAATAATACGCCACTAGGGTTTGGGGAAAGTAAAAAGGTTTTATTGGCACAGCTGGCTAAACGAGACAGGAAGCCCCAAGACTCAGATTTGTCACCCAAAAAGGTCCAGGGAATGGGCTTACATCATATTTTGGGAAATAGGGCTCAGGAAAACAAGAGTCGAGTTTTATTGGCTGGAGAACAGGCTGTGGGCTCAGGAGTATGGGTCTCAGTAGGCCATGGGAAGAAGCCAATAGGGGACCAGAAGAAAGCTGGGCTGCAAGGATCACTGCAGGCGGGCTCCTGTGGCATGGCGTGGTGCGACCCCTGCTATGTGTGTGGACAAGAGATAGGCCCTGTGGCTAGGTTTCCTTCTATCTGGAGAAGCAGAATTGCTTGAGAAGAACAAGTCAGTCCTGATATTGTTGGGGAGAAGGATGCCCTGAATGAACTCCACAAACACAGGTTTTATGGACTCCACCTCCACTCCAGACCAAAAGCAATCCAAGACACCAAGAACTCCGATAATGTCATCATCACCAAAGTGAGGATTGCTGAGAACTGAGGGTGGAGTTAGCAGCCAGGTTTGGTTCATGACCAGACATGTGGGCCTTGGGGGGCTCTTGGCTTTTCACCGGCTCTCAGTGGGCTACTGGGGTTCCAGCTCAGCAGAGCTGCTAGGACACATTCACCAATTTATTGCCCTCTTTCTCCCTGAATTCAGGGAGTGAGTTGAGTCTCGTTATAAGTGCCTTTTAAGTGTGTGGGTGAGGACCTGACAGTCAAGCAACCCATTTCACATAGGGATTCCCATAACAATACTGCAGCAAAGGGGCTCTTAAGTTATCTGATTTAACTGACAAGGTTGAAAAACAAGAAATGGTTAGATTTGGTTAGTAGCTAGTCATGGGCAGAGAGAATACAGGCTATTTGGGGGGTGGGTTCAGCTCTGGGGTATTGATTTCACCATTTCCCCCACCTACTTGAACCCTTTCCTTACTGTTTTCCAGCTTCCCTGCCAATCAGCCCAAAAGTCATATATTAATATTCTCTAAGTTTTTTGTTGTAGTAGTGATGAAAAATTAAGAGTTGAAAAATTTAGGATGGACAGATACCAGGGGTGGGTGTAGGGATGAGTAACCAACCTTAGACTAAAGCAGCTATGAAAGTTTCCAGGAAACATAAGTGGGGGCAGAGAATTATCATTCTTAAAAGATCACCCAGGCCCTCTCCAGTGGCGCGGTGTGTTAAAGCATAGCACTGTGAAACTGGCGGCTGCTGCCTCGGTGTGAGTTCAATCCCCCGCCCGGAGCTGACCCACATGGCACAGCAGACCTCTCCTGTCTCACCTGCTGCTCCTCTCAGCAGTGTATTTCAGTCAATCTGCCTATTTTGCTCCCTGCTCTGTCTTTGGTGAATCCTCTTACTGCCTCTGCACCTCTGGCCTGTACCCCAGTACTATATGCATAAATAAATAATCTTTTAAAAACTCAACCCAAGCCCTCCCTGGTGGCACAGCGGGTTAAATCACAACACTAAGAAGCTAAAGCCACTTCTGAATAAGTTTGATCCCCGCCTGGCCCGGAGGTGATCCACATGGCACAGCAGACCTCTCCTGACACACCCACCACTGCTCCCCTCAGCAGTGTACTTTGTCGATCTGCCTGTTCTGTTCCCCGCTCTGTCTCTGGTGAATCCTCTCACTGCCCCTGAGCCTCTGGCCTGTACCCCAGTTCTGTATGCACAAATAAATAAATCTTAAAAAAAAAAAAATTCAACCCAACCTGACACCAAGGTGAAATTTTAATACAAAAGAACTCTCATCCTAGCAAAATACAACCCTGTCCTTTAAGACTGCCTGCCTTGGCCCTAGCAGGCTTCTCTTTCCTTTTTTCCTTTCCTCAGTAAACTTGCTATGTGCTGGTGAATGGGAACATCTGCTGAATTCTTTCTTAGAAGGAGCAGAAGCCCATAAACTGAATTCTACCATCTGAACCCCAATAGCAGCACCCTGAGATCAGTTTTTCTATCTGCTAACTATTATTGCCTAAAATCAACTCCAGATCTTAAATAATCATAGGTGTCTCTAACAGTGGCCACCTGGGCAGCTCAGCCGCCTGCCTCACGCTGGCTGTGGTTCTGTAGTTAGCCCCCTGTTGCACAGGGGCTGGCCAGTCTAGAAAGGCCCCTGCAGGCGCACCTTGGTGCTTCTCCTTGTGACCTTCACATTCCTCCAATTGCCCAGACATGTCTCAGGTGAAAGCAGGCACATTCTTTTTTTTTAAAGATTTATTTATTTATGCATACAGAACTGGGGTGCAAGCCAGAGGTATGGAGGTGAGACGATTAACCAATTAACCAGAGACAGAGTGGGGAGCAGAACAGGCTGACTATCGAAGTACACTGCTGAAGGGAGCAGCAGGCAGGTCAGGAGAGGTCTGAGCTATGTGGGTCACTTCCGGGCTGGGGATCCAACTTACACTGAAGTGGCTGTGGCTCGCTTACAATGCTGTGTCCTAACCCGTTTTGCCACCAGAGAAGGCCTAAAATAGGCACATTCTTATGGCAATTGTCAAAAAAGTAAAAGGGGAAATTCAAACCCCAAGGCACTTGTTTAATCTTCTGCTGTCCTCAAGCCTGATAACATCTGATTTGCCAATGCGAGTTACACAGCCAAGTCCAGATTTAAGGCTAAGGAATTAGATTCTGCTTCTGTGAGAAGAATTATCAAGTCACAGGATAAAGGATGCGGTTATAGAGAAAGCTGAAGAACTTTCAGCTTTATATAAACAATGTGTCATAAATCACTAATTTATTGTTTGATTTTTTTGAGCACCAAAGTTGATTTAAGCCATCAATCAAATAATTGAACTAGTTTTCCTTTTCAAAAGTATTTTTTTAAGATTTATTCAGGCCAGCGGTGCAGGGGTAATAGGATTAACCAGAGAAAGAGTGGGGAGCAGAACAGAAATAAACTGCTGAGGGGAGCAGCGGGTAAATCAGGAGAGATCTGCCATGCCCTGTGGGTCACTCCCTAGCCAGGGATCGAACTCATGCTGCAGTGGCTTTTATAACTTCATAGTGCTGTACTTTAACCTGTTATGCCACCAAGGAGGACCATAAAAATCATGGTTTTTTTAAAAAAGATTTATTTATTTATGCATACAGTACTGTGGTACAGGCCAGAGGTACAGGGGCGGTGAGAGGATTCGCCAGCGACAGAGTGGGGAGCAGAACGGGCCAACTGAAGAAGTACACTGCTGAGGGGAGCAGTAGGTGAGGCAAGAGAACTCCACCATGCCATGTGGGTCAGCTCCTTGGCTGGGGATCAAACTTGTATTGAAGCAGCTTTAGCTTGATAGTGCTGTGCTTTAATTTAATCCGCTGTGCTACCAGAGAGGGCCCTCAAAAGTAATGTTTTTCTCAGACTCTTTAGCATCTCCTGTAAGTCAAAGACAAATTTGCTATTTTTTTTTATCATCATATTTTCCTTTTTATTGAAAACTTAATCCACACCATACCATCACTTGGCTGTTACTTTGGTAACAATAGGTCCCCACCTTTCAAGAGCATTGCATTCAAACAGTCTGAGATAGCCAGTGTGATCACAGAGCTTCAGAATAACCAGAACAACAGAAACTGGCCTTTTCTTCACATGCAAAGTGTCTGTGACTCAGAGGGTCCTGAGCTCCACTTTTCAAATGCAGAAAACCTAGAGCTTAATGTGAAAATGGAAACCAAAATGCATCAGAAATTAAATATGATACCCTCTCATATGGTCACGGTCAAGTGGGCTTTTGGAAATGAGATTTAATGATGGCCTCATCTCCTGTTAGGAAAGGAGGCCTAGCATGTTTAAAGGAAAATGTTTTGTTTCTATTTCATTCTCCCAAGGTGAGTACAATCTACTACAAGTGATATAATGAATCAGAATAAATCGGCTCACTTACAAAAGACACTCCCAGATAGTGATTTTTGCTTGCTAAGATTATTCAGCACATTATTTCAAAGTGACAAAATTCAGTGTAATCTGAGAAAGGAATTTAGAAATGGCAGCTACATTTGCTGATAGTTTTATGTGACACCAACATGCATACAAACTCATTTTTTTCAGCATGAATTTCTAGGGGCCACGACCTCTGATGATAGAAATAAGTTATTTTGTACATTACAGTGCACAGAATGATAGAGAGAAAGACACTTGGTGAGTCACCAAAAGGCATTTTGTAAAAGGTTCCTCTCACTCTGGAGGGGAAGGTCGAAAGTTTCTCAGTGACATTAGTTTGACTCCAGCTTTTTTTTTTTTTTTTAAAGATTTATTTATTTATGCATGCAAAACTGGGGTAAATACCAGAGGTGTGGGGAGGGTGAGAGAATTCACTAGAGACAGAGAGGGGAACAGAACAGGCAGACTGACCAAAATACACTGCAGAGGGGAGCAGTGGATGGGTCAGGAGAGGTCTGCTGCGCCATGTGGGTCAGCTCCCTGCAGTGGCTGCAGATAACTTCATAATGTACTTTGGTCCCTTGCGCCACCAGGGAGGGCCCTGACCCTTGCTCTTTGGTTGCAAGTGATGGAATCTTAGAGAGGAAAAATTGGGGATTGAAGTTCTCACAGGACAAGCTGGGGGGTGGGAGTGGTAGGGA
The DNA here is from genome assembly GCF_000260355.1 of Condylura cristata. Classification (NCBI taxonomy): domain Eukaryota; kingdom Metazoa; phylum Chordata; class Mammalia; order Eulipotyphla; family Talpidae; genus Condylura; species Condylura cristata. The sequence goes on along the minus strand of NW_004567102.1, from coordinate 1,534,232 downwards.
TGATTAATAAACCTGAGACTACATCCAGTTATGGAAGTTTACAGGAAACTGAGGTGGGGTCAGGAAAGATTATTAGCCAAAGGTGGGAGCAGAGAGGATCATCAACCACAGAAGACAAACCCAACCAGACCCCCAAAACAATACTTTCCACAACAATTCCATCAAAGAACATTCTAAATCTCCTAGCGAGATGCATTTCATGTGCTTTAAGACTGCCCACCTGTGTCTAAGCAGGCATCTCTCCCTTTTCACCTCTCCTCAATAAACTTGCCATATGCTGATGAACAGAACGACTGCTGAATTCTTTCTCAGAGGGACCCCAGAACCGCAAGCCGTGAACCCCAAAGCAGGGACTCAGTGTAAGCTGTTTCTGCCAATGTTCTGCTGGCTTCTCCTGTTCTTCCTCTCCCTGCTGCCCCCACTGGACTGGAGGCCTGAGTATTGAGCAAGCATTGCTGCATGGCCCAGAACTGGTCCGCACAGACACAAGCCCCTGACATCCACGACTCTATTGTGGAAGCAGGAAAACATTGCTCCCCCAAAGAGGGCTCCTCGCCACTCTTCCCAATGTATGTGTTTAGGGCATCAATGCCAAAGAGTGGGTCCTTTTTCCTCTAGGGAAAGAATTCACCAGAGAGCTCTAGCTGCAGCTGAACCAGACAAGTCTTTACCAGAGACTCACGCATGAGGGAGCCAATTTGAGAAAGGAGAGAGAAAATTTGCATCCGTTTGCTAAGAGCACATTTTACTTTCTTAAATTCCTAGAAGAGATATCATTAGATGGGTGGATAGTTTCATCAGAACTACACCCATTTTCTAAACAAACATAGACTATTCCTCAAATAACTCAGGTTTATAAGTTAAGCCTGATATACTCTATAATGTATTTTTTTCTCCTTCAGCGTACTTTGAAGTTCCTGCCTGCCCTGTTCCTGAAGCTGCTAATTAACCCTAACTTGCCACACACCAGCCTCACTTTTATACAAAGTTTCCAACATGAGATAGAAATTAAAATTTTTACATGCTACAGTAAATGTTCCGCTTTATGCATTAGCAAAACCTCTAGGGTGCAAGACTAGGACCATTTTAAAGACAAGCAGAGGAAACACAAATCGCTTCCCGTCAGGGTATCATTTAATATGGTTAAAAATTATGGTGGTTATGACTGAGATGGAAAGATGCACAGAATGATGTAAAAATAAACTATTTTTAAAAAGTTAAATATAGTAAAAGACTCAAAATTCAAAAGACAGTTAGCTATGTAAAAATAAATAAATAAACAAATAACTCATTACATGTTCACATAAAAAAATAAATAAGCTCCCTACTCCTTGCTGGGCAGCCAAGTTTAAGAGGTTTGGATACTGGGAAAGTCGATATGGTTGCCATGGGAACTGAGCATAAGATCTATCTCCTTGACCTTGACCAGGACAGCTCCCACAGAGCCAGGACACACTCTGTGCCAAAGGTGAGCACCCAAGACCAGAAGTCCCAGTAGCTAACTGGCCCCAACTGGTGCTGGAGTTGGAGGTCCACAGAAGCAGAGTGCAAGACAGCAGCGAGCCCTCCTTTGCTTGGGGACCGCTGTCCATCTCAGCCATGTCCCCTGTGGACATTCAGTAAGTCCATGTTTCCTGTTTTCCACTCAGTCTCTCCCTGTGCCTCCAGCTGACCCCCAGTGTTATACCACCTCACTTCCCAAAACAGTCCTTGTTTTTATTGACCCCACTGAGACCAGTCTGTTTCTAAGACAAAATAACACCTCATTCACAGACCATGAAGGGGACAAGAGAAAGGATGGATGGAGGTCTCTTACTTTGCATTTTCCCTATTCATATCTCCTCATCAGAAATTTAAGATTTGGAATTGAGCTCAAAACAAACAACAAAACCCGCATTTCCTGATGGAGGATAAGAACAGAAAAACTGGAACGGATTCTACAAGGTCAGGAACCTGTCTCATACAGGAGATGGGGGTAGGAGGGGTTAATACAGCCATTAGTCCGGCTATAAAAGCTATCAGATGGCTGTAGGGAGTGTCAAGAGCACAGACTTGAAGGTGAAGATATGGGGATTAAGGAACAAACATCCAAGTAGGCAGATGAGCCCCTCCCTAAGGAAAGATGATAAAGCCCAGCACTGTCCCCTGCAGAGGGGCCACAGTCCTCCCCCCACTGGTGCCCACGCAGGTGTTTCCTTCCATCAGTTCTGTCCCTCCGCAGTGCAGCAGCCTCCTGCCTGCACCTGCCGGGGTTTCTCCTCACTGACCTCCCTCAGCGGAGGCCGCTCTCCTAAGCCACCCGCCTGCACCACCCAGGCCTCTCACAGCAAACCTGTCCCTTTGGGGCCGCTCTTCCTGCCAGCTGTGTCTATGCAAGTGTCCCTTACTCCTCTGTCCTTTTCCCTAATAAACCTGCTCTTGAAATATAACTGACCTCTCTGTCTCATGGAGAAACTCGCCTGGGAACTCACCGTGTGTCACTGAGAGGGGAGGTCTGGCGAAACCTTCCCCAGAGTGAACCTGAGGACCCTGCTCCCAACCTACTGACTCCAAAAACAGCATCATTTCCCCTTTATAGCTCTTTTACCAAACGAGTTCATATTAACAAGAAGTTTGGATTTGAAAATTTAAATTTTTCACAAGCCCCACAAGCAATTTACAAGTTCTTCCTACCAATTGTAACAGGGAGACCCCAAGAAAAGAAGGTTTCAGGTTTCCAAGAGAGGGTGGGACAAGAAAAAGTTGGAGAGGAGACTCAGAAATAAAGACGGAGAGCCACAAGGAGACCTGGAAGAGGCCCATGGAGAAGCTGGGCTTGCTTTCTTGGGCTGGTTGGAACAGGTGGGTGAGAGACCCCTGGGGTGGTAATGACAGCAGCTTTCATTTTGATTTTGTTCTCTTTCTTCCAGACGTGCTGGGCCCCTCCTGCCCCTTATCTATGGGTCCACACCAGAACATACCTTGAATTTATGGCAGGCTGCTTTTGAGGCTCAGACCCTGCTTTGGGCTGACCCTGTTTAGTTGGGCATTTACCCAAGAGGGAATGGATGCCTTCGGGTGCTTGGTTTGGAAACTTTCCTTTCCCTTTTGTGTATTGCACACATTTAATTGTATTAAAGTCCCTTTCCATTGAAGGTCTTACACATTAAGAGTATGTTTTGTCGTAAGGCAGCCGATGGCAGAACCTACTTGGAGGAGGCAGGTTTGGGGGTTTGGGGGTGCCCTCTCTCTATATGCATCCTTTATGCTGTGGCATCAGTGCTAGATTTAAAAACCTAAACCCGCATTCCTTTCCCAGCAGGCCAGTTTGGGCTGTTTGAATGGGTGAAGGGAGTGGATGGGGCTGCCTTGGGAACATGAAGCTAATTCAGATCCTCAGAGGGACACACCCAAGGCCAGCACTCTAACTCAGTGAGCCTGAAGTACATAGAGACTCAGGATCCTCACTCTGCCCTACAGAGCCTCCCCTCCCCACAGTTGCTGCTTCTTTTAGTGTTTTTTATTTATAGGCTTATTTTTTGCATAAAATGCAAAATGCCAGAAGTTGAGGGGAGAGGATTCACCAGAGAGTGGGGAGCAGAACAGGTGGATTGACTGAAATACACTGCCGAGGGAGCAGCGGGCAGGTCAGGAGAGGTCTGCTGCGCCATGTGGGTCAGCTCCAGGGCCGGGGGATTGAACTCATGCTGAGGCCAGGCTGCTTCGCAGCGCTGCGCTTTCCCCCATTGCACCACCAGGGAGGGCCCTGTGCATGAGACTCTGATAAAGCCTTGCCTGGTTCAACTACAGCTAGCACTTTCTGGTGAATTTTTCCCTAGAGGGCAAAGGCCCCGCTCTTTGGGGCTGAAGCCCTGCAAGACCTGGGTAATTACAGCTAATGTCCCACTTCGAGTATCAGTTCGAGCTCTCAGTAAGGAGCTTTGAGGTCATCGGCCATCAGTTCTGCATTGCTACAAGTCCTTTGATCTTTGGTCACAAATATGATTTGAGCCTTCCCGTCCTCCCTTTCTGCTGGCAGCAGGCCACCATCATAGCAGCTCCCAGGCCTGAGAACTGTGGTGGCATCAATGACAGCCATGACGGTAGCAGCTAGTTCTTTCTACTGTCAAAAGAAGTAAATCATCTCAAAAGCTTCCTGTGGGCAGAGTTAAGAGAGAGGTATTCTCTGGAGAGAGACGTTTTTCTTCTTTTCACAAAACTTGCTGGCAGATATGCCCCCGCTCCTGCATTTGGAAGAAGATACTCTGGAGCTTGTTGACTTTAACCTGAGTTTGGGAGAAGGTTGTGGCACTAAGGAAAAAGGAAGGAGAATGAATATGTGTTATGCTTATGATAGACATCTCATTTTGGTTGTACAGCTCTCTCAGGAATTATTATGCTCATTTTATAGATGAAGCCAAGAAAAAGTACAGGCAGAAACCAAAAAATATATACTAAGAAAAGAGGAACTGGTCGCGCTGCAGAGGCATCACCACGTACGCAGTGAGGTGTGACCTTTGTCAGCACCGTAGCGCTCAGCACCCACCGCCTGTGGGGGGCCCCTCCCTGGACCCTGTGCACACAGCCTGTGGGCCTGCAAAGCCCGGTCCCAAAGCAGTGGCATCTCCCTACCTGCTGCCCCTAGTGAGAGCAGCCCCGTGAGGGCTCTAACTGGCCCCAGCATGCACTGCCGGCCTGTGGGCCGCCCCCACTCTCAGGCCGGCTGCTGTGGTAGGGGCAGCAGCGGAGGCCAAGTCCCAGGCTCCTGGTCAGGGCTGCTGTGAAAAGTGTGGGCCCTGCTGGGGCAGCTCTGGTGTTGTGGCTCCCAGAGCGGGGGGAGAGGGGCCCACAGTGTGCTGGGCCAAATGGCAGGTGCTCGGAGGTGGCTCACCCTGCCACAGCTGGGCCGCTGCAGTGTTACACCAGGCCCTGCTGAGGGCTGCTGGACCCCTCTGGTCCCAGTGGAGCCAGGTCCAGTTGTGGCTGCCCGGAGCTGCCCTGCCCAAAAGCCTGACCTGACCTCAGGCAGGTCAGGTCTGGCCAAGTGCTGGGGGTTTCCCTTTTGAATCTGGTGCAGGATCTTGAATGGATCAATCAGGTTCAAACTCTCCAGCTGCCATTAAGTTCACTACGCTGACTGAAAATGGAGCAAGCTGGTCGGTGCTTGGCCAGCACTAATCAAACAGGATTGAAAAATAGTCCAACCAGGGTCCTCTTTGGTGGCACAAGAGGTTAAAGCACAGCACTGTGCAGCTGTCACACGAGTTTGATCCCCAGCCAGGGAGCTGACCCACATGGCGCAGCAGACCGCTCCTGTCTCCCCCGCTGCTCCCCTCAGCAGTGTATTTCAGTCCATCTGCCTGCTCTGCTCCCCACTCTGTCTCTGGTGAATCCTCTCACCCCCCACATCTCTGGCTTATACCCCAGTTCTCATATGCATAAATAAATAAATCTTTAAAAAAATAAAAAAGAAAAATGGTCCCATCAGGCTTGTAGGGTGGGGATCTTGAGGAGTATCGAAGGCAGAACAGGAGCCAGCTTGACTCATTCAGCAGAGTGTCTCTGAAGAGAAACACTGATCCAGCAGACAGCTTCAGCAGGGGATTCAGCAGATGACATCCACGGTCTCCAAGACCTTCACAGATTCCCGACCACAGACCTTGGGAGACACCCACCCCTGCCTTGGCATTGCAAAGGGCGCTGTCGGCCAGGACCCTGTGTCTCAGAGATCTGCTGGCTATTGGCTTAGACCAATAGCTCACAAAGGGTGGAACACTGGTGTCTCTGACACTGCCTCCTGCTCACCTGAGCTGACTGGTGCTATTGGCCAGTACAGAACAGCCCTGGTGACTGGCGCTGTGTGTCCAGCCACTTTTGAGAACTGTCCATCTTTTCTGATCACCCAGCAGAGCCTCCCAGTGCACTGAGTCTGGCACTCTCTGGTCTGGTGTCTGTTGCTATCCAGTCCAGCCTTTGCACGGCTGCTGTGCGCTGCTGTGGTGTCACCTGAGTGGTGCCACCTGAGCAGCTGCACCTGTGAGCACCTGCAGCTGTCACCATGAGTTGGACCCTGGTCCACTGCTTACCAGTGTGCCTCCACACTGGCCCAACATCATTGGGTGCAAGAGTCCTTTGTTTTGGGCCACTGGATACTGCAGACACTATCTGGGGTGAGACGGTGGGTCATTTGTGGCCTTACAGCCCTCGTTTCGGCCCTCCCTGGTGGTGCAGTGGGTTAAGACACAGCACTGCAAGCCAGGCTCAGCCACTTCAGTGTGAGTTCGATCCCTGGCCTGGGAGGTGACCCACATGGCGCGGCAGACCTCTCCTGACTTGCCTGCTGCTCTCCTCAGCAATCTACTTTGTCCATCTGCCTGTGCTGCTCCCCACTCTGTTTCTGGTGAATCCTCTCGTGGCCCTTGCACCTCTGGCCTCTACCCCAGTTCTGTACACATAAGTAAATCTTTAAAAAAAAAAAAAAGAAGAAAGCTTAGTTTCTTATTTGTTAATAAACCCCCTTGTTGTACCTGAGCCTTGTGGTATCTTGCAATTATGAGCATATGGGTGAGAACCCACAGGCAGTGGGTTCCCCCACCTTGGCATTGTTTAAATAGTTGAATCATTCACTCTATTATAGGAGTTAATTTTGTTTCACTGCATAGGCAATTAATACTAATAACTATATTAGTTTTGTTTAAATCTGTTTACAGTTAGTATGGCATTATCAGATTTTCCTTTGTTGTGGGCATAGATCAAAAGGAAATTATAAAATTATTGCAAGAAAAATAGGAACAGGAAAGCATTTTATTCTACCACCTTTGGAATGAAAATAGAAATAAATATAAACAAATTCATTTGAGTAAAGATTAGGGAAAAAACTTTGGACAACTTTGGTTGAGACATTATGTGTGCATTTTCTCTTTTTTTTTTTTTAAGATTTGTTTATTTATGCATACAGAACTGGGTACCAGTCAGAGGTGCAGGGGTGGTGAGAGGATTCACCAGAGACAGAGTGGGGAGCAGAACAGGCAAATTGACAAAATACACTGCTGAGGGGAGCAGCAGGCGGGACAGGAGAGGTCTGCTGTGCCATGTGGGTCAGCTCCCTGGCTGGGGATTGAACTCATGCTGCAGTGGCTATGGCTAGCTTCATAATGCTCCACTTTAACCCATTGTGCCACCAGGGAGGGCCCTGTGTGTGTGTGTGTGTGTGTGTGTGTTTTCTTAAGAGAATTTGGCATATTAGGAAATCTGACATTAGTCTTGTGATGTCAAATTGAATTGTGTAATTTATTTTAGACTTGTGATTTGATGGTGAAAGATATAAGATAATTTGATTACGTTTGTAAATAGTACTGAAGTCTTTACAGTGACTTGATTTGCCACATTTAGAGCTTGAGTTATTAGGTTTAGGAGAGTTATTTACACGCTTAAGAACATTTTTTTTCTTGTTTGACTTGTAAATCTGCCCTATGAGGAATTTGAAGTGCTTGAAAATATCATGTATATTAAACTTGTAAATGCAGTTTAAATATTTAAAAGAATTTAATTAACTAAGTTTGTAAATGGCATGAGTAATACTCAAGCAAATTTAATATGTCAAGCCCATGGGCTAATTGAACGTTAATCAAGAAACAAGTTATTGCTTTTATTTTTATTAAAAAATTACATGATTTCTAAGTAGACCATCAAAGTTATTCAATTTAAACTTAAAAGCTGTTTGTAAATTTATAGTTTCAGTTAATTGAAAACTTAAATATAAGCAACTGCAAATAATCCTTTCTCAAATGTGCCCCAAGATATTTGCTTCCATGTCCACTGACCACCTCCATCTCATTCCTGGGAACTGGGTCCTAAATTTTATGGCTATTTCCTTTTTATAAGAATGCATATATATTTTTTAAAGATTTATTTATTTTTATTTATTCATACAGAACTGGGGTACAGGTCAGAGATGCGGAGGGTGAGAGGATTCACCAGAGACAGAGCAGGGAGCAGAACAGGCAGATCGATGAAGTACACTGCTGAGGGGAGCAGCGGGCGGGTCTGGAGAGGTCTGCAGCGCCATGTGGTCACCTCCGGGGCAGGCAGGAATTGAACTCATGCGGAAGTGGCTTTAGCTTCTTAGTGCTGTGCTTTAACCCGCTGCGCCACCAGGGAGAGCCAAGAATGCATATTTTTGTCTGAGTATTTTGAGGGCAGGATCCATGTGAACGGCTTACTAAGCACTTAGTGAAGTAAACTCTCAATAAATGTTAGATGCTCTTCCCCCTCCCCCACCCATCACTTCTGTCTCCCAGAGCACCCACAAGCCTCAATATTCACTGAATAGTTACTGCTGTCTCTTGATCCAGTATTTTTTTAGGAGATGGCTTACAGGAAAACTTAAATAGAAAAGGTACTTTATGGTAAAAATGTTCACTTCTGGCAAAATTTCAAATGGCCAAACATGAGGATTGTTTATTTCAGGCAAAGGAAAATGGTTGAGCAATTCTTTTACCACCATGTTTCAAAAAGGATGTTGGGTGACTTAGGGAGGCCTACACCAAGAAGCAAGATAGAACACACTTACAACAAACAGGAAAAACAAAGGGAGTAAAATGGGGTGGACGTGGACCAGGCGTGGGTTAGTAATACCAAAAAAAAAAAGTATATTTTACCATCATATATCCTTGCCTTTAAGATTTACTCTAAGCTTTCTAGTAGCCAGTTCAACTCAAATTCATAAGTTAACCAATTGCTCTAGAAAAGTTAAACTCTTCTTGATAGCAAGGCCATAAGAACTTCTCCCCTTTGAGAAATTAAAGAGGGAGAGGGCCTGTGTATGAAGAAGATCCTTGGACAGAAACGTGACAGCATCTCCCAACTACAGGCTGAGACGCAGTTTGGCGGTGTTATTCTACAAGGTCGTTATTCCTGGGTTTAACCCAGATCTTACCAAGAATAAATAAATAAGTGATATAAAAATAAATGCTAATAGGGGTCTCTCTGGTGGCACAGATGCTAAGACTCAGTGCTGTTGCTGCTGTGGCCTGAGCTCCTTGCCAGGGAGCTGACCTCTCCTGTGCCGCCCTCAACGGTGTGTTTCAGTAGATGAGTCTGTTCTGCTCCCCACTCTGTGTTCAGTGAGTCCTCTCACTGACTCCTTGGACCCCACTTGTCCTGCCCCCACCCCACACCTCCGACCTATATCCTCGCTCTTGTATGCATAAATAAATAAAATAATTTTTTATAAAGATAATTCTGTGAACGAGCTATTACATGGATGTCACAGTATGAAGGAGAGGGGCGAGTTAACATGACCAAATGAAGTGGGAAAAATAGACCGTGACAAAAATCCACACAGAATCCAACTGTAGATTATCTGCATGAAATTCACTACACTATTAATAGTTATTTCCATGCTTTAGTAGTACCATTGCTTGTTTGTTTTGTTTTTCTATTTTCCTCTAGATGTCCAAAAGGGAAAGGTGTTTTGAAAGACGATTCATGTGAAATCTGAACACTACTTGGCTATGCCTGGCAGCAAGTTGTGACACGTTCCTTGAGGTGGAGGGCGAGATGCTCCAGACTTCAAGTTTCTGGTGAAAGCCCGCAGGGGTACCCCATCCCAAGGAGGGGCTACAGAGAAGGAGGAGCTTCCTGCATCCTGGAGAGGACATCCTGGAGGGCCGGCTGAGGCCTGGGGGCGGGGCTCTGGGCTCCTGGAGCCTCCTGGGCAGCTGGAGGTGTGGAGGGTCCTCATGCCCCAGAGTGGATCAGAAAGTGGAGGGGGGGGGCAATTCTGGGCGTGTTGCACTTTGCCCTGTCTTCCCCTTTCCCTCACGGATTCATGCCACCTGCACCCCAGGTCAGCGAGTGCATTCCCCACATGGCGTTTCTCCCCAAGGGCTGGGTTTTCCTGGCCCAGGCAACATGGGTGTCCCATGGCTCTTCTCAGCCAGTCCATCCCCGACTCCAAGTTCCCAGTCCTGCTAATCCTTGTGATGTCATTTTTGGAGTTAGTGCGGGGTCCTTGGGTTCACTCTGGAAAAGGTTTCAGCGGGAGGGAGACGTTTCTCCAAGAGACAGAGATGTCAGTTATATTTAAAGAGCAGGCTCACTAGGGGAAAAGACAGAGACTTGAGTAAGGGACACTTGGATAGACACAGCTGGCAGGAAGAGCTGCCTCAAAGGGACAGGTTTGCTGAGAGAGACCTGTATGGTTGCAGGTGGGCCGTCTTAGGAAAGCGTCCTCCAGCCAGGTGTGATACAGGTCACTTGCAGGCAGGAGGCTGCTGCCCTACAGAGGGAGAGAGCGGGTGGGAAGAAGCACCTGCCTAGGCACAGGTGGGCAGAGGACTGCTGCCCGGGGCCAGGGCAGAGACTGCACCGAAATCGTCCTTTTCTCTCTGGGAGGGGTTCATTCCTCTGTGGAGTGGCCTGTTTGCTGCTGATTTAGGATAACTGTGGAATCCTACAGGGACTGGAGATTTCACAATGGGCCCAATCTCTGTATCTTTACCCTCAGGTCTGGACTTCCGACATTCCCTGCAGCAGCCGGTACAGCAGTCTGTTACATGAGGCTGCTGCTTGGGCCTTCTGCCTTGTGATAAGGCAGGAAGGGTCTTGATTTCTAGGACTGGGTTAATGGTCATGTTAGTTCCTCCCCCCCCCCCTTTGTTTTTTTACTTTAACATTTTATTGCTACCTATACTGATCATATATATAATGCTTATAATGGCTTCTGGTGATTATGTAGCACTCCATAAATACAGACCTGAGCTTACACTTGAAAAATGGTTCACAAACCATACAGTAATATCTAGGCTTAATACATAAAGTGAGAGCTAGGAAGCAAAGCCTAGTTTTAACCTTGTGATATCTCCTTCAGGCTTTCTGTTCTTTTCCTCCATCCCTTGGAGAAGACCATGGTGGGGTGCTTCTTAGAAGAGTGATCGTGTGCACAGGAGTGTTCTCCTAGTCAGAGAGGAAGCGGCTGGGCACCCTCCCCAGGCTCGCTGCTGGGACGTGATGCTGAAGAGCTGTGGACTGTTGATGGCCCTGAGTGAGGACTTCACTGCCAGCCGCAGTAGGTCTGACTGGAAGGCCTACCGGTAGTGTCTTCTGAGGTCTCCGTCTGCTGTCCTGTCCTGTGGTGTTGAAGGCTTCAGGGACTGGGGAGTTTACAGGGTATGTCCGACCTCTGGGCTCAGGTTGTTTGATTTTTTTAAAATCAGTATGTATTGCTGGCTTACATTACGTGTTTTTATTTCAGACAAAAGTCCTGATGTTTGCCTTTGATCCTATTGGTCGGACTAGCCCGTTTTTGGCAAGCATGCTGCTGCATAGGGTTGTAGAGCTGATGGCCTCCTGTGGCGGGGGAGCATTGAGTTGCTCCCAGGTCCTGAGAAAGATATTTTTACTCCTAGACTCATTTGTCCTGATTTTTACCAGTTAAAAGTGGGCCGTGTGTGAAGGGCTCTCAGCGACTGCCTTTCCTATGCCTGCGGTTCTCTTCTCACATTTTTCACAGCAGGAACCTAGGCCTGGGGCTGACAGGTGGGTTTCTAGGGTGGCTTCCCACTGCCACTGCCTTCCAGGTCATCCTCGATACATAAAAAGGAGTTGCCAGGCCCTCCCTGGTGGTGCAACAGGCTAAAGCACGGCACTGTGAAGCTCTGCACAGCCACTGCAGCAGGAGTTCCATCCCCAGCCGGGGAGCTGACCCACATGGTGTGGCAGACCTCTCCTGACCCGCCCGCTGCTCCCCTCAGCAGTGTACTCCATCCATCTGCCTGTTCTGCTCCCCACTCTGTCTCTGGTGAGGCCTCTCACTACCCCTGTACCTCTGGCCTGTACCCCAGTTCTGTATGCATAAATAAATAAAATCTCTTTTTAAAAAAAGAGAAGAAACAAGATTCCTGGGATAGCATCTAAAAAAAGGGTGTACAGACCATGCTTTACCCATAATTCTATAGTGATCACTTGAAAACCCTTTATCTGAATTCTTTTTAGGTTATAGGGGACACCCAAGAATGTGGACTGCTGGGAAGTCTATACTAGCCTCGGAGAGTAAATGGACTATCTGGAGCCAATGGGAATAAGCCAAGGACCAGAAACAAAGAGGACCTCTGTGAGCTTGCCTGGAGTTTGAGATTAGGGGATGCAAGCGGAGTTGCCCTGATTCTTGATTCCTTAACACTCTGACCCTTTTTCTTGCCTTTGAAAAGGATTTTCAGGGCCTCCGTGGTGCACAGGGGTTAAAGACAGTGCTATCAAGCTAGCCAGCCACTGCAGCACGAGTTTAATCTCCGCCAGGGAGGTGACCGACCCACGTGGCCCAGCAGATCTCTCCTGTCTCGGCCCCCTCAGCAGTGTACTTCGTTGATCTGCCTGTTCTGCTCCCCACTCTGTCTCTGGTGAAGCCTCTTACCACCACCCCACACACACACAGGCCTCTGGCCTACCCCCTAGTTCTTGTAGGCAGAAGTAAATAAATCTTAAATATATATATATATATGAATTTTAGTTTATAACTCTTAAGCCATTTGGAGGAATGGGAGCCCTCAAGTGTCCCAGCAGGACAAAGAATCATCCTCACCCTCTGGGACCTTGTCCTGCTCTCCCTCCATTTTTTACTGATGTTAGCAAGTATAATGGAGGTGTGATTAGTGCTTTTGTTATTAATATAGGCTCAATCTAATTTGTTTTGGCTTTCTGGTTCGTTTTACTATTAGCAATGATTGATCATCCAGCCTTTTTCTCTTTATCAGGATGAGAGTGTGAAGGAAGATTTAAGGTGAGTTTCTTTCCATCTCTATGAATTCCCAGTAAATTTAGGAATTCTGAGTGAGCGAATATAGCATGTTCAGTTCTGAAGATGCTGTTTAGAATATTTTCCTTTCAAAATGGAAACAGAATAGAGAAGGGACTTTGGAGTTAGCAACCCTAAATTCTCAGAACTTTCTAAAATAATGGATTCTGAATTCATCGCCTCCCCTTCTGACACTGAGACTGAGAAATGTCTGGGTGGTGGCCGTCCTTCTTTGGTTCTGTTCTCTTAGAGAAACTGTGGGGACTTCTGATCCCGGACCAGGAACAGGACAGGAGAGTTTAATGGGCAGGAAAGTCAGTCTCTTGCCCCTTCACTGGCTGCCCGAAGGGCTTAGCGCTCTCCTGGTTGCATGTGGGAGTGGGCGCTGGTCCAGAGGACTGACATCTAGACAAGTCGGGTTTGCAAATTAATAACCTCAGCCACCAGCCATTTAAACAGTTGGAGCTTTATTGCTGATAAGATTAAGTATTAGGCTGTCACATTCTGTTTTAAAACTAAATCCAATAAAATAATTGTTTTTATTCATTCTTACCTACTTGCTCTTATCAGGAGAGCAAGAAAAAGGTTGTTAATAATGACGTGCTCCTGGCTTAAGAAAGAAAAAAAACCACACCTTCCAGAAAATCTAGCTTATTTATTTAAATAGTGCTGTCTGGACAAATTATAAAGTAACTAATCAGAATTATAGACTTTAAAGGTTAAAGATCACCTTTTCAAGACTTAGTAAGAATAACTGAAATCTTTAAGGAAAGGTTCCTTAAAAATAACTATTGCAAGTCCCAAGAGGATTGCAACTGAGAAAAAAAATAAAATAAGTCTTGCAAGACAGATTTTTATCACACCGTAGTTGTTTTTCTACAGCTTTAGAACCTTTTCTCACCTAGTCTTTTATTAGAACTGATACTATTCACCAGCACTTGGGAAGGCCTGTGGTTCTGTAACAGGGTGGACCCAGGAAAAGTGGTGGTTCCAGGCTCCCTGCCCCACCCAGAAGCGGGGTGGAGTTGAGCAGAGAAGAGAGGCATCTAGAGAGGAGTCTGAGGAAGAAGGAAGCAGGATAGAGAGCCAGAAGGTGACCTGAGGGAGGCACATGGAGCATAGAGACCTGTGAAGAACCCGTGCTTGTTTCTTGGCCCTGGACTGGCTGAAACAGATGTGGGTAAGATACCCAAGGGGAGGTTGACTATCGCAGTGTTTATATTGATTTTGATTTTGCTCTTTTCCTCCCAGAAAGGAAATGTCTGGCCATTTCTGACCCTTTTCTGCAGGTCCTGGCCAAAAGGTTCTTTAGGCTTGTGGCAGGCTTTCAGGCCTTGCTCTGGGCCAATCCCTTTTGTGTGGACTTTTACCCATGAAGGGACGGGTAACTTCAGGTGTTTGATTTAGAAACTATATTCTTTGTCTTCTGTATTGCACACTCACTGTATTAAAGTTTCTTTCCATTAAAGCTCTTATGTCTTGTCTTGATGCGGCAGATGGCAGACCCATTTAGAGCAGGCAGGTTTGGGGGTTCAGGGTTGCCCCCCTCTCCCTGCCCTGTAACAGTTCTATAACCAGACTTGCAATTCCATTCTTACAAGATGAAGGAAAAGGGAGGCAAATCTCAGAAGCTCAAAACTCACAGCATCAAGAGGAAAAGGGCTGACTAGGATAATTGTCAAACAGAGCACAGGAAAGTAATGAAGTTTGTCTTCTATCTGGAGGATGCTTGCTAGGTAGAAAGCACATCAAATTAAAAACCCCAGTGGTCCCAGTCACTCGCGTGGTCTCAGATCTGTAATCAGGATCTCCATCACTGCTACACTGGTGGGTTTTGAGACAGTGACCGATCTGTAGCCCCTCGTTGAATTCAGAATGGGAACAGAGGGCAGCTGGTGGGACAGCACCTGACCCACTGAGTCCTCGTGGATGGCCCCAAGGCCACCTCAGGGCTGGCACGATATTAGGAGGCCAGGGAGGGGCTCAGAATTGAGAATCAGAGATCAACCCCATCAGTGACCAGAGATCAATTTCCTCTTGCAACATTTTTCACTGTCTAAACTCTGGGAGTCACTGCCATCTCACTGTCTATCGAGACCTTCTGTTATGGGTGCCAGAGGAATATCCCAAATTTGTGTGTGTGTGGTAAGCCCTTGAACTCCGTCTTCTGGAATATTTAGTACACAGTGTGTTGAAGAGGTTGCTTCCTGCTATCTAAGTAAAGAGTTTTCAGGTGAAGAGCTGTAGTTTGTTATCTACCTTCGGGAACACTTTCATTTTAATAGGGTGGCCGGCCATGTGTCCCAGTTGGAGACAACTCCAGTCAAGTACTGATGTCCTGGTGTAGTTATTAATAGTGTCCCCTTTCAGAGGTCAGAAAGCTCTCCGTTGTGACAATAAGTCATACGACCCCTGGGCTTCTAACGCAGGTCACTTTTGCTCCAGTATCAGCTTGTATCCCTGAATTCTCTTCCCTGCCATCCGCTCTGGGACCAGTCAGACTAACCGGCCTCCAGGCTCCCTCAACCTCAACCCAGGAATCCCCCATGGCCATGCGTCGGTCTCTGTCATTACATTGGCCACTGATGCGGTGTGAGGGTAAAAACTGTTTATCATGTGCCTGAACAACTTCCTGCACTTACAGCACTCCAAACTATTTGCAGCCTGGCTGTAAGCACTCAGAAGAGAAAGGAATGCTGGAAAGCTTATGCCGCTTCAAATCGGTCTTCATGCACAGATCAGGGTTGGCATGGTGGTGAGGCTGGGTAAGGTTCTAAAATGATTTGAGTTGAGGTACTGTGTGGAGCCCACCCTCTCCGGGAGCGGTAGTGCCTGCCAGAGTCCCAGCTGCTTCACTCACGTTTGCATTTCCTACCCGGTATGGAAAGACTTGTGAGCTAATGAACTGGGCTCTGAATTTTCCATTCTGTCTCCTGTACCTGTTCAGGTTGGAACAGGGGTGCCCGCTGGCCTCTCAGGCTGGCTTTACAAGTGGGGTCAACACAGTGAGACGACTTGGCCGCCAGGGTCCCCCACCACGGCCCCCAAGCTGCCTTGCTGGTAGCTCACCTTCACTGAGCAACTACTGCTTGCCAGGGACCGGCTATTCTAAGGCTTACCTGGCCTGGCAGCCTAAAGAGGAAGTACCTTAATCATCCCCACTGTATAGGAAGAGAAACTGGCACAGAGATTGATTGACTTGCCAACGTCATTTTGTGAAGTCTTTGCTTTTTAAAAATTGTTTCTTATTTTCTTTATTATAAAATTATTGTTTGTGAGCCCTACCTGCAACAGGTTAAAGCATAGCACAATGAAGCTATCCGCAGCCACTGAAGCATGAGTTTGATTCCCGGCCAGGAAGTTGACCCACATGACACTGCAGACTTCTCCTGTCTTTCCCACTGCTCTCCTCAGCAGGGTGTTTCAGTAGATCTGCCTGTTCTGCTCACCACCCGCCTCTTATCTCTGGTGAGTCCTCTCATCCCCCACACCTCTGGCCTGTACCCCAGTTCTTGTACACATAAATAAATAAATCTTTTTTAAAAAAAGAATTATTGTTTGTTATAGAAAATTCGGGAAGTACATAAAAATAAAGACCTAAAGTTACAAAACTGCAAAATAAAACAACTGTGTCTGACTTCACCCTGAGACAACCTCGTGCTTACTAAAGGTTCTACCCATACCCCTGCCCCAAGGATATATATTTTTGAACATACCTAGGGTGATTCGATACTTCTGTTTTATAACCTGATTTTTTAAACGTCCCCTATTGTGAACATTTACCCACGGCAAAACTTACTCTTACATCATGTTTTTAGTGGCTGCACAGTCTTATACACATGCACTGTACTGAATTTTGTTCCTAACTGATTCCCTATTGTTGGACATTTATGTAACTTCCAAGCTGTTATAGTTAACCAGGATGCAAATTTACAATGAGGAACATATCTGGCAAGCAAACAAGACTATTTCTGCAACTTGGTCACGCATCTTTTCCCTACAAGAAAGAACGTAGGAAATTAAACTAGATCACAGAATTCAAAAAGGGGGGCACTGATCTTAATAACCGGGGTCACCAAGCTGTCTAATAGCCTGTTGATACATATTTGTTCCACTAAGATTGCCTGCATCACAACTTTCCAAGTTATACCAAAGATAAGGCCCAATCCCTGCATGTCAGGGTGTCCACTCCCCGGAGCAGCCCAGCAGAACAGGGTGTGGTCGCATCGCTCCGGCACGCTCATCTCCAGTGTGTCCCCAACGCCGTCCGTGACTGTCCTTGGTGATAACATACTACCTTGTGATCTCTCTTCTCAGCCTCCTGTTTCCTTGTGTGGAGCAACTCCATATCTCTATAACATCTAACTATTGTGTAGCAGTAATGAGGATTGGCTTTGTGCACTCGTGGGTGAATCCATAGTTAGGAAACCTAATTGGCTTCTTTTCTCTTGGAGACACTTGCAAATTGATTTCATTGTGTGTGTAATTTTTAAGTGCAAGCAAAGACTTGCTGTATACATTCTTTCTCTGACATGCTTAGGAGGTAATAGATTTCCGTGTGTAATATCAGCCTACTAGTATCTGGTCAGCTACTCTCTTGTTAGAGTGTTTGAGTTTTGGCAGTTTGGATTATTGTAAGAACAATTTTGGCTGTATTCAAAAGAGAGCTTCATTTTTTTTTTTTTTAATTCTCTCACATGTAAAGTGTGGAGAGTAGAACAAGACAGAGAAAAGAGAGAAAGAAATAAGTACAACAGGATGTTAGTGTTTCTTAAACTTTGTGTGCTTTTGAGCATTTTCCTTTAACTGCAGGACCCCGGAAGCTGTACTTGAAGCTTGTTTATGGTGATTGGAGCTCCCTTCAAGTTAATACATGTATATATCTCCATGGTCACTGATCCACATGAGGATGAAAACTGTTCATTGCCTTATGTCTGAACAACTTAGTGCACTAGAAATGATAAAAAATATTTGAAACCTGCTTGTAAACACCCTGAAGAGAACAGTGTGCAGTGTCCTGTGGAAGAAGCTGTAAAGTTCACATCACTTTTTTTTTTAAAAAAGATTTCTTTCTTTATGCATACAGAACTGGGATACAGGCCAGAGGTGCAGGGGCAGTGAGAGGATTTGCCAGCGACAGAGTGGGGAGCAGAACAGGCTGACTGACAAAGTACACTGCTGAGGGGAGCAGCGGGCGGGTCTGCCCGCTGGAGAGATCTGGCAGCAGGAGAGGTCTGCTGCGCCATGTGGGTCACCTCCGGGGCGGGGGATCGAACTCGTGCTGAAGTGGCTTTAGCTTCCTAGTGCTGAGCTTTAACCCGCTGCGCCACCAGGGAGGGCCCTCACGTCACTTTATATTGGTCTTATTGCACAAACCAGGGCAGCCAAACTGTGGATGTGACAAGCCTTTACCTCTTGAGAATCATTTGATTTTGAAATGCAGCCAGAAACTTAATGGAGTACAAGAACTGAGGGACTGCCTCAGCTAGTGAGTTTATTTTTTATTTATTTTTTAAAGATTTATTTATTTATGCATACAAGAGCTGGGAGACAGGCCAGAGGTGCTGGGCTGAGAGGATTCACCGGAGACAGCGTGGGGAGCAGAACAGGCCGATTGAAGAAGTACAGTGCTGAGGGGAGCAGCAGGTGAGACGGGAGAGGTCTGCTGCGCCATGTGGGTCAGCTCCCTGGCCAGGGATCGAACTGGTGCTGAAGCAGCTGTGATTATCTTCATAGTGCTGTGCTTTAATTTGCGCCACCAGGGAGGGCTCAGCTAGTGGGCTTAATCCAGAGTATGTGACGTGACTGGGAATTTCTGGACTTTAGTAGTGGAATGTTTGCAGAGGATGCTGAGTGGGAGGCTCATTGTCATCACTGGTCAGTGTTCCCCTTACTCCACTGCCACCCCAGTAAGCAATTCTTTATCTGTTCAACATAGGCCTTTTGTCTTCATTAAGAAAGGTATACAATTATTTTAAATTCATACAAAAATGTAAAAAAATTCAGTCACAAAAGGAAAGTATGAAGAAGGAAATCATATTTACTGAACACTGTGAGCATTTTCATGTATATACTTCCACCTTCCAGACATTTTTATAGATAACTGTGTGCCTACATGTTAACTTAAAATGAAATGATTATATATAGTTTGTTAACAAGTAATTAACTCTCTTTTCTAAGGAGTAGTTCAAGCCTGCATTTACCAGTTTGGTTAAGTGTTAACTGGCTGGATTGTAAGATGATTCCCCCACCCCCACGCCACTATTGCCCCCACTTCCCCCCACTGTACCTCCTGGCTTTCTGGTGCTGGCAGAAACTCCCCCGCTCCAGGGGCAGCTGTGGGGAGAGAGGCCCTTGGTGTGCCAGGGCCTGAGCTCAGCACCAGCCCAAGCGCCCACCTGGTAGGTGCCTCTGGCAGCAGAACCCACTGCAACACTGCAGCCCACCTCGGGCCAGTGGGACAGCATGCTGTCCCACTGCAGGGGGCACCCCCGAGCCCAACACCATGCCCGGCCCGCTGAAGCAGCCAGGGGCACAGCGTCTGGGCCCCACGGAGGCCCTCGTGCTATTTGACTGCTGGCAGAACGCCCACCTGGTGAGGTCGGATTGGACATGCGGTTACAGTTTCAGTCTTGAAACCAGAGAGGTATTGAAAATGGACCAAATCAGGTTCGAGCTTGTCTCAGCACCTTCAAGCCTTAGGCATGGAGCTGGTATCGAAAATGGACCAGTCGGGTCTGAAAGGTGGGTACCCTGAGGGGATTTGAGCTGAGTTCCAGCTGGGTTCAGCAGGCTCTCCCAGACTCTTCTGGAAAGCTCTTCAGCACAGACCTTTGAAACCGCCCAGCCTGCCTTCCGGCATTGCCGCTGGCTGGTGCTGGCTTGTGCCTGGCATCTCTGAAGAGCTGCCACCTGGGGCCTGGTCCTCCACGTCAGCGCTGACTGACCAGCACTCCTGAGAGCTGTCCGCCATGTCATACCCCAGCCCATTTCCTGACCACCACGCCTACTCTAGCAAGTTCAGTAGCACTTCCTGGTGTAGTTGTGTCCAGCGTCGTCCAGCCCAGCCTTTGGGCTTTCTGCTGTGGTGCTGCCCCAGTGGTGCCTCCTGTGACCACCTCCAGCTGCCACTGCTCGGGGTCCCCGCCCACCACTTAGCCATGCGGCACCAGCTCCAGGCTCTCATCAAAGGGTCAGTGCCATCATGCACAATCACCGTCTGCTCTGGACTTCTGGACACTGCAGACTCTCTCTGGGGTAGGACTGTGGGTCATGCGTGGCCTTAGAAACTCTTTCCGTATCTTAGTCCTTTGTTAATGATCCCTGTTGAGGGTTTTGACTTAACTTGAGAGGAATGTTGCACCCTCAGCCTTAATCAATGTCTTGCAATTGTAAGCAGGTGGGTAAGGACCCACAAACTGTGATATCATATCGTCCCAACTTTGCATGATTTCAGGGTCAGTTCTGAATATATGAGAACATAGGTACCAAGGAATGGAATTTAGTATTGATGTGTATACATACGTGTGTTTATGTTAATGGGGCCCGGGCATTTTTAATGTAGCATTTTTTTTAAAGATTTATTTATTTATGCTAACAGAACTGGAGTACAGGCCAGAGGTGTGGTGGGTGAAAGGATTCACCAAAGACAGAGTGGGGAGCAGAGCAGACAGATGTACTGAAATACACAGCTGAGGGGAGCAGCAGGCGGGTCAGGAGAGGTCTGCTGCGCCATGTGGGCCAGCTTCTGGCTGAGGATCGAACTCCTGCTGCAGTGGCTTTGGAAAGCTCCATAATGCACCATTAACCCATTGCGCTGCCAGGGAGGGCCCCGAATGTTGCATTTTATGTTAAATCTCATTTCCCTTTTAAAGATCCACACTTTTGTACCATGTCCTGAGTTCCAGTTGCTGTAAGGTTTTCCATGGCGAGCTGCCCCCTCCGGGTGAGCTCATTGTCTTCCCACAATAGGAGACTTCAGATTGCACGGAGAGCTTGGGCTCCCATCCCACAGCTAGTGCTTCTAATGAACAGACCCACATTCCGTCTGCGAGCCTGGCTTTCCTGGGCCATAAGCCATGTGTGTGTGTGTGTGTGTGTGTGTGTGTGTGTATGCTTTTTATATCGATTGGCACGATGGCCCCCCTCCCACTGGCAGTGCATGGGGCTCTCGTGTCCCCACATTCTCACCAGGCTTGCACCATTTCATGTTCTAACTTGCCAGTCTAATTGGTGTAAGTGATCTTATTGTAATTTTGCATGTCTCAATAATTGCTAATGATTTTCAACGTCTCTGTATACTGACTTTTTGGTTTCCTTGAGTGGAGAATGACAGGATCATTCCCCGTTTCCACTGTAGTTGCTTTGTTTTGTTGACTGGCCAGAGTTCATATTTGGAATACTGCATTCCTGGATTTTTTGATGAGATGCAATTCATACACCATAAACCCCACCATTAGAGAGTGTGCAGTTCAGTGGTTTTGGTATGTTTAGAATTGTGCAACTACCCAATAAATATTTTCACTAGCCTCTAAAGAAATCTTAACAGCATTTGCTCCCCATCTCTCATCCTCAAACAACACGAGCCCTCTTGTATTGCCTCAGGTTTAAACATTTTTTTTTTAAAGATTTATTTATTTGTGTTTACAGAACTGAGTTATAGGCTAGAGGTGTGGTGGGTGAGAAGATCCACCAGAGACAGATTGGGGAGCAGAACAGGCAGATGGATCCAATACACTGCTGAGGGGAGCAGTGGGCGGGTCAGGAGAGGTCTGCCGTGCCATGTGGGTCAGCTCCCTGCCCGGGGATCGAACTCATGCTGCAGTGGCTGCAGAAAGCTTCATCATGCTGTGCTTTACCCTGTTGTGCCACCAGGGAGGTCCCAAATCTCTTCTCTTTTCTGACATCAAATAACCTGTTCATGATATTCTCAGTAAACACAGACCCTTAATGTTGAGGTCATAAAATTCATCAAACTTAGTTTCCCTTATGATATGCACTTTCACAACTCTATTAAATCCTTTTTCACATTTAAGTCACAAAAACATTATCCTTTATTTTTTCCCTATATTTAGGTTTTTAATTCAGCCACCTAATTTCCCCTCATACTTGGTGTTAGAGTAGCCATCCAGTTTTACAATGATACTTCAGTGACCCAGCACCAGCCACTGACAGTGCCCTGAGCTGTCCCCCTATGGAAGTAGTTCCGCGGACGCTAGTTCCCAGAAGCCACATAGTTTTGGGTACCCAGCCTCAGCACTGGTCAGAAAATATTACCTAAAGTTATTTAGGTATCAAGAGGCCTTGTTCATATAACTTATTATAGTATGTTATTGTAATTGTGCTATTTTGTTCTTACTGTTTTATAAATTAAACTTTATCACTGGTGTCTATGTCTAGGGAAAAGCATGGTATTGTCTGTGGCTTCAGGCACCTCTGGGGGTCTTGGAAATTTTCCCTAGTGGATTAAGAGGTAGCTATTCTGTGAATCTAGCTCTGCTCTTCTTTTTTAAAAGATTCATTTATATATGATACAGTACTGGGGTACAGGCCAGAGATGCAGGGTTGGTGAGAGGATCCACCAGAGACAGAGTGGGGAGCAGAACAGGCAGATAGATGAAGTACACTGCTGAGGGGAGCAGCGGGCAAGTCAGGAGAGGTCTGCTGAGCCATGTGGGTCAGCTCCCTGGCTAGGGATCGAACTCACGCTGCAGTGGCTACAGACAGCTTCATAGCGCTGAGATTTAACCCCTTGCGCCACCAGGGAGGGCCCTCTAGCTCCTCTCTTCTGTCCCACTGGTCTCTTGCTCTTGTTCCAGGGCTGACACCAGGACATTTGTGTCGGTGTCTTGCATGGCGACCCTTTCACTTTATTGGTTTTCTCTAAGGTTAACCTAGTTAATCTCCATATCCACTTCTGAATAAGCATATATAGTTTCTCTAAAAATCCATTGGAATTTTGATTGAACTGCATAGAATTTGCAGGTCGTTTTTTTGAGAAAAAAAAAATTGACATCAGAGTAAATGGTTCTATTCAAAAGCGTGAACTGCTTCCCCCGTTATTCAGATTCTTCTCTATATCATTTATTAGAGCTTTAATATTTTCTTTATAAAGATGTTGTATGTTCTTTGTTAAGTTAATTTCACATTAGCTGTGCTAATGTGAATACAATTTCTTTGGTTATTTTTTCTAGATGGTGCTGATATTTTGAGAAATGTTATTGGTTGATCTTTGCTGAAGTCTCTTGTTATCACTGATAGTTTTTTCTTTTGATTTCCCATGTAGATAATTCTATTATCTACAGATAATGAATTTTGCTTCTTCCAAAATCACCTCAGCTCTTTTTATTTTTCTTTCCTTCCTTCACTGACTGGCATCCCTAGAACTAGTTAAATAGTCACAGTGGCAAAGGCTGTTCTTTTTCTTGTTCTTAATCTTAAAGGGGATGTGGCTGAAACTTTTTCACTAAATATGATATATTCTGAAGGTTTTTGATATTTAATCTTTCCCAACTAAAAGATTTTGTTTCCGTCTATTCTTAGCTTGCTGAATTTATTTATATAGCAAATCTTTGAAAGCACTTCTAAAAATACAGCATTATTTATTCACTATGTTTAGGTTCTGACCTATTCCAGATTAAGAATGCTTCCAGGATTTAGAAACCTTAACTTCAAAAAAAAAAAAAAAAGCACAGTAATTAAAATATGTATAATTTGGCATATAAGGAGTGATTTGTAATTTGGGTATGAGACATAAGGTATTGTAGGAAATAAACAAATCTTAAAAGCATAAAGCCTGAAGAAAACAATATAAGTATGTGTGACTCATGGGACATCTTAAACAGCTGACATTCAGTATCGTTGGAAAATATGTCCAGGATAATGTAAAATCAGAAAACAGTATGTCACATAGAGCAGCAAACAGGTAATAAGAAAACAGTACATTTTATTTATCAATCATTTTAGAAGACAGAACAAGCAATAGTAGCATCTGGATTTTCATTTCCTGGGGGTACTTGATCTGAAATAGAGGAAGGGTGCATTGGCACCGGCTACACCCGAGGGGTGATGGAGCTACAGCTCAGCTGGCGGGGTGTCGAGCTCTTACTGGCTCAGACCTTTCTGATTTCTCCCCCAGTCTGCACATCCAGAGCATTTCCTTTTGTTTGTAAATGTGGGTGGGAGAGGTGATTCTGTCCTGTTGAAAAGGTTGGAGGCAGGCAGTCCTGGGCAGGGTGGTGGCTCATGATGGCACCCGTACCCCAGGTTCCCGTGGCTAGCTTTAGCATCCTTAGCTTCCTCAAGGTCACATCACGGTGGTGGCACAATGGGCTAAAGCACAGCACTACAAAGCTAGATGCAGCCACTTCACGAGTTCGATCACCAGCCAGGGAGCTGACCCACACTGACCCGCCTGCTGTTCCCCTCAGCAGTGTACTTTGTCAGCCTGCTTGTTCTGCTCCCCACTGTTTCTGGTGAGTCCTCTCACCACCCCTGCACCTCTAGCTTGTACCCCAGGTCTGTGTGCACCGATAAACAAATCTTAAAAAAAAAAAGTTGGCCAGTGTACCTCCAGTCATCAAATTCACATTCCCGGCTGAAAGCAAGAAGTAGCTGAGTCAGCGCCCCTTAAAGCAACTCATGGCGTGTGTGTATCTACAGGGGATCCTATTACCGTGTACATCTCGATTCTATAGGACTGGGCTGGAGCCCAAGATTCAGCATTTCTAACAAAGCATCAGATTTTGAACAACAGGTTTTAAAAGGGTTTTCTGAAAGCGTGTCCAGTGACTTCTGCTTTCATTTCCTTGGCCGGAACTGTTTCTTGTAGCCAGCTTTGGCTGCAGGAGAGAGCGGAGTTGTGGTCTTGTCAGCAGAGCACTTGATCAGCCTGAATACAAATGCGCCTCTGTTAGCAGGAGAGGAGGGGAAAGTGGTGTTGGCAGGTGCCTGGCAGCCCCGGACAGAGTCCTCAGATCACATTTACTGTACATGCAAGTTGAGAAAAACTCGATAAAAGCCTGTCCAGTTGGTCATCACGGTTCATTTTTGGTAGAAAATATGATTTCCACTGTCCACCCTTCATGGAAATTTTTTTCTGGGGACACTGTTTGAGAAACCAAAATAACTTATACTGTATGAAGTACCAGACCTGGTCATGCTTCCCAAATACAATTTCTCTACCTCTTACACTCCGAATTGTGATGTATGTAGCCTTTGGGGGGGGCTGGTAGGCTCGGAGAGTCAGCACTTCCGCTTGGCCTCCCATATATGCTCACCCTTAGCGTGTTGACTGTAATGCTATTTTAACTTCAGATAAAGTGTCTAAATTTGTAAATTTTCCTTGCAGAATTTTGAAAGCATTTTTAGCAATTTTATAAAAATGTAAAGACATCTAGAATATATAAAGAGCGTTTGAAATTCAACAACAAAAATCAGCTCCATTAAAAACTGGCAAAGGACTAGGTAAGACATTTCTCCAAAGAAGCAGTGTAAATGAGCACCACGCACATGAAACAAGGTTCCATATCAGCAGTTAGTATGGAACTGTAGATTAAAACTATAATGACATATAGCATGTCATACCCACTGGGATCCCAAATATCAAAGAAAGAAAAACCAGCAAAGTGTTTGTGATGTTTTGTTTTGTTTGTTTGTTTTATGCATACCAAAACTAGGGTACAGGCCAGAGGTGCAGGGGTGAGAGGATTCACTGGAGACAGAGTGGGGAGCAGAACAGGCAGACTGACTGAAATACACTGGTGAGGGGAGCAGTGGGCAGGTCAGGAGAGGTCTGCTGAGCCATGTGGGTCACCTCCCTGGTCAGGGAATGCAACTTGCCCTGCAGTGGTTGTGCATAGCTTCATAGTGCTGTTGCAGAGAGGGCCCAAAGTTGGTAATGTTAGGGAGAAATTGGAAGCCTGGTTGTTGCTGGTGGGAATGAAAAACAGTGCAGCTGCTATGGAGAATAGTGTGGCTGCTCCTCAAAAAAATTCAGAACTACCGTATGCAGCAACTCCCTGTTCACAGCAGCATTCCTCACAATGGCCAAGAGGTAGAGGCAACCAGGTGCCCACGCAGGGGTGAATGGATGAGCAAAGTGTGTGCAGCCATACAATAGCATGTTGCTAAAAAGGAAGAAGGGCCTGGCACATACGTCAACACAGACGAACTTGAGACATCACGCCAGGGAAATGTCAGACACAAAAGAACAAGTGACTCTGATTCCACTTATATGAGGTGCCTAGAGTGGTCCAAGCCAGACACAGAAAGTAGAATGGTAGTTGCTAGAATGTGGGGAGGGGACCTAGGGATTTGTTGCTTAATGGGTGCAGAATTGGGGAAGATGAGAAGATTCTGGAGACAGGAGAGATGGAAATGGTTTCTCAACAATGCAAATAAATATGCTTCATTCCACAGACTAAAAATTATTAAAATGGTAAATTTTTTGTTCTGTACATTTTGCCACATCTTAACAAAAAAAGTGCTAGTTGGGCTCAGCCATGAGCAAATCTCGTTTGGAATTCTTTTCATCTGAATGTTGTGGAGCCAAGCCATTGCCAACCAGTCTCTCATGTAACGTGATAAAAAAATAAATCTTAGCTATTGTTAACAAAGTGGATTTGTGTTTGCATTTTACTTTAATAAAAATATTTGAAAGAAAACTAGTTTTTTTATTACAAAAGTAATACAAGTTCATTGTGTAAAAAAATGTAGAGTGAATATTTCTCATAATCCTTCAAGAGTTTAGAATAAATTCATCCAGATTTTATGTATGAATAAAATCTTTAAAAAAGGATCAAGCTGAACCTTGTTTTTCCACTTACAGCAACTTACTGCATCATAAAAATTTCTCCAAGTTGTTCCATTTAGATCTACTTTATTCTCTTTATAGCTCATGATATTTCATTATGTAGATGTGCCATATCTGTTTGACCAATGGGAATTTATCACTCAAAGTACTTTGAGTTGTTTACTTATTTAGCAGCCCAAGTTGCGATGGAGAGGGTATATATGGGTATGATTTAAAATTCTTAAGAATGAAGCTTACCTGTTTTTCCCTCCCACATAAGAGATGTTGGGTTCATTTTTACCTTCAGGGCCTAGTTTCTGAACTGGACTTGATGCAAGTTCAGAAAACAGGGCTATCCATGGGCCCCCTCCCCTCCCCTCCCCTTTGTAAATATCCTGTGGTGTGTGTGTGTGTGTGTGTGTGAGAGAGAGAGAGAGAGAGAGAGAGAGAGAGAGAGAGAGATGGATGTTGACCAGCAGGGGACCGCAGCTTGTTCATCCGTCCTAACTCTGACTTCCTTTAGCCTCTGCCACGCTGGGCTGAAATTACCCACCCTGAACAGAGGAAAGCCTTGAGGCCAGGCCTGGCAGCCACAGCCACCCTCCTGGGTTCTGGTAAGTCTTGGCTCCCTCTGCGGCCCTTCCCAAGGCCTCCCACTGCCACCCAGACCAGGTTTGCATTCCTTCCTGTGGTATAAAAAAGACATTTGGCCTTTGTTCCTGGCACAGGCTCCTAAAACTCTTGGAATTTCCTGAGCGATAGGCGGAATTCTCCTAAGGTGCCCCTTTTGTGCACACAGGGGCTCTTGCTGACTGCTGGGCTTCAGGGAGGCCCAGGCAGCCTCGGGATGGGACCTGCGCCAGCAAAGCAAGGAATCTAAGGATTGGAACCTTCATCAGACTCTGGAAAGGTGAGGGAGTGGGGCAGGGGCAGGGAACCACTGAGAGTTAAGCTCTTGAAACTCTTGGCTACCGCCTCTGGGTACACAGAGCCAGAACTGAGTTACACTGGGGGAGACCCTGTTGACAATTGTACCCAACCCCCCAAAACACATGGAAATAGAAGTACTGAGAACAGTGGGGGATAGGGCGTTCTCCACGCGCCTCCCTTACTGTGACGCTTGCCCACACAGCAGCCCAGACCAGCCTTCCCCGCTGGAGGGGTCTTCCTGCACCTGACCTGTCCCCCAGCCTCTGTGCCACCCCTCTCCTTGTTCATCAGACGTAAACACGGACCCAAGGCGTCTCTTACCCTGTAGAATCTGGCTGTGCCCATCAGGGGTTATTTCCTCTGGTGGCATCAGAAACACACGATGAGGTGACCTTGAGGGTGTGTGTGAGGACATGGCCACACATTCACTCACAGGGCTGGCCTCATCTCCCTGAAAGGAGTCTCCATCAGCACGCCGTGATGACAGTCCACTGCCTGGGTGAGGACCTCCGAACTCACCCATGGCCAAGGCACTGCTCCCACCCGCTTGTCAGCAACAGCACGATCTGAAGGTTTCGGTTTAGTTTTATTTTAGTTTCTGAACCCTCACAAGCTGCAAGGTTCCTCCCGGCTGGAACAGTCTCCCTGTGCTCCGGCCCGGTCCCCCCAGCCCTCCTGCCCACCTCAGTCCTGAGCAGCGTCCCCTTGGCCAACAGTGCTGCTGGCTGTGCTTCCCGAGAGGCTATTCCTCAGACAAAAGGACTGAGGCCGGTGTTGGTCCCCTACTTCCCCTTTCCTGTTTTCAAAGCTATGACAGTTTGATTTTTTTCAGCCTGATCTGATCATTCTCTGGAGCAAGGGAGGCAGCGAGGCTCAGCTCCGCAGATAGCTGAGGGCAGACGCTGCTGGCACAGGCGAAGGGCAGCAGCCCCCCGGTTGCAGGTCCTTTCCTGGGAATATTTAGGATGTTGTTGAACCCGGGCAGAAGGCCGATTCGTGGACTCCTGGCGTTCCCGTGGTCTCCATGCTGCCAGGTGGAAACGAGGGGACTGTCCACAGGAACACCCGGGGGCGTGCTCATCTGCAGAGAGGCCCGGGCCTGCTGCGGCTCGGGCTCCGCCTGGTCTGCCTGCCTGTGGGGAGGACCCCAGGGCCCACTGCTCCCCCCCACCTGCCACGCTCCCCCTCTCTTTTCCACCTGGGGTGTTTGCGTCAGCCAGCCCACATCCCTGCTCCCCCCAGGTGTTTGTCCTGCCCTTTGTTCACTCCCTCTCATTCTTCCATTTTCCCAGCACCAGCTGCCTTCTTTGTCTGCTGGCTTCTGGAGGTTTCCTTTTTGGGCCCATCCCCACCCCTACCTGAAGGTTGTGACGATACTGCTGCGTACTATCTTCCCCTCCTTGTTGTGCTTGATTATTCGGTCCACAGCGTGTTTTTTGTTCATAATGGGGGTCAGGCTGTGTGTTTAGCTGTCAGTGAGAGCAGAGCCAGGCAGTGGAATCATCTCTGAAGCAGAGCATTTCTGGGGGTGCTGGTGTGCAGGGAAGATACTGGGAGCAACCCCAGGCGGGGCTCTAGACGTGAAATTTTTTTTTTTTAAGATTTATTTATGCATACAGAACTGGGGTACAGGCCAGAGATGCAGGGGTGGTGAGAGGCTTCATCAGAGGCAGATCAAAGAAGTACACTGCTGAGGGGAGCAGCGGGCAGGTCAGGAGAGGTCTGTCATGCCATATGGGTCACCTCTGGGGCTGGGGGTTGAACTCGCACTGAAGTGGCTTTAGCTTCGTCATGCTATGCTGTGCTTTAACCCCCTGTAGCACCAGGGAGAGCCCTCTCCAAATTACTCTTGAGCCCCTCCTCCATGCCAGGTTCCTTGTGGGTAGTCCCCATGTCAACATGGAGACGATGTTTAGATGGGATGGAGGATTTCTCCCCGGGGGTCTGTGGGGGTCCAAGGGCCGACTTCCCATGACTAGAAGACAAGGAGCATGAAAGGTTGTGGGCAGGGCAGGCAGCAGGGTACAGGGTGGGCCTGAGGATGGGGTGGTCACCTCCAAGTGCTGCCCCTGAGTTGGTGAGAGCAGGGCTGGGAACAGACGGCTGACTGGTTGAGAACAGCATATTAGCTCCTTAGGCCGCAAGCAAATGAGCCCCAAGGGAGTGGCTTAAAATATCCTCTCATGGCCCTCCCTGGTGGTGCAGCGGGTTAAAGCACTGCGCTGAGAATCTAAAGCCGCTTCCGCATGAGTTCGATTCCCGCCTGCCCCGGAGGTGACCACATGGCGCGGCAGACCTCTCCTGACCCGCCCGCTGCTCCCCCAGCAGTGTATTTCGTCGATCTGCCTGTTCTGCTCCCCACTCTGTCTCTGGTGAAGCCTCTCACCGCCCCTGAGCCGCTGGCCTGTACCCCAGTTCTGTATGCACAAATAAATAAATCTTTTTTAAAAAATAATAATAATTAAAATATCCTCTCATGATTCTCGAGGCCCAGGTCAAGGTGCAAGCGGGGCGGTGCCCCCTCTGAGGGACCGAGGGGGTAATCCTGTCTCCCCTGGTAGCTGCAGATGTTCCCTGGTGTGTGGCTGTGGAAGTTCTTCACCGGCTGCCTGCGCCTCCACAGGGCTTCTGTGTCCCCTCTGTGTGTCTCATCCGGCACTTGTCCTTGGGTCTGGGATTCATCCCAGAATGATCTCACCTCAAGACTCTTCCTGACATCTAGACTTTTCCCAAACCACGTCACACTTCGAGGTTCCGGGGGTGAGTACGCGGACTAATCTGTGGGGGCACCGTTCAACCCACCACAGCTTTGTGGGTGGAGCGACAGTACCGAGGCCTGTGAGCTGCTCTGAGAGAAGGGGGGGGGCAGAGGGAGTGCAAACAGCAAGCGTGTCTAGAGCTGGAGGGTAAGACTGAGTCACGCTTGGTGATGAGAATGAGGATCCTATTATACCCAACCCCCGGTCGGGTGCAGCTCCCCACACACATTCTCAACAGGAGGGCGGAGGGGGCGGGGAAGGAGTTGTATTACACAGCCTTGACTTTCTGGAATCAGTCATGCAGCAGCACATGGCGCCCGGGTTTCCAGATGCCTAGAGGCCACATGAGGTTGATGAGGGAAGTGGAGGGGACAGCATCACCAAGGCCAGAGGACAGGAGGTGGACGGGAGCAACTGTGTGGGCAGGCCCGGAAGCCCTGAGACGGCACTGAGGTCTTGCAGAACCGGGGTTTACCTCAGCACTGCTGCGGTTATCCGTGATGCAAATTGTGTGTCCTCCACGCTGCCCCGCAAAGCGTGCCTCACGTCGCTAAGCCCCCTGTTCAGGCTTCCGGACAGAGGCTTTGTGTGCAGGGCGCCGACCTAAGGCTCCGCGTTCCGGCCAGTGTCCAGGTCCCCCGTGGCAAGCTCCCGCTGCAGCCAGCTCTTCCCAGGCCAGTGCTTATCCCCAGACTGAAGAATGACAAACTGAAGCGTCTCCTTTGAGGGGTGCCCCCTCTGTCCTTTCCTGCTGGGCCGGGCAGTGTGCCACCCCAACCTGGGCAGAAGCCTCTCCACCCCAGTTCATCCTCCCACTGGGCGCTGTGCCTCAAGCCAGTGAGGGGAGGAACCTCTCTGCTCACTTGACAGACACTGCGGACAGGCACTGGGCGAGGCTGACGCGCAGGCCTCTCAAGGGGACCGGTGGGCCGGGCCCTCGACTGTTCGGAGGTTTGTCACTGGAATACTGGAGAGCCTCACTTTCTGTCATGGGCTGCTATGCCATCTTAGTTAGAACAGATATGTGCTTTGTTTGCTAAGTACATAGTTATTAGTGATTAGTCTCTTTTGTAAGTAATGTTTTCAGGATTAGGGTTCTGCTCAATTGATATTTCAATAACATCTTATTTCTTTTGAAATTTAATTTTGACACAAGCTCACCTGGTTTGTAAAGCAGAGTCTAAAAAATTTTTTCAACCCACTTTTGGCTAAAGAGGCTATAAGAAAATAGTTGTTTCTAAAGATTAAAACCCCACTTAGGCCCTCCCTGGTGGCACAACAGGTTAGGACACAGCACTGCAAGCTGGCCAAACCCACTTCAGTACCAGCTTGATTCCCAGCCCCACTGCTGACCCACATGGCGCAACAGACCTCTCCTGACCTGCCTGCTGCTCCCCTCAGCAGAGTACTACATCAGTCTGCCTGTTCTGCTCCCCACTCTGTCTCTGGTGAATCCTCTCACTGCCCCTGCACCTCTGCCCTGTACCCCAGTTCTGCATACATAAATAAATAAATCTTTAAAATATAATAAACATTACAACAAACCCTTTTAAAATGTATTTTTAAAAACCCATTTAATGGAATTACTGAAGAGTGCATAATCTTGGAGGACTAGAGAAGTATCCATTTCATTGCTTAGTAGGATTACACAGTTTTGCTAAGTGGTGTCTGTTTGCTCCTGGTGAAGCAGGGGAATGGCCCTCAGGCAGTCATGGGTCCCTGTCCCCAGCAGGGAAGCAGACTTCTTCATAACCCAGGGTTTCCTTGTTGTGACACTCCACTAGCTGCTGCCTCCCCAGCACCTGTCTCTGAGTATGGAACTAAGATGGTTTACAGGCCGATGAGCGTGGAACCTGTTCTGAGCGGAACAGACTCCATCTTGTCTCTCAGCTGCCATGTTGAGAATTCTAGGTGAAAATTGAACAGCCTGGCTGAGCCACGGGGCAACCATGAAAACAAATAAATGATCCTCTGCTGCTGTGACAACACAGCTCTCAGGCAGCCTTTCTGGGAAGATTTCTGGCCCACCAATCAGAAACAAACTTATGCACTGCCAGCCAACCCAAAAGTTTCACACAAAGGACCTACCCTCAGGCTCCATCACCTGCCTGATCCTCTGAAACTCTTCCTTTTGATTATATTACAGCCTCATTATTTGTTAGCGAACAAGAGGGAGACTCTTGAAATGGGAAGTTTATTTTACAACAAACTTTCTTTCATCCTTCCAATTGCTTTGATCCTGATTCCATCCCCCATTCTATAAAGTGTTACATATTCAAATTTAATTTTTATTGTTTAGACAATTTCCTAGACCCCCTCCACCTCCACCCCAGCTGCTTAATAGGATGTTTTTGAGGGTTGGCATTAAAGACTGGAAAGTAGACTAAGCTCTTGGAAAGCGGGGATCATTTCTTAGTCATCACGCAGTCTCCAGAACTTGATCTACATGAAGGATTGAATGAGCATTGAATGAGGGAGGCCAGCTGTGCTTTCACCTGGCCAAGCATCTGCCAAGTCGGCCTCCTTCTGGGAGGGGGTGGGGTTCTCAAGCGCCCTCCGGGCCCCAAGTGGGGGTGGGGGGGTGGTGCCAAAGCGGTGTCACAGCTGCCTGCCCACCTACCCACCCGCCACAACCCGCGGGCAGAGGCCTGAGAACTGGAGAACCCAACTGGAATGAGGCAGGCTGTGGACTCCCTAGTGCATCTCCACCCTGCCTTCTCCCCAAACCCCAGCCTAGAAGCAGGGGTGCTGGGGTAGGAGAAGACAACCACACTCGAAGGTGGGAGAGCATGAAACGCAGGAAGGCTTGGGCCTGGCAGGAAAAAGGGTTCCCTTCCTCCTAGGAAAAGAAAAGCAAGAACATAAAGGCGATCTTACAAGCATGACTGACCCCTTCCCCTTCCCCTTTCCCATCCCTTTTAGCCAAAAGGGCCCTAGAAGGCAGAGGGTGGGGCTGGGGTGTGGAGGTTTCTTCAAATCTCAATCTGCAGGCAGCCCCAGCCCAGGCGCGAAGAGACTGGTGGTTTATGAGCCTCAAAACCCTCTGGGATGTGCGAGACAATATCCATAAGATCTAGGATTGCTAGAAAGCCACAGACTTGCTTTTCCAAACTGCTGAAAATAGAAAGCAGGAAGTGAAATTAATAGTGCTGGGATGAGAGCGAAACAAGGCTCTGAATGCATATCTTTAAAAGCTAGAAAATAACATCTGAACACATTACATTCCAGGTGCTGAACTAAGCAATTTGCACTTGTTAGTTCATTTAGTTTGCACAGCAGCCCTGAGATAGGTGTTACACTATTGTTTTAGCAGCGAGGATGCTCATAGGTTCCAACTCGCCCCACGTCCCATAGCTGAACCCAGTCCTGGCGGATTCAAGCATCATGTGTGTGTTTAATCACTGTGCCAGCAGCTTTCAAAGTTTCTTGACTAAGACCCACAGTAAGAAATGCATTTTAGATCTTACCCCCTAGCACACAATGTAATATGGAACGGAAAGGAAAATTTCACAAAGCAACGTGTACTTACTACCTACAGTGCTCATGGATACTTTTTATTCTTTTTGTTCTATTTTATTTCACAGGAA
Source organism: Condylura cristata (assembly GCF_000260355.1). Taxonomy (NCBI): domain Eukaryota; kingdom Metazoa; phylum Chordata; class Mammalia; order Eulipotyphla; family Talpidae; genus Condylura; species Condylura cristata. The sequence goes on along the minus strand of NW_004567102.1, from coordinate 1,500,389 downwards.
GCACTGATCGCCACCTGCTGCGAGCATTTCATAATTCATTGGTGGGGCAGGAACTGGAAGTTTGGAGAAGTGAGGCATTCCCACCTCCCTGCCCTGGAGGGGTTGTCAACCCAAGAATGTGGCTTTAGCAGGCTTCCAGAATTGCTGGGCTGAAGGGTGCAAGAGCATCTCCTTGAATCAGCTGGTCCAGATTGAAGACTGCTGGGCATAGTGAGAGACGGTGCTCCTAGACCTCAGAGGAAGTGCCAGGGCAACTGGCAGTGAACTAAGGTCACTAACCTTTAAAGGGGAACTGCTTGCACTTATGAGGAACAATTCAGGTCAGATTGCCTTCTGTCACCAGTTTGAAATACTTCTAGCCCTGTAGACACAGTGTGCCTGGATTTCAGCAAAGTATACGACTAATTTCCCTGTAGCCTTAAGGAGACCTGGAAGAGGTTGGGGTGTTTGGTAGTTAAGTGGATTTATTCCTGGTTGATGGCCCATCCCAGAGTCCTCAGAAGAGACCATCTGTGAGGGATGCTTTGTCAAAATAGAAGCACTTGAACAAGTGTGAGTTCTTAGCATTCATCTCATACACTTAATTGGCTTTCACCACTAGTAGGTGAATCCTGTGAGCGGGGAAATTATTTCAGTTGCCACCTCCTAGTGCAGGCTCTTGCCACCTCTTAGTCCACCTCTGAGCTCCTAGTCCAGGCTCCAGATACCTCGATGTTCCCCAGTCACCCTTGGCAGGATGTAATCTCTCATTCATCAAGATCAGCCAGAAGGAGGACTTCAAGAATATAACCCACAACTCTAGCCCTAGCCCTCTCATGTTCAACATTTTTACCAGTAATTTGGACACAGGAACGGATGACATATTTATCAAAGTTTCAGGTGGTTAAAAAACTGGGACAGCCGAAGCACTGGATGACAAAATCCGGGTCCAAAAATAACTTAGCAGCCTGGAATGGTGGGCTGAATCAAGATGAAAAATAACAGACCTGTGTTCTGCCTGTCGGTCTAAAACTTAACTTCATAAGTACAGGATGGGGGGTGGGTATGATTTAACAGCAACACGTGTGAGGGACATGTGGTTTTTATTGCAAGATGACAAATGAAACAGCAATGAGATCAGGCTGCCAGCTCCGCAGCTTAGTCTGTGATGATACATGTACAGTGAACAACAAATAGGGGCCAGAGCCCCTCTCCTGGTTCAGGTAAAAAGATTCTGGAAAAACTGGCTTCGTCTGAACCAGTTATTAAGGATGATGTCAACACACTGGTAAGCCTTCTAGAGGAAAATATATTGAATTTTCCCTTGACCAAAAATTTCTGTTTCACAAAGAACACCCTAAAGATACAAGATAACTAAAGACTAGGAAAAGGTATTATAAAAAATATCATGAACATGTGTGACTTGCGGGACAAATATGATTCCCAGATTGAGAAGGTAATTGGAGTCTGAAGAACAAAGCAGGCACATCCATTAATCACACTTAAAGGTTATTAAGGCAACTTACAATACAGGGGGACTCAGCACCAGCAGAGGACAAGTGCACAGATCCCCACCGCCCACCCTGACAGAGGCCTTCTAGACCCTTCCACACCCCAAATGTGCATTCTGTGTGAGACTAATGACACCAATGTCCAGGCGCACATGTCACACATGTCTCTGCTCTACTAAGATTAACTGAACTGAGTACAGAGTGGGAGTCTATACTTGCAAGAAACAAGAGGGAAACTGGCCAGCTTCCAGTTCTGACCGTTAACTTTAGTCATAGCCTAAGGTGGTGGTGATATAAGATGGAGTCACTTTGCTTTCCCCACAACACAGAATTAATATCTAGAGTATTTCAGGAACAAATCAACAAGAGAAAGGCAGGAAACCATGAGAAAAGGGCCACAGGGGATGAGCAGGCATTTCGCAGAAGAGGAAATGAACTGCTCCCTGGGTGAGAAGCAAATCTGGATTCATTCCTAATCAAAGAAATGCAAATTAAAACAACAGGGCTTCTCTTTCTGTGACTAGCTGGCTAACTCTCTCCAGCAACCTTCTGCTGAAAACTAAATAAACTGGATAAAATGCTGAGAACACCCTCTGCAGAGGCCAGTGCAGGCCAAGGGCCACCAGAGGAGGGAGGGCGCCTGGGCCGCTCTCCCTGCCGTCCTTGGAGCCCTGGGGAAGGGCTGTGCTCCTTTGATGGCCTCTTGAGAGGGATGAGGACAAACTAGCAATGGATGAAAAGAGTGACAAGTGGGGTTTGCTTGCGCAGCTCACTGGATCCCAAGCCTTGACTTTGGATAACCCAACGCTGACTAAATCTCTAGACCCCTGGGATCACAAATTCTCTGTGGAGGAAATTATTGTCACCCTGGTCCTCAAATTAAGCCTATAAATAATTTTCAAATATGATGACCAGGCCCCTCCCTGGTGGCGCAGCAAGTTAAAGCACAGCACTAAGTAAGAAGCTAAAGCCACTTCAGCATGAGTTCGATCCCTGCCCCGGAGGTGACCCACATGGAGCGCGGCAGACCTCTCCTGACCCGCCTGCTGCTCACCTCAGCAGTGTACTTCGTCGATATACCTGTTCTGCTCCCCGCTCTGTCTCTGCTGAATCCCCTCATTGCCCCTGTACCTCTGGCCTGTACCCCAGTTCTAGTTGCATAAATAATATTTTAAAAAAATATATGATGGCCAGCCTGCAGTTAAAGGTCACTAGGAAATTCATCCCAGGCACTGCCCAGGACACCGGTGGCTCTGGGTATGGTTGTCAGCAGCTGTGTGTCCCCAGCATCCAGGGATTTTGTGGGCACATGTGTGCCACCTGCGTGCCAGAAAGTCTGTCCTAGTCGAGCTGGTCAAGGTGTGTGTTGATATTCTAACTTTCAAAAAATATGCTTGAAAAAGGGTCCCTTTTCCTAATTTGCATAAAGATCCCCAGTGGTTCCCTCTTGGAACTCTGATACAGATTCTGCAATAACAAAGTTTATTATCTTAAATAGGTTAAATATACCTGTAGGTGGGAAACTGAAAACAAAATTTTTCTTATATTTATTTAGTTATTCATACAGAATTGGGGTACAGGCCAGAGTTGCAGGGGCAGTGAGGGGATTCACCAGAGACAGAGTGGGGAGCAGAACAGGCCAACTGGCGAAGTACACTGCTGAGGGGAGCAGCCAGCAGGTCAGGAGAGGTCTGCTGCACACCTGTGGGTCACCTCCAGGGTGGGGATCGAACTCCTGCTAAAGTGGCTTTAGCTTCTTAGTGCTGTGCTTCAACCCCCTACGCCACCAGGGAGGGATGGCAGATTTTTTTTTTTTTATTACAAAGTTTATTTTTACATCATTTTGCACATTTTTTTTTTTTTTTACATCTCGATTGTAATCCCGGCGAGTTTCCCATCACCAAATCACCCCTGTGCCACCACCCTAGTCTCGTGCATTTCCCTCTCTTCCCCCCCCCCCCTTTTTGATCCCATTCCCCACTCCACCCCCACAGAATGTCTCTGGTATATGGTTGTTCATTATTTTTGTTATTTTCTCGCCTGGTCCATTATACTCCTGCTATGAGTGAAACCATCCGGTATTTTTCTTTCTCTTTCTGGCTTATCTCACTAAGCATGATCTTTTCCAGCTCCATCCAAGTTGCTGCAAAAGACATGTGTTTCTCTTTTTTGGTTGCTGAGTAATATTCCATTGTATATATGTACCACATATTTCTAATCCAGTCATCTACTTTTGGGCATTTGGGCTGCTTCCATGTTTTTCCAATTGTAAATAAAGCAGCAATAAACATGGGGGTACAAGTATCTTTTTCAATCAGTGTTTTTGTATCTTTTGGGTAGATACCTAGGAGTGGGATTGCTGGGTCGTAGGGAAGCTCCATGGGATGGCAGATTTTTTTTAAAAGATTCATTTTACTTATTTATGCATATAAGAACTAGGGTACAAGTCAGAAGTGCAGTGGTTGAGAGGATTCACCAGAGACAGAGTGGGGAGAAGAACAATGCTAAGGGGAGCAGCAGGCAAGACAGGAGAGGTCTGCTGCCAGGGTAAACTCCCTGGTCAGGATGGAACTGCTGATAGCTTCATAGCGCTGAAACTTAACCCTTGCGCCACCAAGGAGGCCCAATGGCAAAATTTTAAAGGGAGTCAAATTGAACTTCTAGAGGAGCAACCAGTTAAGGCATTAGCACTATGAAGCTATCGGAAGCCACAGCAAGAGTTCAATACCCAGCCAGGGAGCTGCCCCACAGGGCACCGCAGACCCCTCCTGACCCTCCCACTGCTCCCCTCAGCAGTGTACTTCCTAGATCTGCCTGTTCTGCTCCCCACTCTGTCTCTGGTGAATTCTCTCATTGCCCCTGCACCTCAGGTCTGTACCCCAGTTCTGTATGAATAAATAATAAATAAATCTTTTTAAAAAATGAACTTCTAGAAATGATAAATGCAACTAAGTGAAATGAAAACTCACATCAGGACGACAACCACTTTATACTTATTAGAGACAGACATTAGTGATGCAGGAGCACCCAGCACTGCCCGCACAGGAGCCGCGATCCTTGGGCAACGCCTGCGGGTACCAGGGCACCGCTCTCTGGAGAGGCGCCTGCAGTGCTCTCTGCACCTGTGCCCACTGCCACTTAATAATCCCAACCTAATAACCCCTCAGAGCTCCCAGAAACCCCTGAGAAGGTGCAAGGTGAGCATGGCCCTCATCCCTGCCTCGTGTGGGCCCTCCGGGGTGAACAGCCTCGTGCCTCTGGCAGTGACCTTCTTATGGCAGCTCTGGAAAGAACGTTTTCATTTGGAGTAATTCACTCTGTATCCCGAAGAAACTGAAAAAAAGAGAGCTCATCCTGGAGAGGCTTTAGCTAAACAGGAAGCCAAGGTCATCTTTCCTGTTGAGATGCTTAAGAAACTGGATTTAAAGAATGGTTACTTGCATCAATGTCATATGGTATTTGAATCACAGGTTTCGTTTTGTTCAAGTCAATACATATCTGTCATACAAGAAATAATCCAGATCTGGGACCGTCCCTGGTGGCACAGTGGGTTAAAGCACAGCACTATGAAGCTAGCCACAGCTCCTTTAGCACAAGTTCGATCCCCAGCCAGGGAGCTGACCCACATGGTACGGCAGCCCTTTCCTGGCCAGCCCGCTGCTCCCCTCAGCAGTGTACTTTGTTGATCTGCTTACTCTACTCCCCACTCTGTCTCTGGTGAACCCTCTCACCACCCCTGCACCTCTGGCCTATACTCCAGTTCTATGCATAAATAAATCTTTTAAGAAAAGAAATAATCCAGATCTATATGGTATGGCTGTTTTGGGGGGGAAAATAGCTTTATCATGTCAGTATATATTTGCAATGGTTGTTAATCTCTTCATAGCACTGTCTCACAGCCAAAATATAAAACTGATCAATAAATTGGAGACAGTTAATCTTCCAGTGATTCCATTTATCTGCATCATATATTTTTGCTAAATATATTAACAAAATTATATTTCTTTGGATATATTTGCAAAGTTAGTGACTGACTTTAATTATTTAATGAACTACTTATTAGAGTTAAAATAATTTTAAGTCCATATGATAAAATGTAACCTAGAGTGAAATCCAAGACAGGAGAACCATGCATTAAATTTACAACAAATAACAAGTTCTCACTTTTTGAGAAAAACTGATCAAATCAATCAATCTTTAAATAAACTCAGACCATATGTTTCAAATAGTGACACAAATCTACCTTATTAAAATCACACTAACTCCAAGCCCTGTTTACAGCTTATGCTGATAATATTTAAAACGGTTTGCAGTGCTGAACATCCCTGGTTCATCTGTGGAATAGTCTGACAGATGTGGGGGACTGACCCAAAATGTAATATGGGCACACCTTAGAGATACTACAGCTTTGGCTCCAAACCACTGCAATAAAACATCACAATACAGTGAATCACAAATCACAAGAAGTTTTTGGTTTCCCAGTACATATAAAAGTTACATGGAGGGCCCTCCCTGGTGGCGCAGCAGGTTGAGGCACAGCACTGAGAAGCTAAAGCCACTTCCGCATGAGTTCGATTCCCGCCTGCCCCAGAGGTGACCACATGGCGTGGCAGACCTCTTATATTAAAAATAAAAAAGAGGCCCTCCCTGGTG
>NW_004567102.1:1479224-1493931 GCF_000260355.1 Condylura cristata | reverse complement strand
CCTCTCCCGACCCACCCGCTGCTCCCCTCAGCAGTGTACTTCGTCCCTCTGCCTATTCTGCTCCCCATTGTCTCTGGTGAATCCTCTTACCACCCCTGCATCTCTGGCCTGTACCCCAGCTCTGTAATGCATAAATAAATAAATCTTAAATAAAAAAGAATTATAAATGTATTCATTAAAAAAAAAAGAATTCATTGGTACTCATACATATCTTCATTTAAAAATACTTCATGGCTGGGCTCTCCCTGGAGGTGCAGTGGGTTAAAGCACTGCATGATGAAGCTCTCAAAAGCCACTACAGCACGCGTTTGATCCCCAGCCAGGGAGGTGACCCACATGGCTCAGCAGACCTTGTTTGACCCACCCACTGCTCCCCTCAGCAGTGTATTTCAGTAGATCTGCCTGTTCTGCTCCCCACTCTGTCTCTGGTAAATCTTGTCACCCACCACACCTCTGGCCTGTACCCCAGTTCTGTAAGCATCAATAAATAAATCTTTAAAATAAAATACTTCATGGCTAAAAAATGCTAACCATCACGGGCCTTCACTGGTTGCAGTCTTTTTGTGGATGGAGCGTCCTGTTTTGACACTGCTGGCTGCTGGTTGATCAGGTGTTGATGGCTGAAGGCTGGAGTGTCTATGGCAACTTAAAATAAGATAACAATGAGGTCTGCTGTGAGGATTGACTCCTTTCATGATTTTTTTGTGACATGCCACATTGTTTGAAAGCATGTTACCCACAGTAGAATGCCTTTCAGGTCAATTGAGAATGGGTCCTCTCACGCCCTGCTGCTTCTTTATCAACTAAGAATATGTAACATTCCAAACCCTTTGTCACAGCAGCTTCACCAGGCACAGATCCCTTCTCCGAAAACCATTTCTTTGCTCATCCCTAACAAGCAATTCCTCAGTTGTTAGTTTAGCACAAGATGGCGGCAGTTTGGCCACATCATCAGGCCCCACCTCCAGTTCTAGTCCTACTCTTCCCTCCACCATGCAGTTATTTCCTCCACTGAGTCTTGAAACCTGCTAGGTCATCCATAAGGCTGGTATTAACTATTTCCAAACTCTTGTTAATACTGGTAACTTCCCACCACCAATTCACCCATGTGCCATCATCATAGTCCCATGCGCTCTTCCCACCCCAGTTTTGACCCTATTGCCTCTCCACTCCTGTAGAAGGATCATCAACATTCTTTTTTTTTTTTTTTAAAGATTTATTTATTGATGCTTACAGAACTGGGGTACAGGCCAGAGGTGTGGTGGGTGAAAGGACTCACCAGAGAGAGTGAGGAGCAGAACAGACAGATGTATACTGAAATACACTGCTGAGGGGAGCAGCGGGCGGGTCAGGAGAGGTTTGCTGTGCCATGTGGGCCAGCTCCCTGCCTGGGGATGGAACTCGTGCTGTAGTGGCTTCCGAGAGCTTCATCATGCGGTGCTTTAACCCATTGTGCCACCAGGGAAGGCCCAGGATCATGAACATTCTTAATGGTACCTAGAACACTGAATCCTTTTGTAGTACAGCAGCCAGGCACAGAGTAGGCAGGGGAGCCCGGCCAGGAGGCTGGGAGGCCCCCCTGTCACCAGCATGATCTTTACTTTCTCTGGGCTTTCTCTCATGGCATTCCTCTTGTAGCTGTTCCACCGTTCCCATTGTTTGTGTGACGCTATCTTGTAACCTCAGCACTCCAGGCTGAGGGGTGCACTCACAAATGCCCGCACCATACTCCAGATGCTGCATGCCTGGGCCCACACTCCCAAGCACCTCCGGCTTTAGCACAATCAGTCTCCAGGTGATAGTCACAGAGACCAGCAGCGTAAAAGCCTAAGCATCTCATTTACCCTACAATCCATCCCCTCAGGGTTTTTCACTGTATAATCTAGAGTGCCTTGGGGAATGTGGAACACTACAGTCATGACCCACAAAAGTAAACAGAATGCAACTGAATACAAAATTACAACAAAAATTCAAGGAAGCCCAGACAGGGTAACTTAGGGGCAAAGAAACAACATTATTAGCACCAGCAAATGATCCATCAAGTCTGCTGCTGAAGGCACTGCTCATATGAGGGGAGAACCACTTTATTTGGAAAAGGGGGTTCCCCGGGGAAAGGGGGGGATTTCAGGTTCCCTGTGCCATCCAAAGGAGAGTGGAGCTGAACAGGGAAGAGAAGTATCTGAGAGGAGACTAAAGAGGAAGGAAGCAGGATGGAGGCCAGAAGGAGACCTGAGGGAGGCACATGGAGCAGAGAGACATGTGAGGAAACGGCTCTTGTTCCTTGGCCCTGGACTGGGTGAAGCAGATGTGGATGAGAGACCCATGGGGAGGTTGATATGGCGGAATTTATCTTGATTTAGATTTTGCTCTTTTCCTCCCAGACTTGTCTAGCCATTTCTGATCCTTTTCTGTGGGTCCCAGCCAGACAGTACTTTAGCCTTGTGGTGGCTTTCAGGCCTTGCTTTGGGCCAATTCCTTTTGGGTAGATTTCTACCCACAAGGGGATGGGTGACTTCGGGTGTTTGATTTAGAAACTATTCTTTTATTGCACACTAACTGGTTAAAGTTTCTTTTCATTAATTATGTTTTGTCCTGGTGCAACAGATGGCCAAATACGTTTAGAGCATGTTTAGGAGTTCTGGGGTGCCCTCTCCCTGCCCTGTTAACATAGTCCCTCACGGCATCCACCATCACACACCAGGAGACATCAGGCTTTCTTGGCCTTCTCCAGCTGTGGTCTCAGCTACAAGCCATACGCCCCATCTACCCCCAGGATGTGCTCACTGAGATGGGTGACACACTCTATATTCTTTTGGGGGCAATCTCCCAACCCCAGGGTACTCTAGCTGCTATCTCTCCAACACTCGGCTTTCATAGCCACCACTGTGACAAGCAGGCCCAAACTAAGGCCAACCACCTGCACATGGGTTGGGGGCCCATGGACAGCAAGCTGCACATGGCTATTCCCCTCTTCAATTGTGGCCTGAACCCTAAGCCCAGTCCCCCACCCATTCCCCAAGAACAGATTCCTCAGCACCAACCTTCTTCCAACCGTAAACAGGACATCAGTCACGGGCTCGAGTGCCATCTGCAGCATCCTTTGGCTGCTTAACAACTGCCCAGGACTTCTTGACCTTAGCACCGGCTTTTTCATACCTAAGCTGATTTCTGATACATCTCCTACCTGGCTGCAGCAGCCCTGGCAAAGACTTCTCCCTTCAGCCAGTCTTGGGCTGCCCTCCTGCCTGCCTCTTCCTCCACCCTGAATGACTTCCACTCTGGCCACTGCCTTTATGGGCCTGGTAGTCCAGGCCATGCACAAGGCTGCTTTAGGCCACTGAGGCCCACTGGCCACCCCTTGATTTTCATCTTCTGGGGTTTACAAATGATCCTATCCATCCCCAGGGTCCCATAAACATAACATCAATCTGCCAAAGTTTCCCTGCCTTCTGGCCCATGTGTTGGTCCAAGTCTCATTTTATCCTTGCTTCATCACCGGGCGAACTCAGGATGATGAATCGTGGCCCCCTTTCTTCCCCCATGAGTCTGCTGTCTCAGGAGTAGCGAGCTGGTCCTCTCAGACCCTCTCTTCCTCCACATGAGGTTTTGTCCCGTAGTTCCTGGATTCTGGTCACCTCCAGTGCTGCCCTGGCACCTCCAGCGCTGTCCGTGATGCTCTTCGCCAGCTGTGAGCAGGCGCCTTGTGTGTTCAATGCTGTGTGCAGAGTCCTCTCCACATGGCCAGGGTGTCAGGAGACGCCTGCAGAGAGGAGGCGGAGCACTACATGCTGGTGGCCTGCCACCTCTGCAGTCCGTGAGGCCTCCAGAACTCCATGCCCGTCTGCACTAAACTACGCCAGTTGTAGTGCGGCAACCAGGTGCAGAATGTGTTGGGGGGTGTTTGAGGGGGGATAGGGATGTGGGTGACAGGATGCTGGCAGGCTGGCTGGCCTCCCTGCCCCTGGGAGGATCTTTACTCTTTCTCCGGGCTTTCTCTAGTGTTCTCTTGTGGTCTTCCTCTTACAGCCATTCCACCACAGCAGCCGTTGCTGCTCTGTGTGGCGCCGCCCTCATAGGCTCAGCCTCGAGGCTCAGGGGCGCACGCTTACGCATGCACACACCATAAGCCAAGTACCGGTGCCCCAAGCCCAGCTCCCGGGTGCCTCCTGCGTCAGTCAGCACAGTCAAGGCCCCAGGGGACAGCCAAGAGGCCCGCAGCATGAGAGCCTGAACCTCTCATTTGCCCCACACCTTTCCAGAAAATTTCCAGTTTACTTTGTCCAGATCCATCAGGGTAGTCATTACCTAAGACAGCTCTATACTCTTACAAAATGTATTTCTTATGTAATAAGAAATTATTCACTGGTGCCCGGGCTGCAAACTAGATATTGTGTGATCGACCTTGAAAAGGACATTCATCTGCTTTTACTCGGGGTTCATAGAGTCCACCAGAGCTTGGGGCTTACCAGGTACATTGTCAATGAGCAGTAATATTTTACAAGGAACCTTGTTTTCTGGACAGTAGTTCTCAATAGTGGGCTGTACAGAAAGAAAATAAAAATATCGAATGGCCTCACTTATAGGAGGAATGTAAAGAAAACAAAAAAGGAATCAGAAAAGAAGAGTACTGTACCTATATAAAGTAAAAATCAACATCATCAGGCAACTACAGACCAGAGACAGTGTGTAGGGGAGGAGGAGGGAGAGGAACCTGGACGGGGTGGGAAGACCACAAGGGACTATGGCGATGGTGCACGGGGGGAATTGCTTGGTGGGGATTTCACTGAGAAACCATACATTGTACAAAAAATGAAGAATGATGTAGTGAATGTATTACAAAATAAGTAATGAATAAATAAATCTTTAAAAAAAAGAAAAGGTGGGCTGTAAGTAAACCATGTTGTGAACAGATGTGCTGTTATCTCACCTTGTTGCTCCGTCTCTAGAGCAGGGGCGGAGTAGAAGGAGCTTCATCCTCCAGGGCCCTGGGTTTCATCATGGTGAATGAGCACCGGCTTCAAGGTAAGGCGCCAACTGCATTAGCCCCTGACAAGAGTCAGCCTGCGCTAGAGGCTTTGAAGTCAGACACTGCCTTCTCTTCTCTCACTGTGAGACTCCAGGTGGCATCTTCTGCCAGGAGAGGGCTGTTTGCTCTACATCAACGCTGTGCAGGGGCCTCCTTCCCACGGACCTCAGCTACATCTACTGGGCAACTCGCTGCCGCTTCCACTAGTGCTGGCTGCTTCCCCTTGTACTTTTATATTACAGAGATGGCTTCTTCCCTTAACCCTTCTAGCTTCAAACTTGTCTTCCACAGTTTCCTCACTCCTTCAGCCTTCATAGGATTGAAGAAATTTAGGGCCTCTTTCTGAATCAGGCCTCAGCTCCCGGGATGATTGTGGCTGATTTCATCTTCAATCCACATTACTCAAACTTTCTCCACATCAGCATTAAGGTGTTTTTGTTGCTTATCATTCATATGTTCCCTGGAGGAGCACCTTTAATTTCCTTTAAGAGCACTTTCTTTGGTGCTCACTGCAGCAGCACATATACTAAAAATAACTTTTCTTTGCTTTCACAACTTGGCTAAATGTTGGGACAAGTGATTAGCTCTCCCCCATCTTGACTTTTGACATGCCTTCCTCAGTAAACCTAATCACTTCTAATTTGAATTACAATGAAAGACATGCAACTCTTTCTTTCATTGGAACACTTAGAGGCTATTGCAGGGTTATTAGTTGGCCTAATTTCAACATTATTGTGTCTCAGGGAACAGGACTGCCACGGAGAGGGAGAGAGACAGGGGTGGCCAGACAGTGGAGTGGTCGAACACTCACTGCATGTAGTGATTTGGTCCCCTGTCTTACACGGATATAGTTTATGGCACCCCAAATAATTAGCATAAACATCACTGGTCACAGAGCACAACACCATCATGCAAAGCTTATGCTTTAGTGAGAATTACCCCAGTGTGACAGAGAGAGTGCGTAAGCACAAGCTTCTGGGAAAATGGTGCCAACAACTTGCTGGAGATGGTCTATTTTGTGTGAAACACATATCAGGGGTGCACAGTAAAATGATGAGCAATAAAACAGGGCAGCCTGTATTCCCAGTGGGCACATCCCAGCAGCCTGCCTGGGCTTGGAAGCCAAAGGATTGACTAGTGGAATGATTGCCAGCAATCAGCTTTAATGTTTCCTGCTTTATTGGTGTAAAGTTCTTTCTATCAAAGCTACATCTGCAAACTCCTTATTAAGGGACTAAATTTACACTGGTTTTCTTTGCTGTATTGGAATGCTCTGCTCAGATACATTTTTATTAGCTTCTGGGAGCTCTAGGGGTTTTGCGTAAGTAAACTTCTTGTTAATTGCCTTTTTGGTATATAAACAAAATTCTAAATTGAAAAAAATGAGAGAAAATTAAGAAATAAAATTCCTCTACTTAAAATGCAATTCTTTTGCATCTTTATGCATTCTTTTTTCCTTTTTCATTAATTATTTAACACAGTTTTATGATCCATGGGAGTAATTGGCCTGAATTAAAATTGAAACTGGGAAAAGTATATATGTAGTCCAATAAGAGTGTATTTTTCCAGTAATAGTTCTGGGGGGAAATAGGGTGAATTAGAAAAAGCATGAACTTTCCACTCACTCAGGCATGGGTTCTAGCTGGCGTTTTCCAATTAACTTTTAATTAAATCACCCGGTTGCACTATCTTCTCTGTAAAACAGGAATATCACCTCCATAGTAGGTTCTATACAGGTAAAAGATGACAGGAGTAAAGCGCTGGAACTTGATGATTTAAGCATGTCACTCCTGCACATAGCATGATCTGACAATACATTATTGTCAATGTGATTTTATTTTCACCCAGACTTGAGACGTTCTTTCACATGCACTAATTTATCCCACTTTCACAAAAGCCTCTGTCTTGAGGCCATCAACATGAATTTGAAATCCAAAATTAGATTTTACCAGGCAGTAATCCACCTCAACGGAGAATTTGCTGCATAAACAGGGTCACGTCCTCAAGCCCTTCAGAAAATGGGATTACAAGATTCAGGTTATGAGTATGTTAAACATTATTGAAGTCATAAACCAAAGAATAAAAAACATAAGAAACCAAATGCTATAAAAAGACTAATCATCACAAGTATGAACAATACCTGTGATTTTTATATACTCAATGGAAGAGTAAAACAAAAGAATGGAAGTAGTTGAGACTAGAATTGGGCATAAGACGATAAGTCTGACAAAATGATCTAAAATGTAACACAGAAAATGAAGGAATGAAAAATGTGTACCAGAGGAAGAGGCAGTGGGAGTTGAATGAGATGTTCTAATAAATGTCTAAGAAAATTTTGAGGGGGTGGAAATTTAGAGAAGGGGGGAAAGGAGAGTAATGGAGAAAATGCTCACTTGTTTACAAACTCATTCCATAACTATTTATAAACACTTTACACACACACATGTACCTATGTATGTATATGTCAGGCACTAGTTTAGACTCAAGCAACAGATGATAAGATAAAAAGACACCATGGTGGGCCCTCCCTGCTGAGGCAAAAGGTTTAAAGCACAGCTAGCCAAACCCGCCTCAGCACGAGTTTGAATCGCGACAGGCTGGTGACCCACATGGCGCAGCAGACCGCTCCTGACCCATCTGCTGCCCCCTCAGCAGTGTGTTTCAGTAAATATGCCTATTCTGCTCCCCACTCTGCTACTGGTGAGCCCTCTCATCTCCCACACCTATGGCTTACACCCAGTTCTTGTGTGCATAAGTAAAATATTTATTTAAAAAGAAGACAGCAGAAAGGTGTTTATAGGGACTATCAGACAAAAAAAAAAATCACACCCAGCTACTCCCACTGCTAGTAAACAGTCAACTCCTCTTAAATTTACCTAAATCCATACCAATTTTTCTGAAAATTGGAGAAATGTGAATGCAGACTGGATATTTTTAGATCATCTAAGAATTGTCCTTATTTTCCTAAGAGGAACACTCAAGACTATAGAGGTGAAATGTTACACTGTGTATATTAACTAAAAAAAATTCCACAATTCAGATATTATTTTATACAATGATATTGGCTAAAATTTTAACATCTAAAAATACCAAGCAGTTAGGGAAAAATAAAAAATATATAGCATAAATTGGCTAATTGGAAAGTAACTTGGTATCAAGTGGTAAAGTTGAAGATACAATTCCTTCCTAACCAGTAATGCTTGTTTCTTTCTTTTTTTTTTTAAAGATTTATTTATTTATGCATACAGAACTGGGGTACAGGCCAGAGGTGCAGGGGCAGTGAGAGACTTCACCAGAGACAGAGTGGGGAGCAGAACAGGCAGATCGAGGAAGTACACTGCTGAGGGGAGCAGCGGGCGGGTCAGGAGAGGTCTGCAGCGCCACATGGTCACCTCTGGGACAGGCAGGAATCGAACTCATGCAGAAGTGGCTTTAGCTTCTCAGTGCTGTGCTTTAACCTGCTGTGCCACCAGGGAGGGCCGCTTGTTCCTTTTTTTAAGATGTATTTATTTTATGCAACAAGAACTAGAGTACAGGCCAGAGGTATGGGGGTGAAAGGACTCACCAGAGACAGAGTGGGGAACAGAGCAGGCAGATGGACTGAAATACACTGCTGAGGGGAGCAGCAGGAGAGCAGTGGGCGAGACAAGGGAGGTCGGTGGTGCCATGTGGGGATCGAACTCATGCTGTAGTCACTGTGGCTAGCTTCAGAGTGATGAAGCCATAACTGGTTGCACCAGGGAGGGAGGACCAGAAATGCTACTTTTTCGGTTTCTATCCTAGAACAATCCCCTCCATGTCAGAGGCACATTCAAGAGATCCCCCTTGCATGCTGGTTGGAGATTAAACATATATGTCCCTCCATGCTCAGCATCCGTTTTTTCCAGCCTCTGAGGACAGCGTCTGTCCTCACGGGAATCACAGAGAAACCCAATCTAGAGAAACCTGAAAAAACCATTAAAGGACAGTGTCAGCACAGGACTTGCTACCCAAGGCTTATGGAACTGGCATTTATTGTCTTCTGGTGTGAACACTGCGGCACTGTGATGTGATCTACAGGTCACTTTTTTTTTTTGAAATCTAGTCAACCATTAGGATCTAACTTGCAGCTTAAAGGAAATACAGGAGAATACACTAAACATCATCACAAAGAAGAGATCAGACCAGGTGAGATTCCACAGGACAACTGACAGTGAATCTGTTTAGCTCAGTTGTCTGTCCCGCTAGTCAGAGTCATGGAAAAAGGAACTATCTGAGTTAAAAGAGGCTTCAGGGCCTTCCTAAGTCTCAGCGTTCTCTCTGCTATGGCCTGTGCCTACACCCCAATTCTTCTACATGCAAATAAATAATAAAAATATAAATTGTTTTTAAAAGAAGAGACTCCAGGGGTGCACTTAGTAAGTTGATGCTGGATGTGGTTCTGGATTGAATGTGATTTGGAAAACCAGACATCACTGGGATAACTGGGAATATCTGAATATGAAATATTGATAGCTGATGTTAAGAAATTATTCTTCATTTTGTTAGATGTGCTGATGTTAATTTGGCTGTGTAAGCAAAAGGTCTTTTTTTTAAATATTTATGTATTTATACATATAGAACTGGGGTACAGGCCAGAGGTGCAGGGGCAGTGAGAGGATGCACCAATGACAGAGTGGGGAGCAGAACAGACCAACTGAGAAGTACTCTGCTGAAGGGAGCAGCGGGCGGGTCAGGAGAGGTCTGCTGCACCATGTGGGTCACCTCCATGTGGGTCATCTCTGGAGGGATTGAACTCATGCAGAAGTGGCTTTAGCTTCTTAGTGCTGTGTTCCAACCTGCTGTACCACCAGGGAGGGCCTGCAAAAGGTCTTTTTTAATTATGGACACAAATGTTTGAGATAGGAATATCAAGCATCTACCATTCTGGATTTCTAAAATATAAACTGATACTGTAAAATGAGGGGGAAATTAAGGCACTTTTATCCAAAGAAAAACTCAACAATTTACCTTTTAAACCACCTACAAAGAGATTCCTAAGGGATGTCTTTCAGGATGAAGGAAACAGAATATGGAGATATAAGAGAGAAGAGCATAAATAAAGACAAATGTACCCTATGGGTGTGGACTGTAGCAATCTCTGCTTACAACAGCAACATGGGGGACATGAAAGAGATACCCAGAAGGCTGGACATTTGCAGAGGCCCCCGGTTGTTCTGAAAGGAGGTACAGAAGTTAACCAACTTTAGACTGTCAGGTATGCATGTGAAAATATTTAAAATATTTACTAAAAGACTAGAAGTAAGAAGTATAACTGTTACAGGGCAGGGAGAGGGACACTCCTTTACCCCAAACCTGCCTGCTCTAAATAGGTTCTGCCATCTGCTGCATCAAGACAAAACATATAAGACCTTCAATGGAAAGGAACTTTAATACAAAGAGTGTGCAGACAGAAAAGACAAAGAATATAGATTCTAAATCAAACACCCAAAGTCACCCATCACCTCGTGTGTAAAAATCCACCCCAAAGGGTGGCCCAAAGCAAGGCCTGAAAGCCTGCCACAAATCTAAATCACCTTCTGGTGGGGACCCATAGAAAAGGATCACACCTGGCCAGACAAGTCTGGGAGGAAAAGAGCAAAATCAGGATAAACTCTGCCATAATAAACTTCCCCACAGATCTCTCGCCCACATCTGTTTCAACTAGTCCAGAACCCAGAAACAAGAGCTGCTTCTTCACATGTCTCTCTGCTCCATGTGCCTCCCCCAGGTCTCCTCCTAACTCTCCATCCTGCTTCCTTCCTCTTCAGTCTCCTCTCCAGATTCTTCTCTTCTCTGCTCAGCCCCACCCTCCTTCTGGGTGGGGCAGGGAACCTGGAACCTCCCCTTTTCCTAGGGACCACCCTGTTACATAACTTCCAAACCACTAGAGCCGAAATAAAACAAAAAAAAGAAAACACAGTCATTCCAAAAGCAACCAGGAAAGGGGAAAACGCAGCAAAAAAAGACACAGAATAAAATGTAATAGTATAAACCCAAGTACAGCACCGATCACAATAAATGTCATCTTATCTTTCCTGGATTGTTGGCTTGGACAGATACTAAATATCAAGCTTGATGCTATTTTCTAGGTTATGTTAAAACAAAAGGCACAGAAAAGTTGAAAATAAAGAGGCAGCAAATGACATGTCAGACAAAAACCTAACCAAAAAAAAAAAAAGCATTATTAGAAATGAAGCTAATAATAGGTTATACAGTTCACAAGGAAAAATTAAGAATTATTAATTTCTGTGTACCAGAGAACAGAGTCTATAAATATAGGAAGCAAACATTGACAGAATTATAAGGAAAATTTTATAATTCCCAGGGAAAATGGAAAATTTAATGGAAAGTTCTATACAAAGTTAGTAAGAAATATATTAGCCTGGTATTGATAAGCAAACTTGCATGTAATTATTAGAGAATTCACATTGTTGTCAAGTATCTGGGAGACATTCACACAAATGGCAAAAACTGATTGTCAGGGACCCTTTGTCCCCCATCATGGATTATTGGGGGGCAGAACAGTCAGGTTCTCAAGGTGGGAACGGCGTCGGCGAGTGGAGGTTCCTAGAAAAAGGGGGGAAAGGGGAAAAAAAGGGGAGCTGGCGCGAGGAAGACACAGTAATGGGAGTTGGGTGCAAGTCTTCCTGCTCTGCCTTCACAGAGGTTTATTTTATACATTTCAAGCAAGCAGAGGGATGACATTAGCATATGAAATGAGCGGAGATCACAATCACCTTTTTTCTATGAATAGTCTGGGGTCCTTTAGACCTTTAGTTGAGATTATAACAGTTTTAAAATCAATCTATCAAGGTTAAAACAAGTACACAGGTTTACAAAGTTTAAGACTAATATTACTATATTTACCACAGTGAAGATTGACCAAAATAAAGTCCCTGAAATATTATCTATTACTTAAGGGCTTTCATTCTCATAGAGACGTCCTAGGGGGTAAAGTAAAGTGAGGGCAGGAAGAGGAAATTTCTTGTAAATCAAATTAAGGTAAGGTTCTTTGAAAAACTTGTTAGAAAATTTAAGTGAGTTTCCTTTAAGTCTAGATGGTAGAAAACCTGATTAGCTCTGAATAGGCGACTTGGGCGAATTTCCATATCTAAAGACTAGACAGTAGAAAGCTTGAGTGGTTATTTAGAAACTGAATAGAAGGCTAAGTGAGATAGAGTGATAAGATTTGGGGTTTCCTCTGTCTGGCAGAGAGAGACTTTGCAGTAACAGCCATTTGTTTTTATTAATCAGCCAGTTGTTTAATGACTTTTGACTTGGAGAGGAATTTCCCACCCTGGTGCAGTGGTTGTTTGTCTGGGCCAGGTAGCGCCTTCTGAGGCTGAGGCAATCCAATTGTAAACTGAAGGTTGCTCAGACTTCTTTGGTATTATGATTATACAAAAAAGGGAGGTCATAACATAAGTTAGCGTGGAAAGTCTGATTTTTCAGAGCATTTCCCCTCCATCCGTACCATGTCTGTGGACAGAGGTTGCATAGTTTGTGTCAACTGATGTACTCAGATATAAATCTTAACACAGTGCAAAGGTTATTGCTATATAAAGCCATAATGCAATTGTTAGAAATTAATATTTAAAAAAACTATATTTAAAGCTTTGTCTTTTTTGTAATTTAAAATACACACACAACTTCTAGATGAGTCATAGGTCCAGTAAAAGATATTACAGTAAAGGCCTTCCCTGGTGGCGCAGCGGGTTAAAGCACTGCACTAAGAAGCTGAAACCACTTCTGTAAGAGTTTGATTCCTGCCTGCCCCGAAGGGGACCACATGGCGTGGCAGACCTCTCCTGACCCGCCCACTGCTCCCTTTAGCAGTGTACTTCATAGAACTGCCTGTTCTGCTCCCTACTCTGTCTCTGATGAAGTCTTTTGCCACCCCTGAGTCTCTGGCCTGTACCTCAGTTCTGTATGCACAAATAAATAAATCTAAAAAAAAAAAAAAAAAGACATTACAGTAAAAAGACTATACCTGGAAGCAGCTGTAGTGGGAATCACACCAGAATAGGTAACAGTCACTTTTCTAAGTCACAGGACATTTGTCCAGGTCAAGCTGGTGAATGATATGGAAAGAGTTAGCAATCACTCACCCTGCTTCTTTTAAGTTTTTGATGGGGGTATTTTCTGCACTCCCCTTGGGGATACAGTATTGCTTCTGGTTCATTATCTTGGCAGGAGATGAAAGTTCCAGAGGCTTCCACTTAGCCCACATGACCCATAATGACCCCATAGGTCAGAGACAACGTGGGGATACACAGTTGCCAAATACTTCTATTGCCCATTATACTTCCAGGGAGCAGGGAAGTAACCACAGGAGAGTTCATGAGCCAACTATGAGCCCACTATGAGTCCGAATTGAGTTGAGATGCCAACTTTCACCTGTCCGCCACGTACACTGTTGTAAATGGTGGGCCACAGTGGCATTTTCAATTGTATCCATTCAGACTCAGTGTCTAGTAATCCCTGAAAGTTCTGGGTGTTTCCTTTTCCCCATTGTACAGTCACTTTAGGAAGTGGCTGCAGGTCCCTCTCGGAGGAAGATTAAGGTGTTCCCTCTGGTAGTGGTGTAAGGGCCTTCCTCAAGGGAACCTGGCCTTTTCAAAGAGCTCTGAATCTACTAACCGAGTTAAACTTGGGAAGTGGCTGAAAGGGCATCATTTCCTACTATGGTGGCTCAAATTAGGCTGTTGGCTACCAGACCTAGAGTTCTTCCTGTTATATAGATCAAGCAATCTTCTCACGGGCTAATTATTTCATCCCTAGGGATACCATGATCATTAAGCTATCAAAGATCTCTGTAGACCAAGGTATTCTGATTACAGAAACATCCGTGGTGGCCTTTGTGGCTGATAGGGCCACCTGCTCCTTGGTAGTTAAGTACTTGACCTTGGCCTGTGCTATCGTGGAACACCACTATCCTCATGAAATTAGGACCATCTTAAAGGCGGCACCCCCTATAGTTATAGCTGGCCTATCAGAGCCCCCCCAGAACTTTCCAGATGGAGGTGCTCCCCTTACTTATCTATATCTCAATGCCATAGTTAAGGAAGTGTCTGTCTGGATTTTCACATAGAATATAGTTAGGAGATGGGTTACAGCTGATAAACCCAATCCAGCATTGCTAACTCCCTATACCCTTGGGTCAGCAGGAAAGCTCTGGCATCTTCATTAATATTAGATCTGATTAAACTTGGATATTGAGTTAAAAGTTTTAGTCAAACAACCAAATAAGCAGTTAGAGCCGCCTCTAACTGTACCAGCTAACCATTACAATCTGAGCTCAAGTAAGCACACTTACATAAGACCAACCTCAGAATCCATTCCCACAACATCTTCCCCAGATTGCGACTCATATATATTAGCAAAGTCCTGCGATTTTTTTTGGGGGGGGGGTACCTAAGCTACTTTTTTCTGAGCCATATTGCACCCTTGGAGTATGCTAAGACTTGGCACTATTTATGCAGCTAGTGGCACAGGGACAGCTGTGAGGGTCTCGCGGAGGATGAGCACACTGTTCAAGGCATCTGCCACAAGTGAGGTCCTACAAGATTTTCATGCAGAGGAAATCAGTGTCTTCATGTAACTGGGTGGTCCCTAGGAGAAGGGAAGTTCCAGGTTCCCTGCCCCACCCAGAAGGAGGGT
>NW_004567102.1:1477742-1478289 GCF_000260355.1 Condylura cristata | reverse complement strand
TCTCCACTAAGGTCATGTTAAAAATGATCCAAATTTTTGGCCTGGAAGCTATGAGGCCACTTGGGGGCACATGTTGAGGATGACAGGTACATCCTCAGCCTTAGGGGTGGCTTACACGTATTGATGAGCAGGGGAAGCTGTTGTCTCCAACAGAGGAGATGGAACACTTCTTGGCACAAGTCTACTTCTAATTTATCTTGTTGGGGGAGGAGAAACAGCCTTGGTGGCTTCTACTTATGTCTTTTCCTACCATGATGGCTCTTATTCCAAAGAGAACCTTGGGAAGTCTCTATCAGGATCTAAATATATCCATTCTTACTGTGAACTAGGGATACTACCAAGTACAGGTCCACAGACCCACTAGATCTGTGGTGACAAAAATATGAGCCAGGACACCATTTATCCTCCATTTATCCCCAAGCCTCCATAGACCTCTTCCCAGGGGCATGATACCACTGTGGGCATCCTGATACCAGTGTTGCCTTAGCCTGTGAAGTCCAAACTCAAGATTTTGTCATTCCTCCTTTTACCCAGTGTACAATAATCC
>NW_004567102.1:1459318-1477642 GCF_000260355.1 Condylura cristata | reverse complement strand
TCTCTGGTGAATCTTCTCTCTCCCCAACACCTCTGGACACCTCAGCTCTTGTATGCATAAATAAATAAAATAAATCCTAAAAAAAAAGTTTTCTTTTCAGAGTAAGTATCAGAATGTGGCTTACCTACTCTGGGTGTTTTTGTGGTATTGTTGTTACACAGGTGCAGTCATAGCCTAACTGGCTTTCTGTTCGTCTTGCTCCAGAACACCAGGCTTGGTAGCCACTGCTACAGACCTCTGTCGATCTCGCCTTTCTGGCTGCCATTCTGGCTTTGCTTCATGTTACAGTAATTTTGTCCACCATGCCCTGCCTCTGAAAAGTAAGTCAGAACTTCCACCCTCTCAAAGTCCCATCATCCCTTTTTCCACAAAGGATTTGGGCTCCTTATCAGCCTCCTCTATGAAGAATCCTAATCCTCAGAGAACAGCTATTACTGATGTTCTCGCAACATAAGGACTCACTTCTACCACATTTCTTCTTTTCATTGAAGGGGTATCTTCCAAGCCTCTCAAGGAACATAATCAACAGATACATTCTTTGATCTCAAGGTAAATCCATTCCAGCATGTCTCCATGTTAAGTTTTCCAAGCCAGTTCCAGTATCTCTATCTACCTCTTTTACTGTGAGTTATGGTTTCCTAAGTTTCTAGGAGCTTTCTCATTGATATATAATGATCAATTCTAGGTGTTTTGCCAGAACATTAAATCTTAAGTCACAGAAGAGTGTCTTTGCATAAATATATTTTTCCTCACTCATGTTTTCTAGTCCTGGTGGCCCAGCGTCCTCAAGGACCCCCATCTTCAGGAAAATTCTCCCAGTTACTACCATATACATTATCCAAATACTGCAAATCTAGGTCAGTAATTTCTTTTCTTCCAAAGTGGAGTCAGTATTTCTCCACTAAGGTCATGTTAAAAATGATCCAAATTTTTGGCCTGGAAGCTATGAGGCCACTTGGGGGCACATGTTGAGGATGACAGGTACATCCTACAGCCTTAGGGGTGGCTTACACGTATTGATGAGCAGGGGAAGCTGTTGTCTCCAACAGAGGAGATGGAACACTTCTTAGATCCAGCGAGTCAGGGGAATCTGGGTTTCAAGGTTCTCAAGCAGGTCCCCACAGGTGTCTCCATCCCAGATATCAGGGTGCCATTCTCCTAATCAGGGCACTATGGTGGAGGAGTCTTACAAGCGCTGTGGATTAAACTTCCTCTAGAATTCTGTTACTCTTACCATCAAATTCTGCACTTGGCATCAGCTCAATATGCATCTAACTACAGGAGATACCCTTCTTTCAAAATATTGTCTTAGAGTTGCAGTTGTCACACCTTTTCTGGGTTTGTGGCTATTTAGCTGGACCCTGTCATTTTTTTTAATTCACCATAACGATAATGCTTAACAACAACCCAGTGAAGACTAGGGCCTCCCTGGTGGCATAAGGGGTTAAGACTCAGCATTATCAAGTTATCAGCAGCCACTTGAGCATGAGTTCAATCCCAGGCCAGGGAGCTGACCCACATGGCACAGTAGACCTCTCCTGTCTCACCTGCTGCTCCCTTCAACAGTGTATTTCAGTAGATCTGCTTGTTCTGCTCCCTACTCTATCTCTGGTGAGTCCTCTTAGCCCCACACCTCTGACCTGTAACCCTGTACCCACAAATATTCATCAACAGATGACTATATGTGTTATAAATATGTAATGGAAAATTACTGACATAAAAATATAAGTAGTATTAAGACATTCTATAGTATGGATGAAACTCGAAATCATGGTAAGTGAAAGAAACCAAACACAAAGGCCTCATATTATGTGGTACCACTTAAAAGAAATATTCAGAATACATAAATCTATAGAGACAGAAAGCTGATGTAGTGGAGCTAGGCAGACGGGGGAACAGGGAGTGATTGCTTAATGGTACATTTCATTACTTTGGAGTAATGAAAAATTTCTGGGTCTAGACAGTGCTACAAAGCATTTGGCGATACTACCACTACATAACTAAAATAGTTAACTGGTGCTATGTGTATTTTATAAAAAGATGTTGAGATAGAAATTAGTAAAGACAAATAAGTAGAGGGCTATACAATATTCATAGACTGGAAGGTTCAAGATTGTCACGAAAATTCTTCTCAGGTTTGTCAGCAGATGTGATCACAGTTAAATCCCAGCAGGTGTTTTGTGGAAATTGTCAAGTTGATTCTAAAATGTATAGGGAATTGCGAAGGGCATAAGATATTAAAGGTAAAATGACAAAGTTGGAGATCCTCAGTAATAGATATCAAGACTTACCAGAAAAATATAATAATCTTTAAGACAGTGCAGAATTGGTATAAGGATAGACAGACAAATATCTATCTGTATCAACTCCCCACATTAGAAAACGAAAATGACTAAAATAGAAAAACTGTGAAGAGAGCAGGTAAATTTAAGAATCTAGAGAAGACACGTTTTGGAAGGGGCAACGAGTATAAGGAGGTAAAAATATAAAAAGCCTGATCATTCGCATTTCCATCTACTATGAATTTATTTTCTGCATGTAAGAAAGTAAAGACAAATTACTAAAATGTTGTTGTTGATTCTGGAAAACACTACCATGTTCTTTCCAAGAAATACATCCAGGTGGAAGCAATCATGCTGGAAGGAGCTAAGTGGAAGAGGAGGGTTATTGGTTGAGCTGTGTCTCCTGAAACTCAGATCTTGAAACCCTAATGCTTACTGTGACTGCATTTGGAGAAAGGACCTTTAAAGTGATAATCAGTACGTGAGGTAACAGGGTGGACCCTAAATCAGCGAGACCGTCCTTGTAAGAGCAGAGCCACCAGCACTGTACGTGGTATCTGTAAGCCTGGAGAAACCAAACTTGACGTCATTTCCATGTTGGGCTTCCAATCTCCGGAACTGTGAGGAAGCAACGTGGGGCATCTAAGACAGCCTGTGATATTTTGTACTAGCAGCCCCAGAAGACTAGTATAAAAGGCCCTAATACTTGACAAATCTTTAATTTTTAAGATTTATTTTATCTATCTATCCATCCATCCATCCATCCATCTATCCATCTATCTATCTAACGAATCTATCTATGCGTACAAGAACCTAGTATAGACCACGGGTGGGTAGGGTGAGAGGATTCAGCAGAAACAGAGTGCAGAGTAGAACAGGCAGAAATACACTGCTGAGGGTGTTACAGGACAGCGAGAGGGGCACCCCAGAACTCCCAACCTGCCTGCTCTTACCAGGTTCTGCCTTCTGCTTCATCAAAACAAAACATATAAGAATTTCAATGGAAAGGAACTTTAACACATTAGTGAACAATACAGAAAAGACAAAGAATATAGTGTTTAAATCAAGCACCCAAAGTTACCCAAGTCCTTGTGGGTAAAAGTCTACCCAAATGGGATTGGCCTAAAGCAAGGTCTGAAAGCCTGTCACAAGTATAAAGCACCTTTCCGTGGTGACCTATAGAAAGGGCTCAGAAACAAGGCTCTCCCTGGCAGCACAACAGGTTAAAGTGCAGCACTGCAAGTGAGCCGTAGCTGCTACAGTGTGAGTTCAATCCCTAGCCCTAGAAGTGACCCACTTGATGCAGCAGACCTTTCCTGACCCTCCTGCTGCTCCCCTCAGCAGTGTACTTTGTCACTCTGCCTGTTCTGCTCCCCACTCTGTCTCTGGTGAATCCTCTCACTGCTCCTGTACCTTTGGCCTGTACCCCAGTTCTGTATGTATGAATAACTTTTTTTAAATCTTAGAAAAAGAACGGGCTCAGAAACCGCCAGACAAGTCTGGGAGGAAAAAAGCAATATATAAGCCAAGATAAAAGCTGCCATAGTGAACCTCCCCATGGGTCTCTCATCCACATCTGTTTCAATCAGTCCAGGACCAGGAAGCAAATGCAGCTTCTTCACATGTCTCTGGCTCCTCCAGGTCTCCTTCGTGCTCCCCATCTTGCTTCTTTCCTTGTCCAGTCTCCTCTCCAGCTCCCTCTCCTCCCTGCTCAGCTCCATTCTCCTTTGGGTGGAGCAGGGAACCTGGAACCTCCCCTTATTTGGGGGACCACCCTGTTACAATGGGAGCAGAGGGTGAGGCAAGAGAGGTCTGCTGCATCACCGTGGGTCAGCTCCCTGGCCAGGGATGGAACTGTGCTGCAGTGCATGGCAGGCCATAGTTAAACAGGGCTGAGACTTAACCCCTTGTGCCACCAGGGAGGCCCTACTTGGCACATCTTAAAGGAAAGTTTCGATTATGAAGAGTATGTCAACAGAATGACGCCATTGCTTACTGATCACGACCATGACAATAGCAGGAATATCACGTTCAAAACTGCAACTTGCAGTACAGTCTAGGGTTAGCAGAAGCTGCCCAACACAAGCAAAGGGAATGAAACTCATGTCCACTTTGAGGGTCTTGTCAGTATTTTCAGAAACTGACTCAAAACTGGCCACTTTTGAAGACTCCATTGCCAATGAAGCAGGCCTACCCACCAGCTTCTGGACGCAGAAATGGAGGAACCTCAGCACTTATGTTTCACTCACTCTTACTGCAGCTCGGTCTGTTCACCTTCATCACCTCAAAACATCAACAGTAACTACAGGTCTACGACAGCACCCAAGCCTTCCTTCTCATCTCTCAACCTCACTCAGGAAACAAAGCAATCTTCAGTAACTGTTTGAAATTTACCTTGTTTATAGTTTTATTGTTAAGTATTATCTGTTTTCATTATGGGTCTTACAGATCTTATTTTGCTGTTCATTTACATTACTCACACATGTTACAGTTAAAAGGAAAACATAATTTGTGTCATAATGTTATTGCACAAATAAACTCACTTGTGAGTTAATTAAATGTTAAACAATAGGTAACTGGCATTTTAAGTTCTTTATATTTAGCAGAAAAAGCTGGTTGATTGCCGGCTACAGTTTTTAGACTGTTTCAAGGACTGAGGGAAATTGGTTGGGGTTTTTAGACGTATTGGGAATTCGTTATTATTTTTTGCCATTTAAAATAATGACATACAGACTCCTACTAGCTAAAATTCACGATTCCATATGTTTTTAGAAGTAGATCAAGTCCTCTGAGGATGCCTGAACTAGGATACAAAGCACAGGAATAATAAAGTCGTGCAGTTAGCATACTGAAGTGTACTTAATGTTGCCTTCCACAGGAAGATGAGAATGATCACCCTGGCATGAGGCACAGGTCGACTCTCTGGGGAAGGTGCCACAGCCTGCTTGCTCCATTTACAGTTAACCTTTTCTGTCTTGAAACCACGAAGTAATCTGTGTAATGCCGTTGGCGTTCTAGGAACCAGCTGTTGGTCTTAATACCAATCCTTGTCTGAATCAATTCTTTTACTGGAGTTTATGAAATTATGTTACCATAATTCTTTTAGTTCTTTCACATTGTTTAACTAAACCTCTATGGAGTTTTTCTTCATTAGCTAGGACTATTTGGTTATCCTAAAATAAATTTTTCCTGGAAGAACAAGATAAAGCTTTAATATTTTCCCCTTAGTTATCAATTTTCAATTTTTTAAAAGATTTATTTGTTTATACATAGAAGAACTGGGGTGTAGACCAGAGGTGTGGGGGTAGGGGGTAGAGGGAAGTGGGGCGAGAGGATTTACCAGAGACAGAGCCCAGAGCAGAAGAGGCAGATTGACTGAAACACACTGCTGAGGAGAGCAGCAGGGGAGGCAAGAGAATCTGGAGTCTGCTGAGCATTATTTGGATTAGCTCTGTCTTGGGGGATTCAACTATGCGCAGAGAATTAACCCCTAGGCCACCAGGGAGGTCCTTATGTGGTTGTTTTGATCATGGCCTCAGATGATAACAAATGAGACTTCTTCTTGACTTACTCTCATTTTAAGTATCATTACAAACTAATGAATTTTCACGGACTCAATGTGTTCAAATTAATCATTATCCTTTTACTTGCAACTATATTGCCACAACTTTGCTGGTGGGGATGCCTTCAGACTGGCTCCAGGGTCTTGATTTGACCTTATCTTCTAAAGCTTTCTTGTTTCTTCACACAAAAGATGTTCCAGGCACACCTGGAAGCAGCAGTTTCTCCAAGAAGCCAGACTTTGTTCTAGTGGGCAGTGGAATTGGAGCTCACAATCTGGGTTGCTCATTATTTCTAGTCGACTTTAAAGTCCATGGCCAGAAAAAAATATATTTAAACAACTCAGGAGTTCATATTGACTTTTCAAGTCAATTTTAACATTGTGTACCAATGTTCTCACTTAGTTTCTTAGGTTATATAATTGCATACCTTTTTTGCTTAAAGCAAAAAAGCATTTAAAATGTTGCCTTTATATATAATATATATATATAAAATCAATGGCTAAGAAAATACTTCATTTTCAAATTTTTGGTGTGACAATTCTACAAACAATACAACTTCTATGAGAACTTTAAAATGTAGGTGCTTACTATGTAAAAGTTTTAAGTTTAAATTTTAGTTGGAGATTTTTTTTTCCCCCTGGAAAGTATATCCAATTAAGGATATAAAGTCATCAGGTGAAATAGTGCCAAAACCACTTGGCATTATTTCACCTAAAACTCCACTGAGGAAACTTTTGCTTCCTGTCTCTTTATTCTTTGGTTAAGTAAGGTAAGAAGTCTTGCACCCAAATGGAAAAATACCTTAGCCAGAGAATATAACCATGGAACATTCTCTTCTTCATGTGAGACTCCTTATCCCACTAAACCAAGAATAAAAGAGATTCTCTGTATTAACCCAGATACTTGCAATGATTATACAACAAAAGTTGTTTGTGGGAGCAAAGACCATATCCGAAACCCACTGGATTTACTGGGGGAGCTTCTCACACTTTCTAGTAATATTAATTAATGGAAATCTATATTATATAAAGACAGTCACCAAGGATTCACATTAAGAACAATCGAAGATGCATCACAACTTTTTTTCTTTCTTTCTTTTAGCCTAATCCAAGCGTCTATCAATCTTCCTTTCGCCACGCAATCGTTTGGAGGTGTTTCTTTTAAGAGTCAGGAATTACAAGAATTACTGAAATCACAAGAAATCGTGTTATCCTCAATGATCTTTTTTCATCTTTTAAAAACAAAAATCAGATTATTTTACTCTCCAGATCAAATTGTTCAAAGTCCCTGTAAGGTCATGCACGATTTAACTGCTGCCTCCTTTCTCTAATCACTTCACGTCATTTCTTCCCTCACCAACCCCCCCTTCCTGCCAATTCTTGTGCTCACTCTTGTCCAAATACACTGGCCCTGTAATTCTGGGAACATGTCAAGTTCATTTCTACCCAGGGCTACAACCTAGAACACCTACATTTTGGGTTTCTCATAACATTCTAATTCACATCCTTTGAATAACGGTCAATTTCACATCTCAGAAAAGCTGTCCTTAGATAAGCTATCTAAAATATAAACATTTCCCTTATGATTTATCCCCTCTTCCAGTTTTATTTATACCAACAGAAGAGAATGTTCCATGGTTATATTCATCATTCTGAAAGTTAAGCCAGTTTTCATTTGCTGATTTCTTATTGCCCATCTTGAGGGGAGGGAGGAAGTGGGAAAAACTATTAAACTCAGAGATCATCAGGAACTTTGTTTGCCTTATTAACTTTTCTATCTTTGACCTCTTCAACAGTCTCCAACACTTCACAGATACTAAGTATTATCATAATTTACACTGCATTGTCTCTAAAATCTCATAAGACTTTCCTTGTTGCCCTATGACTTGTCCTAGGGCATTAATTCTTTTGTAAATCTATTTCCTCATCTATAAAAAAGGGAAAATTAATATGTGGGCTGGCTCTATGAATGCTTATGAAAATGAATGAATATTAAGTCTGATTTTATAATTCTCAAATTCCTCACTTTCTACTCCTAGTCCCTGAAACTTGATTAAATCATATGGATCATATCAAGCATTTTATCTAATTTACACTTTCTTCTGAACGACCAAGACTGCTTTTATTATAACTACTGAATTATATGTGAGTTTAGTGTTTATAGTATATAGAAACCCAAATATCCTATTATTGGAAATGAAGAGGTGGGGAGGATATAAAGATTTTAGAAGGAATTCTGTTATGTTGCCTGGTTAATACATTCAGTTTATTTATTCTCAAAACAATTTTAAATATTTTGCTTTTTTGATTGGGTGATTAAGAGTTACATGAGTCAAAGTACATGGAGGAGTCTTAAACTAGAGTCCTGTTTCTACCCTTCAACTTCTTGTCCTGTTATTATTGTTTTTTTGTTCATTCTGGCAATGCTTCTTTTTGCAAATAAAAGCAACTTTACCTTCTTGATTTCTGCATGTAGTGGCAAGCATGCACAGGGCAGATTCCCTGTCAATTCAGGGTAAAGAGTCCTTGAATCTTTAAAGATATGCATACAAGAACTAGGAAATGAACACATGCCCCACAGTGGCTGGTGATAGCTTGGAGATTTTTTTTTTCTGGTATATTCATTATATCACCCTTCATTGTTTGTACAATGTATGGTTTCATTGTGAAAGTCCCACCACCAGTTCCCAGTGCACCATCACCATAGTCCCTTGTGCTCTTCCCACCCATCCTTGTCCTTCTCCCTCCTCCCCTACAGAATGTTTCTGATCTATGTCGATTTTTAGCTTTGAGTCTTTAACCCCTGCACCATCAGGGAGGCTCCCTTGGTGGATTTTACGGGCCTTTAATGTTCTTGCAGGGTAGAGGGTACGAGGCACACTGGCCCACCAGGGTGGCTGGCATGCAAGGAGGCAGGCAGGAGCCTGGGGACATTCTCAGTCTCCTGTTGACTCATGACCTTGCCTCTCATTGGCCCTCTGTGGCTGTAGCCTTGTCTCTGAGTGATGCAGCCCTTTTCTCCCAGCCCTCCAGGGCACAGGCTCCCAAAGCACTTACTTGTGCTCCCAGGCTCTCTCAGCCCGTGTCCACTCTCACAGGGTCATGCCCTAAACCCCAACCCTCAGCCTGGGGCACTGGCCTTAGGGCAGGGGAACACAAAAAAGCCTGTTTTCACTTACCCTACATTGCCCTGGCCCATTGTTTCTCATAGGAAACATAGTTTGTTCTCAACAACATATGAGGAGATACAATACATAGAGCGATTGATTAAGAGTTAAATAAAAAGTTTTATTAACTTGGGCCAGGACACAGGCCAGTATGTATATGTAATATGAAATTTCTGATCAGATGTCCTCAAAGTATATGCCTACTTCAAAATTTCTCAGTCTTTAAAAAATGTAACTATAGGTATACAAATTATAACTTAATTATACAGTTAGACATATATATTTGATTTTTAAAAAACTTATTTTTATTTATCCATACAAGAACTGGGGTGCAGGCCAGAAGTTGGAGGGGGTGAGAGGATTCACCAGAGACAGAATGGGGAGCAGAACAGGCAGACAGACCAAAATACACTGCTGAGGAGAGCAGAGGGTGAGACAGGAGAGGTCTGCTGGGCCATGTGGGTCAGCTCCCTGGCTGGGGATAGAACTTGTGCTGCCATGGCTGCAGACAGCTTCATAGTGCTGAGACTTAACCACTTGTGCCACCAGAGAGAATCCTGTATTTGATATTTTTATTCACTTTCTAACTAGAGATAAACTTCTGTATCCATAAATAGCCAATGTTAGCAAAAGACAAGGGGTCCTTTATTTTTTTTTTTAAATTTAACCACAATACAATTATCACAATTAAAAAATTTAGAAATAACTTCTTACTATCAGCAAATGTCCAAGCTATGGTTGAGTCTCCAGTTGTTTCAGAAAGGTCGTAATTTTTAAATATATTTTGTCAAACTATGATTCAAATAAGGTTCATATGTCTTTTAAAGTCTTTTAAAACTACAAATTTTCCAGCCTCTCTTTTTTTTTTTTTAAGATTTATTTATTTATGCATACAGAGCGGGGATACAGGTCAGAGGTGCAGGGGCGGTGAGAGGATTCACCGGAGACAGAGTGGGGAGCAGAACAGGCAGATCAGAGGAAGTACACTGCTGAGGCGATCAGCAGACAGGTCAGGAGAGGTCTGCAGTGCCATGTGGAATCACCTCCCGGGCAGGCGGGGATCGGGGATCGAACTCATGCGGAAGTGGCTTTAGATTCTCAGTGCTGTGCTTTAAGCTGCTGCGACATCAGGGAGGGCCCCTCCAGTCTCTTTTTTACCCTTATCACTTTTTTGGTGAAGAAAATGAGTCATTTATTCCTTAGACTGTCTTACAGCCTCAATTTTGTTGATATCACTGTGGTATGGTTTAACATGTCTCTTTATGCT
Organism: Condylura cristata; assembly: GCF_000260355.1. NCBI lineage: Eukaryota > Metazoa > Chordata > Mammalia > Eulipotyphla > Talpidae > Condylura > Condylura cristata. The sequence continues at coordinate 1,467,364 of NW_004567102.1, read as the reverse complement.
CTGCATTTCCTATGAATTAGTAGTTGTATTTCAAGACTTGATCACAAATAAGCTCAATATTTTGGCAAGACTAATTTTGGTGATGTTTTCCAAAATTAGCACATAATATTTCTAATTGTTACTATTTTGTGGTACCAGCAGTCCACTGATGCTCAATGCTGAGATCCATTATTTCATCAGTGGTTCATTTATTGCAGAAAAATAATGGATAAAACTTACCATTTTTACTATAATTAGTTGTACCGCTTTCAGTGCATTCAGGATGGGCATCCCCACTATCCATGTATACAGCCGTTTTCATCTTCCCAAACTGAAGCTGTACCAGTTAAACTCTAATCCCCCCTTCTCCTCTCTGCCAGGGTTCCACTCTGACTCAATAATATTTAAGACCCTCATAAGTGGAATCAAACACTGATGTCCTTTTGTGACTAACTTATTTCTCTTAGGATGCTCTAAGGTTTGTCTATGTTGTAGCATGTTCAAATTTCCTTCTTTTCTAAGGTAAATAATATTCCATGGCCAGCATATGTTGCATTTTGTTTCCATGCATCTGTTTGTGGACATTTGATGCAGTGATAATATTCCTTAATTAACTTAACCTAAAATGACAATGCAAAACATATAGCAAAAGAATACCAGGTAAAGTCAAACTGCCTTATATAATTTCTATATTATCAAGAGTTAACAAGGAAGAACTTCCTCCAAAAATTTGCAGCATATATATATACATATATATTTAAAGATTTATTTACTTATGCATACAGAACTGGGGTACAGGCTAGAGGTGCAGGGGCAGTGAAAGGCCTCACCAGAGACAGTAGGGAGCAGAACAGGCTGACTGATGAAATACACTGCTGAAGGGAGCAGCGGGTGGGTGAGGAGAGGTCTGCTGTGCCATGTGTATCAGGGCGGGGATTGAACTCAGACTGAAGTGGCTTTGGCTTCTCAGTGCTGTGCTTTAACCCGCTGCACCACCAGGGAAGGCCCAACAGATATATTTTCTAAGCTCAAAATACAATGCCAGCAATAGTTATGGGACCCTCAGTGTAAGTTCAGAGATTTTTGTATTTCATTTAATTGTGCAATTGAGGACTTTCACCTACCCTCAACTGGGTGTGATTAATCTACAATGTAATGATGTGACAAAAGCCAAGTAACAAGAGAATACAATAGAATCCTATAAATGCCTTTCAAGTGATGAATATGCTCAATTAAAATCATATGGTCTTTGATTGATATCTGTATTTGGCAGAACTCTGTGTGAAGACATTTTCAAAGATGAAATATGTAAAAGCTCGTTACAGATCGGCATTGACAGATGGACATTTGCAATTGATTTTGATAATAAGGAACACTTAACTTTTGGCCCTAATTAAACAGCAGATCTATATCATCAAAAACTGTAGTCAATCATTTTATTTGATTGTGTCAAAAAAGAAAAAAAACAGGAAATTTGCTTTTTTTACTTTTTAAGTACTTTTTAAGTATAGGCAAACCCTGATTGTGTTCCTGGGCATGCGAGTTAATGTTTACTATCTGATCCTTTGTAAAGTAAGTGTGCCATCCCCTGATACTCTCTAGAACCCTTCACAAGCATACCCAGTCACCAGCTTGGATAGCTTCTGGTCAAACAAAGCCCTTGCTCCACTCCTAAGTTCTAGTCCACTAATAAAATGGCCTATAATTCAGATGTTCAAGCCAAAACTCTAGGGCTCTTCGTTGGTTTGCTTCCCCCAAATCTAATTTGTTAGACTATGCAGTGAGGTCCTACCTGCAAATGTAACAGCTTTAATCCATTGATGCCATCTGTGAACCAGGAAGCAGGCCTTTGACAGACACCGAATCTGCTGGCAACTTGCTCTTGGCCTTCCCACTTTCAAACCTCTGAGAGTATCCAGACTTCGAGAAATTTCTGCAGCTTTTAAGTCACTGGTCTCTGGTAATGCAGACCAAAATGACTGATAAACATCTCACTCTCCCATAGCTCCTGGTCCACTGGCTTCCCTCATCAAACATGACAGTCTCTTTCTCACTCTAGACTTTTGTTATCTGTTAAGCTCTTAACTGGACCCATCTTTCTTCCCCTGCTATACTACAATAGATCAAAGTATACAGTAAGTTTCTCTTTCTGTTATTCTCTACCTTATGACCTGGTTTACTTCCCTTGCTGGTAATTTCCTTTACTGGAATATTAGCTTATAGGGCAAACAATGTTCACTGTGCCTAAAACAGTACCCACATGTAAAGGTTAGTAAAATACCTGGCATTTTATTCCTTGAATAAAGGGAACTGTACGTCTTATAATATGGGGAAATAGAGCACACCACAGTAGTCTGATCCTAGCCTAACAGTGGGACAATTTCTAAAAGAAATGTTATTTAAGCTGAGCTGCTATCCACAGGGAGTAAGAATTAGGCCACTAATTCCTCCTACTATATCTCTCCCACTATAAGAGGAGTAGGACTGAGGCAGACCACTGACGGGCAAGAAATTATTCTAGGTAGAGAAATGAGCATGGGAAGCAGAAAAAAGCAGAGGCCTAGAGAAGACAGTAATGAATGCAGAGATCATAGTCATTGAAACCAAATCATTTGGGCATCAAAGAGGAAGCCGGTGATACAGTTAAGCTGGAGAGGAGTGAAACAGTATTTTTTACTTTCGATTGGTCTGGCCATACAGCACAAAGTGAAATGTGGAGAGAAATAAGACAGAAGACACAGAACAAGTTAGGAGGCTACAGCAGTGAGAATGTAGCAATCTGAAATATTTAGGAGTTAGCCTTGGTGGGAGAGGTATGGGAGATGAGGTAGATGGCCAGCAGCATCCCAGGGCCATCTTGGCCTTTTAAACCTGGAAATAATGCAGGAGCAGCTGGCTAAAGGTGGGTTGCTGAGGAGGAGATGTCTGTGAAGTATCTATGCAGCTGGTTTAAACATGTCTCTTAAAGCAACAATGAAGAGCACAAGTTCCTATGATGCCTTCTGCTCTTGTCACCAGTGGTTAGTACACAGCAAGCACTTATTGCTGAAGAAGTGGGTCAGGAAAACTGAGAATGTAAAATTACGGGGCATCAGCATTTAAAAGGTTTAATTCAGATGAGTGGATAAAATATAGGAGTGTGTAAAGTTAGAAAGTCAAAAAAAAAGCCCTAGAGAACTCAAGTTTATGAGAAAGGTATCAGTGGCAATTATTTCTAATCCTGAGTGCTATATGTCTTATTTCCTTTAAAAAAAAAAAAAAGATTTATTTATGCATACAGAACTGGGGTACAGGCCAGAGGTGCAGGGGCAGTGAGAGAATTCACCAAAGACAGAATGGGGTACAGAACAGGCAGACTGACAAAGTACACTGCTGAGGGAAGCAGGGGGCGAGACAAGTCTGCTGCGCCATGTGGTCACCTCCCTGGCCTGGGATGGAACATGTGGTCACCTCCCTGGCCTGGGATGGAACTCGCACTGAAGTGACTGCAGCTAGCATCCTAGTGCTGCACTTTAACCCGCTGCACCACCAGGGAGGGCCCTTATTTCCTTTTTGTTAAAAATACTTTCCCTTTCTGTATGTGATGCCTCCCTGAGAGAACTCATGATAAATAGCATCTCTTTATTACTAAGTGCAAGGCACTTTTCTACACATTTTACATTAATTCCCACAACCCCGTGAGCATGCTGAAATGCTAATAAGAACTACAAAGACAGAGTAAGCAAAGGAACAGCAAGAGAGAGGAAAATTAAACAGCAAAGGCTCTGAGTAAAGGGCTAGCCATGGGCAACAGGAGGGACATCTTTTCCAAATAAGAGGGAAAGGACTGAGACAGGGAATCGTAAGTTTGTTTCAACAGGAATTGTTCATCATGGAATTCATTTTCTGCATAGTATCTAGTAACTTGAAGATATCCTCTAAGATGGTATTTTAATTGACTTTATAGACTAGCATAAGGCTTTTAAGGAGGCAGGGGCAATTTCACCTTCAGTTCGGAGGGCAGACGTAAAAGTAGGGCAGGTTCAACATTTCTGAATACTTACTAAGTGCCAGGTATATCTGAGGATGAAGGATCCCAAGATGGGCCCATGTGTACACGTGGGGTGGGCCTCTGCTCCCATGAGCTGGCCAGCACCCATTCCCACTCTTCTGCTCCAGGCTTTCAATTTCCCCATAAGGACTCCATGCCCTTTGTTTCACTGGTACATGATAAAGGTACTCTCGCCAGAGTGAACACGGGGTTCAGGGCTCTTGCCTAGAAATTTTTACCCCCAGATGTGTAACACAAGCATGACTGGGTCACCATCCCCAAGCACATGTCCAGATTCCCTAGGGACTTCTGTTCCTTCAAGCCCTGCAACTTACTCAGGTCTTGTCCTTCCAAAGGCTGGTCCTTCATTCCAGGAGCCTGCCCACACCCTTCCACAGGTTCCTGTTTTGATAAAAGTTAGTCAGAGCCAGCTTCCGCTGCTTACAGCCAAAGGATCCCGGCTAACAAACATACCACCTACAGAATATGTTTTCAAAATTGGCAGGTGGGTGGGACTGTCAAGAACCCAAAATTGGAGCCCCTCCTGACACCTTTTCAATGTTCCTTACTGCAGGAATGGGACTATGGCATGGTGTTTTTGAGAGGCTGGCAAAATCCAGCTAGAATTCACCTTGTCAGTCATAAAGTCACACCTTTCAGTCCCTCCTGGATAATACCTGGTAACTTTTGAAGATACTTTGGAAATGCTAACACCCCTTTCCAACCCCATAGTTTTGACTCAACTCCTATGTTCAACACTTCTACTCCAGCTCAGCTGTCCTATAAAGGGGGACTTTGCTTGGTTTCCTTTGTGCCACTACAGTAGCTTATATTATCATGGATTTATATCACATTGTCATATCGGTCACTAGTAGCTGTAGCTTTGCTAGTAGCTGTTAAGTTCTGAGGGAAGAATCAGTATTTAACGTAGTGCTGTGCACTAAATATTTGTAGACTAAACCAAGTAATAACCAAACATAATACAGAAACATGAAGTTAGTATTACTATAGGTAAATATCATGTAAGCCAACCTAACAGTAAAAAAAAAAAGGAACCAGTAGATGCATAGCATCAAGACCAAATAAATAAATAAATAAATAAAATTTAAGACCCTGAACTGAGGTTATTCAGTGAAAGGCTGGGGCCTAAAAATTGGCCCACTGATGCCTAGGACAGTGCTATTTGCACCAGTGTGACACCATCCCATTCTTCCTCTAGCAATACAACCCAATCCGTTGCAGCTCTGTTCTCACATTGTGTCTCCCACACAAATTACTCAATCCAATCCATTGTCAGCTTAGATTTCAGGGCAAAGTTTATTTAAAGAAGTTAAGTAACCTGCAACCATCTCTCCATTATCTACCCTTTCACCTCTCAACAAGGGGCTATCTGGGTTATGTGTGGATGGGGATGGGCGGTGAGGGGGGGTTCTACGGTGCAAGTGCTGCCTCAGCCCTGAGTCCCTCTGACCACGGCCACATATTCAGAGCAGTGGTGCTACCCTGAGAGCATTGAGGTCAGTGGCCATCTCCTGAGTTCACTGGTTGCTTTCCAGTCAGTGTGATCAATGTGAGTGATCAGTGGTGGTCAAAGGTAGACAAGAGGCACAGGCTGTAGGGGGAATACCCTCCAGTAACAGGGTCCTAGGAATGACATATGGAATGTCCAATTTGTTAAAGTGCTCAACTACAATATAAAAAGTAAAAGGTGATGCGAAGTAGCTACTAGTGAAGTCAAGTTATAGTATGTGGGGCTTCAGAAAAATAGAACAAAAGAAAAGTACAAAGAAAGAAGGCTGCTCACACCATTTCTGTGGTGAAGAAGCAGAGCTTACAGCTTAGTCTCTGAATTATTAGAATGCTCAACTAAACAAACCCCTACCTGGAGACCAGCTCCTTTAACAACTTGTGGAGCCTAAATGAAACATCTGCCACTATGTTTTGCCCTAACTCTTCTCTCACCAAATAATCTTCTGAAATTTGGTCTCTTATACAAAAAGGTGTATTATGGGCAATAGACAATTTACCTATACCCTATAAACCACTTTCCTGCTGGGTAGTCAACAAAACCTGGTGTGAGATCAGAAATGTGAGTTACCAAATCTACCAAGGTGAGCCCCATGGCCCAGAACAAGAGGTTCATCACCTATCTATCCTCTTGGCCTCATCACAATATCCAAGATCGAAGTAACATATAGTGAGGAGTATACCCACTAGCCACAGTGGCTCACTTGTCCAGAAGTTAGTCTGAACTAAACCTTCATTTGTAAGTCCAGTGAGCAGTGGCCCATCCCTGGCCCTTGCATAGGTCCCGGTGGCGGAGGAAACAGGCATGGACTCGGAACCGACGACCACAGTGGGGACAGGCATGCAGGGCTCCAGCGTGGGTCTTCATATGCTCTGTCAGGTGGTGCTTCAGCTTGAAGCGCTTGTTGCAGATGCCACAGCCAAATGGCCGAAGGCTGAAGGTCAGCATGATGTGCCTATCTCGCTTTGGCTTCACTGCAAACCGCTTCCCACACAAGCAACCAAAGCGTTTTCCATCGGCAGGGGGTGTCCCCCCTAGTTTCACAGGTCCGTGTACAGCTTGTCCCCCACCCCCAGGTCCTCCGCCTCCTGACAGAATTTCATTTCCATGAAGATCCACTGGTTTCCAGGATGGCCCACCTGCCCCAGAGGTGGCCCCTGCTCCTGAGGGCAGTAAGAATCCTAGCTCCCCATTTCCTTCTGTAGCCCCTCCAGGAAACACTTTGGTCTCTTCCTTTGCACCTCCAGACTGAATTTCACCTCCTGACATGTCTTCCTTAGGCTCAAAGGGTTCCTGCTTAATGTAGAAGATTTTGGGGGTCAGTGTAGGAGGAGAAGCCTCAAGAGGTGCACTTTCCCCTTCTGGAAGCCTGTGGGGAGTGGTGGACATGGGTAGTGGGTGGGACCCAGGGTGGTGGGGAAGACCCCCTCCTACTACTCTCTGAGGTTGAGGAGTCTGGGAGAGCGCGGTCCCCTGGTCCTCCTCTTCATCATCTTCTTCCTCCTCCTCCTCCTCCTCTTCGTCTTCTACTTGTATTTGTAAAACCTCTCCCAGGTCACTCCCCTCCCCCACGACTGGGCTCTCAGTAGAAGCAGAAGCCTGCCCTGGGAGCTGGAAAGGGGAAGAGCGAATGCACCAGCCTCCTGCAGAAGCTGCGGTGGAAAGAAGTGTTGCTCCACGGGTGGAAATGCCACCTCCTGCACTTTCCAGTTCTCTAAGAATCTCTGAGCACTGATCGACTACTTGCCACATCTGGAGGCCACTGGCCACGAGGAGGTGGGCAGGGAGAGCATCCAGTGGCAGACGAAGGTGCCCTGAATAAATAAGCTGGAGCAGCCCCTCGAAGGCGTCAGCTTCAATGACGCTGGGCAGAGTGAGACGCGGAGCATCTCCCAGGAGAAGTTTGTCATGGAAGTAAGGAGAGGCGGCAGCCAACACTGCTTTGTGAGCCCTAAGTTCACGGCCCTGGACCAGGAGGGACACATCACAGAACTTTCCCTCCAGCCTGTGGCGGTTCAGGGACTCCAGAAGCAGCGAGCTGTGCTGAGGGAACTCTATCTGGATTGTCCGCGGGGCCGGATTGCCGATAGGGGAGGGGGTTACAGGAGGCAAAGGCGTCGAGGTATCCATGGCCTCCTCAGAAAGAGAGGGGTCCCGGAGGATCGGGTGGAGCTGAGGGGCGGGGGGCACACTCCACGCGGAATGAAGGCTGAGGAGGAAAGAGATGGGGGGAAGGGTCACAGAAGCCCCGGGTTAGGAGAACCGTGTCTCTCAAACAACACCCGCCTCCCCTAGCCCCGAATGTGGAAACTTTTCCGTCAGTGGTGGTCTTTGCACATCAGTCCCGCGCGCTCCCCCACTAAGAAAACAAAACCACCAACCACACAACACACCAACCGGGGTTTTGACTTCCAGGTCCTGAGGAAGGTGGTGAGGAGGTCCAGCAGCCACGAGCCTGACCTCGCCCGCCCGGGACGGCTCCTGCCCGCCGGTCGTCGCCCGCGCAGCG
>NW_004567102.1:1435591-1458990 GCF_000260355.1 Condylura cristata | reverse complement strand
GCTGTCGAGGCCAGGGGCGCCCCGCGAGCCAGCGCGGTGGTGCCGGCACCACCTGCTCCCCAGCCAGCGCCGGGAGGGTGCGACTCACGGGCACCTTCTGCGTGTGGCCAGGCTCCGCCCGCGTCTCCTCGCAGCGCCGCCCCCAGCCTGCAGGTGGGCGTGGCTCCTCGCTCTCCTCCCGGGACGCCGAGGCTGGTCAGCGCCAGCCCGGGACGGGACCCAGACTTGCTAAGGAGCCACATTCTTTTCTCCCTTCCGCGCGGGAGCATGTTAACCAGCATTTAAACTAGTTGTTTCAAGTCGGTATTTGGGATCTTTTCAGGTAATGCAGCCTCCCCTTGGCCTCCTTTTAGGTCAGTGGAGCAGTGGCTAGGGGAGCGCGAGACTGCGGAGTTTGGCCAGTGCCGCACCTCTGCGCCCAAACAGAAAACACGATATCCTAGGAGAGTCTCTCCCCAGCGAGCAGAGCCTATCACGCTGTGGTCCCAGCCGAGGAAAATCAGCACGGCAAAAAAAGAACAATCTCCGTTTATTAAACATGAGTTTTCTGTTTCACCACACACTCCAGAAAAAAAGGAAATGGGGCTGGGAGTGGAGAAAACGGGACACTGATGGAGGATTGAGAAGGCTGGGGGTCGGGTGGGGAGGGAGAACGAGAAAACAAAATAAAACAGGTAGGAAGATACTCTCCCTGCCCTTCAGGGTTGTGGGTAGGAGGGAACCGTGGGGTGGACAGGAGGGGGCCAGGAAGCTCTGTACAGAGGGGTTGCCCCCAGCCCACACACACACACCCCGGTTATGTACAGTACAAACCCCAGATAATTACAACAGCCAAAGAAGAGAGGAGGAAAGGGGGTCCCGGGATAGGGCCTGAGGTTGGGAAAGCAAGGAAGGGCACAGGGATAAAATTTCACATATTTACAACTTTTATATAAGTATAAAGTTGGCCCCGGCTGGGTGTATGTGTGTAGGGGGGTGGAACTGAAGGGGAACTGTCCATACAAAAGAAAGAAGGGTGGAGTCTGGGAAGAATCTCAATACCAAACGCAAGAAGGGAGAGGGGGCATGGCTGGGTAGGGGACAGTAGTCAGGGAAGAGGGGGTTCCAAGGAGGGGTTTCTCCCCTCCCATGACCTACCCACCCCAAACCCCATCCATCCTACCTCCCCTATCCCGCCAGAGAGCTATGTACAGAGAAACACCGAAAAAAATCGTGGAGCTGGCGGGAGGGAGGATGGTGGAGGGAGGTTGGGGGTGGAGGGGGGGAGGATGAGAGGGAAGCCCAGCCCTGTCCTACCTCCCCCAGGGAACAGAGTCATGGAAGGGGGCCCCCAACACCCCTCCTCCAACACAGGTCCCCCCACCCTGGGGGAGAGAGACATGGCTTTTCCTAGAGTAAATTCCCCCCTCCCCCTGGGAGTAGAGACCAAGAGAGAGGGGAGGGACAGGAGGGGCTGTGTGTGTCAAGGGGGGCAGATCAACTATCTGTCCTCCCCAACACACGCACCCCCCACACCCTAACCCCTCACCCTAACCTCAATTCCACCCCACCCAACACACTGGGGGAGGGGGGGGCATAAGCCCCCTCACCCCGCTCTGGGACCAGCCAAGAGCAGATCAGGTGTGGGAAGAAGGGGAGACAACTCCCATTCCTCCCTTGCCGCCCCCTCCCTGCCCCGGTGGCCCCTCCACCCCATCTGGGTTCTGGGTGGGGAGGGCATAAAATTTAAGAGTGGTGGGAGGAGAAGGAGTTTGTGCGTGCTGAGCCCCCCCAGACGCTCCTGAGAAATCAAGGGGTAATAGGGCCCCCTCACCTGGGGTCCCCTCCCCATAACAAGGGGGACAGGGGAGGCCAAAATGGGGCGGTGGAGGGGAATTAGATTGTCAGCTCTGGTTACTGCTAAAAAATCACCCTGAAGTTGAAAGTTTGGAGGTGCCACACCCCCAGGGTGGGGGCGAGGGTCTGTCCCCCAGTGCTCAGGGGAACGATGAGGCAGAGGATGGGGATAGCACCCCGGAGTGAAGGGGTCTGCGTGGGGTAGGTGGTGTCCTGGGGCAAGGGTCCCTGGGGGTCACAGGGGGCAGCACCCCAATGGGAAGGTAAAAGGGGCATCTAAGGGTCCCCATTCCCCCGCCTGGAAATGGTGCAGTGGGGGTGGGGGTCAGGTGCCCCCCAAGGAGGCTTTCAGGGAGGCAATCCCGCTGTCCCTCGGTGACGTCCAGTCCTGGTGGTTGGTGCTGTTCCGGGGTGGGGTGTATGGGGAGGGAGAAGAAGGTCTGATGCTGGGCGGGCTAGTGGTCCGCGGTGTTTCGGAACTCGCCGTTCTCGGTGATCTGCAGCCGGGGTGGGGGGGCCAGGCCGTTCCATGGTGGGGCCAGCGTCACACGCGGGTTTGTTGGACCCAAGGGGGGAAGCTGCCTCTCCTGCAAAACACCAAAGAGGAGAGCGCGGACTTATTGAGACGCTTCGCGGGGGCCTGGGTGCCAGCCCCCTAGTATGGCCTCCCCTGTAACCAGCCCTCTCCATGTCCACATGCCACCCCCTCCCCCAGGCCAAGCCCCCACCCCGTCCTCCTGTTTTGTTTCTCACCTGCGGTAGAAGTTACATCTTCTGGGACCAGAGAGAAGAGAACCTCACCCCAGACTCCTATCAGGGGCCTTCAACCCAGGGAGTCACACCAGGAAACCAGTTCAAAAGAAGCAAATTCCAGCCTTACCCCCAACCTAACCCTTCATCCCCGGCCCAGCCCACCCTCCTCTTTGAACCCCCTCCCAGAGCACCCCCAATCCGAGGTAGGAACTTCCTGTTGAGGGAACAAGGGGAGGCAGTACAGCAAAACCTCATTAATCCAAACCCCCATGGATTTGGAATTTTGTCATAATTTGAACAAAAACTGGGCTTGAGTTTTCCTTTATCTATGAAGAAAGGGTGTGCTAAACAAATTAATAGTGAAAATGTGTCTGTAGGAGGGGATATTTAACCTATGCTAGAAAACAGATTTTTCAAAGCTCGCTATTCTTTAACACATGCTCCCTGAGGGCCTTGTGTAGAAAAGCCTTATTCATCGAGTTCTACTTACTGTATATATTTTGAAGACATGCATTTCATTAAATAGACACTGTCATTCAGTTTTGTCACTTATTCAGAGTGGCCATCTTCTCAAATATAACATTCCAAATTAGAGAGGTTTAACTGTACTGGGGGGAAAGGAGGGGGTTCAGGGAAGTGATGTGGGAAGGGAAAGAATTGTGGGAGGGCTGCCTCTCTCATGCTCAGGGCAGGAATGTCTAGAAGCTTCTGTGGAGACACAGCATGCCCCAATCTCTGTGTCCTGGGGAGCAGAAACTGGCTTCATTCCTTCCCACCCCCACATTCCTTTCAATCCCTCTCCCTGGGCTCCCAGTGAGAGGCTGAAGGGTTCCAGACCCTGCTCCTACCCATGGCCCTATCCTGCCTCCTCCTGCTGCTCCTGGGCCAACTTCTGGCTCCTGCCCTCAGCTCTAGCGCCTGTTCCTCTGCTGGAGGAGAAGAGGAAGGCTGCCCACACTACATTCCTAGTGGCTCACTTGGCTTTTTAAAATACAAGCAAAGATTAACTTGTAAATGAACTGGCTGGGTGGCAGAGGGACAAATGCCTGAAAGTGGTTTAGAAAAACTACATTACTACCTGGCCAGCACTTCTGGCCTGGTGATGTAGTGATGTGGTCTCTGAAGGACACAGAACATTCCAAGCAGGGGCTCCCAGGTTGGCCCTGCCTTCTAAGTCAAAGGTTCACCTCTCAGTAGGTCATCAGAGTCCCAGCCTTCAGCAAAGCTGCCCTCTGAGCGTGCTGAGCATCCCTAATGCTTTCCGTGGGGCAGCGAGAGGAAACTGCATATGGCTGGGGATCCTGAGTGTGGCATGAGAGCAGGGGAAGGAAACCTCAGATTCCCTTCCTTCTGCTTGTCTGCTGGCGACAGCACACAGGCATGCCCTCTACACCCCCATGGACCCAAATTTAGAAAGTAGATAAATGAGGGTGCCATTATTCATTTTACAAAAGAATTCACTGCAGGAGTCCTTTAAATGGTGAGGTCCCCTGGTGCCTTTCAGCATCTGTTTACTGATCACTACTTTGACAGAGAGGCTGGGCAGGCAGAGAGTTAAAATTACAGTGTGAGGAGCCACTGCCCACTGCAGATCAACCCCACAGAAAATAAAGCCTCTCAGACATGATGTCAGTAGCTGACAGGTTCTCATTTACTGGCTTTTTAGGTAGAATTATGTGTCCAGCAAGGTCACAGGGTGGCAGGAGAGGGGGAGTGAGTGGCAACAGCAACCCCAGGATGTGAGCTCTGACAAGAATAGAGCTTATTTAACATGCTGTTCCAGCATCTCTGCCTGGGATTCAGCATGGCTCCTGAGCCCAAGAGCTTATCTAGGAAGGTACTTCACTCCACTTCCAACTCTCACCATATGGGTCAGTCCATGTCCTAATGTCTGACCAAGACTCTGGTCTTGCTCCTTTTCTGCCTGCTGCCCTGAACCTTTCTTCCAGGGCCCCTGCAAAGCTCCCTAAGTTACCGCACACTCCTAATCCCCTTCCCATGAGGTTATGCAGCCCAGATGCCTTCTACCTCACAGATGTAAGGGAGGAGGAAGAGAGAAACAGGTGAGGGGTGGAAGGAAGGAAGGGTAGAGAACCAAGGTTAGGATAGGAGGAGGAAACCCCAACCTACCTGCTGCAGCACAGCCCCCATAGCCAGGGTCCCCCAACCCGTCATCACCCCCACCCCTTTAACAAAGCCCACCCCCGAGCGTGTCAACCCCCAAGGACATTCTGGTGAAATGGGGGGTGACAGACATACACTGGAGAGGCAGAGGAAGAGGACTGAGTCAGGAGGAGACTGGGGGTGTGTCCTGTTCGATGGGAATGTGAGCTGGGAGTGTACTGGGCCCTCTAGGGTTCGCTGCTCAGTATTGGCAAGGTGTCACTGAAGAGTTCTGGAGGCAGCAGGAAGTGCTCTCTTTGGGCAGTGCCTTAGGAGATGCATCTGTGCAGGTGTCAGGAGGGAGGGTCTGTGGTGGTTCTCGGGTGTGGAGGGCAGCAGTGAAAGAGGGGAGAGGCTCCAGAGAGTCGAGGGGAGTGGGCTTCACGACCAACCTGCAGTGGTCCGGAGTCACCTCCCCCTGTGTCCTCCGCCCGTGGTCAAAGCGGAACCAGGAGAATTACCTGATGAGGAGCTGCAGGGGGAAAGAGTGGGGTCATGGGGTCAGGAGCCTTGGTGGTGGTGGGGAAGCCTGGTAGTCAGAGCAGAGGAGGAGGAGCATGGGGGGGGGCAGGGAAGTGAGCAGAATTTTGGGAGCGCAAGGGTAAGAGTGCAGGAGGGAGGGCCTACAAGCTGGCTGGTGAGGAGACAGGGAGGCAGGTGTGGGGGCCAGAGGGAGAGAAGGGTCAAAAGAGGCTGTGCTTACACAGTGAGGGGAAGGAGAGGTTACAGGGAGGGAGGACTTCAAGATCTGAAGAGCCAGGAAGAGAAAGCTACGCAGGGGCGGGAGCTGCCGAGGAGTTAGGGAAACCGGGAAGCCAAGGGAAGAGCAGTGAGGGGCAGCCAAGTGCCTGGGGTGTCACCCAGAGCCTTGGGCAACCTGAAGTAGTACTGCCCTGTGCTCCAGTCTAGCCAACTGCAGCTTCTAGCTGTCCTGGCCATGGGCTCAGGGGCAGCTGAACTTCCTGACTTGAGCAGAGCGGGCAAAGGAGGGGTGAGGTCTTCCAGAAACGGGTGAGACCCAGGAACTTTAGAGGCAGAGAGTGAGGTTCTGGTAGAGCTCCTGAGTCGTAGAGGGCAGTGGGAAAGAAAGACCGGGGAGGGGGGTTCTGAAGGCACAAGGGGTGGGCTGACACTGCCAGGAGTGACAAAGGCACAGACGATGGCATGAAGATGGGGGGACTGGGGGCTGTCAACAGCAGCCAGTGGACAAACGGAGGACAACGGGAGAGACAGGTGGTGATGGGGCTAGGGTGGCTGGTGCCATGAGTGCACGAAGGACAGTGGGATGGATGGGGATGGGACACGGAGAAGATAAATGACATTGTAATTTCCACCTGAGCGTCGAGCAGCCTCTTCTTGGGTTCAGGCAGCGGCTCAGCCATGGCGGGGTGGTCCCGGCGCAGCTCCTCCTCCACCAGCATCAGCCTGAAGGGACGGGCTTCAGTGGGGTTAGTGGCGGGCACGGGCTCCCAGCCTGCCTATGGGACTTCTGACCCCAAGGGACCCCCTTAGTTCTCTGGAAAAGGCTCAGGCACCCTCCCCTTCCCTCAAAATCCCTGCATGACCATGTCTAGGGGTCATCAGAAGTCCCTATAAAGGAGAGCTTTGTGTACCCCAAGACCTTGACCACCCAGGCATCCCCAGCCCGCTAGCCTCCCCCTCAGGACAGTGCCCTCCCACAGACCCTGCATGGCTGGAGACCTGGCTTCTGCATCCCCAACTCCACCTCACTGAACCTCGGCCATCTCTAGTGCAGTCCCCGGGGTGCCCTCGCCCAGAGGAGGGGCTCATTATTATTCCCAGCATCTCCTGGCCTTCGATGAAAATTCTCAAGGTGACTTCAATTAAAAGGATGTCAAAATTAATGGATATAAATTAGAACAGTGGTTTGTAAGAAAAGTTTCGTGTTAAGTCGTCATCTTCTAATTAATCTTACCCCAAGACACATTTAGAATAGACCAAAATGGAGCCGGTACTGGTTGGAGTAAGGTATGGGAGTCCCAACCAGTTCTCATGGTAACTGAACCCTTTATAAGACACCTCCTTGGAGCCCAGGACTTGGCCAAATAATTGAAAATGTGCACAGACTACAATGAGGGTCATTCACTTTCTCACAGGATACCTCTCCAGGGCTGGAGAGAGAGGAGATGGTCACAGGCTACTGTGTCTAGGGACCCCTGCTGAGGTTTGGGGTAAACATCACAGGCTGTGTTGAGATGGCCAGGGTGATGGCTGGACAGCAGCAGGCATACTGGACCAGACACACAGTGATGGCTGGACAGCAGCAGGCATATTTTCCAAAGGCTCTAGAAGTTACTCAGTCAGCAGGGGAGGTCAGGATTCAGTGGGGATCGCCAGTGCCCCATCTAGTGATGGGTGAGTGGGGCATCCATGAGACTAGGGTGGTGAGCGCTCTTTGTGGTGTCCAGAGCTTGGGAAGGGAGATGGAGGGGAGCTCTCTGTTCAACTTCAGGCTCTCCCGTACTACCCCTTCCCGGGCCGCCCCTCACCTGCCAATGATGCTCTTGATCTGTGAATCCTTCTCCACCTGCTGCTGCCTTAGCCTTTTCTCACTCTGCTCTAGTCGGGCCTGATACTGCATCAGGATTTTGCTGGTCTGCTCTTCTTGGGATAATAGCCTCCGCTCGTACTCTTCCAGCTTCCGGTTGGACATGTGGAGTCGCTCCTTCAATGAGTGGATCTCCTCCTCATACTCCTTCACCTGCCCGCCGGGCACAAGACCCCGCACTGTGAGGGGCGCCTCACCCCCGTCCACCCAGTCTCCATCCCTGCCTGCCAAGCATAGCGGGTGCATGACAGTCACCCAGCCATCTCTGCTGGCCTCTTTCCTGCCTGGTGATCACACACACTTCAGAAGGCCCGTCCACCGAGCTGAGGTTTCCTCATGGTGGAATATGGTAGGTTCCTATACCCTGAGACACATTTACGAGCCCTCACACATGCATCTGGACACAGAGGTCTCACACAGGAAGCTAGGCAGGTCTTACGCACACCTTAAATGACTGGACCCAGAAATTTAAGTGTAAGGTGACTCGTCAGCCCATACCCAGGCCCCAGAGCACATGGAGTTGGCCCGGGAAGAAAAGGCATTGGCTGGGGAGAAGAGACTGTCTTAGAGATCAGAGCTTAGGGCTTAAAGGGAGGCCCAAGCTGAGAATCCAGGAATGCCTCTGTTGACGGTGACTGTAGTTTGGCTTTGAAGTAGAAGTAGTGTAGTATGGCTTACAATCATTTCCCTAGTTGCTCCCATGTCTTGAGCAGTGCTATCCTATACAGTCGCCATGTACAGCTATCTAGAATTCCTTGACTGTTGTAGCTACAAGTGACCAGTGGCTACGGTATTACAGGTGTTCATTGCTGCAGAAAGTTCTACAGCACAGTTCTAGTCTAGAGCCTTCCTCAATAAATATCTCATTGAATCACAGAATAGGAAAAATTATCTGAGACTACCTTCTGATTCTCCAAGGAGGGTAGGTACATAACCAACATATTCTAGATGCAGAGGTGAGTATTAATTCATTTCTCTCTTACCCTGAGTTGGACTCAGACCTTCTCTATATACAGCCGCACCCTCTTCCTGGGTCCTGGGAGCAATGGCTTACCCAAGGACACCTCTATTAAGTTACACGTTATGTGCCCCAGAGGCCTTGCTGTGTTTTCCTCTGGGCGGAGCCCGAGAGTCTGGATGTCCTTTCTACAGAGAGGGTGATACACATCCCTTTCCAACAGTGGCCTCTCTCCTATGCCCACGGACAGTCACTGGAAAAGCAGGTATCACTAGTAGTCCAACTGCAGTCCCTCTGCCCCTGCCCAGCTGATCTGCTCACACCGCTGGCAAAGAACTTTCCCTTTTTGGGAGCAATCCCAGAAGCCAGGGCATACGTTCTCCCTGGGGAAGACATGCGGATAAACCTACTCTAGACCATGTTTCCCCCCAGGTAGGCTGTGAAATAGGCTTTCAACAGACTGATTGTATCTGGTTTCCCCTAATAGACTGATGGCTTCTTAAGGAGCTGGGGGGCCAGGTCTGTCTTTTCTTTACCACTCAATCCTGGATGTTACTCGAGTGACTAGAGTGACCTGTGTGTAGAGGAAGGGACAGGGGTTGGGGCTTGGAGGGCCAGGCGTACCCTGTCCAGCCGGCTCTCATCCATCGACTTAGAGTACTCCTTGAGTTTGTACTCTTCTCGCTCGATGTGGGCACTTTCGATGTCAGCTGACAGGTGAGGCATATTGGAGACCCAGGCCACTGTCCGTTCAGAGGCTGGCATTGTGGGGTTCAGCGTGGATGGTGTCTGTGAATGCTGGGATAAGGCAAGATGGAACAAACAGAGAAAGGGAGGGTGGGAACAGGCAGGGTGCATTTAGTGGGAGGGAACGCTGCCAAACATGATGCTAGTCCCCATCCTGCTCTGGCACTGATGACCTTGTGAATGGTGTGTCAGTGATTTTTTGTGGCTCCCCTGTAGGACATGAGCTCCATGGGAGCAGGGATTTTTGTCTACTGTGCATTGCCACGTCCATAATGCTCAGGACAGCACACGGCAGTGCTGTCTCCAGTGCATTAAATGCTCTACGTGTTTCATGAATGAAAGGAGGTAAGACAATTTTAACTTCCAACCACAGACTGTTCTATGCCCACCTCCCCAACTCTTCTTCCCTCCCAGGGCCTCACCCATCTGGCCTCTCACCCTCACCTACCTGCTTAGTGATGGAGGGCTTGAGCCCCCCACCCCCTCCGCCACCGCTGCCCCCGCTGCCCCCAATGCTGCCCTCCTTGCTGAGGCTCTGTTGCCGTGGACGGGCAGGGCCGTAACTCGGTTCCGGTGACTGCAATAGATTCCCGCTGGATGGCCGGGGTTTCTGGGCGGCGCTGACCGTCAACTGCTGAGACTTGCCCCTCTGCAACGGAGGTGGCTGGCCCCCACCACCCCCACCACTACCCCCACCACCACTCCCACCTCCGGGCCCAGAGGGAGCAGGCCTCTGGGGACCAATGGTGATCTGGGGAGGGGACAGCATGTGCTGCAGGTTGTCCTGGAGTGAGAGCTGCCGACGGGTGAAGTCAGTGCCAGAGGGTCCAAACTCATCACTATAGCTGTGGCTGTGAAGGATGGAAGCGGCGGGGGGCTTGGGGACCCCTGAAGAGAGGTCTTCACTCTTGCTATAGCCATGGAATGGGGCAAAGGTGTCCCCGGGGGGCTCTCCACCTCGGTGGTGGTGGTGGTGGTGATGGTGGTGATGGGAGGAGGGTGGGCCGTGGCCAGCGCCCCCTCCGTGGCCCCCTGGGGGTCCTGGCCCATCAGCAGCCATATGGAAGAGAGGGTTCTGGAAGGAGAGGGGTATACGCAGCTGCTGGGCAGGGACACCGTCCGTGGTGACGCCCATCTGGCTGAGGCGCATGCCAGCCGCTGTGATGGACGAACCACTCCCCTGGGAGAGGCGCCCAGGGGGTGCAGGCCGCAGCCCCAAGGCTGCTGTCAGGGAGGCCTGGCTTGAGTGCAGCAGGTCCCCAACAGCTGCCAGGTTGGACACACTGCTGCTGTTCAGGCGGCCACCGGGCCCGTCACCCTGCAGATCTAGCATGGAGACACTTTTGTTGACACTCAGCATCTTCTGCTCCGGCTCTGTGATGTCCGAGCTGCTCGTGCAGTATGCTGGCGAGGAACGGGCCAAGGGTGGCCGGCTTACATAGAACAGGTCTTTCCCTCCACCAGGGGGTGGTGGGGGTGGCTTTTCCTTGGTTGGGGAAGGGAGGCGAGCCATGTCCATAGAGCTGTCAGAAGGGAAGGGGGCACACGAATGGGAGGTCAGGCCAAGGTTTCTGGCAAGTGAGTCTGCTAAGGTCCAGCACAGGCCTTGGGGTGGAAGGTGGGACCCACAGGGAAGGGCTGAGAGCTGGCGGTGGCAGCTCTGGAAAGGGCAGGTAGGATGGGAGGGGATATGCTGGGGAAAGGAAAACACAAGCCCCCTCCAGGAAGGGAGTGAGGCCCAGAGGAAGGGAGGTAGGGGCAGCAAAAGGAGGGAAGAGGGGCAGGTCTGGGCAGATATGGAGGAAATGAGGGTGCATGGAGGAGAAGAGGAGGAAGGTGAAGGCCACTGGAGTGGGAGGTGGGAGCAGACAGGAGAGGAGCTGAGGGCGGGGGAGGGGAAAGCCCCTCACCTGTTGAGGCCTCGAGCCATGAAGGACTGAAGGTCGATGGAGCTGGAGAGAGATGGAAAGAGGGGCGAGCACAGACAGAGAGAAGGAGAGAGGTGGGCAAAGGCATGGACGAATGGAAGCAGGCGGGAGTGGTGGAATGGGTACAGCGTCGTGGGGGTGGAGACACAGGCAGAGGGATAGCGGGGAGGTCATCAAAACAGTGAGCGGCAGTGAGGCACGGTGCCCCTGGAGGTACAGGGTTACTCCTCTCCTCCTGGATGGTGGGGAGGCCTATGAGGGCCTGCTCAGGGATGGGGCACTGCTTATTTACCAACCAGTACAGAGAGATTGGAATGTTTTAATACCGCCTGGTTGATCCAACATGTACTGGCCGAGCTCAGTTCTGGGAGGGGCACAGGCAGGCAGAGGGATGAGGCAGAGCCTACAGCAGACCCCTAGGCTTGCAGGCCAGAGCCGCAGAAGCCCCTGCACTTGTCCTGTGGCTCTCAGTTTCTTGCTGGCTTTAGCTTTAAAGGACTCTCAGTCTAACAGCATGGACTATACCGGGCTCCTTAGCACTTTCGCTAAGAACCTGCCCCTTTTTCCTTTCTTTCTAGCCCTAGAGGGATGCACATGAGCCCACGGTGCTCACCTGTTGAGGTCCCGCATCATGTAGCCCTGCATCTCAGCCGATGGGCCCCGAAGCACCACTGGCTGAGGCCGGGGCCGCTCACTCTGACGGCTTGGCTGCCTTTGGATGTTGGGGTTCCTCAGAGCTGTACTGATGTCGTTGAGAAGGCGGGGCAATGGACCCAGCTTCAGGAGAGCTTCCTGAAAGAGTGAGGCTGTTACCTAGAGACTAAATTCCCAGCTTTCAGAGGGCCTCAGAGGGAGCAAGTAGAGGGTGTCTGAACTGGGGGAGAAGTGGTGACACAGCTGGGAACAAGAAGGGAAAAAACTGCAGGGGCTGGTCAGTCATGCCACAGGAGCTTCTGATGACATCTGGGGATATGGCAAAGGGGCATTTGCTGACCTTGCTGAGCTGGGGCAGCACCTCCCAGAGGAGGGCATGCAATGTGGAGAGTTCTCGGCCCAAGTCAATGTAACCCTCAAAGCTACTGCTGTTGGTCAACGTGTCCAGGTTAGAGATCTCGTACAGGAACTGCTGCATGGAACCCCACTCCAGCTCCAGAAATTCATTCATGAATCCCAGAAAGTCCTCCTTTGAGGTAAACCTGGTCAAGGCATCCAGAAGGCAGAGGTCACATACACAAAAGGCCTCACACCCAACCCTGTGGCAGGGTCTCTGGGGACTCAGGAAACCCTTCTCAACCACCCCCAGCTTGTCCTCCCCCGCCCAGCCTGAGGCTTCCCTCACTTGGAAAAGTTGGCCAGGTTCTGGATGACCTTGGCGATGAGGGTGAGGGTTCGTGAGGTCTGCTCATCTGGGTACTCCTGCATGAGCCCAAAGAGACTGGGCGACATAATGGCTGGGCAGAGGAAGCGCAGGAAGAGCGAGGCACTGATCAGCCTGTCAGCGATGTCCTCCCTACCCCGCTCTGCACATCGTAGCCGCCAAGATGCAAACACCTCCTTCAGCTCCCTCGGGAACACGCTGGGGGGAAGGGGTGGGGAGACAGAGAGAGAGAGAAAGAAAGAGAGAGACCGGGACTGAGCCCCAGAGACCCTCAGCTTCCAGGGAACATGCTGAGGGGGGTGGTAGGAGGTGAAGGTGTGGAAACAGGTGAGAGAGACAGGGAGGGAGGGACTGCAGGAGGAAGACGGGAGGCTGCTAGAAGAAGAGGGCTATGACAGAGGGCCAGACAGATCAGGGAGAGAGAAATGGAGGGGAGAGAAGGTGAGGGGAGAGAGACACGTGGGAGAAAGACAGAGGGGTGTGTGAGAGAGGCAAGGAGAGGAGGAGAAGAAAAACAGACACCAGGGAGAGACAGAGATGGGAGAGAGATGGAGGGTCACTTGAGTTACAGGGAGCTCGGACCCCCCAACTCTTCTGGATTCCAGGGAAATGGGGATGGAGGTGCCCAGGCATGATCCCCAGTCCCTAGAATGGCTCAGATGTCACTCCCCATTCCCTGTTCCATGTCAATGTCCCATTGGCACCTTAAACTCTGGCTCTGTAGAGCGGAGCTCACCATCGCCCCCACACCTCCACTGGCTCCTCCTGACTTCCCTGGTTCTGTCAGTAAGGCCACAAGTCTCCCAAACTCATGCATCATCTCAGACTCCCTGTAGACACACCCCCTCCTTTACAATCAGTTGACAACTCCTGCAGGTCCTTTTCTCAGCAGTCCTTACAGCAGCCTCTCCTACTTTTCCTGCCACCATCCAGACTCCTGAATCTGACTTCCACGCATGTCCCATTACAGTAGCCCATCCCCCCACCCCAAACCTGGGTTTCACTCTCCCTGCTCAAGTCACCCCCTCCCTGCTCTACTTAGGGGTTAATCTCTCAATCATGACCCTTCTCAGCACCAGTAACATTCCTACCATTAAACTCCTTAACCTGCTCATGGAGGCCTCGCAGATTCTAACTCCAACTAGTCCGTCTCGACATCATCTACCCCTCTCCATCACGAGCCATGAGCTCCATTAAGCCTATTCTAACTACGGCCCCGGGTGTCATGACTGTGTGCATGTCCCTGTCCGACAGACTCCTTTGCCCACAACAGCCACATAGCATAACCTGACCCCAGACTTCAAAGCCCAGCCCAGTGGGTGCCTCATCCACAAAGCCTACTATGACCTCAACCAAAGCTGTCTGCTTTGACCTTATACTGAATTAGGAGAAAGGGGAAAGGGGCATACTTGGTTCATAACATAGGCTGCAACTGTTCCACGGTTTTCTGTGTACCTAACTTGTCCCTATTCTTTCCGGTGGAGGCCCTCTGAGGACAGTGCTCCAGGCCCCAATCCTGTCTATCTGCTCCATAATGCTGCCCATAATTGGTACTCAGTCCTCTTTGAGGATGGACAGATGGATGAACAGATGAACACACGACTCCCCCAACCCCAGCCCCCCAACCCAGCGTTCCCAGTCTCACCAATGGGAGTTGACCACCTTGCACAGGGCCAACTCACAGCACATTCGCAGGTTGGCCTGGTGTTCTGCCAGACTGGATGCTGTGCACTTGATGGGGTCCACCTCACAGTTCTCCTCAGACTCATACAGAGCACGGATGAACTCCCCTGGGGTGGGGTACAAGAGTGGGTGGTCACTCTTCAAGGGCAGGGACAGGGGCTGCCTGAGTGGAGGGAATCTTGGAAATGGGTAGTTGGAGGCAGGAGTCAGTATGAAGCCGAGAAAGGGTGGACTTGGGTCTAGAGTGGCGGGGTGTGGGGTTAGGGTGGGCATCAGGCGGGTCTGGGAAGAAGAGGACCTGAGGTGGGCCATACCAATGGCATCTTTGAGGTATTTCTGACCAATCAGTCTCATGTACTCTTCTATGGCTTTAGTGGCGAGCGTGTTCTCGCGGAATATGAGGTGCTCACGTTCCATGAAGCGGTCGACCTCCGACATGGCCATGTCTGAAAGGAAGTCCTGGGACCCAGGAAAATCCAAGGGTCAGTTTCTGTACAAGTCAAGCTCATGAAGTGTCCTAGCCTCACTGACTCTCCCCAGGAAGTACCCTCCCAAGTGAACTTTTCCTGAGGCGACAGTGCTCACCTTGGCCTTGCCTGTGCTTTGCAGGATATGAACCAGTGCACTGGCAACCTCCTCCTTGCCCTTGACATTCAGGGCGGGCTCCAAGACTGCACACAGCATCCGATAGTGGTTGGTGACATACTCTGCAAACTCCTTATACAGCTCCATGGGCAGGATACTCATTGTCTGGTAACGTGCTTTCAGCCGCACAGCTGGGCAGCCTCCTTTGCCCTTGCCCCCTGAACCACCCCCCGAACCCCCTCCCCCACCGGAGCCCCCCATCCCCCCAGAGCCCCCACTTCCTGTTGGCAGGGTTACAGGGTACCACTGCTCTGTGAAGTGGCGTCCAGCCAGGGTGGCCACAGGCACAGTCACCAGGCCGACATAGCCCGCCTTATCCTTCTTGCGCTTTTTGTCTGAGTCACGATATAGGTGCAGCCGCAGGGCACGGACAGCTGGCAGGTTGTTAAACTCGAAGTGTTCACCCCAGAAGACAGTGTCCCCTGAGGCTGACCGGGGTTTGGAGGTGGTACGTGCATACAGCATGTCATCCAGGCAGAGCTCACAGTAGTACCGCTTCTTGGGGGGCAGCTCCCGGGCCTCTATGATCCACAGCTTCAACACGTTGTCCACCCGGCGGCTGTTGTCCTGGCGTGGTGGGGTGGGCACAGTGGATAAAGGTGAAGGGACAGAGAGGCAGACACCAAAAGGAGAGACAGTGACATGGTGAGAGACGCTCTATGAGATAGCAGTCTTTGGGCCGAGGATGTCTGCACTGGATTGAGTAGTGCCTTCCCCTGTCCCCCTCCAAATTCACATCTATTCAGAGCCTGTGAATGTGATTTATTTGGAAATAAGGTCCTTGCAGATGTAATCATATTAAGAGAGAGTCCACAGTGGAGAAAAGAAGGCCCTAAATCCAACGACTGCTCTCTACATGGAGCGGGAGATCTGGGGATCAGAGACACAGATGCCTATGTGAGGTAGAAGTGAAACTGGACAGATGCAGCTATAGGTCAAGGAATGCCACAGATCGCTGGCTTTCACCAGAAGCTATGAAGAGGCAAGGAAAGACTAGAGCTTCAGAAGTAGCAAAGCCAACACCCTGATTTTGGACTTCTATTCTCCTGATCTGTCAACAAACACATAGGTTGTCTGAATGACCTGATTTGTGGTGATTTGTTACAGCAGCCCTAGGAAACTAACACAGAAGGGCAGCTCACACCCCAGACAGAGAGTCGGTCCTGGGAGAGATTTTAAATGCTAGAACAAAACAACAAAAATATCAAGGGGAGGACTGGGGAATCCCTCAAAGATAATCAGAATTGAAGAGAAAAAAAAATACAACTGCCTAAGATGGGATGTGAGAGCTAAATTATTAGTGCAAACAGAGCCTGGAGTATACAGTTGACCCCAAGCTCATGGTGAGCTTCAGGTGATGATGCAGCATGCTGAAAGGAGGAGCCTGTCTGGACTCTGTGTGGTCAGCGGGACTGCATCCAACATCTTGGGCTACTTCTTTAGGGAGGACATTGATAAAGAAGAGTTCCCCAGAGGGGAATCACCAGGTCTGCGAATTTAGTAGAAACTGGAATGCAGAGACTAGCTGACAGTACTGGAAGCATTTCTCCTGAGAAGTAGAAGACTTGGCATGGAACAGATTCAGAGAAGGTCTGAGCCACAGGGACCTTAGAGATGATCTAGTCCAACTCCATGACCACCAGTTTCACAGAGGAAGTCAAGGGTGAGAGACGTGGCTATCTGACAACTCTGTTCTACAGAAACACTATAAGCAGTGGCTGGGCCACCACCTGTCAAGAGCTGAAACTTTCTTGCAGCAGGAAAGATGGACCAGGACTCCCAGGGCCCTATCAACTGTCTATGTTATCTACGGTAGAGACAATCATAAGAAAGAAAGCAAGAAAGAAAGGGGAAAGAAACTGGGGACTCAAGAGAAAAATGGAAGTGCCCTCCTGCTCACTCAGGTTCTCTCCTCACCCAAACCTCCCCTCTTCCAGTTCACAGTCCTCCCCATGTCCGTACATCCCCAGCTTCCCCTCAATGTTTGCCTTGCCCATGCATGTCCCCTTTACTTCTAATACCTTGTTAGGTTTTACTGCTCGTTGTAGATTCTCGATCCATTTGTCCCTTTCCGCCGCAGAACGACAGGCAAAACATTTTGTTCCTGATGATGTTGTTACCTAAAGAGGGGTGTGGAGTTGAGAAGAGGCTCTAGGACCAGAGGAAATGAGGTGACTCTTAAGGACCAGAGACTCCACCATTTCCTCTTCCACCCCGGTCCTCTTATCCTCCTTTCCACAAGGTATGGAGGTTTCTGATTCCTTTAAATCCTGACCAGTGCCACATTCTACAAAACTTTCTGCCCTTACCCTCCATCACCCCTGCCCACTAGACCTAGTACCTCAAAACAGAATTCTTGGCCCAGGATGGAACTGTGCACTGGCTTGATAATGGAATCTTCATCCAAGTTGAGCTCCAAGGCCTCAGCCGCACTGCTAGGACTCAGCAAGGACTCATGAGAGTGCGACTCCTTAAAGCTCTGCATCAGCCGGGCCCTGGCAGGTGGAAGGTTCAGAAGGGATCAGGGCCCCCCACTTTTCTTACACACCCAGGGCTCTGCATCATCACTCTGGCTCTAGAATGGAAACCTGGGGAAAGGGTCTCCTGAACCCCCCTCCCAGCCAGAAACAGACACAAAGAAACCCAGCCTACCCTGGAAAGGGACATAAGGGATGTGAGAGAAACCAGAATCCTGTAAGAAGCACCATTCCTGGTCCCAGTTCACATCTAAGGGGTTGTCTGGACGGGGAAACTCTTAGAAATACCTCCACCCTGAGGTGGACCATGACGGGAGGGGGGGGGAAATGGGCCTGGAACATTTCTAGGTGGGGTTCCTAGGTGGATCCCAAAACCAGAACTTCAATAAAGGGAGGAGTTCAGAAGTAAAAAGCCAAAAGTACAAAAAAGGTAAGGTATTCTCTGGGCCAGCCTTACAGCTAGTGCCTAAAAAACACTTAATGACTGAAAGAATGAATGAAGTAAGCAGAAAAGTTTTAGCAGAATCTGAGAAGAGTGAGTAAAAATCATTAGAAATAATAATAAAAAAAAGCTGTGGGCAGGAAAGAATGATAATGAAGGCAGGAGACTAAAAATGGGGTCTGGGGAAGACTGCAGGTGGCGATAGGGGGGTAAAGGTGTGTGCAGAAAGGGTGGGAGAAGATGAGGAGGGGCCACAGGAGAGATGGACTTGGGAAGAGAAAGCGGTTAAGGACAAACACGGAAATCACGCAGGAGCGCAGAGACCAAGGCTTCGGAGAGCGATGGAGGCTGGAGCATAGGATGGGGGTGCTGGGGTAGTGAGCCAGAGGTTTGGAGATGGCTAGGGGATGGAGAGTAGAGCAGTAGGAAAGCGGGAGGGGGAGCTCGGGTGTGGGAGCCTCCATGAAGCTATTTATAGCAGCCCCGTCATTCGGGCTCCGTTGCCGTCAGCGCGACGCTCCCCCGGCC
Organism: Condylura cristata; assembly: GCF_000260355.1. NCBI lineage: Eukaryota > Metazoa > Chordata > Mammalia > Eulipotyphla > Talpidae > Condylura > Condylura cristata. The sequence goes on along the minus strand of NW_004567102.1, from coordinate 1,440,883 downwards.
CCCCGCCCCCGCGGCCAGGAATACCATGCCCTCACCCCCCGCTGGCCCCAAATCCAGCTCGGAGACAAGGGGGGGGGGGCTGGGGAAGGTGTGACTCACCTATCCCAGCCTCCCTACCTGCCCAATCCTGGGGGCGGCCAGACATAGGGGAAAGGAATCAACCAGGGAAGTGATTGGAAGGGGGAGGGGGGGGCTCCGCGAAGGACCCCCAGAAGCAGCCTATAGAAGATCAGAGATCTCCTAGAAACCCGGCCTTGGAGACCCTGGCCCTCTCTGAAGGTTTCTTCCTCAGGCTTCAGTCCATGGATTAACCCTGAAGCCCCCCTTCCCGTTCTGTCAACCTGTCTACCTGCCCCAGCCTCCCCTCTCTCTTACCTGCTCTTTGCTGTGCCCTCCTTCACCCATCAATACCCACCAGCCCCTGCCAACCTGCTGCCTTTGGACCTAGATCACCCTTTCACCTGCAGCACATTGTGCCTCTCTACCAGCCTACCACCCCTTCCCCAAATTCTTTAAAATTTTCCCCCTAGCCTTCATCACTCTTCTACTCTTCTGCCCAGCTCCTTTAATACTGAGCTGGTGCCCATCCTGATGCCAGCCTGAAGAGTCCCTCCTTGGCTTCACCTTCGCTCCTTTCCTGCCTCTATCCTCCCCCTGCTTCCTCTTCTCAGTTCTGTTCACGGCCCCTGAAGCCTTCAACCTCCACATTCAGATAATCGCCATCCCTCCCCATCTCACTCCAGAGCCCACCGCCCCCATACTCATACCCCCGCCCCCATACTCATACCCCCGTGCAACTTCTCTGCCCTCCCCCCACCACCCCCCAGCCCCTGTACCGGTCATGGTCAGCACTTCGGAAGCGAGGCAGGATCTGGCGAAAGCTACTGGTCCGGTCAAGTTTGGGTTGTGACTTTGTGCGTTTGATGGAGCTTTTTAGCCTCCGGCTCAGGAAGCCTTGCTGGGGGTGGGGTGGGGGGTGGGGAGAGGGGTGGGTTAGGGCAAGGTTAATTCTACCTCCTCACCCCTCAGGGGTAAGGAATCCCTGAAAGAAGGTGGGCTTGAGGAAAGGGTGGTCTCCAGAGGTAAGGGGGGACAGGAGCCCTGCTACCAGTTTGTCTTCCTTTGCTCCCACGGGTGCGAGTGCACACACAAACACACACACCAGCTTGGAGAAGGTGGGAGGGCTGGTCTGAGAAGCAGGGGGGCAGAGCCAAGAAGGGGGAAACCAAAGAGGTGGGGAGACATACACACACACATTCTCACATACACTCTCACACTCTTTCTCATTGCTCCCCCTCCTGCCCCCATTCTCAGAATCCTGGGACGCCAGCTGGGGCTAGAGGGGAGGAGACCCAGCTGAGCCACATCTGGCTGGCGCCAGCCTTCACTCACCGAGGGCCGGAAGGGCGCAGCGGGGGCGGCCTCCATGCTGTACTGCTTCCCCCCTGGGACGCTCTTCCTCCTCGAGCGACCCAAGTGGTATTCTGGAGGGGAGGAAAAGGGCCAGAAGGGAAGTTGGGAAGGGGTCACTGTCAGACCAGGTGTCCACCCTGGGCCCAGCACATTTGCCCACCTCCCTCTGCCCCTTAGCTCCAGCCTCACCTACCCCCCGGAAAGCAGCAGGAAGAGCAGCGGCGGCTGAGAGGCTGGCGTTGGGAAGGAGGGGGCAAGGAACCTGAGCCGGAGCCCCCCGAGGGGGACGGGGTAGGAGGCCTTAGGCCCATGACTGAGGCTGGCAGTCAGCAAAGGCTCATGGCTGAACTGGTCAGTGAAACCCCAGTAATAAAGGATGCCAAAGATCCAAAGAAGTTAGCCCCTCGATGCCCACCCCCCCAGGAAGAAGCTAGGGAAGCTGGGGGAGGAACTTGGGTAAAAGGTCATTGCCCAAAGGCCAGCTCCCCTCTTTGCTCAGCTGGGCACATCTTCCACCTGCTCCCCCCCACCTGGAACTCTGTCCCTCTGGAGGGCCCAGGCTGCCTCCCATGACCCCCTCCCTGGGCTGGAGGGGTAAGTTTTGGAAGGGACCAGTGAGGAGTGACTGGGAAAGAATCCTGGGGACAGAAATTCAAGGAAGGGACAGATGGGGGGGAGGGGAGATAAAGGACCCGCTCCACGTGCTCCGCAGTGGCAGGAACTCAGCAGGGAGGGGGGATAAGGGAAGAATGCAGGGGAGTGGGCTGGGAGTGGGGAGGATGGGCAGTGGAGGTTGGGGGAACTCCCAAGTGAGGGCAGGGAGAGGAGGAGGAGGGGAGGTGAATGCGGATGAAGCTGGGACTGCCAAGTCTAAAGTGATGGCAGCTCCGAGGAAGGAAGCTGAGTCTCTGCTGCCAGGGAATTTAGAGGGGCCGAGGGGCTAAGGGAGAATGAAAGTGGGGGGATGCCAAGCTCCGGCTCCTTCTCCAGAATGGCTGCCCAGGCCTGGGCTCCCCCCTCAGCACCACAGTCACCACTGCAGCCAATGGGGGGGCAGGTGCTGCATCAGGGGCGGGGCTATCATCTCCATAGCAACAAGAAGCTACAGGCTGGAGTGGGGGGTGGACCGGAAGAGCTGCCTGTTAACCCTCTCAGCTCCGGAACAAGGAACAGCTCCATTTTTCACTCTCTGCTTCCAGAATTGCAACTCGCCAGCAAATTGCCCTGCAATCAATCCCCAGCTTCTCTTTACTCTAAAACCCAGGTATTAAGAGTTCTGCACACAAAAATGTGGCTCCCCTGAAATATGACACAGGATTCCTTGCCAGTCCCTTAGGAACATGATGTGTAGAGCACAGAAACACACAGTGAGCTGTGGGGTTGGGGAGTACGTTTATGAGAACCGCGATACAAAAATAAATTGGGGCCAAGGTGCTTATGAGACATACAGACAACTGTGGGTACTGGGGTGCTACGGATCCACCTTCTGAGACCCCCTAGGGCCCCAAACTTCATGGGATACATGCTTAGGCACATGTGAACACTGCAACGGAAGAGTACATACTTGGACCCAGACACCCACATAAGAGCTACCTTGGGCAATCACGTGGGCAGCACACTACAGAAATGGATATTTAACCCTGAGATACACACATGGCCCCCACACAAGGGCAGCCAGGTGAACCTCTAACACATGCTTGAGTAGAACACAATCCCTACCAGATCCAAGTATTCCCAGATCCCAAAAACACAAGCATCTTTCACTCACATGAAAAGTCCAACCACATCCACTTTTCTCAGGACAACCGCTTTCCCCCCAGCCCTCCCCTGACCCCAACACAGACGCCATGACCAATACCCGCATAAAGAAAATTCGGGATGGAGGGTGTTCATTATCTTTCTGTTACACACTCAACAATACATCCAAAGGCTTAGACAGCATTTTCCTACTCTCTGCGTTTCCCAGGTATGGCTGCTTCACCTCATTCCAAGGATCCTGCCTTAAGTCATTGTCGTCATATGCAAGTTCTTCTAATAAGACATAAAGTCTAACTTTAAATCCACCAAAATTTTGCTTTGGATCTAAAAAATTAACAGGAGTACGAATTTGCTAATTGCTTCACTTGCTTCTTGGAAGTAATATAACCTTACATGTATTACCAGGAACTAAGAGCCATAAACTCACACATAAGTCACAGGTACACAGAGGCCACATACACAGACAATTACAAAGACTGCCGCAAGGGAAAGAAAAGCAGAAACACATAAGAAAAGGGGGCAGAGTGACAGAAACACAGGACATCCTGTTATTAGTGCTGCATGCAGTGACATGCACAGAAAACAGCACACACCCGTGTGTGCACAGAGCAAACCTGATAAGCACACACCGTGATCCTGAGTCTCCTTGTCCCATCCCCGCACGATGTATACACGCATGCACACACATAACAGCCACCTACACAGGCCCGTAACACAGGCATTGTGCACACACCCACACATGTACACACCCTGTGTACACACACAATCGCACTCACACACACACACAGAGCAAGGGTTTGGACTCCCGCCTCTCCAGCCTCTTTAATTTTGCCATCACCCACAGAATCTCCCCCCTCCCCACCAGCACCCCAAATCCCTAACCTTCCCTTTGGTCTTTCTTCCTTCCTTGTCACACCCAGCTGGTAGTTCTCAAGGGAAGCAGGAGAGGGAGGTTGCCAGAGCAGGATGAGGGACAGAGTGGCACAGAGAGCAGAGAAATGGGGGGGGGGGCAAAACTATGCTGGGGACTGGAGCTTCTTATGACAGTCCCTGTAGTGACAGACCTCCTGAGAGCCAGTCTCCACATGGGCCTGAGTGGACTTCCCACAGCACCTACACCGACCTGGTGCCCTCTTCCATCTTGCCCCTTTCTATTCTCAGAGATCACTGTACCCAAAGGCACAACTCCACTCTCTTCCCCCTCCCCCACCCACAGCTCCTAAGCCCCTTCTTTCCCCATCTTAAGCTCTCTTAGCCTCTCTTTTCTAAATCTGGCTGAACTACTTCTCACATTTGATTCTCCAGTTATCCTTCCTTTCTCTCTAGCTCTCTTACTCCTCTCCAAGCCTCTCTCATTCCTCCTCTCCCCCTTTCTCCTTACTTTTCCTCTTTATTCCACTCTTTCTTTTTCAGCTTCTCTGGCCCCTCTCCCTGGCCAAGCAGGGGTTCACATCTGCTTAGCTCAAAGGTATTCCATACATGATAGGATTCCAAGGAACATTCTTACACACATTTACTCTCTGCCCCCACTTGCACAACACCCACATCCCGACACACCCTGGACACCCATACTGGGACTGACACAGATACCCAGGGTAATGATGGAACACACATGCAAAGACACACACCTGCCACCGGGGACACAAAATCCTGCTCATGCTGCCACATCCCCACACACAGGACAGTGACAGCAGGTGAGCCCCAGGAGGAACATGCATGCTCAAGGGTCAGAGGTGACATGTGTCAGTAGGGACATGGGCTGCCCCACAAGCTGGTCCAGAGCTCCCTGGGGCAGGACCCGGCAGAGAAGACTAAGACAGGACAGCCTTAGTCACGGCTGGCTGCATATGTGTACAGGAGGAACTGGGTCCCTATGTGCACATGGCACTGACACACAGGAGACAAGAGCAGGGACATAGGCACACACGAGGACGCACAGGCTGCCACCTCCTTCGAGGGGCTACAAGGCCACCCCACACCGGCTGCCCCAGCGTGCTCGCCCACGAGGCCGGACCCCGACACCCCCCAACCCTCCCGACCTCCGATGCCCCCCCTCCAGTTACCATAACTCCCCCCACTCGGAAGATGCAGCGAGAACATGCGGAGGGAGCAGCTGCTGCC
>NW_004567102.1:1427739-1435220 GCF_000260355.1 Condylura cristata | reverse complement strand
GCCGCTGCCGCCGTTGCCCGGGCCCCGCCGCCGTTGCTAGGCGACCGCTGCTGCCGTGGCCGCCTCTGTCACGAGCCCCGTCGCCCGGAGACAGCGAGAGAGAGACGGGGGAGGGGGGCGAGGGGACCCCCAAAACCAACCGGGCCTCCTACCATCCCCTCCAGAGCAGGACCCCCCACCACCAAAAACCTCGGCGAGAACGAGGGGCTGCGGCTCCACCCAGCAGAGGAGGAGCCCTGAATTCCAATGCCCCTCAAAGGTCCGGCGACCTCTCCTGGGCTCCAGCGTCCACAGCCTCCGCACACACGTTCGCGGACTGGGGCTCCTAAAGCCCCAAAGACCCTTACGACTCCTGCACATCCTCATTGCTCCTTACACATTCTATGTGCCCCCTGAAAGCCCCAAATGTCTCCAGCTATCAACTCTCTTCACCTTTCACTAAACCCTCCCCCCGATATATACATATATAAAAACCTACATACGTATGCACACACACTCCTAGACTCAACCCCTACTGCAGCCCCAACACAACAACCTTCACATACCGTGCCCAAGTGCAAACACACACGGGTACCCCCACCCAAAACACGAGATCCATGCCAGAGCCCCTGCACCTTGAGGACCTGAGGTAAGGAGAACGACGGTGACTATGTGAGCAGAGACAGCCAACAGCAGGGCAAATGACAGACATGCTCCGTGAGTATGTGGCCACTGTGGCCTGGACACACAGGTGTGCACATGTGTACATGTGAACACAAACATTTCCCAGACATGGACACGACACACACACAGATGTGGCAGACATCACACATTTTCTCTGTACACACTACACCACCAACTGGTTTTGCCTCACATAGATGTGCTCCCACCACATCACTGGCCACCCACCCAGGCAGGGCCTCAGACCTGGCCCCCAAGGGCAGTGAAGCTTGGACCTCTCAGAAGAGGCTGAAAGGAACCACTGGATACTTGGATCCCTAAGGGGAGAGGGAGCTGATGGTCGGGGTCACCAAGGGTTGGGGGGCATAGTGGACGACCTGGATCGCTGGTCCTGGAGGGGAAATACAGTGGCAGGGGGCAGTGATAAGGGGGTTTCCGGGGGCTGAGGGCATCTCGCTGCACCTTGGCTGCAGATCTCTGTTCTCTGCCTTCATCTCCCCTCACTGTTCCCATGGAAACCTTTTAAGCGAACTTCTCAGGAAGACAAAAATCTTTTTTTAAATGACTAAAGAGGGGGGTGGAGGGGGGCAGAAAGAGGGAGGGAGGGGAAGAGACAGATGGAGAGAGGGAGAGAGTTGGAGAGACAGACTGAGCAGCTAGCTTTACAGACAGACAGAAAGAGATGGGGGTCTGATGGAGTTCCACGGGGAGCAGAGGGGAAAGACAGGAATCAAGAGGAGAAAATAAGAGAAACAGGGGAGGAAAAAGAAAGGGGGTGATAGAATTGCAGAAAATAGAAGCAGTCCATGAGAAGGAAAAAGGGGGCAAGAAAAAGAGGGAGGGCCCACAGTCCAGAAGGTCTGGAAGAAGAATCCGGAGCGCGGGGGTGGGGCAGAGGTCTGGGGGGAAGGACAGAAACTAGGTCATTAACTCCAAAATCCCAGACCCATGCCAGGGAGAGGCAGGGGCAGGAACACTCGGACAGGAAGCTAAAGATCTAAGGAGACTATTTTTTGCAAACGTCAGGAAAGCAGTCAAACTTCGCTGCTGGAGAGGAAAAAGGGAGCGCAAGCGAGCAAGGACCCAACTGGGCCTCTCACCCACAGCTCCTCGTCCCGCTCCACACCCCAGAGGAGGGCGCCTTCTCCTCTAGGCTCCCACTCCCGGGATGCGAGACTCAGTCTCCGCCTCCTCCCATCCCTGACAGCTCCCTCGGCAACCCGGCTTCCCGCCTCCCCTGCAGCCGCGTCCACCTTCAGCCCTCTCCCCGCGACTGTCCGGGGCTCGAGAACCTGCTCGGCCGCCGTACCATGCTCGCCGTGGGGCCGCCCCTCCACCGGCACGGAGACTGTGCGTCTCAGCAGTTTGTTGCGGCTGGACTCGCTCCTCCGGTCCCGGATCAGAAGGGGGTGTATCTAGGGGATGCGGGGGTGTGTCAGACCTCACGGGCCCTGGCTGGCTCTCCTCTCCCTCCCCCACCAAGGAAGGCTGAACCTCCCTTTCCGCGGGCCGCCCGCTTTGGGGCCTCGGCTGCCCTCCATACCTTTTAAGTGTCTCTGGGTGAGTCCATACCTCCTTCCCTCTCTCCCCCAGCCTCTCCAAGCCACCCTCCACTTTTCTCCCTCCATCTCTTCTGACACCCCTTCCAGAGTATTCTGCCAAGCCCTACTCAGCTCTTCCTCAACCCCTCAGGACTTAGTTACGCCCCCAGCCCACGTTCCCCTTGACCTTCACTTCCTCCATTCTCCCTGCTTTCCTCCCAACCTCCCACCTCTCTCACCCCCTTCCCTCCCTCCGTGCCTGTCACGGGGGTAGCAGAAGCTGCATTTATAATCAGGATCCACAGCTTGTCTCCCTCCCACGGCCAGGCTTGCGGCCAGACTGGGACCCAACCTCCCCACCTCCCAGAGGGCCTGGTCACCTCCCCCCACCTTTCATCTCCGTCCCTGGCCCCTCCCCATTCAACCTACCACTTCCCTTCTCCCTTTTTAGCCCTGACCCCTCCCTAAGCCTCATTCCCAATTACCCCTTTACCTCCTTCCCAACCCCTACTTCTACTAGGGCCCCAACCCCCTCCACCAGTCCTCAGCCCATCCATTTCAAACTTACTGTGCCTCTATACACTGCTCATTTCCCCAATTCTATACACTGCTCATTTCCCCAATTCTATCTCACCAGCCCCCCCCTCCAGATTCCTGCTCCAGCTTCTGGCTACTACTGATAGCCCTCAGCTTGCTGGCCACCGATCCCCTGGACCTCCCTCTCCTCACCCACTGTCGTCCTCTTCCACCTCACAATAGTCCCCTCTCCTGTTGGTTTCCCCAGTTCATCCTGTAGATCCCAAATCCCTGGGCAAGTAACCATTAGTAAATCACTCAAAAGCCCCTCAATTTCTAAAACTTAAGACTCCCAAACCACTTCTCCCCTTAAAGTGACCATGGCCTCTGCCAGACACCTTGACTTTACTCTGTAGCTTGGAAGTTCTCTAACCAGTCATCTCTCCACACACTCACTTGTCCCCCAGAAACCCTGGTTCCTGGTGACACTCAAACTTGGTCGCTAGAAACCCACGGCAGTCCCAATTCCAAGTCCAGCCGTGCCTCACCACACCCTCCCCAGCAGCTTTTGGGGGAACATTTCTCATCAGCTACCCTATTACTCTGTAAATCTAGTCTCCAAAGCCACCCCCACTCCCTGAATCACACCTCTGGGCATCCTTCCACCCTTCGCATTTGAATCCCCAATTTCCTCTGATGGAACTTCCGCTGCTGACCCACACTCCAGACTCTATTCTTTCACTTGCCCACCTTTCAATCTCTGGTCCCAGTCTCCTCCCACCTCCTCCTTTAACCACACCCCCCTACTCAGTTACCTCATCCCCAGCCATTTCCCTTATAGTCCTTCCTAAAGTCCAAGCAATCCTTGGGGAAAGTCTTCTCAATGTCTCTCTAGACCCAGGCACAGGCACTGCTAGCCACCCACGCCAAGGCCCACTGACCTCTTATTTTTCCCAGTTCCCTCCAGCACCCCCCTCCCCTCTGCTTCAATACGCTCTCCTCTTTGCCCCCTCAAGTTTCCCAAAGAGCCCACTGTCCCCTGCTAGTTCTGAGCCTTATCAGTTTGCCCCACCTGACAGGAAGGCCTGGGAGTGATGAGACTTGCTCAGTGGGGGAAGAGAGGGGTCCTGAGGAGGGTCCTGAGGATCATTTTGGAGGTGATTCCCCAAAGTGATCCCCATTTTTTTCACCTTTCTCCAAGCCCTTCTCCAAGTTTTGCTTTCCCATTCTAACTTATCCTTCAACATGATCTAGTGAAAGGAGGCACTCCCAAGTCTTCAGAACACAGCTCCCCCCAAACACTGCCCATGGCTTCAGAGACACCCCACCACCACCACCATCAGCAGCCAAGATGAGGCTGCCATTTTTATCACATCTCAATGGAATATCAGTGGCCACCTTCCTCCCACTGCTACAAGTTTCTCTCTTTTCTGTCTTCTCTGTATCTTCACCCCTTCACTGAGGACTCTCTCCATCTATCTTCCTACAGTCTCCCATGCTACCCAGAGATCTTTTCCCCAGCTTCTCACCCTGCTCACCTCGTCCTCATCCAGCATGAGAAGCTGGTTCCCCGAGATGATGCAGAACCGAGGGTTCCAACCAGGACGATCATATGGGGAATGAACGTATTGGGTTCGGTGCATAGGGGGTCCCCGTACATCTGGGGGACAGAGACACACAGAAACAGTAAGGGAAGCTCTGTGCAGTTGGGAGGCCTAAAATGACAAACGAGTCCATCCATAAAAGTGGGAGAAGGGGACTCTTTACCCGCCTCGAGGAAATCACAGATGGGGTTGAAGCACCTGGTAACTTAAAAGGAACAGAAGATAAGCCTCTATATCGGGGGGGGGGGAGAGGGGGGCAGAGGAATCACATCACGGGGGGCTCTGCAGATTTAGGGGAATAAATACAGAGGGGGTGGCTCAGGGAGGGGAGTTGCAGCATAACAGAGAGGGTACAAGTTTGGAGCACAGAAGTGGATGAAGGCAATCTCCATCCACTTCAGAAAAAATAAGAGATGGCACAATTGGCATAGGAAAAACAGGTTGATCTGGAAAGAGCGAGGGCATCCAAATTACTGCAGAAGACAAGGTTTTGGAAGGTGGCAGCACCCATCTGCAAGAGTAAAAGGGAAGCTACAAGGCTGTGAGGAAGGATGGGACTGGGGTAGGAACATTTGGGCCATGAGATTCTGGGATCTAAACATCTGGAGTACAGGAACTGAGGGAGCTTACCTGTTCACAGAATCAGAGACAGGAGAGGGCCTCCCCTCTTGCCTCTTCTCCACCCCCTACCCCCTCCTCCCCTAGCCCAACCCTGCTCATCCTTGAGGGAAAGTTCTAGTTCTGGTGGTAGGGGGAGGACGGATCCTGTCAGCATCTGGCTGTGGAGGAGCCAGGGAGTGAGGAGGTAGGAAATATGCCCTTTTTTGAATGAATAGTGACAGAACTGCTTGCTTCCCCCACTCCATGCCAGGAGAGCAATGATTCTGTGCTGCCCCCCTCCCCATCTAGTCTCCATGGACAGGATATAGACACCAACTCCTTAGGTTAGGAACCTCACCAGTCACAGTGAGGAGCCAGAGGAGGAAAGAAAGGAGGGAAGAATGAAAGATCCAAGTCTGTGACATAGAGGGGGCCTTCAGAGACTTAAATCTGGGGCTGGGACAAAACTTCCAGAAGAGGAAGTAGACTAAGGGTCACCCATGCTCAGTGACACCTCCCCGAGTCCCTCTTCCCCAACCTGGCTTCTTTTGCCTCCTATCCCTGCAAACTGTCCCTCTTTTAAGCCCTGATGTTACATACCGTCACAAGGAGGTAGGTGTGGAAGAAAAGTCAGATTGATGACATCAAAATGATAAAAATTAGGCTTAAAGGTATCGGAGTGAGTGTGTGGAGGAAGACAAAGCAGAATCTGTCACCTTTCTAGAATATTAAACATGGGCATATGCAGGACAAGTACCATGTCTTTGAGTTTCATTGCAACTGAATGCCCCATGTAGGACAAGTGAAAGATCTATTCCCTTCCTGTCTATAAGCAGGTCCTTCAAATTTAGCCAACCTGCAGACTGGAGTCAAAAATGAACACTGAAAATTTAGTTAATTAGACATTCAATACTTTGAAACTCTCACTAACTATCTCAGTACCATATGTAGTACTCTCTAGGTAGGAGATCACCAGTATCTAGGCTCCGAGATTGCGGGCACTTGCAGGCAATATGTCCAGCACTCAGACTCTGAGCAACCCCAGAGGAGAAATCTGTCAGTGCACATGTTCATTATGGGAGAAGCTGGTTTAAGCTGCAGCCACAGGGAGGCAGATTAGACTTGGAGGAGTAGGTACCTTCCTCCTGGGAGCAAGGAAGGACACAGGGGAGTTAGCTTAAGAGCAACTCTGGACACACACACATATCGTCTAGACTTAAATAAGGATGATTCTAGGAGGCAGATGCAAGAAAAAGAGGAACACCGCTGAAAAAGGCAATTTACTAGGATGAGAAATCCCACAGGGCTCAGATGGGGACCCCTTGAAGGCCCTATTTAAGCCATCAACAACTGTGTGCACCCCAGATGTCCAACACTCCAGGAAGCAGAGGAAACCAGAGAAATGGAAGGGGTGATAAGAGTTGGGCTATTAAGGGAATGTGGGTAGGACAGACTAGTGACAAGAAATGGGGAATGGTGTAGGGAACAGAGGGTGGGCTAGGGGACAAATGGCAGGGATGGAGCGAAGAGAAAAGGAAGAAGAAATGATGTTGTAAGTTCCTAGGAACAAGGAAAATACCAGAAGGGTCCAACTGGACATGGGGCAGAGGAAATGAGGTGTACCTAACAGAGAAACTAGAATAGGGAATCAAGAAGGGGAGGGGGTGGAGAAGTGGTAGAGATACAGGGGAGCTACCACATAGAAGAGAAGGAGGGAGACAGAATGGACCCCACAGAGGGGACTGATACAGGGAAAAGACAGAAGGGGGACCCATATAAGGAACGGACACCATATGGGGGGAAAGATATAGGTGATGGACACCAGAGGAGGGAGGGGTAATGGAAATAAGGATTAGAGGTGGGGGAGGGGGTAAAAGTGATGAAGTGAAAGAAGCAGATAAGCTCCCAGGCATATATTTCACTGGTCAAGGGCCTTAATGAGGGTTAGCCTCTGGGGCAGGGTCCTAACCTGCCCCCCCCATTCCCATCACTCAATGTTACTTGTATTGCCCACCTCCCCCCAACCCCCCAACAAACATAGATATTTTGGACCTCCCCCTGCCCTGGTCTCTCCTCCCCCAACCCATTCCCTCACTCTCCTCTCTTCCCTCCATCTGGACCCTCCATCCCCCCCCACTGCCTCCCTCTCTCTCCATCTGGCCCCTTCGGCTCTCCCTCCATCTTCCTCTCTTTTTCAACCCCCTACCATTCTGAGCCCCCCCAACCACATTCTTACCCCCATCTTCTTGGCCTCTCTTCTCACCCCAATGTTTTCATTCCCCCCACCACCCCCTTGTAGCCCCTTTTCTAAGATATTTTCCTCATCTCTCTCTCAGCTCCCACCTCCAAATTATTTCTGCATCTCTTCCCCCAACCCTATCTTTCTACCTTCCCACCCTTTCTGGCTATCTCTTTCCCGTCCCCTCATCATTTTCCTATCAGCCCACCTTCAGGACCCTTTCCTGGCCTCTCCGACCCCCATCTATCACTATCCTCTGGTCCAATCCCTCCCTCCCTATTGCTCCCATCCCTGCCTTCCCGGTCCGCCTCTCTCCCTCCA
>NW_004567102.1:1382245-1427501 GCF_000260355.1 Condylura cristata | reverse complement strand
GAGGGGGAGAAGGAGGAGGAGGTGGAGGAGGAGGAGGAGGAGAGAGGAGGAGAGAGGAGCTGAGAGGAGCAGAGAGGAGGAGAGAGGAGGAGGAGGAGGAGAATAGGAGCCAACGGCAGCAGCGGCAGCCGGGAGAGAGAGAGAGGGGGGCGGGGGAGCGAGCGAGAGAGGAGAGAGCAGGAGGAGGAGGAGAGAGAGACACTGCAGCCCCCACCCCTACTCAGTAGAATCTGAGAGAACGGACCCCTGACTCAAATACACCAGAGAGAGAGCAGTTCTAAAGACGCAGACCATGAAGGCAGAGACTAGAGACCCTAGACCCCCAGAAAAAGACACTTCCCCCTCCCCCCGGAGTGGGAGGGGGTAATCTGAGGCACAAACCCAAAATTTAGAGGGAAAGACGCCCCAGTGTCAGACGCCAAGTCCTCCCCAGAGGTCAGGGGTGAAAAATCTGAGCTTCCAGGCTCAACAAGATTCTCCATCACAGAAATCTTAGACATAGGATTCAGATGGTGATTTCAGGGACTAAGATTTGAGACCTGGACTCAATGAAAAAGATGAGACCCAAATTCAGAAAGCACCCAGATTTAGAGTTCGCTCTTCGAGAAACCAAACGCAGAGAGGAATCTTAGAGACCCCAGACAGATCTCAGAGAGAAGAAACTGCAGATCCAGAGACAGAGAAACTCCATACTTGGAGGGGGTGGGGGAGAGTCATTCAGAGAGCCCAGAGATGGAAAATTCAGAAATTCAGAGACTCCCCAAACTCAGAGTTTGAAAGACCTAGGAGAGGGACCCAGAATGTCCCCCTCCCCCCAAAGTAAAAAGGAACCTCAGTCCTGAGAAGGATTCCAATGTCAATACTGAGAGATTCCACAGGGATCTATCTCAGAGGCAAACTCCCAAAGACGTAGTCCCCAACCCCAGGGAGATGGTTATGAGAGAACTCACACATCAGCCTGTAAAAGCCCAGTCACACCCACCCAGTAGACCCAGATCTTGGAGGAAGGGGGAATGCTGGGTTGGGGATGCGCAAGAGCCTTTTCCTTTGCTGCCTTGTCCCACCTTTCTCTCCTCTCATTGGCCCCTCTCTCCATTTTTGGGTCAGAGGATGTGCTTGGGCCCCAGGGAGGCAATGTAGGGCAGGTCCTGGCTCCTAGGGGGATGGGTTAAGGGAAGGAGACCCAAGCCTGAGGGGTAGTAGACCTGTCCTGAAGAATGAAATGGGAAGAGATAAGTGACAGAGTGACCATCGCTACTTCCATAGCCCCAACCGCGAGCCCTCATCTCTTCTTTCCCAGGATTCACCAGTGTCTTTCCAGCTCAGGGGTTTAAGCAGTCTGGGGTGCCCTCAGCCCATTTTCATTATCCTCTTTGCCACTGACAGGGCGCACCTTCCTTGCCCAGCCATCATCTTGCCATGGCTGTGCTTGCCTAGCCACTTCCCCTGCCCAGGGACAACTGGCTTCTCTGATGCTCTTGGTTCATTCCCAAACCCAGGCACACTTGGGTGCTAACCAAAATGGCAGGGGGCGCTCTCTTCACTCCCTGAGGTTTAATCTTCTCTGACCCTCCCACTCTTTAGGGCCTCGAGAACAGACTGTCAACAGGCACATTTTGGGATTTATGTATGATTCCCAACTCCACAACCTGACGCATCGAGTCTGCGGGGTCTCCAGCCCCCCTTCTCTAGCGCCAGCTTTCTCATCACGTGGCGTGTGGGACAGGCCGGCGATTGGCTTCTTCCGTCTCTCATTGAGCTACCGCCGCCTGGGGAGGACCCGGCCCCCTCACGTGACAGTGGAACGCCGCAGCGCCTCTCCTCACTCAGCGATGGGCCGTTTCCGGTTTACACGGAAATGGGCGTGTTATTTCCAGGCACGTCTGCAGCCTGTTTGTTGATTGGTCAAACTGCCCCTTCGCTCCTCCTCACCGGGAGGCGGGGCAAACGTAGCCACGTGAGGGCCAGGATTGGCTGGCTCTGGAGCTCGGGTGGTCGGGTTTTGGCCGTCACGTGGTGCGTGCTGGTTTCTCATCACGTGGTCGCCGCCCAGGTAAGAAGAGGCCGCTCTTCCTGGTTGTGGGGTTCTTTCTCCGCCTTACTTGTGGCGTTTGATATTCAGCCCTCCTCTACCTGCGTAGGTTGCATGAGAGGGGGACGGGCTTCCGCAGTCCTGCTCAGCGGAGGGGTGAGTGACCGGCCCCGCCCCTTCCGGTCCTCGAAGACCTGACCGCTACTCCTACCCCAATTCTCAGAAGTTGAGCCCCAGAAGAGCTAGTGAAAATCATGTCTTTGCCTTAATTTTTCAAGTTCCTCTCTGAACTTCAAGGACCTTTTCCTTGGGGGTACCGAAGAGGGAGGGCAGAACGTGAGTGTCCAAGCGAAGTCTTCCCGGGGTGCAGTTTCCTGGGGTATTTGTGGGAGATACCGATTTCACCTCCTGCCCTCAGGCCGCTCTGCTCTTGTCGTTTCTTTGGATGCCGGCGCTGCTACCTGTGACCTCCCGCCTTCTATTGCTACCCCGAGCACTGCTGTCCATGGCCTCAGGAAGCCCTCCATCCCAGCCCTCACCGGCCTCGGGCTCCGGCTATGTACCTGGTTCGGTGTCTGCTGCCTTTGTCACCTGCCCCAATGAGAAGGTCGCTAAGGAGATTGCAAGGTGGGGACCTCAGCGTGGTTGGAGAATGAGTTTGGAGAGTTGGGGGCGGAGTTGTTGCTTCACGCTAGCTCCCTCTTTGGAAGCCCAAGTATGGGCCGCTAGGGCCAAAATCCGGGTCATGGAGCGCTCTGAATGGGCTGTTATTTTCACCTCCAGGGCTGTGGTGGAGAAGCGCCTGGCAGCCTGCGTCAACCTCATTCCTCAGATAACATCCATGTGAGTCATAGGACTTGGGGGGGTTCACCTTACTGTAGGGGCTGACTGGCAGCCTTTTTCCTTGAGAGAAACACACTCTCCCTAACTTTTACAGTTATGAGTGGAAAGGAAAGATTGAGGAAGACAGTGAGGTGCTGATGGTGAGAAACATTCCCCCACCCAAGAAAACCTCAATTCCCGGACCCCCGTGGCCCCTGCCCCTCATCTGTGAATCTAAAATCAACCCCGCCCTATAGTCAGCCATGTTTCTTTGCCCCATAGATGATTAAAACCCAGAGTTCCTTGGTTCCGGCATTGACAGATTTTGTTCGGTAAGAACTTGGAGATGGGTAGGGGTGGGGATGTGTACTGTGGAGGTGGGACTGGCTGGGCAGTCTGAAGGCCTGGGCTTCTTTGGGTCAATCTTTAGGTGCTCCCCCTCTCCTTTCCACAGTTCTGTGCACCCTTATGAAGTGGCTGAGGTGATCGCATTACCTGTGGAGCAGGGAAACTCCCCCTACCTGCATTGGGTGCGCCAGGTTACAGAGTCAGTTTCTGACTCCAGCACAGTCCTGCCATGATGAGCCCTGCACCTGCCTAGTCCGTGCCCACTGACTCCCAGGTGATGGCTTCTAATAAATGCTATCTCTGCTCCTCTCGCCTTTCGCCTTTTTCATTGTCACGTCTGTGAATTGGTTGGGAAGATTAGACTGCTTCCAGTCCCCGTGTCTTCATCTTTCACAATAAACTCAGAGCTACTACATTTATTTATGTTATCTTTATTTCAATCATAGAGTCTGGGATCCTTTATCATTAGCCCCCCCCTCCTCAGTCCCTGTCCCCAGGGGTTAAATAATCTTAAAAAATATTTAAAAAGCTGTAACAAAATAACATCAAAAGAAATGGGAAAAAGGGTGGGGGAGGGGTCAGGAATCATGAAGGGGGTAGAGAAGAGAGTGTCTTCGCCAACCCCCCTCCTGGATTCCAGCCTGGGAAGTAGAGAGAATTACCCCCTACCTCTCCAGGTACATCCCAGCTGTAGGTGAGGTCAGAGGTCAGGGTATTGAAAGTGCCGGTGTGTGTGAATAGAGAGATGGGCAAGGGCAGGCTCTTCAGAAGATGCCCCCACCTCCCCACTCAACCAGGTACTGCACAGAGCCATCAGGCCGTACTCTCCGAGCAAGGACCCGGACAGGGTCCCCTCGGGACAGGTAGCCAACCCCACCTCGGACTCCCCCAGTTCCAGGAGACAAACTACGGCATAGGGGAGAAGGGGGTGCTGAACGTCTAGGAAGACTTGGGGGGAGGGCTGGGACTGAGGAAGATGAGGCAGTCATCGAGTGAGGGGCACTTTTAGGGACGTCTGTGGGGAAACCAATGTGAAGTTCCAGGGGTGACCTAGGGAGAGAAGGCAGCTGAGTCCAGATGCAAGAAAGGACTAACAGGCAATGGAGGCCACATGAGGATCAGAGGAACCAAGAAGTAATTACACTGAAGATTTAAGGACACAGAGGCAAAGAGGGGGGTCACAGGTACAAAGGCAGAATCTCACCTATCTGGGGGTTCACCATCCCCAGAGGTCCCTGCGGTGCTGGCAGAGGGGTGGAAGGAAGCAAACATCCGGATGGGACTGCTGAAGTTGAGGAAGGGAAAGTCAGAACATGAAGCTGGGAAACAATACCCTCTCCCCGGAGAAAGCCAGAGCTCAAACACTACCCTTAAGGAACAGTCAGCCTCAGATACTGGGGACCAGACATTGATTCCAGAAGTTTCTAGGACAAGAATTGTGTAGCCAAGGGGGTATAAATTCTGGGTGATAAGGTTCAGAAGATGGAAACAATTGCAGGAGAGATTTGAGTTGTGATCATACTAACCTGGGCAGGCAGCGGGCATCTGTGGGCCGGAAGTTGTAGCCGCTGCTGCCCTGGTAACTCTGGTTAGGGCTGGAGGGTGGTGGAGACACTGAGGCCTAGAAGGAGGGCAAAAAACTGAGTGAATCCTTGACTCGTTCAAGTGAATCCAGTGGGACAAGTCCAACCATTTGCCCCGAGGGGATCCCCCTGCACCTGTACCTGCAGTGCCCTCTGCAGACGAGCCCGCTCCCTCTGGTCCTGGGCCTCGGGCTGATTGCGCACTGCTGAGGGTGGCCCCAGCTCCTCCATTTTCCCCTTCTGCCTCCTCCTCAAGGGCTCTGGTTCGGACCTCCGGCGCTTCCCCAGGGGACGTGAGACCCCTCCCCCAGGGCCCTGCCCTGAAGGGAAGCTGTAAGAGGCCTCCTTATCCCCCCAGCCCCCTCCCTGATGCCCCAAAGTCCTCCCCATCTCCCTTAAGTTTACCCCCAGATTAATGCCCTGAGAATTTCCCATCCCTCCTGGACCAGTGACCTGGTGGGGACTCCGTCTCCAGTAGGGCACTCCACAGGGGGAGGTATCCGAGCATGAAGACCAAACAAGCATTTCCTCTTCTTAATCTCCCTCCCCGAAATGAAACTGGGATGAGGAAAGAAGTGACACAGGATCAGTTCTGCAGAAGGTTCACACTCATGCCATTACTTAACCTTGCAGAGATGATCTTCCCAGGGGTTCCAGCCCCTCCTTCCCAAGCTTCACACCCCTATCTCTGTTTCAACTCACCGGTCTTTGTGGCCATTGAGAGCAGAGAGGAGCTTTGTAGAACGTTCTCCCTTGGGGGTATCTGAGAGCTGGGGAGGAGAAGGAAAATGCAATCAAGGAAGCGGTGATGCCTCCCATCCCCTTTGCATCTTCCTATTCCACACTAACCCCCAAAGCTTCAGGACCCATTACCTCTCCAAGAAGTAAACTGTCCCAGTTCTCAGAGGTGAAGGGTAGTATCTCACGGTCAAAATCAAAGTATTTTTTCTTACAACAAACACTGAGGTGATAGAGGACAAGATGGGCCACATCCACCCTGCAGAAACATGGCATCAAAAGAAGCATTACAAAAGCCAGGGGACTGCCTGTGCTGGGAAAGGAGGTACATGGGGGTCATGCCTGATCCAGCTCACCAGCGCAGCTGCAGCCTCCTGACCTTCTCAGGGCCCCCCCGACACACACAGCATTCAAATTCATAGAACCTGGACATGGGCAAGAGGGAGAGAACACACCTCATTCAGGAAAACTAACCCATACTATGGAGGACTCTCAAGCAAGAAAGGGGTGACAGGTAAGGACAGCTACAGAGACTGGGAAGCAAGTGGATCAGACAGATGGGTGAAGAGGAAAGCTGGCCCTCGCGCTCCCAGAGTGGGGGTCCCAGAAAGGCTCCCCTGCTCTCACCTGTCCCCGTAAAGGAGGGGCTTGCTCAGACACTGGGTGCAGGCTTCATGGAACCACTGCAGGCAGCCCCGACACTGCAGCATTTTCAGGTTCCACCTGAGGGGAAACACAGGACTAGTGGCCTCCGGATACACCCCCCTTCACTGCCATACCCGGCTTACCTACTCCCATCCCTGTAGCGCTCCCCTCACCCTGCTCTTCCTCCTCCCTGGGAGAACCGCTGCCACATCACTCATTCCTTACCCCCAGCCCTTCACTACTCACTCCCCAGGGCCACCACAGTAACAGTAGCTCTGCTGCCGGTTGCTCAGATGTCCAGCGTCCCAGTCAAGCCCCTTTAGTCCATAGGGCAGAGAGAGCTTCATGCTCAGCATGGCCCGGGCATAGGGGCCCTTCTTCAGCGCACCTCCCCTCTGCAGACAGAACAGGAGCCTCAGAGGGGAGAGGCGAAAGGTTGGGGGAGGCTGCAGGTGGGAGCTTCCCACAGGAGGGCGCCTTTACCTTGGTGGCGATGGCAAAGACACACTGGCGGCAGACCCAGGATGGGCCCTCTCCCTCTCCGGGGGCTGGGGCCCTTGGAACATGACAATCCTGGTGATAAGCTGAGTAATGAGAATATTGACAGACCCTTATGGCATTGCCTGCCAGAGTAGTGCCCTAGGTACCAGGACAGAAGAGTTGTATCCACCTCACAATTCTTGACCATGGTCTCACTGAGATGGGTGTATGTTTCTTACACATGCAAGAACTGAGACTTTTAGAGGTTTAGGGTTTGGCCCCTGGTTAGAAAGGATGTGTTTGGACCACTTTCTGTCAGCAAAACACACATCCCCATCCCATGGTTGCCTCTCCCTGTGCTGGAAGTAGGTGAAGTTAGAAACTGGCCAGAGCAGCAGCTGGGGGACCCAGGCCAGGACAAATGGCATAAGGACCAGTGCTGAGGGGATGAGCCAGAGGCAACCTGGGTCATTTAGGCATCTGCCCTCTCACCGTGGCGACACTTCTCACAGCTGACCAGCCGGTTCCCAGGGACCACAGTCTCAGAGCGGCAGACACAACAGAGGAGTTCCTCCCCAGGGAGGGCAGCTGTGAAGGAACACAGAGTCACAGGGCCTGTTCTTAAGCTCCTTTCTGTCCCCAAGTCAGCTTTCTGTTTGTCAAGGAATGCATGCTCAGTCCTCTAGGCTCTTACCAGGGCTGATGTCTTTCCATAGAACCAGAAACTGGGAATCATCCTCAAACTGGACCAGGCACACCTCCCGAGCACTGTCGACCTAGATTGGGTGAGCATAGAGGATGAAATGGGAACCAGAACAAAGGCGATAGGGGTAAGGTGACAGGTCAGAAGTCAAAGGTCTTACCTTCTTGATAGTCCCCAAATACAGCAGCCCATCTGTCCATCTGGCCAGAACATCTTGACCTTCCCAAAGTCGAGGTCTGGTGCCTGACGTGGGAGCAGGGGAAGCTGGGTCCCAAAATGAAGGGGCACCAGAGCGGCTCAGCCGGGGGGGCTGTGCCATTGCATCCTGGGGGGGCACCTAGCCAGAAATGCGGTGAAAGAAGAACATTATGAATACTGAGAAACTATTCCAATGTTCTTTGCCTTTTTTTCTGTCCAGGACTCAAGCAGCTGCACCCCTGGGTCTCTAAATCCCTGAGACACCTGGATAGGAAACCACTTGGAACCCCTTAAGAGCTTCTGAACTCCAGCTCTTCCAACTCTGTCAACTGGCTTTCCTCATCCATACACTCCCCACTCTCCCAACCTAGTTCTCTAGTTTCCAAGCTTCCAGAGCTCTCCTGGGATATTGCATGCTGGCCTTGAGGTTTTAGCAGAAACGATGATTGCAGAAGGTTAACACTGTTTCTACTGTCACCTTCTGCTGTTCAGGGGTGTCATAATTGGCGTGTTCTGTTACCCAGAGATGTGTTTTGGGAGCTTTTCTGGAAATGTTTTCTAGAGTAGAAACGGCTGCTTCCCCAGGCACGCGCGTCCCATTCAGAACAATCATCCTGGCACCAGGTTATGTCAGGTCACCCTCAAATTCGGGGTTCACTGCCCTGGGGTTAGATAACTTCCCTGAGTGCCCCGGGAGGGGGGCGTGTCCCAGTCCCAGTCTTTACTACCCAAGACCGGTCACTAGTCCGAGAGGGACTTGAGTCGGCCCAACCCGACCCGATGTCAGCGCAGCGAGGCTCTCCAGCCCGCTCAGTGCGCCGACCCCCGGCTCCCTGCCCCCCCCACGGGCGCCTCCCGCCGCCTCCTTACCAGTGACAGCTGGGGCCGCCGGGAGCTGGGCAGAGGCAGACGTGGGAGACCGAAGCGAACCCCCCGCGCGGGGAGAGCACGTCTGGGCGTCGGGGGGCGTGCAGGCAGAGGCTGGGGAGGTCCCCAGGCCCAGCCCCTCCGTCCCAGCGGCTCTGGGGCGTATGACGCAGCAGCCAAAGCAGCGGCAGCGGCAGGAGGAGGCGGCTGGGGGAAGGAGGGGAGGGGAGGGGAGGGACGAACCGGCTCGGGGGGAGGGTGGTGGGAGGGGAGGACTTGGGGGGAAGGAGGAGCCGGGGGTGGGGGGGGCGGGCACCTCACCCCACCTCCCTCACCTCCGAAAGGCCTGGAGGGCGCAGAGCTAAAGGCAGCCTCTCTGCGGCTGGGGCAGACGGCCAGTCAGACCCCGTGAGAGAGGGAATCCCCGCAGCCCCTTCCTCAGTAGGGAGACCCGCCCTCGGGGCAGGAGGGAATCCCCCCACTCCCGCCAGCCCACTTCACGACTGGCACCCAGCCCCATGCCACATCCGTTAACTGCCCCCCTCCAATGTCACTCCAAGTCCCGCCCCCCAGCCCCAGTTCACGACCCCGCCCTCCATTCACCCTTCCTCTTGCCCCCGCCACACCCTCCACCCTCGAATGCCCCGCCCCTCCCGTCTTTGGCCCCCCCGGCCCCGCCCTACTTCCCCGGCAGCCCCGCCCCACCGCCGCACTTCTGCGCACGCGTGACCCCCCCGCCCGCGGCACCTGAGAGGACTGAGCCCCTCCTTCACGGGTGACGGCTGTTGGCGCGAGGGAGTCGGCGGGTGTGCGCCCCGCTCGGCGCCTCCCGGACGGGCGCGCGGGACCAGGGCTAGCAGCGGGGCCGTGACGCTACCCAGTCGGCCAATGGGCAGCGGGGGCATTAGCCTTGGCGGTTCGAAAGGGAAGGCAGGGAAAGGGCGGGAGGAAACTGCCAGCAGTTTATGGGCGGGTGCTTTGGCCACGGCTCAGGCACTCCTCACACCCACTAAGGGAGAGTATCCGCCCAGGGCTGGGGTAACCTGTGGCAAGGGGGACCTGCAGATAGCCAGTCTCCAGACGCCAGGGGCAAAAAAGCTAAAGTCCCTCGCCCCCAGAAACAAAAGTGATTGGCCACAGTTCCCCACCTTTACATAGATAAGAAAAAAAGCCTGCCTCATTTGGCAACCCCAATACAATCTTTATTTAGAAAAAAAAACAATAAAATTGATCTTTATCTGATAGGCCCAAGTAATACAGCACCCCCCTCCCCCAAGGAAGCATCCCTCAATGCCTCCCCCTCCCACACCCACACTCAGAATCTGGATAGGTCTTCATTTCCTGTTGGCCTGCGCAGTACCGATAACACACTGGTTCACCTGCGGACGGGGATTAGACAGGGTAAAGTTTTCAGAATAACCAAATGAACTTCCCCCATATCACCTCCCCCCAGACTCCCAGTAGGGCTGCCTTCAGTGAATACTGAAATAGACTCTGATGGTTGGTTAAATAGACTCTGATGGCACATTAGCTCTGGCAGGGATGAAAAAGTACAAGAAAGAACAGAAGCCCCATACTGGGGCATGGACTGGAGATACCACTTACATGCTTAATAAGCCAGATAGAATATTAACAATAATTTAGGGAGCAATGCTTCTTGAAAGCTGAATGATCCCAAGTCTAGGGCAGGAAATATACAAGATCTATCTGGAATAAAGAGTACAGGGGTCATGTCTAACAGACACTGAGTCAACTTGAAGGATTTTTCACTGGCAACAGGAACAATTTGAGTTGAGAATTAACAATGGAAAGGATTATATATCAAACACATAAGTATCTGTAAAATGATATCCCCCAGATAAACATTTAACAGATTTGGTTTGGGAGCTGCCAGGCTATCAACTTAGAATACTGGAAAATTGATATACAATCCAGCATTTATCCTGCCTTTCCGAAATTTACTGAAATTCAGATTAACAGACGTCAAAGGAAGTTCTTTACAGAAGAAATCAATGAATAGTAAATGTAAAATGACCGAGAAAATTAGAAAACCACCAATTTGAAATTCCCTAATGAAGTAAAAGATCTAGGTATGATCATTAATAAAATCATTAGGTGGTAACATCAATAGGGAATTTTTGAATGGACATATCAGGCTGACAACATCCAAACCAAATGGTCAATTTTTAGGTGCTTACTGAAAATATACAGCATCACCTAAGTTTTCTTTGAGATCTGAACCTCATTCAAGTCTAATCAAGCTTCTAAATCAAACTACCAGAAAACAAAATATGCAGGAAGAGGAAGCAACCAGTTAAAATCCAGAATGTGGTAAATTATTTAGGACAAATGAGCCAATTTCTTCAACAAATAAAAGCATAAAAGGGGATAGAGTTAATAAAGCAAACTTAAGAGACATTTCAATCAAGTGAGGTGGATGGGCGTTGCCTGACTTTTGATGGGAACAAATCTGATGTTAAAGATGTTTTTGAGACAATTAGGTAAAATTTAAGGTAAACTGAGTAGCATATTAAAGAACTCTCATGTTGTTAGATACTAATAACACAGATATTAACTAAAACTTGCATGATGGCAGGTAAATGCTGATAAAAGCAGACCAGGGCTAGGAGCTAAGGTAGATGACTACTTATTTGACAGCAACCAAGTCTGATTGGGTGGCCACTTGAGAAGAGAGCTATATAAAGCCAAATCCATGGTAGGGTTTTCCTCTCAGAAAAAGGATTAACCAGAGAAAAACAGAGAAAGATAGAAGAACACAGAAAAGAAACTTTCTGATTTAATTACAATGGAAGGAGGAGCTTAAGTTTCCTGGAGAATTCACAACTGTCACAACTGATCCTTGAGAGGCTTAGAGCCTGAATTGACAATATGAAATGGTCTGAAAAATCTCTAAGTCTCCTTTGGCCCAACAACCCCATTTCTCCCTAGACAGTTAGTTAGATATAACTAAACAAATACAAAGTCATTATACAAGGTTAGTCGACATGGCCTTGTTTGTAATAAAAAGAAGGTGGAAGCGATCCAAGTGTCCAGTAGAGGGAACTGGTGGATAAACTTTGCTGCATTCACAGAATGGAGTCCTGGGAGGACGTGAGGAAAAATAACGGAATGAGTTGGTGGGAGGTAATTTTGGCACTGTATTATTAAGCAAAAGAAAGCACAGAAAAATGTGAGGCAGAGAAGTGTCTTTTTTTGAAAGAAGGAGGCGAATAAGCACACATATTGCTTGTATTTGTAAAAAGGCACACTGGAAGGATAAGTAAAAAGGTAAGTGACAGAAATGACTACCTCTAGTAGGACAGGTGAGGAAGATGAAGTGGACAGGCGTAGTGAGAAAACATCATTATGCTGAGCATTGATTTTTAAAAATAAATAAATAAAAATTCCTAAAAGTGAAGAGTTACAAATAGATCCAGGTGGGTAGTATCCCAGGTGCCTGGTAAATCTAAATCCTTTCTGGATGAATGTGCCCCTTAGCCTAAAAGACAGAGGGGATCAAGATAGAGAAGCCAACCACTCAGGGGTCCTGAGAGCGCCTGGGCTTGGTAGTAAACACACCTTGGAGGCAAAACGTAGGGAATTGAGGGACTCGGAGAAGTTCTCTTCTAGCGGGGAAATGTTCACAAACATGAGCCTGTGGAGAGATGGGGGTGGGGGGGGAGGTCCAAACCCCAGCATCAGTGACTGGGCAGAGTGAGGACCAGATTTCTGTTATAATTTCCCCTTTCCCACCATTGAACCCAACATCATAGTCCCCCCCACTAGACCCCCTTCTTCCACCCACATCTTAGCACTGCCGCCCAGAGAATTCTGTAGCAGGTAGGTGAGCTTGCTGTTGCGGTAGGGCACGTGGGACTCCTAGAGGGTTGAAGAGGACAGGTGATCAGACAGGACAGAATTGTGTGGCCAGCCCAATCTCCCTCCAGGTTGCACCTGCCCTTCACCCAATTCCCACCTTGTTGCTCAAGGCCATGATGACCAGCCCCAGTGTGGATAGGCTGCTGTTAATGGCCTGCGTTTCCCGAAGCCGTTCTCGTTCCCCAGGGCCAAGGGCTAAGCCAGGATCCAGACGCTCACTCCCAGCCAGGTCCACAAGACTGAGGGGGGCCACACATTGCAGGCCTCGTCCACTGTGCTCCCCAGAGATCTGCAGCTGGAACACACTGTGGCTTCGTGATGACCGCTCATTCTTGGCTGTGCTGGCCACAGCCCGGTTCTGGCGGGCCAAATGAAGTAGGGCCTCCACCTAGGGGTGGGGAGTGGCAAGGGAAAAAGGTCAGGTCAGCACAGGGCCCATCTCGGTGGTGCAAGCACAGCACTATGAAGCTATCCGCAGACACTGCAGGGCGAGTTTGATTCCCGGTCAGGGAGGTGACCCACACAGCATGGCAGACCTCTCCTGTGAGGATGGGGGAGGTTTGTAATTTTAGACAGAATGGCCAGGTAGCCTCATTGCTTTAAGAACTTAAGGGACAAGCCATGCTAGGAGAGAAACATTCAGGCTGAGGAAAGAGCAAGTGTAAAGGCCTTGGCAGGTATGCCTAGTGAAGAGAAGAACATCCTAGAGGGGAGAGACCCCCCCCCCACTTTAAGCAGATGAATCCCATTGTCCACTCCCAGCTTCCACCAAGGCAGTCCTTGGAGCCCATCAGACAAAACCTGAATGTGGCAACTTACCTTATCCTTTCTTCAGCCTTCAATCTCTCCTGCTTCATCTGCTTCCATCTGGTGGCAGTGTGTACCCCTCCCCATTTTCCAGTTCCAGTGCCCATCAGTGCTTACCTCTTTCTCACAGGAGACAGGAACATATCGGGCATTAGTGACAGTCAGCTCCTCGCTCCCTGGCCCTGCCCGGCGAATCTCGCAATCACCCCCTTGGCCCTTTCGGATTCCAGTGGCCAGCAGGTCTCGGACAGTCTCATTGTAGATCTCCACGTAGCTTGCTACAAAGCTGTAGGTCCAGCCCTGGCCACTCAGTTCATGGGCCACAGAGAACAGGTGCCGCAGGGCCCGAGGGATTAGCCCTTCCCCCTGGGGGTCTGCCCCAGGCCCACCCTCCATTGTGAAGGTCTTGCCACTGCCTGTCTGGCCGTAGGCAAAGATGCATACTGGGTAACCATCCAGGGCTGACTGGACAAGCATGGCAATCTCCTCAAACACTTCATCCTGTCCACTTCCTGGTGGGAATACCCGGTCAAAGGAGAAGTCATGGCGGGTGGTGGGGGCTGGAGCCCCACTCAGGGTCCCACGCCGCTCATCAGCTCGGGAGAGGCTGAGGCGGGTTGGAGGATCAGAAGGTCCACCAGGGCCAGAAGGGAATAGGAGGAAGCCTGGGAGCGGGGTGGGCTCCCCGGGAAGGACAGGGCGCACCCGGCAGAACACACGGATGTTGCCTTTGAGTTCCTGGAGCTGGTTGTGCAGGCGCCGGCGCTCCATCTCTAGCCCATGGAGACGGTCTGCCCGCTCAGCCAGTAAGGCAGCCTGGGCTGCAGTCTCCTGCCGCAGAGATGCCACCTCTGCTTGGCTGCCAGAGAGAGCTGCTTCTGATGCCTGCAGCCTCCTCTGAAGGACAGAACAGACACAGAGGTGGAGACACAACCAAGAATGAGAACAAGTCATGATGGGGTAGCAGGGAGGTTGTCTCTGCCCCCAAGGAATCATAGTACCAAGATAAGAATTACTTGGAATATCCAGAAGGGGCACAAAGAAGATGATATTTAGGCTGATACTGAAAAATCCAGAGCAAACCAAGGACACAGGGGAATACAGAAAGAACATTTCATATGTGCAAAGTACTCTTAAGCAAGATTTGAAGTCACTTAAAGTAATTCAATTTAGTTGGTGTAGGATAAGTCAGATGGACACTCAAAGGAGAAAATGCCATGGGGGTTTTTGATAGAGAAGAGAAAGAAATGGGGAGGGATAGAGAAGGGGTGCAGGAGGGAACTATGAAGACAGAGTCAAGGGTAGGAAGTGGGGTAGAAAGTAAGACAGAGCAGTGAGTCTCCTGGGGTGGAGATGGGTAAAGGACATAGGTGCCAGAGGGAGGTGGTCAGGGCTAAGCCCAAAGAGACTTCAGGACAACCTGGAGAGGAGAACCTGCCATTTACCTCCTGCTCCTCCAAGCGGGCAGTCAGTTTCCTCCGCTCCTCCTGCAATTCCAGCTGTTCATTCTGGAGCTCTTGTACCAAGCCCTCCTGCGTGCCCAGACGTTCTTCCAGCTCCAGGACCCGGGCATTCAAATTCCTCAGTTCCAGCTGGCCCTGTTCAGCCTGGGCCCGCACCCTGGCCAACTCCTCTTCCAGTGTCCTGCGCTCTGTCCCCAGTGCAGTGGCCTGTTGCTGGGCCACCTTGAGCTGGTCCCGCAGCTGTTGGTTCTCCTGATCCAAAGTCTGGGATCTCTCACGACAGCACTTCAGCTCTATGTTTAGGTCACATAACTGGCCCTTTAAGTCCCAGGCTGGACGTTTGCTGGGTCTCTTTCCTCCCGGCGCAGAAGGAGCAGCAGCTGCTAAGGTGGGCACATAAGGAGGAGGGTCAGGGAAGCCTTGGCTATGTCTATCTCCTCCCTCCTAGCCTTGGGGGCCCCCATACCTAATGCTACCTCTCCTTCCCCTCAAAAGAGGAAGAGAACAAATGGACTTTTCTGGATACTCACCAACTCCTCTTCCCTATCCCAGTCTCTCACCCAACAGTTATGTCTGTCACTTACTGCCTGGCTTCTGAGCAGGAACAGCAGGGGCTGGCTTCTGATTCTTCAACACTAGACAATTGGAAAGTTGACATAAGGAATGATAGCACCATGTGCTTCCACCTCCATCATTCTCCCTGTATGCACACCCAAATCCCTGCTCAGCTCAGCTCCTTGGTGCTATTACCTGGAGCAACAGCTGTGGAACCTCGAGGTCCTGGCTTCTTGGGAAGTTTTGGAGCTGTTGGGAGACGGGAAAGAGGTAAAAACAGAAGGATCACTCTGGGGGTGTCTGGACTCTTGCTGGGTGGGAGTAGGGGAGTTGCTTTACTTGAGGATTAGAAATAATTAAACATCCCTTCCTCTTCCCCTAAATTGGTCAGTTCATAGATACCCTTCTTGGGGTCTGAATTACTCAGCATGCCAGAAAACAAGTTGGAGCACGATGGCAAAAAGAGCAGAGGAGCAGAACTATGTGTAAAGTATGCTACCATTGTATTAAAAATACTGGAGCACATGTCCAGCTTTTTTTGAATACCCACAGTATCCCAGGCAGTTCCCCAGGGAGGGGAAATAATTAGTTGGTGGAAGTCATCAGGAAGGAGACTTTTCACTGTATAACAACTGTGTACCTTAAGAATTTTGAGCCTAGTGAAACTTATTACCTATTCAAAATAAGTAAAATTGAAGCAAATGAATTGAGGAGCACTGGACTTTCATGTCCTTGCCCTCTGTCCACCCCTAGAGCCCACCTGTGGTCTGGCCTTGTGTCTGTGGCACTGTGGTGAGGACAGATGCTCTGGGGCGGGATGTGGCAGTTCTAATTGTTGTGCCTAGGCCTCGTGTCCTTTTCTGAGAAAAGACAAGAATAAGGTCCATCGTTACCTTCCCTAATTAGTTCTCTCACTCTAGAAACACACACACACACACACACACACACACACACACACACACACACACAGTGCTTTCCAAATCCAGTTCACCTTCTCAGGCTCCAAGGCATCCTCCATCTGGCTAGGCCCCCTCTTAAGCCTGTGTCCTGACAGAGGCAACCGGGAAGGGGCCTTGACCAGGGGCCTCTTCAGCTCTACGTTGCCTTTCACTTCCAGCAAGGGCGATCTTGGCTAGAAAAAGAGAGATCCTTAAGACAAACAACTTGGAGTCTGGCCATCTCAAGAACTCCCCTTTTAAATGTTCACTTTGCTACCAACAAGCAAGAACTGAGTACCACTAACACTACAAACCAGGGGTCACAGCTCACATACTGATGAAAAGCACAGAAGTGGGATGCAATATATTAGGATTCTACTAAGTTGCCTTAAGTACTACTTTAAGAGTAGTACTTAAATAAGCAGAGAAATGAATAATGCTCTTATAAGGCAAAAATTCAAATACGTACTGTGTATGGCTGGGAAACCAATGGGCCCTTTTAGCTAGAGCTTAAGATCTTAAATACAGGAGAGTAGAGACAGGTAAGGTTAAAGATGGGGTAAGGAGATGATAGCATTCATTAGGAAATATCTGACTTAACAAAAGCTACAAGTTTATTAATATAAAACACTCTAATATGTATCAAAGTTTTGAGAGCATTCTGAATTCCATAAGAAATCACAATATTCAGCATTAACCCAAAATGAAAATACAGAAAGCATTTATTCTGGTGACTTTGTGTTGATGCCCTATGTCTCCTTGAGAAACTTCAACTATTCTTTCTTTGTGTGTTCATCTTCTGAAATGTCCTGTTAGCATTATGTACAAAACTACAAGGCATCTGTTACAAATACTGAGTCCCCGTGGTGATCACATGGTTCTTGGGCGTCAAAGATTCTGCTTAGCTGTTCCCCTTTCTGATGTGTTCCCTACTGATATCATCACAGATCCATATTTCCCAAATAGATCTACATATCTTCCACTATGACTCTGAATGGCAAATTTCTTACATTCAACACCTGATTTATTGCAGGTGGAAGTCAATTATTCGCCCCATGGCTACTGCTATCGCCATCTTGGAAGGCTGATGAAGTTTTCATAGCAAGTACAGGCATCCTCCCAAAGCTCCCATGGCCGGCTCAGCTTCCAGTGCTGCACCGCCTCAGGAGCAGGGCATCGACATAGGCCCCCAGAACTGTCACAATATACGGGAAGAGCACATTCTCACCCTGAGACACACTGACAACCTATATCTAAGTCCTCTGTGTAGCAGCCTCACTTCGGAGAAAAATAAGCCAGAAATGAAAACATGGCAGTGCTTTAAATCTGTATCAATTTACTTAATTCTCAGCGCAGCCCACTGAGGAGGTGCTATTATTAGCCTCATTTTTTTCATGAGGGAAGGAAGGAACTTATGAAGTGAAATAGCTTATCTAAGGTCAGCAGAGAATCAGAGGCAGAGAGCCTACACTAGACTAGACAGTCTGCTTCTGGAGGCCATGGCTTTGGTGCCAGGCTAAGGAAGAGTTTGGGCTTCAGCCCTGCATACACAGAGAATTAGATACAGTTTCTAGTCAGACATGTAAAAATATACAAAAAGAGGGTCCTCCCTGGTGGTGCAAGGGTTGAAGTGCAGCACTGCAAGCTAGCCACAAAGGCTTCACTGAGAGTTCATCCCTGCCCCCCATCCTCAACCAGGTGATCCATATGACCCACATGGCACTGCAGACCTCTCCTGACCTACCCACTGCTCCCCTGCCTGTTCTGCTCCCCACTCTGTCTCTGGTGAATCTCTCTCCTCCCCTGCACCTCTGGCCTATACCCCAGTTCTGTATACATAAACAAATAAATCTTTAAAAAATAATAATAAATACACGTATATACAAACAGAGCCTACTACAAAGAATAAGTTGGAAGTAGGCTGGCAAGCAAGAGGGGAGAATAGGTAGCTGAACTCGGAAACTACCAACCTACAGGTATGAGGCAGGGGAGTAGGGAAGAGAGATTCTCTCCTTAAGCAGCCCAATTCAGTGCCTGGGAATTATGCCCAGCCCCTATTTTAGATGACCAATCATGTTGGTTTGCTTAGGTTGTGGAATTTCTTGGGACACAGGACTTTCAATGCTAAAACAAGGTCATTCCTACATCTGGTGACCTTACTCCTCTCCCACCATTAGGAAAGCACCAACTTCTGATATATAGTAACTTTTAATTCCAAGGTCAATCTCTCTCTGACCATCAGGAGAATAATATGGCTAGATCTGTAGTAAAAGTGAGCTGTGAACAATGTTTAGAATAAATGGAATTAGATCAGGGTTATCAGGCAGAAAGAACACATCATCCCTTCATTCATGCATGCAACAAAGTTTGTGGCACTAAGATTTGTTGAACAATTGCTCTGTATCAGACATTGTTAAATGGGCCTGGAGCTAGAATAATGAACATAAAGTCTCTGCTTTTCCGAGTCTGCTTTCTCCAATGGTCTTTCTAAACTGTAGTACCATAAAAGAATCTCTACACACAATGACCTCTTCTCAAATCTCAATTCTAAGAATACATACAGCTCTTACCACTCTGGGTGCCTAGGAGAGAAGTTAACTCACTGAATGGATACAAAGGATGCCTTAGGGCATTAGAGCTTAATTCTCACCAACTCTTGAGAGCTGTTGAGGAGCCTGAGGTTTAACAGAAATCTATTTGAGAGGTCAACACAACACAAAGGAAGAATGGCTAGATTATGTGAAACCAAGACCAGATCTTTCCAGTTGCAGGTGTGGGGGCAGTAGGTAGAGGGCATGCTAACACCAAGATCCCTGCCATAGTTTGGGGTTTTTTTTTTTGCTTTTTAACTAAACTTCATTTTAACAAACACTGTAGATTCACGTACAGTCATAAGAAATAATACAGAAAAGAGATCTGAGAGTACCCAAAGGGTCAGGGCTTTTTTTTTTTTAAAGATTAATTTATTTGTGCATATAGAACTGAGGTACAGGCCAGAGGTGCAGGGGCAGTGAGAGGATTCACCAGAGACAGAGGGGAACAGAACAGGGTCGGGTGAGACAGGAGAGGTCTGCCATGCCATGTGGATCACACTGGGTGCCAGGGATGGAATTCGCACTGAAGCAGCAGTGGCTAGCTTGCAGTGCTGTGTGCTAACCGGCTGTGCCGCCAGTGCACCACCAGGGTGGGCTCCCAAAGGGTAAGTTTTTTTTAAGATTTATTTTTTTGTGCATTCAGAACTGGGGTACAGGCCAGAGGTGCAGGGGCGGTGAGAGGCTTCACCAGAGACAGAGTGGGGAACAGAACAGGCATATCATTGAAGTACACTGCTGAGGTGAGCAGTGAGTGGGTCAGGAGAGGTGTGCCAAGCCATGTGCCATGTGGATCACTTCCGGGGCAGGTGAGGATGGAACTCATGCGGAAGTGGCTTCAGCTTCTTAGTGCTGGGCTTTAACCCGCTGCACCACCAGAGAGGGCCCCCAAAGGATAAAGTTGCTAAATTCAGTTCTGGGAAAGTAAGTTTGAGCTACCTGTGAAACAGTAACAATAACAGCCAAGCATGTTCCTGAATGTCAGTAGAGAGAAAAAGGAAACAACTTGATACCCTTGTTTTAAATTTTTTAGTGTATTGTCTTTCCTTACATTAGGTCATGAGCATCATAAGAACATGTCTGTTCTTATTCACAACTACATACCCAGAGTGCCCAGTACAATGGCTTCTATTCAATGTCTGCCACTACAGGATACATTTCTAAAGGAATGAAATTAGGTCCATCAGCAGGTGTATACTTAAATCAACTGTGATATATCCAAAGCACTGACTTCTAAATGAATGAGAGGGAAAAAAGAAAGGTGGTGGCATTTTTCTTCCACCTGTAGAAATGTGTACAAAATATATTTATTATAATTTAACCAAATGTAATGTGAAAGTCAAGTTTTTCTTTATTCCAAGGTCAGACACCAATTTTTAAATAAACTATGCTCATTGTTCTAGCTGTGCTACCATAGTGGGTCTACTAATAACCCATCTCCCCAGATTTGTAAATTCAGAAAATATGTTCAAAGTTTGGTTTATTCAAAACAACTCCAAAGAGGGGCTCCCTGGTCACACAAGGGATTAAAGCACAGCACCTGAAGCTACCCATAGCCACTGCAGCATGAGTTGATCCCTGGCCAGGAAGCTGACCCACATGACATGTCAGACCTCTCCTGTCTCACCCGCTGCTCCCCTCAGCAGTGTATTTCTGTCAATCCATGTTCTGCTCCTCACTCTCTCTCTGGTAAATCCTTTCACCCCTTGTACCTCTGGCCTATACCCTAGTTTTTGTATACCTAAATAAATAAATCTTCAAAAAAAGAAACCCCAAAGAGCATTTTTCTCTCATCTATAAGCTATACATGGTGACTCCCAACTTTCCACAATGAGAAGCATAAGCAATTAACCTTCTATACAATAGACACTCACCAACCTCTCCTATCTCCCAGAAGATCAGAGATGGATGCCTTCCCAAAGCAACCCCCCACTATCACCAGATCCCACCCTTGTCTACTCAGGAACAATGCTCTAGCAATTCTTTTTCTCTCTATATCATCAACTTTCCACCCTCTACTCGATCATTTCTATCAGTGTACACTACCCTATTACTGTTCCAACCTAGTCTCTTCATTCAGTTTTCCCTGCTAGCTACTACTGTTTTCCTCTGATAACCTTTGCAGAAATGTTCTTCATATAGTACTTACTGTGTGCTATTTCTCTCCTATCCCTATCCCCATCAGGCTTTCAACCCCATCACTCCATCAAAATTATTGTCCAGGTCACAAGTAACCACATGTTTGCTAACTCAAATCCTTCATCTTCTTATTTCTTCACCAAGAGCAGCATTTGATTCTCATCACTCTCGCTTCCTTAATACACCTTTTTCATTCAATTTCCAGGAGACCATCCTCTTGGTTTTCCTACCCTCATATCTCTCTAAACAGTGGTCTTTCTATTTTCCATCTACACTTCAGGCCACTCCCATGGCTTTAAATATCATCCACGGATAACAACTACTGAATGTTAATCTCATTTCTGAATTTACATGGAATCACCTGAATATCTACTGACATGTCAAATTCAACCCACCCAAACTGACCTCTTGATAGACAACTGCCTTCAAACTTGTTCCACTCAGTTTTGTCCATGTCAGTTACAGTCTTTCAGTTGCTTAATCTAAAACACCCAAAGTTCTCAGTCCTCTATACCTTATGTCAGCTGATCTGATCTTCAACAAAAAGTATCCAGAATCAGATCCTTTGTTACAACTTCCATTGCTACTACCCTGGTCATCTCCCACCTAGATCATCATATTCCACTAATTTTCCACTGAAGGTGACTTTATTCCTCAGGGGAAAGCTGACAATGTTAGGAAACATTTTGTCATGATTGGGGGAGGACTGCTACTGGCATCTAGTGGGTGAGAGGCTAGGAAAGCTGAATCTGTTAAATATCAGACAATGCACATAGTCAAGAAAACCTGCCACTTTCCTAAATGTTCTATTTCTACTCTTGACTGTTACAGTCTAACCTCAATGCAGCAGCTTGAATAATCGCCTAAAATGTAAAACAAATCTCATCCCTTTGCTTAAAATCATTCAATGATCCCCCTCTCTCACTCAGGGTAAAAGTCACAGTGCTCACAACGACCCCTACAAGCACTGGGATCAACAACCCCACTCTCCCTTATCTGATGTCCCCTTCCCACAACAACCTTCCCCCTTGCTCACTCCATCCCAGTTTTTCTGTACAACTCTTTAGGAATTTGCTCTAAAGAACAAAGTCAACCATCTCCTGTTTCTGCAAAACCTGCGGAAGGAGAGAAAAAGAGCGATCCTTCATCACGCACTACATGCTCTCCCCACCCTACACCCTGAGCAATGAGAAGGACACAGACAGGGGTTTGGCCTCAGATACCATTTTCCCAGTGGGAGGGCTCCTCTCAGAACTCTCTCTTCTCAATCACAAACTGCAGTCGTGAGTAGGAATGGAGAGGCGGGGACGTGTCAGCCCAAGAATTGAAAACGGGAAATCCCAGAAACTGGAACGCGAAGAAGGGGGTGGGGACCTCGAGCCCCAGAGTTGGGCCAACCGACTGGCCCTCCGATCTCGGGCTGCTCCCTGCCTTCTCCATTCTCACTCACCCCTTTCCAGCTTCGCCCTCCAGGAAGGCGGGGCACATAACCGGCCGGGAGCAGGGGACTCGTCAGTGTTGGGGGTGACTCGCGCTGGCCCTACTCACCTGCGGATCCATGTCCAGCTCGGACCTACACACGTCAAGGGGGTTCAGTGCAAGAGGACAGGGCACCAAGATTCCCAAGACCGGCGTTCTTTCGCCCGCTCGCGACGCAAACCACGCGCGCTCCGGGCCCCGGCCGCCACCAGCCCTGCGCCACACCCGCCACTTTTGAATTTCAACTGCCACCATCTACTCACCCGCTCCGCCAGCCGGGGCCAATCGTCGCCGTCGCCACAGCCGACGGCCAATCGCAGCGCCCTCCGCCTCCCGAGGCCACACCCCGCCCGAAAGGAGGCTCCGAGTTCCAGCTTCCCCTGCGCCCGCACTGAGGCAGGCTAATTAGCTACACTTCCGGCTCCACTTGCCCTCTCTTACCCCGCCCCTACGCTGGCCGCCGTCGCGCTGGACTTCCGCTCGGCTCGCAGCGGCGCGCGCCGGGTGGAAAATTAAGGGAACGCGCCGCAGGAACAGAACTGGCTGGGGGCGGGAAGTTGGAGGAAGGATTGCGCGTGCGCAACGAGAACCCATTCTGGGAGAGCGCCCCTAGCGACGTGAGTGGGGAGCGCACGCGTGACGCCCGTGGCTTCCCCGGTAGCAGCTCTGGCGCCGTGTCTCCCCACCGGGTGCGACTGGTCCCGGAATCCGAGCTGGAGCCCCCAGGCGGCTGCGAGGTTGCCAGCCTCTGCGCGCTCCCGGCTCATTTCGGCAGGTCTCACCAAACTTAGGGGCCTTGGGTACAACTTGGCGTTCGTGGAATCCTGGCGCTGGGCTTTGCGGACTAGGGGGACAGAATTCTTCAGTCCTCACCCCACTTCTGTATGTACCTGAGTGCTGTTGTTAAGGGGAAGGATGTCCACGCTGGCTTACCCTGTAACACTGTTACTGGGGGAACTGGCTTAGGATCGTCGTAGCAGGGACGGTGCACTGCTTTCATTTATGGAGTGATTCATGCTTATTATATGCGCGTTGTAAGTTTCGCTTAATAATCACTGCATTCAATGAACTCTTACTCTGCCAAGGCTTTGCATATATTATCTGCGAAGCTACGCAAGAAATGTTGAATGTTAACAAGTCCAGGGTCACAGAGCTGGTTTGGGAGTGGCTCTAGATTCCATTGTCACAGGGTGGTCCCCAGGAAAAGGGGAAGTTCCGGGTTCCCTGCCCCACCCAGAAGGAGGGTGGAGCTGAGCAGAGAAGAGAAGGAATCTGGAGGAGGCTGGATGGAGCCAGAAGGAGCCCTGAGGAAGTCACATGGAGCAAAGGGAGACATGTGAAGAACCCGTGCTTGTTTCTTGGCCCTGGACTGGGTGAAAGAGATGTGGGTGAGAGACCCATAGGGAGGTGACTATGGCAGTGTTTATCTTGATTTTGATTTTGCTCTTTTCCTCCCAGACTTGTCTGGCCATGTCTGATCCTTTTCTATGGGGCCAGGCCAGAAGGTGCTTTACTCTTGTGGCAGCTTTCAGGCCTTGCTTTGGGCCAGTCCCTTTTGGGTGGACTTTTGCCCACGAGAGGATGGGTAACCAGATGTTTGATTTATAAATTATATTCTTTGTCTTCTGTGTTGTATACTCATTGTATTAAAGTTCCTTTTCATACAATGTTTTGTCTTGATGTGGCAGATGGCAAAAACCTATTTAGAGCAGGCAGGTTTAGGGGTTCAGTGGTGCCCCTCTCTCCCTACCATGTTACACCATCAGCTCAAAATCCAAACGACTTCCATTATCTCACCACCTCTAACAATCTTGGTACCAAGAACGATTTCTAACTTGTGAATAATCTGAGAGTTGTTCTACCATATTTATTCTGAGGGGAGACAGGACAGGGATTTTATTTGAGATTCAAAGGCAGGCCACTTAGGGATCTGTCTCAGTGCATAATTGCAGCTTGACAGAACTGGAACTCTAGCCACCAATCTGTCAATGTTTTGAGTTGGATTCAAACCTGCTTGTGGAGAGGAACAGATTGTGGGAAGACACGGTATCTGAAAACCCTATTATCTCCCAACTTTTCAGATCCTAGGAGACCTACAAAAAAGTAGGAGCTTGAAAAAAGAGTGACAAGAAGAATAAAGGCAGAAACTAGAGAAGACCAACATTTAATGAGTAGGTAAAGAGGGAGAACTGAAAAGGGAAACATGAGAAGATATATATAACAGAAGATGCTTACAAAGCTAGAAAACAATATTAGGCTAGGAGAAATATAAACCCATTAGATTAAGGAAAGAGGGGTGCTTAGTTCAATTGATGCAGAAAAACAACTCAATATAGTCAATTTCATTGGTAGTTTTATTTTAAGATTTATTTATACATACAAGAACTGGAGTACTAGCCAGAGGTGGGGGAGGGGAGAAGAGGTAAGGATTCACCAGAGACAGTGGGGAGCAGAATGGGCAGATTGAAATACACTGTTGAGGGGAGCAGAGGGCTAGACAGGAGAGGTCTGCTGCGCCATGTGGGTTTCCTCCCTGGCTGGGTATTAAACTGCTGATATCTTGATAGTGCTGAGACAACTTGCACCACAGGGAGGCCCGCCACTGATAGTTTTGTATATTTTTTTAAAGATCCAGGCCTGAACACAGGACATCTTCAAAATTTCTATAGA
The DNA here is from genome assembly GCF_000260355.1 of Condylura cristata. Lineage (NCBI taxonomy): Eukaryota > Metazoa > Chordata > Mammalia > Eulipotyphla > Talpidae > Condylura > Condylura cristata. Next base: position 1,402,564 of record NW_004567102.1, on the reverse strand, counting down.
GCACATCTCAATAAAGATGAAATGTTGAAAGCATTCCAGTTAAGACTGAGGAATAGGCAAGTCTGTATACTCTCAGTTATCCTGGTCAATACTGTTGGGAGTGACCAAAGATTTACTGACAAGGACTGAATTACGGCAGTAAAGAATTGAGCCTTGCATCCAAGCTTGATAAAGTGGTAATAAACTGACCTTGAGATCCTGGATGGGACTAACTGAAGGTGATAGTGAACTGGGCCTCACATCAAGGACACAGCAATGAGTCACCCCTTTGGAGTCTGAGTTTAGAATCTATATGAGACCCTTCCCCCTTGGGAAGGTTGGCAGTAGCTGCGACAGAGCTGTAGGGGCTCTGTCTCAGCTGCTGTCGGGAGCAATAAACTGCTTGCTCAGCCTTTCTGCCTCCCGCCTTTTTTTGCAGCCGGTCACAGAAGTTGGGACAAAACAAATACAATAATGGAAGTTTTAGCTAGTCCAATGAACAACAAATACATAAAGATTGAAAAGAAACAAAAATGTCAGTATTTGCAGATGAAATCATTGCACAAGTAGCAACCCCAAAAGAACGTTCAGATAGAATTGATGAGTATAACAAGTCTTTATAAAATTAATATAGAAAAAATATATACAAAATATATTACTTTTTATCATATACAAACATTAGTAACAATGTTTAACTTTTAAAAATGTACCATTTAGTTACATGAACCTCACTTTTGCCTATTTATGATAAACCTCAATAAAAGTTAAAATACCATTGGCAATAGCAACACAGGGCCTTGGGAATAAATTTAGCAATAGATCTGCAACCTTTTGGGGGAAAATGAGAAAATCTTATTGATAGGCATTAAGAAATTCTAAGTTAGTGAAAAAATTAACTATGTACTAATAAAGAAAGATTTGATTGTAAAGATATCAATTCTCTCCAAAGTCTTGGTGTTAGGGCGAAGGGGTGATACAGTTCTTGAAGCCTGGCCCTGCCAAAGTTCTTTCTCTCTGTCCATATCAGGAGCAGGCTGGGTGGAACAGTTCTTCCCCAGAGATCTCTCCTGCAAGAAAGGAAAAGTCTCTTACTTTGGGAACTGCATTTCTGAATTCCGTATCTCCTCTTCTTCCTTCTGGCCCTAGCTTTTCTGGCAGATTCCTTTTTTCCTGGCCAGCCCTTTGCAGGCCAATCTTAGCTTGTAGGGCTATTTTTTTTTTATTACAAAGTTTATTTTTACATCATTTTGCACATTTTTTTTTTCCATCTCGATTGTAATCCCCGCGGGTTTCCCATCACCAAATCACCCCTGTGCCACCACCATAGTCCCGTGCATTTCCCTCCCTTCCCCCCCCCCCGTTTTTAATCCCATTCCCCACTCCGTGTAGGGCTATTTTTTAAAAACTATTTTATAGCAAGTCCCAGAACGCATATGCAATAAAAAAATATGCACACTACACATATATATATATATGTGTGTGTGTGTGTGTGTACATGTATGAGTATACATGTATGTGCCGGTAAGAACAAATAAATTACCCTAAATGGAGAAGGTAATTTGAGTCTGAAGAATGAAGCAAGCACATCCATTAATTACACATAAATTATTTAGGACAACGTATAGACGGGCCCTCAGCATAGGGAGGGTGGACAGGACTTTAGGTTGAGGCAGGAGTCACACCCTGACCCTGACAGGGATCTTCTTATACCAGTTTAGTAGTTTAGTTCTTACACCTTTTTTTTTTTTTTTTAAGATTTATTTACTTATGCAGGGGCAGTGAGAGAATTCACCAGAGACAGACGAAGTCCACTGCTGAGGGGAGCAGCAGGCAGGTCAGGAGAGGTCTGTTGTGCCATGTGGTCACCTCTGAGGAGAGGATCAAACTCTAGCTGAAGTGGCTTTAGCTTCGTAGTGCAGTGCTTTAACCTGCTGCACCACCAGGGAGGGCCCTCTTACACCTTCTTATAATCGAACATACACAAGAGTGTACAATCTTTATAAGAATAATGACCGCAGATGTTCCCAAAGCATGTGTCACTTGTGTCTTAGTTCTATTAATATTAAACTGAATTTAGATCCGTACAGATTAATACACATACAATAAATGAGGGAGAAATTGTCCCCCAGGGAAGGGCAATTACCAGTCACAGGCCTAAGATGGTGTTGATACAAGATGGAGTCACTTTGGTTATCCTACAATCTACTCCTGCCATGACTCTTTTTTAAAATAGGTCAGAGGTTTTTATAATTTTGTTTCCCTCCTCTCCTGCCATGGAGTCACAGGGGATGGGGCCCAGCAGCCCAGACTCCTTCTCACCTGTTCTCAGTGTGCTTCTCTGGGTGGAGCAGGATACTTCGGCTGAACCCAAGTACCTTTTCCCTTTGGCTTCCTTTTTGCTGATCATTTTCTTTCCATGTTTCAGGGAGCTGTCTAGGCTCTTAGAGCGCTTAATATGCTCAATAGGGACATTAATTCTCTTGGCAAGGGCAAGCCCTTTCTTGTTTGTTTACAACAATGACATTGGTTTACTGGTAGCATTATAACTTCCCATTTTGCCACTTGCAGGGCACTCCTTTTTGAACAGAGCCCAATACCGCGATGTCTATACTGTCGTTCTTGCGGATTCAAATGTATAGGGCCACAGGAACACTTCTGTGTTCTCTAAAATATATAGAAAACACACAGCAGGTGCCTCTCTTTTGTGGTGGTCATTTGGTGATTTACTGGAAGATGGTGATTGGAACTGAAAGGCTGCCTGTGTAATGTTACTGCCAGCACCCCACACTTCACCTAGGGCTTGATAGCAGGGAGCTAATTTGTAGGCGTAGGCCGCAACAGTAAATAACAGAATAAAATAATAAAAATCACAGTAGAAAATGTTAATATTGGCTAAAGGGGCCTAACTCCCCCTCTGTGAATAGTTGAAGGGTCTAGCTCTGGATGAAGGAAAGGACTACAAATCCAATAGCTGGATCAGTTGCGTATTTCAGCATAGGTCTGCGTCCTTTCAAGGACGCCACGTCTGTGACAGTGAAGAGGTAACAGAAGGAGAATGAAGCTAAGGACAGTAAGACAAATATTTAGTGGGAACCAGAATTGGTAAGTCTTCTCCATATGCAGTAAGATAATTCCAGTCTCTATGTCCCCACCCTCAAAATCACTGTTAATAATTTTGGTATTCCCAGGGATTGAATACCATACCTATTCCCTTCCACAGGTGAGTTGTTAGTGACATAATGAAATGGGGGTTGTATGCTTGCATCTATAACAATAAACCAGCCAGCGCTCCAGAGAGAAGAGGTTTAGCAAGAGTGAGTAACCTTGACCAAGAGTGGGGACCTTGACCAAAATAAAACATGGCTGTACAACATAACTATGCCTTTATCTCTACATCCCAGAGAAGGAAAATACCCAACCAGTGGGGAGGAACATTCCAGGCTAGGCCCCAGTGTAAATGTGTTGGACTTGAGGATAAAGTTTGTGGCCTCTTATCTGAAATTAGGAGCTCAAATCCATTTATTGAAAAGTGAATCCTACCTGCTTGTGATTAGGCCCAGAGGAGACTGGAATCTGGCATATGCTGATATGAGGTGGTTATTGGAGCCACATTTGGGCATCTGGTGGCTTAATTCAATTGTTGTATCCACACCCTGAGAGAATAGTTGGTGCTTTTTTATTCAAAATGTCTTTTAATTGTTTATTTTTCCTCTTGACTCCTTCCAACAGAGTGAGGGCATGTGGTGGTAGGTAAAAAGTCTTCTGTCCGACCCTAGACTTACCGACCCATAGTTGGGTACCTTGGTCATTGTCAGTTTGTTCAGAGATGCACTAGCAGGCAGGCAGTGGGGAGGGACCATCTGTCCCAGAGGCCACCCATAATTCTCATCCCCACACATCCTTACTAAGTATTGTCATTTCTCATGATGCCAATATGCCATTCTCACTATAAGCTCCTGATTTTTTTTTAATGAACAATAAAATAGTTTATTTTTACATCATTTTGTGCATTTTTCTATCTCAGTTGTAATCCCCGTGGGCTTCCCATCACCAAACTGCCCCTGTGCCATCACCATAGTCCAGTGTATTTAGTCCCCCCATTTTTGATCCCATTCCCCACCCCACCCCCATACAATGTCTCTGGTATATAGCTGTTCATTATTATTATTATTATTATTTTCTCGCCTGATCCATTATACTCCTGCTATGAGTGAAACCATCAGTATTTTTCCTTTTCTTTCTAGCTAACATAAGCCCCTGATTTTTTTAAAAAAGATTTTATTTATGCATGCATGTAAGAACTGGGATGTAAGCCAGAGGATTCACCAGAGACAGAGTGAGGAGCAGGACAGGCAGATCTACTGAAATACACTGCTGAGGGGAACAATGGGTGAGACAAGAAAGGTCTGTTGTACCATGTGGGTCAGCTCTCTAGCCAGGGATCAAACTCGTGCTGTAATGGCTGGTTATAACTGATATCACTAAGACTTTAATCCCTACGCCACCAGGAAGCCCAGCAAACCCTTGTTATAATACCCAGAAGTCCATGGCAACAGACAAGAGAAGCTTTCAAGGTCCATCTGTGTGACCAGACCCAAAAGTGCACTTTGCAATATAAGGGGACCTGCAATATAAATGCATCTCTGATGCGGATGCGGATAAGCATGTCATTTCTGCAGTGTGCCATTCTGGGCACAGACACTCTTGGGTTTTACTAGTAGATCTCTAACCCACCTTCTGATAGGAAGAGAAGTAACTGTCTGTTAATAGAATCATATCTAATTTCAGTGCCCTTCCATAATTGTGACCAAAAGTTTAGAAGAAAGCACTTTCCAGTTGCCATTGCCACAAGTTCTATTCACCCCATCAGGGCAACTGGCTAATCTGCCTCTGCAGTGCCTAATGCTGTGTCTGCTGCGCTAAAATGTAGATGGTTTTTTATTGTGTGGCTGCCCCAGCCCCAAAGTACCCATTTTTCACCAGTCATTATCACCTGGTGGAGGACACAACAAATGTTTGTCATTATCACCTGGTGGAGGACACCGGGAAAACTCAGGTTTTATCCACAATGTCAGCTGTCCTGACCTTAATCTTGCTCAACCAGACAACTCCCAAGAACGTTACCGATTGTCCTGGTCCTGGAATCTTGTTGGCTTTGACTGTCCATCCTTGTTAAGCTAGAAACTCTTGCAGATAGTGTAGCTTCAAACAGGTTAACATTATATCATCTATGTAAAGGAATATTGTCACCAGGGGAGATCCTTTCCAGATCTCTAGCCACTAGAGATAGTAGGACTGTGTAAATGCTCTTATAGGAGCCTAAGAAAAGTCTCCTGTCCTCCCTTCTATGAAAAGGCAAGTTGATGTTGAGCTGAGACATCCAAAGGGATGCTAAAGAAAGCATTAGACAAGACCAGGACATTATGTTATAACCCAACAGCTGCTAAAATTTGACTTAGATCACCTATATTGCAGACCATGACATGTGATGTGTAGCATGACCTTATTTAGTTCTTAATAACTGAATCACTCTCCATGTTCCTTCAGGTTTTCTTACTGGCCATCCTGGACTATTGTATGGGCTGTGTGCAATGTTTCAGGAAAGAATTGGGGTGTAAGCCAGAGGAATGGGGGTGAAAGAATTCACCAGAAGCAGAGTGGAGAACAGAAAAGGGGGAATTTTTTGAAATATGTCGCTGAGTGGCAGGTGTGAGGAGAGGCCATGTGAGCTGAGAGAGTGGTCCCTAGGCATCAGTGACTGGTTAAGGTGTGTCCTGACTCATGTACATATCATTAGCTTAGCCAATCAATTCCCATGACAGTTCCAGCCACTCCCTTTATCCATTCAAGCCTCCCAAACTTGCCTGCTCAGCAAGGTTTGGGGGCTCAGGTTTTTTTAATTTAGTAATAATAGCATGACGTGGAGAGTATATTACTATTGCCATTTCTAGTCCTCAATAGTAGCAAGATGTTCTCCCTTCAGCCCAGAGTTGCATTTGATAACACAACTAAGGCATATCCTGGCAGATGCTAATCCCATGAGTGGGGAGAGCCACTCACTTTCACAGTCATGAGGAGGAGGGGCCATGTGACTTACTTTGGAGAGGAAGGCCTCAGCTCTTCACAGTGTTCCTGTTACAGGGCAGAGGAGGGGTACCAAGAGACCCCCAAATCTGCCATCTACCACATCAAGACAAAATATTCTCTAGTGTGTAAGATCTTCAATAGAAAGGAACTTTAACGCAATTAGTGTGCAGTAGAGAGAAGAGGAAAAAATGCAGTTTAAAATAATTTTCTTTTCTTAAAAAGATTTATTTACTTATGCTTACAGAACTGGGGTACAGGCCATAGGTGTGGTGGGTGAGAGGATTTACCAGAGACAGAGTGGAGAGTAGACCAGGCAGACTGATGAAGTACACTGCTGAGGGGAGCAGCTGGCGGGTCAGGAGAGGTCTGCCACGCCATGAGGGTCAGCTCCCTGGCCAGGGATTGAACTCATGCAGTGGATTCAGAGAGCTTCATAATGTGGTGCTTTAACCAGTTGCACCACCAGGGAGAGCCCCTATTTATTTATGCATACAAGAACTGGGGTACAAGACAGAGGTGCAGGGGGTAAGAGGATTCACCAGAAACACAGTGGGGAGCAGAACAAGCAGATCTACTGAAATATACTGTTGAGGGGAGCAGCAGGTAAGATGGGAGAAGCCTGCTTCACTTGTGGGTCAGCTTGCTGGCTGTGGATAGCTGCATAGTGCTGCCACCAGGGAAGCCTCTAAAATAATTTTCAACTAAAGATCTACTTACGCACCCTCTGTGGGTAAAGATCAGACAAACAGGACTGGCCCAATGCAGGACTTTTGAGGCCCAAGAGCCTGCCACAAGTCTAAAGCACCTTCTGGTGGAGAGCCACAGGAAAGGGGCAGAAGGGGCTGGGTGAAGTTGGGACTCAAGGAGCAAAATCAAAATACAAGTCAGGGTAAAAGCTGCCATTAGTCTCCCCACAGGAGGCTCTCATTGTCATTCTTTCACCCATGTTTCTGTCACTTTCAAGTGTCTCCTTTCATGCCCCCAAGTTCCTGGTACAAGTCCAAGGCCGAGAAGCAATATGGCTTCTTATTCGCATGTCTCTCTGCTCCAAGTGCTTCCTTCAGTCTTCGCTTTCCATCTTCCTCCACCTCTCCTCAGCCAGATTTTTTTCTCTCCCTCCACCCTATCTTTCTAAGGTCACCTTCCTACCAAGCACCATCTTCCTTAAAGTGGGACAAAGAACCTGGAACTTCCCCTTTCCTTGGGGATTACTCTGTTACATTCCCACTGCTGCAGTGATGCCGAGGTGCTAGGGAAAGGGGTGTAAAGGGGGCTCTTAGGGACCTCACACTCTCACCTCCTGGAAACAGCTTAAACGAGGATCCCTACTCCAGGCCACTTGCCCCAAATCCACAAGTGGCAATTAGGGTGTCTCTCTAGACACTGAGAGTTGATTAACCCATGGTAGAAAAACATAATTAGTATTAAACCTGACATGCCATCAGCCTTTTGTACCCCCCAGGATAGAAGTGTTTGTGGTGAGAGGAAAGTCTCCACATTGTCATGTCTGAGTAGGAAGGAGAGGCCAAGGTGGCATTGATGAAGCTCGGGGTGCTGAGGAATCCTGACATTCTTGACTTCTTCTACCCAGAAAAGAATTCATGTGGGAGTCAGTATAGGTGAGTTAGAGATGAAGATTTATTGCAGGTGACAGTGCACACAGGAGTGAGCAGGCAGATTTACAGGAGACTCACACCTAAGGTCTTAAGGCGATGTAAATCCTCAATTACTGTGAGGAGGTAGGGGCTCTCAGATGGGATCCTGAATGGATTTTGACAAATTCTGCCTAACAAAAGGGACAGGAATTTACAAATAAGGTGACATAGGATCACAGGGAGCACTAAACCTGGCCAAAGACATTGCCCAAATAGTTTACCGGTCACTGTCTGAGTTCTGCACCCTTGCACACAATGGCAATTCTACTCAGGCTCAGGAAACATCAACAATGGGTTTTATTTAACAAGCCAGATAAAAACAAAGATCGACTGAGGCCAAAAATGGCTTTTATCTCACCTGAGGTAAAGTTCTAAGCATAAACACTTCCAAGATGGCATCTTCCCACCATTGTGAACCCTGAGCACAAGGCAGCCAGACTCTAGGCCAGGTTCCAACTCACAAAGACTGCAGAAGACACAACAAGCAATGCTCCTGGAGTTGCCCACAAACAACCCACTAAACAGCAGCTGCAGGGGGCAAATGACCTGACAAATAGCTACACTCACGTCTCAGTGAGGCGCCAGCTCCAGGTCTTCGCCTTCCTGGCCAGACTGTAACAGCAGCAAAACTGGGGACAGTTTCAGTCACTCAGCTACTTGCAAAGTCTCAAATGGTACTGAAGTTGGCTGCTGGAAGTCTCTCCTCATTCTTCAGAGGTCTGCAACAGCCTTCTGGAAGATCAGCATGGTGGGTGCAGAAATCACTGACCCCAGAATTGCTGAAAATCTGAAAACACTGAAACCTGAACACTGAATAGTTGAACGCTCAAGATCAAAGGCTCAATCCAAACACTGAATCCTGGGTCATGGAATGCTGGGGGCTGCTTCTATAGTCCTTATATGTTTTTTCAGTCTCCACCCCTTTGTTAAATTCCTATCTTCACCAGCACCCCCTCTAGAGGGCACCACCTATTAACAGAGTGTTACAGGGGTAAGGAGATTTGTGCAATTTGCTTAACAAATCACCAGCCCCTAACCTCTTGTTAGTTAGGTAAGATAGATAGAAGTTTTACAACCAGTGGCTCCATGGGCAAGATAAACTGAGAGGGTTTGAGTCACTTTGTTTTGAAATGTGCACAACTGTATTTTTAGAAATACTGGATGGGAGAAGCAGGGGACTGCAGTTATTGTGCTAAATTCCTGTTCAACCTCAGCACGGTAGAGGTAGATGGCCAGGCAATTTGAATGTGTTGGGGGCAGAGGGGAGAACTTCTATTTTCTAAACTTGATGGCTAAATTACACAATTAAATTAAGAAAATGAGGAGTTCGGCCCTCCCTGATGGTGCAGCGGGTTAAAGCACAACACAAAGAAGCTTAAGCCACTTCCACATGAGTTCGATCCCCGCCTGCCCCGGAGGTGACCACATGGCGTGGCAGACCTCTCCTGGCCGGTCCACTGGCCCCCTCAGCAGTGCACTTCGTCGACCTGCCTGTTCTGCTCCCCACTCTGTCCTCGGTGAATCCTCTCACTCTCTGCATCTCTCACCTGTACCCCAGTTCTGTATGAATAAATAAATAAATCTTTAAAAAAAAAGAAAGAAAATTAGGAGTTCTGGTAAGTTGGTAGAATAGTAAAGATGTAGACCTCCAAAAAAAAAAAAAAAAAAAGACTTAGACCTCACCTCTTTTCCATGAAAACAACCAACATATAAACAAAATCAAGTCCATGAAAAAGACTAGGTGACTGGACAGTCAGCATTTTCTCAAGGGAAATCAACAGAAAACTTCAGAGAGGGTTTGTCACATAATTTTCTTGGACCACCACCAGGGCACCAGGACCTCAGAGAGGAAGAGGTGGCTGCCATGCAGTCACCCATATTGAGGGCCCTGGCACTTGGGGACTGCACTAGAGACGGGGACGCACACAACCAGGTGAGGAAAACATAGGGCTGTCCCAGGGAATGACGGGTACTGGGGGGAGTGCTGGAGGAGCTCATAGATGCTGGCAAACACTGAAGCTAAGCAGCTAGAAATCAATCAAGGAGACAGAGTGAGAGGGCAAAACAACCACACCCCTGCCACTAGGGGGTGCTGGAGTCCTCAGACAGTTCCTACATGTACCAGGACAGTGTTGCCCCAGGTAGGGACACTCAGCTTGAGCCTCTACTGGGGGAGGCAGCTGGAGTTCCAGGCTTAGAGCAATTTTTCAAGGTGGAAGGGGCCCAAGGTGGAAGCGGCAACCTCACAGAGAGGTCCCCCTCAAAAAAAGTCTCTGTTCTGCAGAACACCTGTCCCACCCACATCTGGAGCCAATAGCTGGGGTTACATTCACCTTAAGTGCTTGTTGCCTCAAGAGTTTAAAGCACCCAGGTCGTGTCACCTGGAGTTTGTGCCACCGGAGAACTCTGTTTTTATGGAAGTTACTGTGAACAGACCCCTATTACAGTTTCCTCTCCATTGTAGCTCCTTTCCAGGGCCATAGTTCTCCCAACACCCAGAGATGAAAGAGGTCTGTGAGGAAGGAGACCTTTCATGGTCAGCGTCCACTGACCCTGAGAAACACCTGCCTCTTTTCCACCTATGACCTCTACTGGGAATGTGAACAGTTCACAGTCCAAACCCATAGCTCCCAGATGGCTCTGCTCCTGTTCATACCTCTGAGGAAAAATAAGGTTGCAGAACTTTCAGGTCACAGCTGAACCACAGCTGAGGGGTCAGTGTTAGCGTGAGGCTGCTGGTAAATCTCTAACTGAGGAACTGGCCTAGAGGAAAGGGTGGTCATAGATCCCTTCAGTGAGGGCAACTGCAGCACTAGGGAGGGTCTTGAACTCTGGGAACTCTCTACCAGCAATCTCTTTGCTATACACCACCCTGGCTCTTTCTCTACTAGCACTAGTGCTCAAGATAGCCAAACTCGTACAGAGGTATCTATCTATAAAACAATAGATATGCCAGTATCTGGGGATTATAGTCTAGGATTGTATCCTATAACCTGTATTTATAATATAAGCTCATCACAGCATGTTGAGGAAAGAAAGCTGTTTAATTCAACCTATAGAAAGTAGGTATAGTTTCAAACAAAACAAAGAGACAGAGTAATATATCCCGAATGTTGGTACAAAATAAAGCCCCAAAGAAAAAAGTCTAAATGTTATAGAACTAGGTAATTTACCTGAAGAAGAGTTCAAAGTAACAATCTTAATGATGCTTATTGAAATCAGAAGAACGATCCATGAAAAAATGAGAATCGCAAGGATAGAAAAATTATGAGAAAGTTTCAAACAAATAATAGATCTAAATAACACGACAGGTGAAATAAAAAATACAATAGAGGGCTCAACAGTAGACAAGAAGAAATAGCAGTAAGTAGAATTAGTGAGCTGGAATACAGGGCAGTGGAGAACATGCAAATAGAGTGGCAAAAAGAAGTAATCATTAAAAGTATGAAAATAGGGACCTCCCTGGTGGCACAGTGGGTTAAAGCACATCACTAAAGTGGCTGAAGCCACTTCAGCATGAGTTCAATCCCCAGCCCCGAAGGTGACCCACATGGCATGGCAGACCTTTCCTGACCTGCTTGCTGCTCCCCTCAGCAGTGTACTTCATCAGTCAGCCTGTTCTACTCTCCTCTCTGTCTCTGGTGAATCCTCTCACTTCCCCTGTGCCTCCAGCCTGTACCCCAGTTCTGTATACATAAATAAATAAATCTTTAAAAAAAAAAAGTATGAAAATAGCATAAGAAATTTATGCGATAAAATCAAGAGGAAAAATATATGCATCATAGAGTGCCCAGAAGAAGACAGAAAGGGGTAGAAATCTATTTGTAAAAAATGTGGGCCTCCCTGGTAGCACAGAGGTTAAATCTCAGGGCTATCACTGCAAAGGCCTGAGTTAGAACCTGGCCAGGGAGCTGACCCACATGGCACAGCAGACCTCTCCTGTCTAGATCACTGCTCCACTCAGCAATATATTTCAGTCAATCAGCCTGTTCTGTTTCCTACTGTCTCTAGTGGATCCTCTTACCCTTTACAACTCTGGCATACAGCCCAGTTCTTGTATGCATAAATAAATCTTTTTTAAAAATCCATTTGAGGGCCCTCCCTGGTGGCGCAGAGGGTTAAAGCACTGCACTAAGAAGCTTAAGCCACTTCCCATGAGTTCCGATCCCTGCCTGCCCCGGAGGAGACCCACATAGCTCCTGCCCTGGAGGAGACCCACATGGCGTGGCAGACCTCTCCTGACCCGCCCGCTGCTCCACTCAGCAGTGTACTTGTCAGTCGCCTGTTCTGCTCCCACTCTGTCTCTGGTGAATCCTCTCACCACCCCTGCACCTCTGGCCTATACCCCACTTCTGTATGCATAATAAATAAATCTTTAAAAAAAAAATCCATTTGATGGGGAGGGAAGTTCATGGGATTATGGTGATGGCACATGGGTGACTTGGTGATGGGAAACCCGTGAGGATTACAATTGAGATGGAAAAAAAATGTACAAAATGATGTAAAAATAAACTGTTATAAAAAAAATCCATTTGAAGAAATATTACCCAAGAATTTCCCTAACTTTAGGAAGGAAATGTACATTCAGGTATAAGAATCACAGAAAGTTCCAAATAAAGCAATTAAATTGGTAAAAGCAAAGGATAAGGAAAGGACACTGAACATATCTAGAGAAAATTTAATCATATAGAAAGATTATCCACAGATTTCTTGATAGAAATCTTGCAGGTGACCCTCTCTGGTAGCGCAATGGGTTAGGATACAGCACTGCAAGCTGGTGGCAGCAGCTTCAATGCGAGTTCCATCCCTGGCCCCGGAGGTGATCCATATGGTGCGGCAGACCTCTCCTGTCTTGGCCTGCTGCTCCCCTCAGCAGTGTACTTCCTTGATCTACCTGTTCGGCTCCCCAATCTGTCTCTGGTGAATCCTCTCATGGCCCCTGCACCTCTGGCCTGTATCCCAGTTCTATATGCATAAATAAATCTTAAAAAAAAAGAAATCTTGCAAGACAGATGGGAATGGCATGATATGCTTAAAGTGATTAGAGAAAAAGATATTTAACTGGGTACTCTACCCTACTAGATTATCACTTAAAGTTTAAGGAGGAATTGAGAGTTTTATAGATAAATACAAATTAAAGGAATTCATCACTATTGAATAGGCCTTGGAAGAAACATTAAAGAAACTCCTATAAAATAAAAATAAAAAGAAGCAGCAAAATACCAAAAATATACAATATGTGTGTATGTGTAGGGGGAGGGTTGTTAAACAATATAAATGTGGGTCATTACAATGAGCTTGAGATCAAGCCACCCAATATGTTATAAGTACATAACATTCTATGTAAATTTCATAACCTCAAAAAAAAGTGCATAGAAAAAGCACACAAGAAACTTGAAAGGGAATTCAAACATAATACAAAGGGAATATGTCAAAGCTCAAGAGAAGAGTGTAAGAGAAAAACAACAGAACTAATTACAAAACACCCAAAAATGCAAACAATAAAATGGTAATAAATATTTATACTTCAATATGTATCCCAAATATTAATGAACTACTAACCAATTAAAAGTTATAATGAATGAATGAATCAAAAAAAATACAAGTTTTTGCTCCAAATTGGAAACTTATTTAATCTTTAAAGACAAATGCTGATTTAAAGTAAAAGATTGCAAGACAATATTACAAACAAATCATAACCAAAGAAGTCAGGTATGTCTGTACTTATAACAGGTAAAATAGATTTCCAGCTTACAAATCATCCAGGGATGGATTAAAGGCTTAAGGCACAAAAAAGACATACTCCTCAATAATATATATGAACCAAATGTTGAAGCATCAAAAACACAAAGCAATTATCAATAGAGCTAAAGAGTAACATCAATAGCAACACAATAAAAGCAGAGGGTATTAGCACCACATATATATAATCATAAAGATTGACTATAAGAGAAAGGAAAACAAGGAAATGCTAACCTTAATTGACAAACTAGACCAGATGGACTTAATATTTGCAAAACATTCTACCCTAAATCAACAGAATTACATTTTCCTCAAGTGCACATTGAATATTTTCAAGAATGACGATGCATTGGGACACAAACAATTGTCAATAAACTTATGAAGACTGAAGTCACACCAAATATTTTTTTCCTGACAACAATGTTATAAAATTAGAAATCAACCACAGAAAGGAAAGTGGGAAAACCTCAAATGTGTGTATTCTAAACAAGATCCTTCTTAATAACCAGTGTGTCAATGAGGAAATTAAAGCAGAAATTTAAAAAACTCAGACAAACAAAAATGAAGGTGATAATTATCAGTACTGCAGCGAAAACTATACTAAGAAGGAAGTTAATAATAATACAGGACAATGCCAAGAAACAAGAAAAATTTCAAATTAAAAATTTAATCTGGGCCCTCCCTGGTGGTGCAAAGGGTTAAAGCACAGCACTATGAAACTATACGCAGCCACTTCATGAGTTCTGTCCCCAGCCAGGGAGGTGAACCTCTCCTGACCCACCTGCTGCTCCCCTCAGCAGTGTACTTCATCAGTCGGCATGTTTTGCACCCCACTCTGTTTCTGGTGAATCCTCTCACTGCCCCCACACCTCTGTCCTGTACCCCAGTTCTGTATGCATAAATAAATAAATATTTTTTTTTAATTTTTAAAAAAATTTAATCTTACCCCTGGAACAACTTGAAAATGAAAAAATAAAACAAAAAATTCATAGAAATAATAAAAGAGCAGGATAAAATGAAGTAGAAATTAAAAAGACAATACAAGAGATCTATGAAACCAAGAGTTGGTTCTTCAAAAAAATTAACAAAATCAACAAAATTTTAGCTAGGCTCATGAAGAAAAGAGAAAACTCTAATAAAAAGAATAAAAATGAATGAGGAGAAATTAAAGAAATATCATAGAAATACAAAGGGAATACTTATAAGAGATTATATGAACTGCTATATGCCAACAAATTAGGTAATCTAGAATACATGGATAATTTTTGGAACAATTCAGCCTACCAAGACTGAATCACAAAGAAATAGAAAATTTAAGGAAGCTTAGAAATTGAAACATTAATAAAAAAAAATCTAGCCCACAAAACACAAAAGTCCAGGACAAGATGACTTCACTAGTGAATTCTACCATACTTTCAAAGAAGATATGCCCACTCTTCTTAAACTCTTCCTAAAACGTGAAAAGAGAGCATACCTTCAGCTATCTGCTAGTAGGCATTACCCTGATACCAAAACAAGACCAGGACATGAGAGAGAGAAAGAGAGGGTCATGCACCACTGCCGGTGTCCAGCTGTGGTGAACAGGGTTGAGAGGAATCAGAAAGAACCTTGAAATAAAGAAATAACAGACACAAAATGGAGTTTAAAAGATTGGGACCCAAGGGACACAAATTTTCTTATCCCAAGCTCAAGCTTCCCAAGTGTCCAGTACAACTCATTTTTTTTTTTTCAGTGCAACTCATTTTTATTGAGACAAACTGTCCCTCTCCCCTTCAGGTAGTTACAAGATAATGATTTATTGTCTTGTTATTCAACATTAGTTAGGCACACATTCACCACCAAGGTTCTGCGTTATCAGATTGTTTTGTCCCGACAACTCTTTCTGCTTTAAATGTAGCTTTACTGATACAAGGAAGGACATCACAGTCTGGACACGGGCCTGTCCTCCAGCTCATGCTGACCAGTTTTTCAGCCACAACCTTGAGACTTTCCTTGTTTCAGCACTTTAAGCCTTAGGGGTCTCCAATACTCCATGATCAAGTGGGATTTATTCTAGTATTCAAAAATGGTTCAACAAACACAAACAAGTAATTTGGTTAATCTGTGTTAACAAAAGGAAGGACAAAAGTCATGTGTTAGCTTCACTGTATGCAGAGAAGGCATTTGATAAGATTCAGCACCAATTTATGATAAAAACTCTTAAAATGGGGATAAAAGGAACATATCTCAACATAATAAAGGTCATATACCACAAACCCATAAGTAATATCATACTCCCTAGTGAAAAGATGAAAATGTTCCTTTTTTTTTTAATTTTTTTTTAAAGATTTATTTATTTGTGCATACAGAACTAGAGTACAGGCCAGAGGCTCAGGGGCGGTGAGAGGCTTCACCAGAGACAGAGTGGGGAACAGAACAGGCAGATAGACGAAGTACATTGCTGAGGGGAGCAGCGGGCGGGTCAGGAGAGGTCTGCCACACCATGTGGTCACCTCCGGGGCAGGCGGGAATCGAACTCATGCGGAAGCGGCTTTAGATTCTCAATGCTGTGCTCTAACCCGCTGCGCCACCAGGGAGGGCCTGAAAACGTTCCTTTTAAGGAACATTTTAATTATTAAAGGTCTTAGAGAAATTAGATGACAAGAAATTAAGCAAATCCAGGTTGGAAAAGATGTGAAGCTATTGTTATATGCAGATGATATGTTAATATATATAGAAAACTCTAAAGTCTTCCCTAAAAATAATTAGAAACAATAAATGAATACAGTAAAAAGACAGGTTAAAAAAAACAGGCCTCCCTGGTGGTGGAGGAGTTAGAGTCTCAGCGCCATCAAGCTCTCACCTGTCACTGCAGCATGAATTCAATCCCCAGCCAGGGAGTTGACCCACATGGCGTGGCAGACCTCTCCTGACCTGCCCGCTGCTCCCCTCAGCAGTGTACTTGAGTCAATCTGCCTGTTCTGCTCCCCACTCTGTCTCTGGTGCATCTGTCACCCACCAACCCCATACCTCTGGCCCACACCCCAGTTCTTGTATGCATAAATAAATTAAAATAAATCTTAAAAAAAAAAAAAACCAAGAGACAAAAGTTTGTTGCATTCCTATCTGCAGACAATGAGCAAGAAGAAAAAGAAATTAAGGAAATAATTCATTTACAATAACATAAATGAAATCATCAAATACAGGGCCTACTTGGTGGCATGGCAGGTAAGTCTCAATGCCATCATCACTACAGCCTGAGTTTGATCCCCAGCAGGGAGCTAACACACAAAGGGTGCAGCAGATCTCTCCTGTATCACCTGCTGCTCACTTTACCAGTATATTTCAGTAAATCCAACTGTTTTGCTCCCCACTCTGTCTCTGGTGAATCCTCTTATCCCCCATACCCCAGGCCTGTACCCAGTTCTTGTATGCATAAATAAATAAATCTTTAAAAAAGAAAATGGATAGACCCATGCAAAAGATTGAAAATGGATCAAGCTTTAACTCCATACACAAAAATAAACTCAAAGTGAATTAAAGACATGGATATATGAGGCAAACCACAAAATAGAGAGACAAAAACTAGGTGATACAGTCTATGATATCATCATTAGAGATACCTCTGGGGGCTCAAACCCAACAGGAAGGGAAATGAAACAAAAAATAAACCACTGGGGCTACACTGAATTTAAAAACTTCTGCACAGTGAAAGAAAACATCAGCAGAATGAAAAGACAGACTACTGAAAGAGAAAAGAAATTTACACATTACACATCCAATAAGGGGTTAATATCCAATATATATAAATCACTCTTCAACTCAATAGCAACAAAAACAACCTAATTATAAAGTGAATAGAAGATCTGAATAGACACTTCTCCAAAGAGCGCACACAGATGGCCAAAAGGAACATGAAAAAAAAAGTTTTAGATCAGCATTTCTCATCAGAGAAATGCAAATCAAAACCACAACGAGATATCATCTCACACCTGTGAGAAAACTTATCAGAAAGACCATTAACAACAATGTTGCTAAGGATTTGGAGAAAAAGTAACCCTTCAGGTCTCCCTGGTGGCACAGGGATTAAAAACTCAGTGCTATCAAGCTATTGCCAGCTATTGAGGCATGAGTTCAATCCCCGGCCAGGGAGCTGACCTACATGGCACAGCAGACCTCTCCTGTCTTGTCTGCTGCTCCCCTCAGCTCCCCTCTCTGTCTCTGGTGAGCACAACAGGCAAACCTCCACCTCTGGCCTAGACCCTAGTTCTTATATACATAAATAAACAAAATAAATGTTTAAAAAGAAGGAAAAGAAAAAGGAATGCTTCCACACTGTGGGTGGAGTGCAACCATTTTGGAAAACATTATCAAACTTCCTCAGAAAACCAAACATAAATTCAGCAATTCCACTTCTGGGTGTCTATCTGAAAAGAAATGAAACCCAATAAATTACATGTATCACAATGTTTATTACAGCATTTTCTAACAGGCCCTCCCTGGTGGCACAATGGGGTAAAGCATAGCACTGCAATCTAGCCACAGCTGCTTTAGTGTGAGTTCGATTCCAGTCCTAGAGGTGATCCACATGGCACAGCAGACCTGTCCTGTATCATCTGTTGTACCCCTCAGCAGCATATTAGTAGATCTGCCTGTTTTGCTCTCCACTCTGTCTCTGGTGAATCCTCTGACCTACACACAAGTTTTATAGGCATAAATAAATAAAAAGATGAAAATTTGCATTTGCAGCAAAATGAAAACAAAAATTCAAGGGAATTAAAGCCAAATATATGAGAAGAATGGGCCCTTCCTGGTGGCACAAGGGATTAAGTCTCAGCACTATGAAGCTATCAGCAGCTACTGCAAAACTTCCACTGTGTTTTCAAATGCATATAACATAGTTATAGCTAGGTATGAAAAGGTTAGATTTAAAAGTCTTCCCTGAGACTGAGGAGTAAATCTCCTCTTCCAAATCATGTCAATTGGATGTTTTTGACTAAGGTTAGATAGGGGAAATTGGAAAATTCTTGTTTCATTTCTTCTACCCAAAGACTAAGAGAGATTTTTAGTGCATGTGGTAATGATTTCCCCAGGGACTTTCTGATTCACAGAAAGATATGAGTGCTCCCGACATTAACGTCAAACAGATGGCTGGGGTCCCTGTTGCCAGCTCATCCTTCCTCTCCCTGCTCTCCCAAATACAATGAATGGCTGTATTTAGAATAGGGGTAGAAGCTCGGTTGGAGCTGAGAACGGCTCTGTCACATTGGTCTTGAGGGCATTTTCAAAGGCCAGGGACCATCTATGTTTCATCTCAAACTGCTAGAGAAATGTTATTTCTACCCATGTGCACATGTCATAAAATTCTGCTACTACAAACAGTATTAAATGAAAGCCCAGAGAGTTCATACCCTGACTTGGACATAGCTGGTCATCTAAGCCAGTGGCTGTTGAGTGGGCTGGAAAGCTGGGCTAGACGAAGGAAATGTGTTTTTGTTTGTTTTTTAAATACATACAAGAACTGGGGCACAGGCCAGAGGTGTTGGGAGTGAGAGGATTCACCAGAGACAGAGTGGGGAGATGAACAGTCAGTACACTGCTGAGAGGACCAGCTGGTGGGCAGGAGAGGTCTGCTGTGCTATGTGAGTCACAGACCAGGAATTGAACTCATGCTGCAGTGGCTGTGGACAGCTTCATAATGTTGTGCTTTAACATGTTGCACCACCAGGGAGAGTCCAGAAAATGTGTTTTTTAATATTTCACTGTCATTTCCTTAATGGGAAAAGGAAAACATTGAATATAGGGGGTGCATGCCAGACTCCCTTGCTCACAGATCATTGTCTTGAGACATAAAGGCTGTCCTCAGCAGTCTCCAGTTGCATCCACTAGGGAGGCGTTATTCACCTGTGCCACCCCTCCACCTGGGTGGACCAGCTTCCCAGGAGACTATACTCCTTGCTAAGGTCCATTAACACTCCAAAGAGCAATGTCAAGGATCCAGGGCAAATACACCCTCCTAGGCAGTGCATTTGGTGCTACACAGACAACTATATTTATTTTTAGTCTTTTGGGTTTTTAGGGGGTTTTGGTCACTGCTTCTCAGAAGAAAAAAAAAATAGGTTCCTATACCTAATAACATCTTACTGCATTTTTATGAAGATTGAAATTCAGTGTCAGAAGCACTTACTATGGGTCAACTGTAGCAGGGAGTCCAAGGCTCAGGGTACATGCCACACTGCCCTGGAGACAGCGAGCAGGACAAAAATGGTCCCTGGAATTTTTTGAAGTTCTGGCCCAGTGAGTCATAGGGATAGGTGAGCAGACAGGCAATGGCAAAACCCAACACAGTGTGACATACTCCCACAGCTTGGACAGTGATACCCGTTACTGAGCCACAAAAGGGTGCAGAATGTCAGAAGCAAGTTCATCAAGTAAATGGAGTTAAAAAAGGCAGGACCAGCAAGAATGGCTCATCTTAAAACAACTAGCAACAACAAATGTTGGCGAGGATGTGGAGAAAAAGGAACTCTCCTGTACTGCTGGTGGGAATGCAAACTAGTACAACCACTATGGAAAACAGTTTGGAGGATCCTCAAACTGCTTTTTAGCTCCATTTTTATGGAGCTTCCCTATGACCCAGCAATCCCACTCCTAGGTATCTACCAAAAGACACAAAAACACTGATTCAAAAAGACACCCCATATTTATTGCTGCTTTATTTACAATAGGAAAGACATGGAAACCGCCCAACTGCCCAAAAGTGGATGACTGGATTAAAAAGATGTGGTACATATACACAATGAAATATTACTCAGCAACCAAAAAAAGATAAACTCATGTCTTTTGCAGCAACATGGATGGAGCTGGAAGGGATCAT